>NC_140996.1:75360451-76560451 GCF_052327205.1 Somniosus microcephalus | reverse complement strand
TAAAGGGGATGCCTGAACAAACAGACCTGGAGGTATATGTGCACAAATTGTTGAAGGTGGCAGGGCAGGTTGAGAAAGTGATTAAAAAAGCATATTGGATCCTGGGCTTCATAAATAGAGGCATACAAAAGCAAGGAAGTTATGCTGAACCTTTATAAAACACTGGTTCGGCCTCAACTGGCGTATTGTGTCCAATGTTGGACACCGCACTTTAGGAAGGATGTGAAGGCCTTCGAGAGGGTGCAGAAAAGATTTACAAGAATGGTTCCAGGGATGAGAGACTTCAGTTACATGGATAGTCTGGAGAAGCTGGGGTTGTTTTCCTTAGAGCAGAGAAGATTGGGAGGAGATTTGATAGAGGTGTTCAAAATCATGAGGGGTCTAGACAGAGTAGATAGAGAGAAACTGTTCCCATTGGCGGAAGGGTTGAGAACCAGTGGACACAGATTTAAGGTGATTGGCAGAAGAACCAAAGGCGACATAAGAAAAACTTATTTACGCAGCGAGTGGTTAGGATCTGGAATGCACTGCCTGAACGGGTGCTGGAGGCAGACTCAATCGTGGCTTTCAGAATGGAATTGGAAAAGTATCTGAAGGAAAATAATTTGCAGGGCTACGGGGAAAGGGTGGGGAAGTGGGACTAGCTGAAGTGCTCTTGCAGACAGCCGGCAAGGGCTCGATGGGCCAAATGGCCTCCTTCTGTGCTGTAATCATTCTATATGAGCTGAATTTTTCTGGGTTCCACCCGGAGACGATGGGAAACTCGGAAGGTCGGGTTTCCTGGCACGCCTTAGAGTTTAAACTCCACAGCGTGCGTGCAACGTCAGGGGTGGGTTCCCCACCTGAAAGCCAGCCTGATTGACAGTTATGCACAGAACTCAGAGAAGGAGGCCACAGCAACAGGTAAGTGCTGGGCCCAGGATAGTGGGGTGGGGGAGGGGCCCGAGCCCCCGGAGGGTGGGGTGGTGGTCCAGGCCCCAGGGAGGGGCGGGCTGATGGTGGGGGAGATTGGGGGGCTGGGTGGGTCAGCTCCCTGACCCCGGGGAGGGGCGGGCTGATGGTGGGGGAGATTGGGGGGCTGGGTGGGTCAGCTCCCTGACCCCGGGGAGGGGCGGGCTGATGGTGGGGGAGATTGGGGGGCTGGGTGGGTCAGCTCCCTGACCCCGGGGAGGGGCGGGCTGATGGTGGGGGAGATTGGGGGGCTGGGTGGGTCAGCTCCCTGACCCCGGGGAGGGGCGGGCTGATGGTGGGGGAGATTGGGGGGCTGGGTGGGTCAGCTCCCTGACCCCGGGGAGGGGCGGGTCAGCTCCCTGACCCCGGGGAGGGGCGGGCTGATGGTGGGGGAGATTGGGGGGCTGGGTGGGTCAGCTCCCTGACCCCGGGGAGGGGCGGGCTGATGGTGGGGGAGATTGGGGGGCTGGGTGGGTCAGCTCCCTGACCCCGGGGAGGGGCGGGCTGATGGTGGGGGAGATTGGGGGGCTGGGTGGGTCAGCTCCCTGACCCCGGGGAGGGGCGGGCTGATGGTAGGGGAGATTGGGGGGCTGGGAGGAAGCTCTCCTGCTCCTCTCGGCCCACAAGGATTCCTCCCCGAGGCTGAGGCCGCCTTGTTGCAGCCAATGGGAATCCCGAACCCCGGGATCCACGGCCGCCTGCAGTAAAACCTGCTCAGCAGGTTAAAGTAGAGGCTTCAGGCCTCATTATCATATGTAAATTGCCAACCCGCCTCTTGGCAGTGGATGGCAAGAAGTGTCCTTTCAGCAGCCAACACCTACATCCAGATCATTAATAAAAATAGTAAAGAACAACGGTCCCAACAGCGATCCCTGTGGGACACCACTGGTGGTGGGTCTCTAAACAGATCCAAATCCATCTAAACTACTTTTTGCCTACATCCTGCCAGCCAGTTCTCAATCTAGCCAAATATATTATCACTAATACCAGAGGCTTTAAGACAAGCTCACACTACAGAAGTCAGTGACACTAGTCAGGGAAGGTGCTGCAGCCGTACTACATTCAGGTACAATCATCATTGGGAGTGAGTGTCGTTATAGTATATGGGATAGCAGAATGTTTTTTTGAGAAGCAAATTGTGATACAAGCATGTCAGAAAATGATAAAAGCCCTCTGGGTGGTGTGTGTCAATATTTTACTCATTTTTAATTTACAAAGTCAGCACTGGAAGTGTGTACACATTTACTTTGGTGGTTGGTTGATTGCATTTTTGGAGATTTAGGACTTTTTTTGAGGAAATACTGCCGTCTTTGTTAGATTTTTTTTTTTTTCTTCTTTTATGGATTTGTTTTATTTACTTAAGTTGTTTTAAGTATTTTGGCAGAGCAGTCAAAGAAAAACAGAACCAAGATAGCATTGATGGTGTGAGTAAAGCCTTAGCATTCACTCGAAATGGGCTTTGTTTCCAGACTAACCGAGAGGAAAAGTCTTAGCTGGTGTTACTGCTCCTGATCATTATCCAGAGACTCCTGATGGGAAGTGTGAGTGCGTGGATGTTGGATGGACAAAGCTTTGTACTTGGCTGCCATTTCCTACCCCACAACTTGCTGACCCTCCTAGTACAGGCTGGCACATGGAGAATGCAGAGTTGGGCAAAGTGCTGAAGAGCAGCTGGAGCCTGTGGAATCTCAACCTTGCTGTAACTTCAGGAAAGGAGATGGGAAATTACTGGTTGCTGAGCTTTGGGTTGACCCATCACTTGGAAGATCTTCCACATTTTGGTATGCTGGGTCAGGTGCCCTCTTAGCCAAAGAAGATGCTACCCTCCGTCTTCTGCAGAAAGTCCTATAGAGGACTCATGGGACATTTGAAAGGCAGCATCCCTAACTGCAAGGAGCAGAGTAGCTGGTTTAACATCAATGCAATGAGTGCATGGACTAGAAGGTCAACCTTCTCTGCCAATTCTATTGCCAGTCCAACAACACAATTGTACGCAAGGTAAAGCAGATTATTATCTGAATGGCAATAGATTGGGAGAAGGGGAAATGCAACGAGACCTGGGTGTCCTTGTGCACCAGTCGCTGAAGGTAAGCATCCAGGTTCAGCAGGCGGTTAAGAAGGCAAATGGTATGTTGGCCTTCATAGCGAGAGGATTCGAGTACAGGAGCAAGGATATCTTGCTGCAGTTGTACAGGGCCTTGGTGAGACCACACCTTGAGTAGTGTGTGCAGTTTTGGTCGCCTTATCTGAGGAAGGATGTTCTTGCCATGGAGGGAGTGCAGCGAAGATTCAGCAGACTGATACCTGGGATGGCAGGAATGACGTATGAGGAATGATTGGGTCGATTGGGCTTATATTCGCTGGAGTTTAGAAGAATGAGAGGGGATCTCATTGAAGCTTATAAAATTCTAACAGGACTAGACAGACTAGATGCAGGAAGGAAGTTCCCGATGGCAGGGGAGTCCAGAACCAAGGGTCACAGTCTAAAGATAAGGGGTAAGCAATTTAGGACAGAGATGAGGAGGAATTTCTTCACCCAGAGATTGGCGAACCTGTGGAATTCTCTACCACAAAAGGCAGTTGAGGCCAATTCATTAAATATATTCAAGAAGGAGTTAGATATATTTCTTAAGGCTAAAGGGATCAAGGGATATGGGGAGAAAGCAGGGACAGGGTACTGAATTTGGATGATCAGCCATGATCTCAGTAAATGGCGGAGCAGGCTCGAGGGGCCGAATGGCCTACTCCTGCTCCTATCTTCTATGTTTTTATGTAACTGCATTGTTGTGCATCCCAGTGATTCCAACCTGGATATGGGGATAGACACCCCGTTCTATTGGACTTTGGGATGACCATGTCGGTGTAAGACAGATGATACTGCTGTGTTTTTGGAGACTCTCAAGCTTGCATGGGGCAGCCTCAAGAAGTATACAGTGACAGGTAGAAGTCCTTCCTGCCTTTGGCAGCACAGTGTGAAATCAGATCTTTGGGTGTCATGTATTAACTTGAAAACTCTGGTAGTTCCTTTTTTAAAAAAAAAACGTTCAGCTAAATATTACCATAGAAGCCCCAAAATCTGCTGCTGGTGCAGAGTCTCATTTGACAGGAGTGGAGATCAGAAAATTAGGACAGAGGTCAGCATGCTCAGTCTCCACCATTCCCTTACCTATTTTCTCCCCTCTTGTTCTTGAAGGCACTGAATTCTTGTTGGTGTACATTCCCTAGCACTGGGCACTCTGCTACCTGGCCCAAGTGGTTATTCTTTGTGTGCAAGCTATTTAACAGTGGAGGACATCGCAGCTCATTTAGGTTCTCATCCGATGTCCGTACCCACCTACAGTTGGTAAACCTAGCTGATTTTTTCCTTCCCCGCCCCCCCCCCCCCCCCCCCCCCCCCCCCCGCAACCCAGGGGTATTGCGTCCCCTAGTCATGGGCCCAACTGCCGCTGGGCTGAAACCAGCTATCTCATCCTAGACTGGGAATCAAAGTCCAGTTCATGGTGAAAATCAGGTATTGACCTACCAAAGCTTTTCAAGTATATTCTGTATAACTGATGTCTGCAATATTGCCTGTTTGGCAGGGCTTGCAGCTGCACCATTTTTGGCTGATGAAGAAGCCCATCATTTCATCCGAAACAAAAGACAAGCTGACACAATGCATGGATACTGGGACCCAAACAGCGCAAATAATGTGTGGGGAGTCACTCAAGCAGAGCAGGTAAGACTGATAATGCACTTGCATGTTCTTAAATAGGGGATGATTTTCCTTTAGTTGAATTTAAAATTACAGATTTCCTGGTTAAGTTAGAGAATCAACCCTATAGTGTGATGGGCTTATCTCTAGCCTTATCTTCCCCGCACATAGAGGAAAATTGGGCAGGGAGGATTGCGCACCTAGAGAAGAATTTTCTCTCTGGGCTCTCCCCAGGAGACACTAGGTCAGGCACAACACCTGCCCTATAGTCATCTTCAGTTTTGAATGAGGGAATATATAAAGAGCAATCCATGGGGGTAACCTCCATATGAGTACATTGGAAACATGACGTGGTAATTCTAGCATGTTTGGGGGGAATAGGTGACTATGGATCCCAAAGATTTCCGCCACTGGGGGCTTTTTCTCTTTCATGTCGGGATCTGTTGTAGACTAATTGATAGAGATTGACTGCAATGATTAGCTAACAACTTCATTAGTTTTACCAAATGACTACCAAGATGAAGAAGGTGAACTCGATGGACCTTGGCTTTTCTTTGTCAAACAATTTCCATGTTCCTGTGCATTGCAACCTATTTTAGATTCATTTTTGGGCAGAAAATTTAGTGGTTGTAACTGTTTGGAGTGGGTTACATAGGGGGTAAATTTTATCCTAAAAAAGGGTGGGTTTGGGTTGTGTGGGAAGTTAGTGTTAAAAATGTGAATCCCGACCACAACACTCCTCCAACCCGCCCACTTCCAGTATTAATGGAGGAGGGACAGGGTGGGCAGCCAATCTGCTCCCAGGAGACGGGTTATCAATTTCAATATTATAAAGAGGCTGAAAGCCTCTGATTTAACCACCATTTTAAATTTAACAGTGGCTGGTCGGTTTTTGCAGGCCTTGTAAAACCCGTCAACTAAAGTAAGGCAAGGACTGCTGGATCCAGGAGGTAAATGCCTTTATCCTTGCCTCCTGGATTCAGCGTCCCTACCTAACCCAGCCCCCGCGATCGGAGTCCCCCCCACCCCCCCAAAATGAGGCCTCCGATACGCCCCCCCAGGACCCAGGACTCTAATCGGCACCATGAGGCCTCCGATACCCTGCCCGCCGACCCAGGACTCTAATCATCACCATGAGGCCCCCACCCCCCACTACTCCGTACTCCTTCGGCCTTCCTACATCATCTGCCTCCCACCCCTGGCTCTCCCCTCCCCCCACCCGCTCGTCCTAGCCATCCGGGCTCCTCCTGGTCCTCAGATGATGCTCCAACCTCGCCGCCCTCCCCGCTCATGTGGCCCTTCCTTTCGGCTGCCGATTGTTCCCTAATCACCCCTGCCCTCCCCGCTCCTCTAGCCACTGATGCTCACTCAAACTCCCCCACCTTCCCCTCCCGGTGCTGCTCACAGCCCCCGATCATTCCTGGCCCCACCTCCCCCCGCCCCCCCGGTGCTGCTCACGGCCCATGATCGTTCCCGGCCTCACCTCCCTGTTATGTTCATAAATAAATAGACGTTTTCATTATGAACAGCTAGCTTGAGCTAGTCATTTATTCAGCCATGTGGACTAGTGTACAGGCATCCATCTTGACTACTGCCTTGTGGGTAGCCCCTTACTAAACATACAGCTCCACCTAGTGTACCATTCTAGAATGACATGTTACTGATCATTACATCCCCCTTTCTTTGAGGTTAAACAAAATCAATATCAATCAACTTTCAAGAACAATGGTAAAGATGATATCATGTAGGGTTTTTTTTCCTGCTCTCCTGCCCGTTCTGGCCCCCTGCCAGGCTTCGTGCAAGAATTACCCTTGAGTGGTTCGACCCACCCCCCCTACGGTTCTAGACCTTGGACTTAGATGCAGAGAACAGTAGTGCAGAGAAGAGGACTCAATAGACCAGGCTGAATAGCACGAAATGGATGCTTTTATTTTTGAACAGTTTGAAGCATTACAAAATACATGTCATAGGCACAGATTAAAGTAACTACAATCATGCACAAATTTATGAACTTGACTCTATGGAAATGGGGAACACACGGCACATCGTAAAAGGGGAAACACATTACGATTTCCCTTAACTCCCTCCCCTATACCTAAACTAAGTTTCGACCTGGGGAACTTGGGATCATGCTCACCACTCTCGAAATCGCGAAAAGGGGTTCGCAGCCTTTTTGACACCGCTTCCTGTCGTCACGTGGATTGGAAGCTTCTGGCGCAGTCGATATTCTCTCCTCCCTCGAGGCGGTGGGGTAGACCCAGCCTCGATGAGCGCTCGTCAAGGTTGAGATCCACTAGGCCTGTCGTGGATTTTTGTTCGTGGAGTAGACCTAGATGCAGGTTATGCACATGGGAGAATCTTGTGGCATCGATCGCCGGTTCTCCAGAGGGTTTCTTCTCCGTCGGCCTGGGTCGTCGATGATCTCCCGACCCCAGTACCCGGGCCACCCTTGTCGTCTTCTCGTCGTGGCCGAGCCTTGTTTGGCTGAACACCGGCCACGTTGTCCTTTTTCCGAAACCGTCCGTCTTTAAAAAGACGAAAACGTTTTCATCGATCTGCCGAAGTGGAAGAGGCGCCGATCCGGGCACCGTCCGCCCTTCGTTCGTTCCTCGTAGAAGAAAGTTCTTGAAGAAATGGAAGCCTGAAGTCGCCCAACAAGAAGCCGTAGCAGTGAAGAAGTAACTTAGATGGACTTTCAATCCATAGTTATACTCTTTTGGGACAGTCTTATCTCCCGCCAAATCATAGTCCTGTCTTTGTATTAATTTTGGCGGGCAGAGATCTCTGCAGGGGCGCTTTGTCTTGTAACGGAGCCGGTGATAACTTGAACTGGCCTTCCTGGCCGATAATGTCTGTTAATGTCCTTTGCATTGTCACCGCGGCTCGGTTCGCATATTGATCGGTCCGGACATTTTCCTTGATGGCTGCTAAACGGTTTTTCCTTTGTACAATAAATGGGTATAAGTGTTTTTACATTGTCCGCCCATATCTTGATGGGCCCCATCCTGTACTTATAATCCATTGAATATGTATGCTGTTGCTCTGAGTTTCGGTTCCCAGATACTGGCTTTCGCGGGTTTACTGTCTTCAATCCACAAGCCTGTCTAGCTTGCAGTAACAGAAATAAACTGGTTCAGAAACTGATCACGGGGCCTGGCGGCCATTTTGTATGCCCTTTTATCAAAGGTTTTTCTGTGCAAGCTTACTTTGGTCAATAAACAGTCTTATTTTATCCAGTTTTCTTGCGTGATTTTTGCTGAAAATTTTCGAATCTTACAGGCACCCCTGTGATACTGGTAGCTTGCTTAAAGTATCAATCCTTGATGAGCAAATTTTCCCTGATTCCCCACATCCAAACATTCCTGGCACTTAACTATCTATGCCCCTCACGACACATGCAGTTCCCATTTCCGGAGAAAATGAAAATTACCTCATGCACATTTGGAATCATAGACAGCAAATCTTAAACTATAACACCTTCACCTGTCAGATGGGCAGGGGTTGATACCCTTTTGCGCCATCTGCATACACCTTTTATTAATCAAAACTTAATAACGACTAATAACATAACAATACTTAATTCCTTATAACCCAAACCAAACGCAAAAGAAAACACGGATGTTCAAAAGAGAAACAAAAACCAAAAAAAAATCTTAAAATGGATGGACTCTTAATCTTCTACTAGCAGCTTAAAGTGGGGTGTCTTCTTCCCCCATTCGCACATAGCGTTCTTTCCATTCGCCCGCGTTCTCGTGCCTCTGGAGGCGTTTGCCTCTCTTACAATGCACGAAGAGCAAAAATATCACAATTAAAACCTGACATCCTACTAGGATATGGGATGCTATTCTAATCCAGGCTGGGATTTCTATGTTGGTGAACAAGTCCCACCATGGTGGGATGGTTATGTCCAATATGTCTTTTCCTATCTCTAAAGTCTTCTGCTCCAGTGTGTAGAAATGTTTCTGCGAAATTATAACGGCTTTTAAAATCTTGGTGAGGTGTTTGGGAAGAGGGGGAATGACATAACCAAAATGCGCGACAAATCGTTGTAAGTCTGTGAAATTCTCTTTGATAGTGATGTGTACGGTGGAGGGCGCAGGAATGGGAACAATTCGTTGTTGTGCCACTTGAACCTCGGCCCTGGGTTTGAAACAGAAACTGCTATCACCGACCGAACACCACTCGTGTTGTCCATATCGGTACTGAGGCGCTGCAGTGGTGACGCAGTATGTCCCACCCCCGATATATGCTACCTGTGGGGGCACATGGTCCTCTGCCATTGCCTCCATGGTGCAATTCACCGGCTTCGCGCTAGCGGTTCTGAACCCGCACTGTGGTTTCAAAAAGGCATTCAAGTGCTGGGGACAAAGGATGATGTGTGCTCCCTGGCTCCAACATCCCGAGAGGTCGGTGCCTGTCATCGTACGCTCCCATCTGATGATGTAAGGCGGGACCACTGCGTAACGAATGTGTGCGCCCCCCTGAATGACTCCAATGTTCTCTACTCTGTATACCGGGGCGGGCTTTGCTGCGGGACCCAACACCGGCATTCTTACTACTATTCCCATAATAGTGTGATTCGAATGTCCGCAGTCCACTGGAACTGGGTATGCTTCTGCGGCTAGCCTGAGCTGGCACGGGCTTAATGCATTCTCAAAAGGGTGGAGCGCTTGCAAGTGCTTGTTGCTGATCCAGGACGGGACCAAACCCTGTTTTAAATCCTCAAGATTACTGCGGCCCTCGCCCAATAACCACGCCCTGTACAGCACACAGGCCTCGTTTTGCGCAGCTTGATCGGACGCATTCCGATCCTCCTTAATGAGTGCATTTACCGTTCTCGCGTGTTTCTCCAGCTCAGCAATTATGTCCTTAAAGTGTAGTGTCATGGCCTGGTCCTCATGCAACTCAGAACCCACTACCTTGTTTTCGTCTGTCAATATGTTCCTTAACTGGGCTTTTAAACCGTTGATCTGTGTCTGCAGCTCCACGTTATCTAGAGCGTTGACAACAGATGTCCCGGTATTAAAAGCAGTGAATGTCATTTACAGTACCCCTTCTTTGCCTCCCGACTCGATCCAAAACTTCTGGCGGTGTGGTGTATAATTTGTCTGTCGATGTCGGCAAAGTCAAATTCGTAAAATTGTCTAAACATACGGGTTAACAGGACCTGGTATAATTGTTCCGTTTCTTTGGGACACCACTCCGGCAATCTTACCTGAGTGAGATTTAAAATCACTGAGGCCACCGCGTAGTGTACCCCTTGGTACAGCACCTGACCGGTGGGTACCAATACTAAACCGTTCCCGGGTCCCTTGGTGGTGGTTGGGCACCCTCCTTTCTGGGCTAGTGCTACCGGAAGCGTGGGCAGGGGCTTGCGTGGGCGGGTGATGAGTTCAGTGGCGTTCACCGGAATAGGGGAGTATGGGGCTCCGCACGCTCGAGTGCTAACATCCCATCTCATCCCCTTCCCTTCATCCTGCCACTGCCTCTGGAAGAAGATGGACACGCCCTTGGGGCAGACGTGTCTCGAACCCCACATACAGACATATATTCCCTCATCTGGTTCCCACCATTTGTCCCAACACACACGTAATTGTCCGTGAGTTCCCGTAATAGTCCGATGGGTATTATTACCCAGTCGCTCCCACTCGACCGTAGAGTTTCTCATGTCCTTTCCCAGCTTTGGTAGCCACCACCATCGCCTTGGTGGTACGTTCCCATTGCACACCAGACAAATCCTCTTTCCCACGGTAACGCTGACTCTGGGCGCTAGGATCCTCACTCGAGGGCACGTTAATGAAGTCTCTTGGTAGGCAAAACCGAAATTGCTGGAATATTCCGTAGAATTCGTTCCCAGCCAACCTGGCCATCTCCCTTGGTGGAAGTAGGTGGCGGTTTCCTCTACCTCTCGCTCCCCCGTCCCATCCGTTGCGATGGGGGCCGTGTCCCCGGAGCACCCGAAAATGATGACGTCCTTGGTGCGGCCTCGGTAGGCCCACCCGCACCCGATCGCCATGAACGCGACGACAATCCTTTCCATCGTATCCCAGGTTTCTGTAACCAACAAAACGATGTAGCCGGGCTCCCGATAGGTGCTGGCCTAAATTAATTGGACGCGCGGGTTCCTGGACCCCGCTCCCTAACAAACACACATACCGGGCAGACCTCCAAATTGTACTCTTAACACCATATACTTTACATTCCTTAAACTATGACCATAATTACCTAACTTAACTTATGTACAGCGCCGCCCTCCGTGGGGCGGCTTTCCGAATCCCTGTGAGGTCTGTCGTGTGCCACACCCTGCGGTGGGGCTGCATTGATCTTTGGCTTTGATCCCCTGCAGCCTGTCGCTGCTGAACGGGGATCATGTCTTCCTGGGGCTGCTTTAAACCGTGGTTGGGAAGGATGGGGAGAATCTGGCCAAAATTTTCTGGGCTGTGGCGCTCGAGCCGACCTACGAGGGGCTGCTTTGGGTTGGGCTCCCGGGGCCGATGGACCGGGGGTTGGGACTGTTACCGTTACAGCCTGTGGTTCCTCCACAGCTGCCGGCTCCAGCTCCCCTCCCTCAGGCTCCGCCCCCCCGGGGTCGGGATCTGTGGCTTCTGACTCCACCTCACCTGTCCCTACAGGTAACGAGTCTCCGCCCCCACTCCCTACCTCCCCCAAGCTTGAGTCGAGGGCGGGACTGCCGTCCTCTGACTCTTCCTCCTCCGTGATTGGGTCTAAAGCGAGGCTGAGCTGTTCCTGCTCTCCCCTGCCTAAATCCCATTCAAAAGATGAGACCTCCCACTCCAATGGGATGGCCTCTCCCTTCACGCAGGCTACTGCTCCAGCCTGTGTGGTCTGTGACTCTTACAGGCTGCGGATCTTTGTTCTCAGACCTGGTCCCCTTTGGTGGCCCTTGTGTACCCGGTTTAAACAGTTTACACTGGTTGATGTGAAACCATTTGGTACGTCGGGGCGTCTTCACTGCATAAACCATGGGGCTGGCCTTGTCTACAATGCTGTATGGCCCCATGTACAGTGGTTCAAAACTCCCTATCCTGGCGTAGTTTCGGACCATGACCTGGTCTCCAACTACCCACTCTTGTTGTTTCCGAGGTTCCAACAACAGTTTATTTCCCTGGTGCTGTCTTCCCAAGTTCCCAGCCGCCTGTCCATAAATCTGTCTCAGGTGCTCCAAGAGGGTTTGGGCGAATTTGTCCCGTTTCACCTCTCGGAGCTGGCCCTCAGTGAGCACCGGGGCTAGCACATGGGTGGGTGTTCGCATGATCCTTCCAGTCATTAACTCGTGCGGGGAATACTCCGTGCTTTTGGACTGGCTGGCTCGGATCCCCATGAGGACTAAAGGCAGGACCTCCGCCCATTTCTGGGGCGAGCCCATTGTCTCTTTCCTCAGCTTTTCCTTGAGGGTCCGATTCATACGCTCAACAATCCCGGATGACTGGGGATTGTATGCTACGTGCCACTTTCCCTCAATGCCCAAGAGCATGAGGGCGTTCTGCATTACTTGACCGGTGAACTGACTCCCTTGGTCGGACTCTACAAAACGGGGGAGTCCCCACCGTGAGAACACTTCCCGAATGAAGATCTTAGCAGTACCCAGTGCCGTAGCTGTTCTGCACGGGAAGGCTTCTACCCATTTGGTGAACACATCTACCAGGACAAGGCAGTACTTATAGCCTCCCTGGGCGGCGGGCAGGGGCCCTATGTAGTCAACCTGAATCGACTGCCATGGTCCCTCTACCCTCCTGATGTGCCCCATGGGCACCTTCCTTTTGTGGGGGTCTGGGTTGTTAGCAGCACACACAAGACAGCTTGCGCAGAACTCGCGGACATCGTCCCGAAGTCCCGGCCACCATCCCGCCTGCTCCACCCGTTGCCAGGTGACCTCCGGTCCGGGGTGTCCCGCTCCTGGACCCTCGTGGGCCAATTGCAGGAATTCCCTTCGGTGCTGCTGCGGCACAACCCACTGCTCCTCTCGGAACAGCATACCTTCTTTGACTGTGAGGGCTGCCGTACTGTACGGACCTTCTACCTGTTTGCCCTCTGTGTTGGCTTTTAGGACTGCTTTTAGGGCGGGATCCAGGGTTTGGACGGTCTTTAGGTCTGGGGGCGGTGTCACCCCTGTGTTCCCGGGAATTCCCTCCCTGCCTTGGATCGCCGCCACGGGTCCGGGTTCGTATGGGTCCCAGAGAATGCCGTTGCGGGCACCCTCCCTGGCTAGCGCATCCGCCTGCTGGTTGCCCTGACTGCGGGGTTCTGTAGTGGAGTGAGCCTTCACCTTATGGATGAACACCTCTCCTTTCTCCCCCACAGCTGCTAGGATCTTCTCCAGCAAGGGCTTAACTGTTAAAGGCCGCCCGTCCGCGGAGGTGTACCCGCGTCGGGACCAGATGGCGAGGTACTCTGTACACGAATTGCACGTGAACATGCTGTCTGAGCAAATCGTGTATGGGGTTGGGAAAATCTCGGGGTGGGTAACCACGTACGCCACCGCGGACAGTTCAGCCTGCTGCGCGCTCATAGTGCTGGGGAGCTTAATTGCCAGGGCAATGTTTGCCGCAGGGTCATAAACTCCACACCCTGTGAGTCGCTTCCGGTCAGCTACAGTGCGAGAACCGTCTACGTAGATCTCGCGGCCTGTGGGATGTATCCCGGCCCGTAAACCTATGTTAACTTCCCATACCCCTTCTACGGAACATTGATGGGCTGTCCCGGGATATGCCATATTGGCTGCGAGCCTTGGCGCGCAGAGGCCTTTAACTTTGAGATCCATCTGGGAAAGGAGGAGGGTCCAGCGCGCAATCCGAGCGCTGCTTACGGTCCCATCCTTAATCCTCCCGTCCAGAAGCATCTTCGTGGGGGTGTGATGGGTGAGGAGCGTAATGGGAGAGGTCCCTGTGAAGATCACTGATCTGTTCACAGCCCAATGCGTGGCCAGGAGATGCCGTTCGCAATTGGAGAAACTCCTCTCCACGTCCGTGAGCACCCTGGAGGAATAAACTACTGGTCTTAGCTTGCCGTGCCGCTCTTGGAGCAGCACTGCGCTCAGGCTGTCCCCACTAGTGGCTACCTCCAGAAAGAACTCCTCTCCCCCATCTATGGCCCCTAGGGCTGGCGCGGTCTGCAGATCTCTTTTCAACTTCTCGAATGCTGCCTGGCACTCCTCGTCCCAAGACCACTCGACTCCCTTGTGTAAGAGTCGAAGTAGCGGGGCCGCTGTGGCAGCATAGTCCTCGATGAAATCTCTGCAGTACCCGGTCAATCCCAAAAAGGACCTTACACCCGTTACTGTGTTGGGAATCGGCAGATCTTGTATAGATTCCCGTCTGGCCTTATCTATGGCTCTTTCCCCAGCGCGGATGGCCAGACCCAGGAATTTAACTTCCTGCTGGCCGATCTGGGCTTTCTTTGGGTTTACTTTGAAACCCTTCCTTTCTAACAGTTCCAACAATTCGGCTAACAGTGGGCCGTGCTGCTCCCTTGTATCTGTGAACAGGAGTAAGTCGTCCACATACTGCACTATCTGGTTGGGCTGGCTGAACTCTTTCAAACTCCCCGCCATGCACTGATGGAAAATGCTGGGGCTGTTGTGAAAACCCTGTGGTAAGCAGTTCCAAGTGTACTGTTGCCCTTTGAAAGTAAAGGCAAACTTGTACTGGTCCTCCCGCCGCAGCGGAATGGACCAAAAACCGTTCGAGATGTCCAGCACCGTGAATGTGGTCGCCGATGCTGGAATACTCCCTATTAAGTCTGCAACTGCTGCTACCGTGGGCGCGCAGGTTGGGATATTACTATTGAGGACTCTGTAGTCCACCGTGGCTCTCCACGAATTGTCCGGTTTCTTTACCGGCCATAATGGGGAGTTCACGTGGGTGGCTATCGTCCTCAACATGCCCTGCTGTACCAATGAAGATATTGCTGTCTCCATGTCGGGTTCTGCCTCCTTGGGGAAATTATACTGCTTTTGGGGTCGGATCATGGGGTCCCCGTCTACGCTGACTTCGAACCCAGTGACTCTCCCGCAGTCATGCTTGTGGGTGGCGAACGCGGTCAGATTTTCTGACACACGCGCCTGCGAGTCCGTTGGGACGTTTGTTACCATGAGCTCGAG
This sequence comes from Somniosus microcephalus, assembly GCF_052327205.1. NCBI lineage: Eukaryota > Metazoa > Chordata > Chondrichthyes > Squaliformes > Somniosidae > Somniosus > Somniosus microcephalus. Next base: position 76,545,686 of record NC_140996.1, on the reverse strand, counting down.
ATCGTAACCTCCTGACGGCTTCATGGTGCATAGGGCCCCATTTTCTTCCTTCCCCGGGATTACGACTACCTTACCTAAACCGCCCTCGGCTCCCCAGAGACAGTGATTTCTCAGGTCCACGAGGATCCCGTGTTCCACCAAGAAATCAGCCCCGAGGATGCCTTTTCCCCCCCCCCCCCTCATTCCACTTCAATAGGATGCACGTCCATGTGGTGTGGAGCGCTCCCAACTGAATGGAGAGCGGGAGGGAGTACGCGCCAGCCTGTTCTCTACCTGTGAAACCCGCTACTGAATATGGAGCCTGGGCGGACAGAGGTGAGGCAAAAGGTTTGTCCGTGTGGATCACGGTACACGAAGCTCCCGTATCCAACAGGTAACTACCCCTTTGTTTCTCCACCTCCATCTCCACCACAGGTCTTCTCCAAGCGTCATAGCGGAGCGGACACAAGTAGACGGGCTGCGCGGGCATCAGTCATTTAGGTGTTTCGGCTGGGGTCTCGGGGGCGATAGGGCTGTTAGCAACCGCTACCTTCCCCTGCCAGGTCATCAGAGACCGCATAGTCTCCAAGACTGACTCGATCGCAGCGGGGTCCACAACCGCACCACCCCCTTTATTCGGGGCAGAGGCTACGGTTGGGTTCTGGACTGGTGTTGGGGCAGCGGCCTGCACTTGTGGTTGTGCTGGTGTTGGGTAAACTCTCGGGCCGTTGGCGACTCGGGCTTGGGCTTGATCTTGGGCTGCGGCGAACGCTCTCTCCCTCTTATCCTTCCAAGGATTCCTACAGTCCTTGCGCCAATGACCCTCCTTCCCACACCCGTAACAACTGCTATTGGCTTGGGGATGGCGATTTCCCTCCTGACGCCATTCCTTTTTAGCAGAGGCTGCGGGTCTCACCTCATGCACCTTTCCTTTCACAACAGGCGTTTTCTTGCCCTTGTTGTTTCTATAACTGATCGTGAGCTGATCTAGTACTACTTCCTCCGTGGAGCGGGCGTTAGTGGGGTCAAACCATGCTTTGGCCTGTTCCTTCACTACTGGCAGGCAACCTGCTACCAGGCACCGAAGCCAGTGAGCCCTTTGTTCGCCATCCAGCCCGGCCCGGGCCGGCCCGCCCGGGCAGCTGCGCCGATACACTGGCCACAACCTGTCGGCGAAAACCCGTGGGGGTTCTCCCTCTAGCTGCACTGTCTTTTCTAAACGGAGGAACGGAGTTCCGTCCCCCTCTCCCATGATCTCCAGAACCTCATCCCGTAGCAACTCATAGTCCCTGTGCCCTCTCTTGCTCTCGTCAGGGAGACACTGGAGGAGCCAACTGTCCAGGGAGAACAGCAGCATTTTAGACTGTTCAACCCCGTCGCAGCCATTGACTGCTGCGGTCTGCTCCACGTCCCTGAAATGCACGGAGGGATCTCCTGACTCGGAGAGTTTTGGAATGTGACTTATCATCTCTCTTAGCTGTCGTGCGCTATGAGGCATTATGATCTGACTCTCAAGGGGTCCGTCATCGCCATTTTCTTCATTTGGACCGAGCCTCCGGTGTCTCGTTGGACACATCGGCGCCGGCCCCGACTCTACTGTCTGGGGTTGCTCTACCTCAGGGCTCTCTTCCTCTACCGTCTCCGTCTCCTGTCCCGGAGTCCAAGACTCCTCATAGGCAGGAGGCGCAGAGGGTTCGGGGGTTGGTACCCCAACTGCCTCTTGTGGAATCGGTCTTTTGGATTCCTTGGCTAGCAACAGCTGACTCGCTGGTGGATTTATGAGACACACCAACCCGTTTGCCTTCGCTAGGGCCTTTCTCAGGTCCTCTAGCTCCCGGCGGCAAGCGCTGTGGTCGGTGTTCTCAGATCTATCCTCCATGGCCATCTTATATGCTGCCCTGGCTCCCAGGAGCTTTTCCTCTTGGGCATCTACTTGTTTGGCTAGACGGAAACACCTCTCTCTCATTCTACCTTCACTGGCCTTGGCCTCAACGACCTGACATTTTACTATTCTACCTGGGTTTCGTGGCAGCGAATTACAGAGCGGCGTTCCTGATTCAGCGCGTCAAGCGATTCAATCAGTTTTTGACCTCCCGCAACCTTTTCCTCTACGTCTTTAAGCAAGCCGTTGATCTGGACTGTCTGTGCTGCAACTACCCGGTCCAAAAGCTGGACTTGCTTCTTGTAGCACATCAGCCAGACCGCCTTTTCTACAGATTTCTTATGCTCTCTACCCGCTGTCCACTTGATGGCTGCATCTAGCGGGCGCCTATCCCTCAGTAGATCAGATATCCATTGTTTTGTGAGGTTGACTTTTCCGAAAACATAATCTGCTATTCTTTCATCCATCACATTTCGTTTATTCAGATCTTGATCTAACACACTACTTTCCTGCTGCCAAGGTCCTGCCGCGGTCGCCATTTCTGTAGGTTTTTTTTTCCTGCTCTCTTGCCCGTTCTGGCCCCCTGCCAGGCTTCGTGCAAGAATTACCCTTGAGTGGTTCGACCCACCCCCCCCCTACGGATCTAGACCTTGGACTTAGATGCAGAGAACAGTAATGCAGAGAAGAGGACTCAATAGACCAGGCTGAATAGCACGAAATGGATGCTTTTATTTTTGAACAGTTGGAAGCATTACAAAATACATGTCATAGGCACAGATTAAAGTAACTACAATCATGCACAAATTTATGAACTTGACTCTATGGAAATGGGGAACACACGGCACATCGTAAAAGGGGAAACACATTACGATTTCCCTTAACTCCCTCCCCTATACCTAAACTAAGTTTCGACCTGGGGAACTTGGGATCATGCTCACCACTCTCGAAATCGCGAAAAGGGGTTCGCAGCCTTTTTGACACCGCTTCCCGTCGTCACGTGGATTGGAAGCTTCTGGCGCAGTCGATATTCTCTCCTCCCTCGAGGCGGTGGGGTAGACCCAGCCTCGATGAGCGCTCGTCAAGGTTGAGATCCACTAGGCCTGTCGTGGATTTTTGTTCGTGGAGTAGACCTAGATGCAGGTTATGCACATGGGAGAATCTTGTGGCATCGATCGCCGGTTCTCCAGAGGGTTTCTTCTCCGTCGGCCTGGGTCGTCGATGATCTCCCGACCCCAGTACCCGGGCCACCCTTGTCGTCTTCTCGTCGTGGCCGAGCCTTGTTTGGCTGAACACCGGCCACGTTGTCCTTTTTCCGAAACCGTCCGTCTTTAAAAAGACGAAAACGTTTTCATCGATCTGCCGAAGTGGAAGAGGCGCCGATCCGGGCACCGTCCGCCCTTCGTTCGTTCCTCGTAGAAGAAAGTTCTTGAAGAAATGGAAGCCTGAAGTCGCCCAACAAGAAGCCGTAGCAGTGAAGAAGTAACTTAGATGGACTTTCAATCCATAGTTATACTCTTTTGGGACAGTCTTATCTCCCGCCAAATCATAGTCCTGTCTTTGTATTAATTTTGGCGGGCAGAGATCTCTGCAGGGGCGCTTTGTCTTGTAACGGAGCCGGTGATAACTTGAACTGGCCTTCCTGGCCGATAATGTCTGTTAATGTCCTTTGCATTGTCACCGCGGCTCGGTTCGCATATTGATCGGTCCGGACATTTTCCTTGATGGCTGCTAAACGGTTTTTCCTTTGTACAATAAATGGGTATAAGTGTTTTTACATTGTCCGCCCATATCTTGATGGGCCCCATCCTGTACTTATAATCCATTGAATATGTATGCTGTTGCTCTGAGTTTCGGTTCCCAGATACTGGCTTTCGCGGGTTTACTGTCTTCAATCCACAAGCCTGTCTAGCTTGCAGTAACAGAAATAAACTGGTTCAGAAACTGATCACGGGGCCTGGCGGCCATTTTGTATGCCCTTTTATCAAAGGTTTTTCTGTGCAAGCTTACTTTGGTCAATAAACAGTCTTATTTTATCCAGTTTTCTTGCGTGATTTTTGCTGAAAATTTTCGAATCTTACAATCAGTAACACTTTTTTTGTACTCAAAGATTAAGTCTATCAGGCTTTTTTACTTCGTGTGGATCTTCTCAGCACAGGTAAGTCTGATGTGTTTTCATGAGAGCTTGTATGTGTGTTTGTGTTAGATTGTTCTGGTGGTGAGTGACAAGATTCAGTTGCGGCATTGTCATCGATTTGCTCTTGGATAGTTTCTTGTGTTTTCAGGAGGGAACGGCGGTTCCTCCTGAGAATCTGTCCTTCCTCAGTTCTAACAGTGTATGACCTTGGTCCTACTTCCTCAAGAACTGTAGCTTTCCTGTTCCATGCATCTGGATCCTCAATCCTGACAACATCATCCCTTGTCAATGGTTTCAGAGTTTTGGATGACTTGTCATAGTGTGATTTCTGTTTCAGCTTTAACAGTTGAAGTCTCTGTCTCAGTTCCTTACTCTGCTTTTCTTTTGCACAGCAGGGTAGCGTGGTGCGCAACTTGCGACCCATTAGGAGTTCAGCAGGTGAAGAACCACAGTCTAAAGGGGAGGCTCGGTAGCTCAGCCGGGCGAGATAAGGATCAGACTTGCTTTCTGTTGCTTTCTTCAGTAGCTGTTTGAGAACTTGAACACCTTTCTCTGCCTTACCATTCGACTGAGCATACAGAGGACTGGATGTGATGTGTTGAAAGTCATAATGTGCTGCAAACTGTTGCCACTCCTTACAGTTGAAGCACGGACCATTGTCGCTAATGGCAATCCTGGGAATTCCATGTCTGGCGAAGATGGATTTCACATGCATTATGACACTGCTTGCTGATGTGCTTGAGAGCAGCGCCATCTCAGGATAGTTAGAATAGTAGTCAATCACTATTAGATAGTCTTTACCATTCAAATGAAAGAGGTCCATACCAACCTTTTGCCATGGTGCTGTTGGTAAGTTAGCCACTATCATTGGTTCCTTTGCTTGTTTGTTTTGGTGTTTCTGACATGTCTCACATTTGCCTATCATGTTCTCAATGTCCTTACTTATGCCAGGCCAATAAATAGTGTCTCTTGCTCTCCTTTTGCATTTTTCAATTCCGAGGTGTCCCTCATGAATCCTTTTGAGCATGTCTTGACGTAGAGCCTGTGGAATGACTATTCTGTTCTGTTTTAGTAATAGTCCACTTGCGACACTCAACTCTGACCTGATTTGATCGTAATTTGGACAGGAACCTTTTGGCCAACCATGATGAATGTTCTCTATTACTGTTTGTAACACTGTATCTTTTACTGTTTCTTCTGCTATTTGCTTTGATTTTGTGTCTGACATGGGCAGCGCAGCAGTGACCATACTCACATGAACATCCACGTCTTCCTCAGTAGAGCTCACATGACTCATTTTGGGTGCTCGGGATAGTGCATCTGCTAACACTATGTGTTTGCCTGGTGTGTAGATCAGTTCAATGTCATATCTTTGCCACTTCATCATGAGTCGTTGAATCCTTGGAGACATCTCATTCAGATTTTTTTTTATGATGGCAACCAGTGGGCAGTGGTCTGTCTCAACTGTGAAGATGGTAAGTCCATATATGTAGCCATGGAACTTTTCTAGTCCAACTACCAAGCCGAGACATTCCTTTTCAATCTGGACGTATTGACACTCAGAATCAGTCATAGACCTGGAGGCATAGGTAACAGGTTTCCAATCTTCACCCTCTGCTTGTAGCAAGACCACGCCTAGGCCATCTTTTGATGCATCCATTGACACTTTGATTCTCTTTGTTGGGTCAAAGAAGGTGAGTACAGGTGTGGTTGTCAGCACTGTTTTAAGGTTCATCCACTCTTGTTCATGTCTTTCTGTCCATGCGAACTCATTTGTTTTATGTAGCAGGTCTCGCAGACAGGCTGTCTTGGCTGACAAGTTAGGAATGAACTTTCCAATGAAGTTTATCATCCCCATGATGCGTAGCACTCCTTTTTTGTCAGTGGGTCAGGGCATTTTGAGTATGGTGTTTACTTTTTCCATATCTGGCTCTATTCCTTTACCAGATAGATTATCTCCTAGGAAAGTGACTTCCTGGACGCCAAACTGACACTTGGCTTTGTTGAGCTTCAGTCCATTCCAGCGTATGCTCTGTAGCACTTTAGTCAGTCTCTCATTGTGTTCTTTCAGTGTGGAGCCCCAGATGATGATGTCATTAACATAGACCCGAACTCCTTCCAGACCTTCAATTATGTGTTCCATCGCTCTATGAAAGATTTCAGATGCAGATATTATCCCGAAAGGCATTCTGAGGAAACAATACCTGCCAAATGGCGTGTTGCAGGTACAGTATTTGGTGCTCTCTTCATCCAGTTTTAGTTGCCAAAATCCTTGAAGCATCGAGCTTTGTGAAGTATCTGGCACCTGACATTTCACTGGTGATTTCTTCTCGCTTGGGAATCTGGTAGTATTCACGTTTTATGTTTGCATTTAAGTCCTTTGGATCCATGCATACTCTTAGATCATTGTTCTTTTTCTTTATACATACCATGGACTTAACCCAGTCTGTTGGCTCTTCGACTTTCCTGATGACTCCTAGTGTGGTCATTCTGTCCAGTTCTTTCTTGAGCCGGCCACGCAGGGGTGCTGGAACTCTCTGTGGAGTATGTACCACTGGCTGAGCATCCTCCTTTAGCTGGATCTTGTAAGTGAATGGTAGAACTCCAAATCCTTTGAACACATCCTGGAAATTACTCACTACAGAATCCACTGAGTCATCTAGTCTGCTAATGGCACAGTTTATACGGTAGACTCTCTTGACCAGTTCTAAGTCCTCACAAGCTTTGTCATCTAGTAGTGAATCAAGTCCTTCAGCCACAACAGAAAACATGAGATGATGCACTTTGTCTTTGACTGCCACTTTAAGTCTGCATACACCTAAGCTATCTATTTTCTGTCCATTATAGTCCTTCAGTAGTACTGACTTTTTCTGTATTTTGGGCTTTTCTTTCATATTTTTAATGTCACTCATACTGATTCAGTTTGCTTTTGCCCCAGTGTCTAGTTTCAATGTAACTAATGCTCCATTTACCTGCAGTGGCATTATCCATTTGTCCTCTTTTACTGCATTAACTTTATGTTCAGCATTGTCCATTCCTGAGGGCTGCACATTTTCTGTATCCTTTTCGATATTGTCACATGACACCATTTCTACAAAAAATGTCTCACTTAAATCAGTGTCCTCAATCACATTGACTTGTTGCCCTTTCTTTGTTTTTACTTTTGAAAAGCATTGTTTGGCAAAGTGATTCTTTCCATTACATTTTGTGCACATTTTCCCAAATGCTGGGCATTGTCTTGACTGGTGCTGGTACCCACAGCATTTACAATTAAAAGTTCCATCCTCCGATTGCTTTGCATTTCTGTTCTGCCCATGTTTCTTCCCCTTGTAGGACACAGCACCGACAGCAGCACAGTCACTCATTACAGTCACATCATTATTAATTTCACTGAAAGTCTTTGCGTGCTGCCGAGCTAGCTCACTGGCATGGCATATTTTCACAGCATCCTCCAATGTTAGTTCAGTTTCTTTAACGTTCCCTGACCTTTTTATCATGAATACCAAACACAATCTGGTCACGAATCATTGATGATTTCAGTTCAGAGAAATTACATGTCTGTGCTTTCAGTTTCAGATCGGTCACAAAGCTATCAAAAGTCTCATTTTGCTGCTGTGTCCGTGAATGGAACACGTACCTCTCATAGGTCTTGTTCTTTCTGGGAGAGGAATGTGTATCAAACTTCTTTAGCACATCGTCCATTTTTTCTCTGTCCTCCTCTTGATCAAATACAAACGTATTAAATACCTCTATCGCCTGTGGGCCTGCAACCGTGAGCAGTAACGCTATTTTCCTTGCATCTGGCTTCGTACCAAACCCGATGGCAGCAATGTAGAGTTCGAGTTGTTGTTTGAAAGTCCGCCAATTGCAGGCGACATTCCCCGTGAGTTTCAAACCCTCCGGTGGCTTCAAATTCTCCATGTCGCGTTTCACTATATTCAGCAGATATTACCAATCCTGGTACCATGTTATGTTCATAAATAAATAGACGTTTTCATTTATTCAGCCATAGGGACTAGTGTACAGGCATCCATCTTGACTACTGCTTTGTGGGTAGCCCCTTACTAAACATACAGCTCCACCTAGTGTACCATTCTAGAATGACATGTTACTGATCATTACACTCCCCACCCCCCGGTGATGCTCATGGCCCACAATCATTTCCAAGCCCTCCCCGTGCTGCCCTCAGCCCCTGATGCTCACTAACACCCACACCCCACGCTGTTCCCGGCCCCCAATTGTTCCTGAGGCCCTCGCACCCCGTGCTGCTCCCGGCCCCCGATTGTTCCCGGGCCCTGATCCTCACCAACAGCTCCCCTGCGCTGCTCCTGGTCCCAGACCATTAGCGAGTTGGCTAAGGTAGATTGGGAAACTACATTAAAATGTATGACGGTGGACAATGGCTAGCATTTAAAGAAATAATATATAATTTACAACAAATATACATTTCTTTAAGGCACAAAAACCCCACAGGAAAAGTGGTCCATCTGTGATTAACAAGAAGTTAAAGATAGTATTAGATCAAAGGAAGAGGCTTATAATGTTGCCAAAAATAACAGTAAGCCTGGGGATTGGGAGGATTTTGGAATTCAGCAAACAAGGACCAAGAAATTGATTAGGAGAGGGAAAATAGAATGTGAGAATAAACTAGCGAGAGACATAAAAACAGACTAAGGGCTTGATTTTGCCAGGCCCGAGGAGGCGGGTTTGGAGACGTGTGAGGTGTTAAAATCATAAAAAATACCGGGCGCATCCGATCCCGCCTCCGAGCAATTTTCCCAAAATTGGGGTTTCAGACCCCGTTCCCATCCCCCCCTCCAAGAGGTGGGATAGACCTTTAAAGCTCTTAACAACCAGTTAAGTGCCTCTATAATCCCATTTTGAGAGGCCTTTCTGAATTTAACACATTTCCTCCATGCTGCACGTCTCTTCTGGATCACGCCAGTTAATCCTGGTGGCCTCAAGTGGACTGCTTACTAACAGCTGCAGCTCCACCATTAAAAAGGAGTTTTCACCAATCATCATTTGCAGGTGGCAGAACTTTGTTGTCTCGGGTCTGGGGGAACTTTTAGCAGGCCTACTCATTGTTGTGGAAGTTTGGAGCCTGACACACATCTCCAGTGTGACCTCCTGGGAAACCCCTCTCCCCACCTTGACTGACCGCTTCCTCAACTGTGGCATAGACCAGAAGCATGAGAACCATTTATTTCCTTTCCTCCTGGACATCAGATTCGGACGAAGACCAGCCGCGGCAGCAGCAGAACCCTGAGCAACAGCAGCACCAACAGCAAGAGCAACAACAGGAGCATCAAGCTGCTGCTCACACATCTTAAGCTGCACAGGCCAGAAGGCACCAGCGCATGGAAGCACGTTGCCACGGGAGATACCCCCAAAACAGGCTTTACAGACAAAGTATGAGCTACCTCAACATGACTGAGCAGCAGTGCCAAAGGAGGCTCAGACTTTCGCGAGAGGTAGTGGGTGACATCTGTGCAATGCTGCAGCAAGACCTGGAGCCCAGAGGAGCTGGTGGACACCCCTTACCAGTGGCCGTCAAAGTCACCACCGCACTCAACTTTTTTGCTTCAGGCTTATTCCAGGGACCAACAGCAGACATCAGCGGCATCTCCCAGGCGGGCGCACACACTTGCATCATGCAGGGAACCGATGCCCTCTTTGCTATTGTGCACAATTACATCAACTTCTCCAAGGATCAAGCAAGTGTAACCGTGTGTGCAGTTGGATTTGCTAATCTGGCAGGCATTGCAAGGGTGCAGGGCATCGTTGACTGTACACATGTGGCCCTTAATGCACCCCATCACAATCCAGGACGCAAGGGACGGACACATCTTGGCCAGATTTGCTTAGTCTGCCCAATCAAACACTTTTGCCTCGCACCTTCTTACCAGCGCATCAACAATGGGCAAGAACCTGCAGATTCCTATCATTCTGACCACCATACTGACAGTTGCAAGTCACCCTAAGCCCTCAATGTGGAAGTCCCATTTGCGAAATGACCCAGGCCACAACGTCAACAGTTTGCCATCAAATTTTTTTATCACAACAATTCACGGATGGCATTTCAAAAATAAACACAACAAAACACCCAAGTGACTACCCTTGTGACTAATTGTGCTTTATCTTCCTCTTACGCGTGCTTCTACATGGTGCTTCCCCTGTGGCTTCAGCAGATGTGGAGGCCCCTTGGTCATTTTCTTGCTACTCCTGCCTCGACACCTTTGGTGGGCATCCTCTGGGGTTGCGAACCTGTGACGGCTTGGCAACAGTCTACTGCTCCTGCAGCTGTGCATGGGCTGAGACACCGATCTCAGTTGGGTGAGGACTCTGATGGGGCTCTGATTGAGGGCTTTGCATTGGCATGGTCGTGTGAGCGCTTGGAGAGGAGCCCCCACTTCCTTGTTCTCTGCCACCAACATCCCTGTCATGGGTCAGCCCCACTTCAGAGCTAGCAAGTGGCTTGACAGCACCTTGCTGCACTTCAGGGGGCCATGAGGACACGTTTCTGCACTGGAAGTCCTCCGCTAGAGGACTTCCATGAAGGTCTGGTTTCTCTGCTCAATAGCTGACCATCGCTCCTCAAGAGATGTCATTCTATTCTGAACAATGGCCATAATTCCAAGACCCTGGCGACTAAGCTCCTCCATGGCCGTAGCCATCCTCTCCTCTATCGTAGCCATCCTCTCCTCTACCGTAGCCAGCCTTACCACGAAGGTAGCCATCGTTTCCACGGAGGTTGCCATCCTTTCCGTGGTGATGCGTTCATGCGCCAACGCCTCCACAAAGGCCCTGATCATGTTAGCGATGGACTCCTCCATTCACTCCACACTCGCAGCAACCCTGGAGACAAAACCTGCCAGAGACTCTCGCACCTGTTCCTGGCGTTCCAGCATCACTCTCCTGGATGGACCCGGAGGCACAGGGTCAACATGCAGCAGAGCCAAGCTGGGAGGGTCCTGCGCCCTCCGACGAGGACTCTCCACTGCTGTCCCTGTCTCCACCATCTGCTGATGCTCGCTTGTGAGCTGTGATACACCAGGTGACAACTCTACTCTATGTCCTGATTGTCCCACCAATGTGTGAGTGTCTGCGCTGGTGCTGGGTGCGCTGAATTCTGCTGATGCTGCGCCCTCAGAGATTGCAGCTTCCTCTGAGGAGTCTGGAAGCTCAGGCTGTTCCTCCTGGTCAGTGGGGAGGGGGACTGTCGATAGTCCTGTGGGGGAGTAAAGGAAAGAGTTAGACATGTGACATAAACTTTGCATGCACATTGAATTGTGCAGATGATCATAAGTCAATCTGTTAGAGCATCAGAATCAATATCAGTCACTCATTCAATGTCACAGAGAGATGAAAAAATATTCTGTCACCAGCTTGCTCTGATGCGCCCGTCTGTCCGTCCCCCACTTGCGCATCCTCCTCCACTGTCACGATCTCCAGGGCCACCACCTCTGCAGTAGTGAGCTGGGCTATTGAGGGTGGTCTTCCTCCTGTCCTCGCCCTCTCCCTCTTATTGTGGGCTCTCTTTTCCTGCAATGAGTGAGAATGAAAGAGTGAGTGTAGAGAATCCATAGCATAGATGCTTAGAAGGACACAAAGATGGAGTGAGGTGCCAAGACCAAGGGCCCTCCGTGTTGTAAGTTGTTGTCATAGCATCACAGTGATGGGGAGTGTGAGGGCTGCATAGTCAAATAGTTAAGTGAATGTGAACATACAGAGAGAGGGAATGGGTAAGGCTGCAGGGATGTAAGGGTGAAGTGGGATGTGGAGGAGGAGGTTGACAAAGCAGAGTGCTGGTGATGAGCAGATTGATGGTCTTGGGGATGTAATACTCACTTTTCCTGTGTGGAGAAGGTCATGAAACCTCTTTCTGCACTGCAGCCAGGTTCTGCTGCACATTGAAATCGCATTCACCTCCTGAGCCACTTGCAGCCACACAGCTTTGGTCTGTTGTGGAGGCTTTTTCCTCCCTGAGGAAGGAAAGAGCACTTCCTTATTTGCTCTTGCTCCCTCCACCAGAGCTTGGAGGGAGGCCTCATCGAATCTGGGTGTACACTTTGGTCTGGTGCTGGACATAGTTGCAGTAGGAATCCCTCAGAAGTATGTTGATAAAGTTGTACAGCTGAAAAAAAACTAAGGCTGCTTGCAGGCCTCAAATCCAGCTGCATAGATGACGTCATTGGAGGCGAGTTTCAGTATCAAAAGACTCATTGGGCCAGGGGTTCCCGCACACTGGAAATCGTGCCCAATTAGGGCAAAATCACACTTGCCCCGCCTCACATCGGAGGCCCCCAGCCCGCTCCCAATGACAAAATCCAGCCCTAAGAGCTTCTATAGGTATGTAAAATGGAAAAGATAAGCGAAAGTAAATGTGGATCCCTTGCAAACTGAGACAGGAGAAATTGTATTGGTGAATAAGGAAATGGCAGAGTAATTAAACAAATACATTGGGCAGGATTTTCATTGGGCTGTTGAGGCGGGATTGGAGGCGTGTGGGTGGTTAAAATCCTGAAATCAGGGGGCACGAACCCAACCCGCCTCCATGCCATTTTCAAAGGAGGCAGGTAGCCGACCCGCACTGGGACCCACCTCCCCGAGGCGGGAAGGGGATTAGTGCCAATTAACTGCCTGTTAACAGGTAGTTATCAGGCAGTTTTTAGCCTAATCCTTATTTTTAATGTTGATGTGTGGGATTGCCGACGGCTCCAAACCACGCCAAGTTAGAGGAGGCGGCCCATCGGGATGAAGGGCTTGGAGGGGTCAAGATGTCCGGTGTTCAGGTGAGTGATGGGTGCATGAGTGCAAAGGTAAGTGTGTTTGGTGTGTGTAAAGTGTTTAAATAAGTTTTACATACCTTTACTTACCTTTACAGCCTTCCTTCCTGCAGGTTTAGGGAGTCCCTCATCTCACTGGCACAGATAGCAGAATGGCTGCGAGCTGTCAAAAATTGCAGCATTCAGCTTTCTGTTCCGGGGGGATCTCTTAATCATCCTTACAGGAAGGAATTAACTTAGAGTACAGATTGTCAGTGTTTGACAGCTTCAAGCAGCTGTGAAACGCTGATATTTCATCTGTCAAAAGGTCTTGACAGATGAAATATCAATCTGTGACGTCACCTGTTGCCGGGTGGCCCTTAATTGGCCTGCTGAGCCCGCTGGGCGAGCTCAACAAGGTCAATCAAGTCAAAATCGCGTGGGTTGGCTAGAACTCGATGAAGGCGGGACTACAACCCCCAAAGTTGTAGTCCCGTCTCCTACCCAACTCCTCAATGAAAATCCAGCCTGTTGTATCTGTCTGTCTTCATGGAAGAAGACGTAAAAAACCTAACGAAAATAGTAGAGAACCAAGGGTCTAGTACAAATGAGGAACTGAAAAAAATTAGTATTAGTAAAGAAAATAGTACTGGATAAATTAATGGGACTAAAAGCCAATAAATCCCCTCAATCTGATGGCCTACATCCTAGGGTTTTGAAAGAGGTGGCTATAGAGATAGTGGATGCATTGGTTGTCATCTTCAAGAATCTATGGAATTTTGGAACGATTTCCACAGATTGGAAGGTAGCAAATTTACCCCACTATTTTAGAAAGGAGGGAGAAAGAAAATGGGGAACCATAGACTAGTTAGCCTGATATCAGTAGTAGGGAAAATGCTAGAATCTATTATTAAGGATGTGGTAACAGGGCACTTAGAAAATAATAATAGGATTGGGCAGAGTCAACATGGATTTATGTAAGGGAAATCCTGTTTTGACAAATCTGTTAGAGTTTTTTGAGGTTGTAACTAGCAGAATAGATAAAGGGGAACCAGTGGATGTATTTGGATTTTCAGAAGTATTTGATAAAATGCCACACAAGAGGTTATTAAACAAAATTAGGGCTCATGGGATTGGGGGTAATATACTAGCATGGATTGAGGATTGGTTAACGGACAGAAAACAGAGAGTAGGAATAAACGGGTCATTTTCGGGTTGGCAGGCTGTAACTAGTGGGGTACCGCAAGGATCACTGCTTGGGCCTCAGCTATTCACAATCTATGTCAATGATTTGGATGAGGGGACCAAATGTAATATATCCAAGTTTGCTAATATCTCAAAGTTAGGTGGGAATGTAAGTTGTGAGGAGGATGCAAAGAGGCTGCAAGGGGATATGGATGGGCTAAATGAGTGGGCAAGGACATGGCAAATGGAATATAATGTCGAGAAATGTGAAGTTTACACTTTGGTAGGAAAATAGAAAAGCAGAGTATTTTTTAAATGGTGAGAGATTGGGAAATGTTGGTGTTCAGAGGGACCTGGGTGTCCTTGTATGCGAATCATTGAAAGTTAACATGCAGGTACAGCAAGCAATCAAGAAAGCAAATGGTATGTTGGCCTTTATTACAAGAGGATTTGAGTATAAGAGTAAAAATGTCTTACTGCAATTATATAGGGCCCTGGTGAGACCACACCTTGAGTATTGTGTATAGTTTTGGTCTCCTTACCTAAAGGAAGAATATACTTGCCATAGAGGGAGCACAATGAAGGTTCACGAGACTGATTCCTGGGATGGGGGGGATTGTCTTATGAGGAGAGATTGAGTAGACTAGGCCTATATTCTCTGGAGTTTAGAAGAATGAGAGATGATTTCATTGAAACATTCAAAATTCTTACAGGGCTTGACAGGGTAAAGGCAAGGAGGATGTTTCCCCTGGCTGGGGAGTCGAGAACCAGTGGTCACAGTCTCAGAATAAAGGGTCGGCCATTTAGGACTGAGATGAGGAGAAATGCCTTCACTCGGAGGGTGGTGAATCTTTGGGATTCTCTACCCCAGAGGGCTGTGGAGGCTCAGTTGTTGAGTATATTCAAGGCAGAGTGATAGAATTTTGGACATTGGGGATAGTGCAGGAAAGTGGAGTTGAGGTAGAAGATCAGCCATGATCTTATTGAATGGTGGAGCAGGCTCGAGGGGCCTATTTCTTATGTTCTTATTTTCCCGGACCCCCCACCCCGCAGCTCCTCCGGCCCTCCTCATACTCCTCTGGCCGCCCTATGGCCACCATGCAATCCCTCCCTTCCTTCTCTAGTGTCACAAGCTTACCCGCCCGCAGCCAGCCAGCCCCTCAAACTGGCTGGCTGCAGGTGGGAAATATTGGTTTCCCATGCAAATGAGGCCCTGCCATTGAATTTGGCAGGGCCTGCAGGAAACCTGTTCTCCCAGGTTTCCCGATTGCTTCAGAGCCCCACGCTCCCAACCCACCTCCCCATTAAAATTGTTTCAAAAACGTTGATGCGTTTCACAAGAAGTTGTACGTGAAATGAAACTTGTTAATTTGGCTGTTATAAATCTAAGGATTTATTCAGCGATTCTGCACTTCAGTCGGAGGCTTGTCAGACAGGAATGCAAGTTAGAGAATCAACCCTACAGTGTGGTGCCTTATCTCTAACCTGTGCTCCCTGCGAATCACAGAATTTTCCTTTACTTTCCACTAGGCAATGACACCGTCCCTCCTGCTTTCTACCACACATCATTATTGTGCTAAAATGGGCCAGGCACATAGGGAAATAGCAGATCTGCTAAATGCAAATCATATTGAGTTAATCATTTGGTGTACAGTATTTTGATAAAAGTAAATATAGTTAAGTTGCTTTCAGTCTTGATAATCTTGCTGATTGAAAATGCCACTCCTAATATTCCGGCAGCTCTCAGTAAGAGAAGACACAGATGGACTAATTCCCTGATTTGGCACTTCCAGTCGGGAGCCATGCTTAAAAGTAGCATGAGGTGGAGATAGTGCGTCATCACCTTGTACCCCAATTCTCCAAACTATGCTGTTGTCAAGTCAGACTTCCGGTCGGGATCGCAGAATCACATTTCCTTCACTTTTGCTGTTCTTGGGAACTCATTTGATTGAGAAAAAATGTCTGAATTGTTTTGAGCAGCTAACTATACAAACATTTATTAAATATTGAAGAAATATAAAAATGAATTCTGGACACGCTCAATTTTAATAGCTTTGATATCCCCTTCACTCATTGTCTTTGTGGACACACAAAAAAAATAGCTGCAAACTCAGGGGCAAGCACCACGAATTGCATCCACACATAATGGGGTAAATTCAGAGCTCCAGTTGTTGCATCTCCGACTCATTTTCCCTTCGAGTGCAATTTCCCCAGTGGGAGTGCTCTACAGTTTACTTCAGGCAATGGGGAGGGAGACAGTTTTGTTCAATTGTGCAGATGACAGGTAGCACATACCCTTACCCATAAGAGCCATTATTGCCAGAGGTATGAAAGATGCACGTAGCCTTTCTAACCTAATTGCTCTTATTTGGAATTTTTTGTTATTTTTGGCACATATATCAGAATTTTGAGGAAGTGTGAATGACCCTGATGTGCAAACCACAGGCAGGTTTACCAAATGAAGTCTGTCCTCCGTTTAGCCATGTACTTAAACATACAGAATAAATAACTGAGGTTGTGGGGGGACGGGGGGGGGTGGTGGTGGTGCCATTTTGTCAATTTTCCAACATGAGAGTATATCTGAAGGACACTTACATTTGGCACAACATTAGTACACTGCTGAAAACAGAACTTCCTCTGTCATGAGAAAATTTCGCAGAATACATTAAAAATTCTGATTTGAATTTTTAATAATCTTACATTAAAGGAGAAGTTCTGTTCTACTGATTTTTAAAAATTCGTTTATGGGATCTGGGCATCGCTGGCAAGGCCAGCATTTTATTGCCCATCCCTAGTTGCCCTTGAGAAGGTGGTGGTGAGCTGCCTTCTTGAGCCGCTGCAGTCCGTGTGGTGAAGGTACTCCCACAGTGCTGTTAGGTCGGGAGTTCCAGGATTTTGACCCAGCGATGATGAAGGATCACCGATATACTTCGAAGTCAGGATGATGTGTGACTTGCAGGCGATCTTGCAGGTGGTGGTGTCCCCATGTGCCTGCTGCCCTTGTCCTTCTAGGTGGAAGAAGTTGCGGGTTTGGGAGGTGCTGCCGAAGAAGCCTTGGTGAGTTGCTGCAGTGCATCTTGTAGATGGTACACACTGCAGCTACGGTATGCCGGTGGTGGAGGGAGTGAATGTTTAAGGTGGTGGATGGGGTGCCAATCAAGCGGGTTGCTTTGTCCTGGATGGTGTCGAGCTTCTTGAGTGTTGTTGGAGCTGCACTCATCCAGGCAAATGGAGAGTATTCCATCACACTCCTTACTTGTGCCTTGTAGATGGTGGAAAAGCTTTGGGGAGTCAGGCAGTGAGACACTTGCCGCAGAATACCTAGCCTCTGACCTGCTCTTGTTGCCACAGTATTTATGTGGCTGGTCCAGTTAAGTTTCTGTTTAATAGTGAACCCCAGGATGTTGATAGTGGGGGATTCGGCGATGGTAATGCCAAGGGGAGGTGGTTAGACTCTCGCTTGTTGGAGATAGTCATTGCCTGGCACTTCTGTGGCAAGAATGTTACCTGCCACTTATCAGCCCAAGCCTGAACATTGTCCAGGTCTTGTTGCATGCGGGCATGGACTGCTTCATTATCTGTGGAGTTGTGAATGGTGCTGAACACTGTGCATTCATCAGCGAACATCCCCATTTCTGACCTTATGTTGGAGGGAAGGTCATTGATGAAGCAGCTGAAGATGGTTGGGCCTAGGACACTGCCCTGAGGAACTCCTGCAGTGATGTCCTGGGGCTGTGATGATTGACCTTCAACCACCTTTCCCCATGTTTGTGGGAGATGTACTTACTGGTGTTTTTCTGATGCCCTTAATTAGAAGCAGTCTATGAGCAGACATTTTTGGTGTAATTTCTGAGTTTGCACTACTGGTGGGGGGTGCACAAGAGGCCAGAGTCAGAGGAACAGAGAGTTTTGGGAGAGGGTTTTAAGGCTGGAGAATGTTCGAGATAGGAAGGGGTGAGGCCAAGAAGGGATATAATCACTGGATGAGCATTTTAAATTGGAGGCATTGGAGGATCAGGAGCCAATGTAAATCAGTGAGACAGGTGATGGGTGAGTGGGACTTGGTGCTACTCTCAATTTTCTATCAAAGGCAACCCACCTGCTATTTCCCAATATGTACACCTGGTAGGCGAGTGGGTGTTCTTTATTTAGACTTGTTCTCCCTCCCCTAAGTAGTATAATGTACAGGGAGTGTTGCTCTGTGCCTACAATTACCATTCATAACTATTGTACCAGAATGCAACAATGTTACATGAGGTGACATTCCATACAAAATGGCCCAAAATTTGTGATCGGAGGCTTCCCGCGGGCGGATGCCTCCGACCTGTAAAAAAATCTTTGCATTTACCTGGTGGCCCAGGCGGTACGGAGGCTTGCGATCCTGGGCACCTCCGGGTACGCACAGGTAGAGGCCCACGTATCCCAGAGGCACATGCAGTTCGCAAGCGCTCCTGCGATTACGTGGGCCAGCCCAACCAATAAAAGCAGGGAATTCCCATTCATACTTCTGGGAATTCCGTACGTTCGGAACTCCCATAAGTATGAACGGGGATCACTTAAAAATTACATGAATACATGAATTTTCTTTATTACATATTTAAAATGAATAAAAATGCCATTTAATTAAATATTTTAAAGGAAAATGTAAATTTTTTGAAATTTATATGTTTTAACGGGGCTAAAAATAAACTTACCTTATTGGACAGGGTTGTTAATGTATAAATGAGTGATAAGTTTTACAGTATAAAATAGAAAAATAAAATTTTATGTTGGTAAAAGCAGGCCTTATGCCCCCCTCCCTCCCCCTCCTCCCCGCTCTCTCCCTTTCCCCCCCCCCTCTCCAGTCTCCCCTTCCACAATACAGGGATTAGCGGGTGATTTTGTAGCAGAGGTGGTTAGCCCATGAAAGTACCTGTGTCCTGGAGCTGTCCATTGAGTATTTGAAGGGAGTTGGGGAAGCTAGGTAATATGGTCAGTGACTGGTGAGGGTGAGGAGGCTGGAAATGTGTCTTCCAGCGCTGCCTTACAAGTAACAAGTTTTTATAACTTGCTGAGCTGAACGGATGGAGTAATGACAGCTTCCGAATAGCGCAACGAATGTTGCGGCTATGATATGGCAGGAGGGACAGTGGTGACTGAAAAGGAGTAAAGGTCACGGAATGCACTTCCTGTCCAGGAGCAAAGGTCAGTGAGGGGTCAGAGTGGAAAAAAAATAGCAACTCAATTTGCATTACTGTATTACTACATTCAGGATTTGGCATCATTCATTACACTGATTAAATATCAAGGAACACAGGGAGATGAAGACTGCAACCAGCTTGTGTACACTTACCAGGAAATTGAAGAGAAAGGAGCTTCCAGTCATTTTGAT
Organism: Somniosus microcephalus; assembly: GCF_052327205.1. Taxonomy (NCBI): domain Eukaryota; kingdom Metazoa; phylum Chordata; class Chondrichthyes; order Squaliformes; family Somniosidae; genus Somniosus; species Somniosus microcephalus. Next base: position 76,526,367 of record NC_140996.1, on the reverse strand, counting down.
TATAATCAGTTCATATTTTTATACAGTAGCTTGCACCTTTTGACTACAACACAGCAAGACCAGCTCTGTTATAAATGCAGAATTATCGCTTTGTTCTGTCCTAGAAATGTTTAAAGTATTTAGTGAACATTGTCCGAGGTGACAGGTGCTATAATGTGATGTTCTGTCATTTTGCCAGTAGTACTGCATTGTAATTAACAAGACATGTCATGTCCAATCATTGTCCTGTCATTTGGTTGGAGAACGGCATGGAGAAGCTCTCCTCGAGAGCAAATCTTTAAAAATTGCAGCCACACAACTAGTGATTTCTCATCAATTCATTTTAATGGTCGTAAAATCACGGCTCCCTCCCCTGATTTCCCAAGATATACTCCCTGGGAGGACTGCTTTCTGCTAGAAGTGCTGGATCGTGGGCTGTGCGCCTCTAATATCCTTAGATCCACTTCTTGGAAGTGCTATAATATTTTGGGTTCCAGGCACTACAGAGATCAATAGTTGAGCTTGTGTGCATATTTTGCAGCACACATGTTCAAAACACACACACCATGCACTTGCATATACAGATGTATTCTTCTTCTACTCACAAATACAAAAATGAATATACACACACACGTGGATTGACAGGTAAAACTGGCAGTTAAGTAACAAAGCAAAATGCAAAGGGTTGCCAGTGTGCTGGGGCATCAAAATTTACCCACAATAGTGGTGCACAGGCACCGAGGGATTTTATGTTGAAGAAATAGGCCAGCTCACAGCCTGAAATTATCTTAAAGAGAAATAGATTATGAATTACATTTTGGAAGAGACTTGTAAAAGTACATGAAGTACATAAGAACATAAGAAATAAGAGCAGGAGTAGCCCTTACGGCCCTTTGAGTCAGCTCCGCCATTCAATAAGATCATGGCTGATCATTGACCTCAACTCCACTTTCCCGCCCGATCTCCATATCCCTAGAGTCCAAAAATCTATCTATCTCAGTCTTGAATATACTCAAAGATTCAGCATTCACAGCCCTCTGGGGCAGATAACTCCAATGATTCACAATCCTCTGCATGAAGAAATTCCCCCTTATCTCAGTCTTAAATGGCCTACCCCTTATCCTGAGACTATGCACCCTACTTCTAGACACTCCAGCCAGGGGAAACACCCTCTCCGCATCTACCCCGTCAATCCCCTTCAGAATCTTGTATGTTTCAATGAGATCACCTCTCATTCTACAGTACAACTGTAGACTACTGTATAATACAGGACAGAACTATTGGGGGTAAGTATTGGGAGGCTCCTGTCCCAGCGTGGAGTCTAACGAGTCAGGAATGTGGACCAGTGCACTGGATTAACGGTGTTCCTAATTTTCCAGTTGTTAACTTAATGAGTGATAAATTGTGAGTGCTGTGAATGGGGTGCACAGATCTCCACAGCTCATTTTCTAATCAGGGCTGCCATCAAGTGAGACTCCGCGCCAAAAGCGGAGTACTTTAAAGATTTCAAGGTGTAAATTTTCAAGAGTGTGTTTGGTATTCTGCATGTATTAATATTTATGCACAGTGCTCTTCCAGCTACAGGAAACTTTGGTTTATCTGGAGGTTGTATGTCCGGAAACCTCGATCTACCGGCAGAAATCAGGATCCGTTTTGTTAGGTTTTTTTTCTTCTCGTGGCTTTGTTTTCAACAGTCGGGCTCTGGAAAGTCTCTCTGAAGCTGTTGCTAAGCTACAGAGACACTTCCAAGGTACGGGCCGACTGTTTACAAGCTGTTGCTAAGCAACAGTGTTTGTTGTCAGATACAGAGATGAAAACCTCCGTATCCTTCAACATTAACTTTGTATGTCCGGCAGTTTTGATAGATCAGCCACCGCTCGGTCCTGTCGGTGCTGGATATAACAAAGTTTCCTGTACTTTTATTCTATTGGGACATTGTGTGGAAGGTAAAATGATCTTGAAGATATTTGTGATCTGTTCTTCTAGCCATTTAAACTTCTTGTTGATGACATGGCACTATGACTATTTTTTGATCTTTAAACATCGTACTCATTATTTTTTCACAGGTGTTTTTAGGGAAGTGTTAATCTTAGTCTGAAGAAGCTTGAGAACTTTGACTGATTTCACTATCATTGTAAATACTACCACTGGCCCAGCTGTATTGCTTAGCTCAGTAAATAGCAATCTCGTCCCTGAGTTAAAGAAATGTGGGTTCAAGCCCCACTTCAGGACTTCAGCCCAAAATGTACACTGACACTTCAGTGTAGATCTAAGGGACAGCTGCACGATCAAAGGTATTGTTTTCAGGTGAATCATTAAACCTAGTCTGTCTGTTGAGGTGGCTTAGATAGATGTAAAAGAACCCATGGCACTATTATGAAGAAGAGAAGGGACTTCTGGTGTCATTACCAACATTTTTCCATCAACCAACACTACCAAAAACAGATTATCTGGCCATTTGGTCATTTTCTATTTGTGGGACCTTGCTGTGTGCAGATTGGCTGCCAATTTTGTCTACATAACAGTGATTGCACTTCAAAATTTAATCCATTGGTTGTAAAAGATTTGGGGACACCCTGTTATTGTGATACAGTGCTATTTCAATGCACGTTCTTTACTTTCCTTTGGTTGTTTTACAGAGTTTGGTTGTTTTGCAGAGATGAGGATGCTCTTAAGAAACTCTCTCAATGTTTGGCAACCGGTTTGAGGAGAATACGTAACAATGTGAGAAACATGTCTGTTTTCACTCACATTCAGTTTCCACATTGAATCTTAACCATTAGCACCATATGATGTTGCAATCATTTACATGTGTTAGCATCATTAATATACATTATATATTATAATAGGCAAAGGACTTAGTTGGGGTAGTAGATCTGAATAATGTCAATTAAGTTCTGGTTGGATGACAGCCAGGAGTACTTTTAGGCACCGATTTGTGAATATTGCTCCCATTACACTTGAGCAGTTATATTGGCCCAGTCCCACTCGGATAGTACATGAGGGCGCATGAAGGCTGCAAGTCCAATTATCACCTTAACCAGCTAATCTTTTTCAAAATTAGGCAAGTAATCAATGAGGTTATTGTCATGATGATGTTATTATCATGATCGAGAAATTATCCTGAGAGTATGGGGTCGATTTTCATTAAGCTGTTGGGAAGGAGGCGGGACTACAACTTTTGGGTTTTAGTCCCACCTACATCGACGTCTGGCCAATCCATGCAATTTTCCCTTGATTGACCTTGTTGAGCCCACCCAGCGGGCTCAGCAGGCCAATTAAGGGCCACCCGGCAACAGGTGACGTCACAGACTGAAATTTCATCTGTCAAGAGGTCTTGACAGATGAAATATCAGTGTTTCACAGCTGTTTGAAGCTGTCAAACACTGACAGTCTGACTTCTAACCTGAGTCCTTCTACACAGACTCAGTTAGAACTGTCACCAGCAATGAAAGCTGAAGGCTGTCACTTTTGACAGATTGCAGCCATTTTGCTTTCAGTGCCGGCTGAGTGATGGACTCCCGACGCCTACAGGAAGAAAGGCTGTTAAGGTAAGTACAGGTAATTTAAACTTCTTTCCACACTTTAGACACACCAAACACACTTACCTTTACACTCATGCACCCATCACTCACCTGAACACCGACATCGCGACCCCTCCAAGTCCTTCAACCCGACGGCCCGCCTGCTCTAACCTGGCGTGGTTTGGAGCCATCGGGAATCCCACACGACACCCCTCAAAATAGGGATTAGGCTAAAAACTGCCTGTTAACTACCTGTTAACAGGCAGTTAATTGGCACTAATCCCTTCCCGCCTCGAGTCGGCGGGCCCCAGTGCAGGGCGGGTACCCGCCTCCTCTGAAACCTTACGTGGAGGCGGGATGGTGTCGGGACCCCCGAATTCGGGATTTTTGCCCCCCGCCCGCCTAAAAGCCCGCCTCACGGCACACTGAAAATCTAGGCCTATGTTTCTAGTGAAACCTCTGATGCACTGTTAAAGAGCAGCCATTAACTAGTGACTTGCAAGGCTCACTTATTTTCCCCAACAGCCTTACAATTGGAAACATGCTCTTAGAATAATTTCTTTACCATGATAATCTCTTTACGAGCAGCAACTCCAACTGCCCTCTCCTACTCTCTTGCTGACCATCATGCCCAATGTACCTGCTGGGGGATAATCTTGCCAACCTCCTTCCCATCCCACTCACCCCTCCCAGTGCTGACCCCATGGACTCTGCCAGCGGATCAGCTATCACTGCTTCTCTCTGCATCTTCCTCCAGAATGACCAATCACTTGTGAACAAGGCCCTTGCCATCCATGAGCTTATTGTGGATGATTCCATCGATATCATAGCTTTGATGGAAACCTGGAGAAGCTTTCCCGCCTGGCTATACCTTCCATCACTTGCCCCGCCCAAACTGCCGTGGTGGCGGTGTGGCTCTTATCACCAAATCACACCTTGGTCTGTCCCCGTATTCCTCTGGCACCTTCTCCTCCTTCGAGCATCTCACCTTGTTCCACCCCTCTCGCCTCTCATTTAAAATCCTCATTCTCTACTGCACATCCAAGGACCACGCCAGGTTTCTCAGTTATATTTAATGCTTTCCTCCATCAGCCATGCACCAAGTAACTTCTCATCCTCGGTGATTTCAACCTCCATCCCAACTCATCATGCTCTCTCTCCTCTGAGTTCACTGCCCTCCTCGGCTCCCTAAATCTCTCCTTTCATATAAACTCCCCAAACCATATTCATGGCCACCCCCTCGACCTCGCCATCTCTCGTGGCCTCGCTACTCCCATCGTGTCAATCACAGATAAGATCATCTTTGATCACTTCCTTGTATCCCTCTCCACCCACATACCTCTTCCCCCTATCAACCTCACTTCCTTCTGTGTTGACCCTTGGAAATCACGTACAACTGCACTTTCAAATTCCCAACTGTCTAGCCTTTAGCCCTCCATTCACCACAACATTTCTGCAGCTACTAATCTGCTCAATCACACCCTCACCTCCACCTTTTGATGCCCTTGTCCCCATTAAAACCATTACTCTCTCTCACCCTGGTCATAACCCTTGGTATGGCCCTAATCGCCACTTCCTTAAGTCCAAGGAATGCAGACTTGAACATCTACGGCGGACAACTGGTTTAACTATTCATCACCTGATCTGGCTGGACCACAAATTGCTCTCCTTTGCCAAAACTGCTTTCTATTCCAGGATCATCCTGGAATTCAAAGATAACCTCCGGCTTCTCTTCTCCACTACAAACCATCTTCTTAAACCCCTCTTCCCTCATCCTCCATGCTCACTCCTGTCTCCTCCACCCTCACCTGCAACAAGTGCGAGGAGCTCATGTACTTCTTTGTCACCAAGATTGAGACCGTTAAGCTGCCTTTGTTGTTTCCTCCCTTCCCTTAGCCCACCGGCCCAAACTTCCCCTAAGCTTTCCCCCGACCCTAATCCTTAACCTCCAACATTCTCTCTTTTCTCTCCTCTTTCCCCTCATGCCCCGTCCGTGCTCATCTTGCCCATGAGACCCACCTCTTGCTACCTCAACTATATTCTCACCAAACTGCTGACCACCTAACGTCCCTTCCTGTCCCCCATGTTAGCTGATATTTTTAACAATTCCCTCTCCTCAGGTACTGTCCCTCTCCCCTTCAAATTGGCCGTCATCACCCCTTCTCAAGAAAAAACACCCTTGACCCCTCTGTCCTTGCAAAATACCGCCCCATCTCCAACCTCCCTTTCTCTCCAAAGTCTTTGAATGTGTCGTCATCTCCTAAATCCATGCCTACCTTTCCCGCAAATCCATGTTTGAATCCCTCCAATTAGGCTTCCGCAATACTGAAATGGCCCTTAGCAAAGTCACAAATTACATCCTCCTCCAACCCCTCTCCTCTGTCATCCAGCTGGGTGGGATTGCCCTCGCCTGGTTCCATTCTTATCTATCTGTTCGTAGCCAGAGAATTACCTGCAATGGCTTCTCTTCCTGCTCCTGCACCGTTACCTCTAGAGTCCCCGAAGGGTCTATCCTCGCCCCTTCATCTACATACTGCCCCTTGGCAACATCAGCCAAAAACACGACGCCAGGTTCCACATGTACACTGATGACACCCAGCTCTACCTCACCACCACCTCTCTCGACCCCACCACTTTCTCTGATTTGTGTCACTGCTTGTCTGGCATCCAGTGCTGGATGAGCAGAAATTTCCTCCAACTAAATATTGGAAGGGCCGAAGCCATTGTCTTTGGTCCCAGCCTCTGGCTCCATTCCTTTCGCTGGCAACTACCTAAGGCTGAACCAGACCGTTTGCAACCTTGGTGTCCTATTTGACACTGAGATGAGCTTCCGACCACATATACACTCCATCACCAAGACTGTCTACTTCCACCTCTGTAATATCACCCGATTCCACCCCTGCCTCACTCATCTGCTGCTGGATCCCTTATCCACACCTTTGTTACCTATAGACTTGACTATTCCAATGCTCTCCTGGCCAGCCTCCACCCTACATAAACTTGAACACATCCAAAACTCTGCTGCCTGTATTCTAACTCACACCGAGACTTGTTCACCCATCAACCCTGTGCTCGCTGACCTACATTGGCTCCCGGTCTTGCAACGTCTCAATTTTAAAATTCTCATCCTTGTTTTCAAATCCCTCCATGGCCTCGCCCCTCCCTATCTCTGTAGCCTCCTCCAGCCCTACAAGCCTCTAAGATCTCTGCACTCCTCCAATTCTGGCCTCTTGTGCATCCCTGATTTTAATCGCTCCATCATTGAGAACATAAGAGATAGAAACAGCAGTAGGCCATACGGCCCATTGAGCCCGCTCCGCCATTCCGTAAGATCATGGCTGAACTTCTAATTCAACCCCACTTTCCCACCTTGTCCCCATATCCCTTGATTCCCTTAGTGCCCAAAAATCTATTGATCTCAGTCTTGAATATATTCAACAACTGGGCATCCACAGCCCTCTGGGGTGTGTAACTCCAAAGATTTACAACCCTCTGAGTGAAGAAGTTTCTCCTCATCTCAGTCCTAAATGGCTGACCCCTTAACCTAAGACTATGATCCCTAGTTCTAGATTCTCGAGCCAGGGAAACAGCCTCTCAGCATTTACTCTCTCAAGCCCTCTAAGAATTTTATACGTTTCAATGAGATCACCTCTCATTCTTTTAATATCTAGAGAATATAGGCCCATTGTACTCAATCTCATCTCCTAGGACAGCCCTCTTTTCCCAGGAATCAATCTAATGAACCTTCATTGCACCCCTTCTAAGGCAAGTATATCCTTCCTTAGGTAAAGAGACCAAAACTATACATGGTACTCCATGTGTAATCTCACCAAAGCCCTAATTGCAGCAAGACTTCCTTACTCTTCGCCATTATTGCAAGTGTTTGGAGTATAATATACCATTTGCCTTCCTAATTGCTTGCTGTACCTGCATGTTAACTTTGAGATTTGTGTACAAGGACTCCCAATTCCCTTTGAATACTAACATTTACTAGCCTCTCACCTTCTTTAAAAAAAACTTCTGCTTTTCCATTCTTCCTACCAAAGTGGATAATTTCACACTTGCCCACATTATACTGCATCTGCCACCTTCTTGCCCAATCACTTAACTGGTCTATATCCCTTTGCAGACTCTTTGCGTCCTCCTCTCAGCTTACTTTCCCATCTAGTTTTGTATCGTCAGCAAACTTGGATATATTACACTTGGTACCCTCATCTAAGTCATTGATAGAGATTGTAAATAGCTGAGGCCCAAGCACTGGTCCTTGCGGCACTCTACTAGTTACACCCTGCCATCCTGAAAATGACCTGTTTATTCCTGCTCTGTTTTCTGTCTGTTAACCAATAATCAATCCATACTAATATATTACCCCCATGCCAGGAGCCCTAAACTTGTGTAATTGGTGGCCGTGCCTTCAGTTACCTCGGCCCTGAGCTCTGGGATTCCCTCCCTCTCCGCCTCTCTACCTCTCCTCCTTTAAATGTGTAAGAAATCACACAATACCAGGTTATAGTCCAACAGCTTTATTTGAAATCACAAGCTTTCGGAGCGCTGCTCCTTCATCAGGTGAAGTGGAGAGATGCATAAAAACACAGCTTATATAGTCAGAGAATAATGTCAGATGTTTACAGGTAATCTTTCTAACTGCCATTTATCACACCTTGGCAGAGAGATAATCACAGCAATCAAAGGTGTAAATGGTGTCCAAACAGGTCAGTCAGGAAAACATTACATCAAAGAACAATGAGGTCGGGTCACAAGGGGTCAAATGTTACATAAGAACATAAGAAATAGGAGCAGGAGTAGGCCAATCGGCCCCTCGAGCCTGCTCCACCATTCAATAAGATCATGGCTGATCTGATCCTAACCTCAAATCTTCTATCACTCTCCATCCACCCGAACCCATGTGATCTCCCGGGAGAGGCGAAAAAAATCTGGGAAATTCCTCTCCGACCCATCTAGGCGATCGAAACTCATCCAGGCGATCACTCTGTCTCTATATTTTCTACAGTACTTACCTTCTGTAAAGGCGATCTCCACCCCAGCCAGGAACAGGAATAAAACCATCTCCTGAAATCTAACACAGAATTAGAACACAGTAGGAGCAGAACCAGGCTACACGGCCCCTGGGCCCACTCCACTACCCACAGGGCCATGACCATTCCGAACCTAGACTCATGTCCAATTTCCTGCCCGCTCCCCGTAACCCTTAATTCCCTTTACTTCTAGGAAACTATCTATTTCTGTTTTAAATTTATTTAATGATGTAGCTTCCACAGCTTTCTGGGGCAGCAAATTCCACAAACCTACCACCCTCTGAGTGAAGAAGTTTCTCCTCATCTCAGTTTTGAAAGAGCAGCCCCTATTCTAAGATTATGCCCCCTAGTTCTAGTTTCACCAATCATTGGGAACATCCTCACCGCATCCACCCGATCAAGCCCCTTCACAATCTTTTATGTTTCAATAAGATCGCCTCTCATTCTTCTGAACTCCAATGAGTAGAGTCCTAATCTACTCAACCTCTCCTCATATGACCACCCCCTCATCCCCGGGATTAACCGAGTGAACCTTCTTTGTACTGACTCGAGAGCAAGTATGTCTTCTTAAGTATGGACACCAAAACTGCATGCACTATTCCAGGTGCAGTCTCACCAATACCTTGTAAAATGTTGCAGATGCTGGGGTCTGTATGAAAAACAAAAAAACAGACAAAAAACATTTTTTTTGCTGGAAATCACAGCAGGTCCGGCCGCATGTGTGGAGAGAACAAGCCAACGACAACTCGAGTCTGGATGACCCTACGTCAGGTGGGGTTACATGTAGCGTGACATGAACCCAAGATCCCGGTTGAGGCCGTCCTCATGGGTGCGGAACTTGGCTATCAGTTTCTGCTCAACGATTTTGCGTTGTCGTATGTCTCGAAGGCCGCCTTGGAGAATGCTTACCCGAAGATCAGAGGCTGAATGTCCTTGACTGCTGAAGTGTTCCCCGACTGGGAGGGAACACTCCTGCCTGGCGATTGTTGCGCGGTGTCCTTTAAGACACTCCTTAAAACTTATCTCTTTGACCAAGCTTTTGTTCATCTGTTTAAATATCTCCTTATGTGGCTTGGTGTCAAAATTTTTGGAGAATCCCTATTTTCAGCCCTGAAGTGTGGGCTTCCCGACAGCTCTGAACCTCAACAGGGTCAGCAAGGCAGGCCGTCGGTCTGCAGGGGTTGGAGGGGCCGAGATGTCTGGTGTGCAGGTGAGTGATGAGTGCAAGTGTGGAGAGGTAAGTGTATGCGGTGTGTGTATAAAGTGTTTTAATAAGTTTTACTTACCTTTACTTCTTCCTGCAGGCTTCCTCCCTTGAGGTCTCGGGAGTCCCTCAGCTCACCAGCACAGAAAGCGGAATGGCCGCTGAATTGTCAAAAGCTGCAGCCTCTGCTTTCTGCTCAGGAGAGCTCTCTAACTGAGTCTGAGTGGAAGGACTCAACATAGAGGACAGATTGTCAGTGTTTGACAGCTTCACAGAGCCGTCAAATGCTGACATTTTAGCTGTCAAAGGCTCTTGACAGATGAAATGTCACTCGCTGACGTCACCTGTCACCAGCTTTCCCTTAATTGGCCTGCTAAGCCCACTGGGCGGGCTTAACAAGGTCAATCAAGTCAATGGAGGCGGGATAAAAACCCGACAAGTGGGAGTCCCGCCTCCAAAAGCTCCCCATTGAGATAATCCAGCCCTTTGTACAGCACAGAAGGAGGCCATTTGGCCAGCTCTTTGTTAAAGCTATCCAATTATCCCAGTCCCCTGCTTTTTCTCCATAGCCCTGTAAATATTTTCCCTTCAAGTATTTATCCAATTCTCTTTTGAATGTTACTATTGAATGTGCTTCCACCATCCTTTCAGGCAGTGCATTCCAGATCATAACAACTCGCTGTGTAAAGAAAATGTTTCCTCATGTCGCCTCTGGTTCTTTTGTCAATCACCTTAAATCTGTGTCCTCTGGTTACCGACCCTTCTGCCACTGGAAGCAGTTTCTCCTTATTTACTCTATCAAAACTGTTCATGATTTTGAACACCTCTATCAAATCTTGGGGATTTGTAAAGGGATAGGGAAAAGAAAACCGAATTATGCCAAAGTATCTCGTCTGACAGATATAAAGGGCGCACAGTTTTTTCCAACAGTTTCTCTTCTGCTAGAGCTTTATGTCAGTTGGTTCAAATTGATGTTTACTTTCTCCCAAATAATTTTTTGGCTGAACACAGCATGAAGTCCATGGGGGTGAAATTGTTCTTGGCTGGTAGCGCAAAACAGATGATAGCTAATTGGCCATTTTACATCAATAAAAATGTCAATGAAAAGTAAAATTGGGCGGCGTGTAAAACGGACTGCTGATTCACTGTCACTATTTTGTGCTACTGCCCAACACCAATTTTACTCCCCAACTGTTTTCTTTGCACAGCATGTAACGATAACTGGCAGGAGACCGCAGCTGGAATTTTCTGAGATTCTGCAACAGCAGAGCCTCACGCAAAGGGCAGCTACCACTGAGCTAAGCTGACACTATACTTAGCTGTATGAATATCTGGTATGAATCAAATGGACAATGGTGAATACTGAATATCAATTTGTGAAAAAGATCTTGACTATTCATGAGTAACTGTGAAAGACAAGTGGTAGTACAGCACTGTGGAGCTGTGGATAGCTGGAGTGGCCAATTATCTCTTTAAATTGAGGTGACTAATTAACCACATACCATTAAAAACCTGTATTTTACTTAGGCAATCCTATTTCATAGTTAATGTATTACTGCTTTTTAAAGACTCCATCTCCTTTTTGGTCTCTCACTTCTGATGCTCTTAAGCACTACTTAAGCAACTAAGTTGGAACATCGAAAGCATCAATTGTCAAAGCTGTTTTATAATAACAGATGGTAGGAATGGACTGATTGGTCTGAATGGCCTGTTTCAGTGCTGTATAGCCTATGAATTCCACCTTCAAGTGGGTAGTAGGTCAGCTGGACCTCCTTACTCGGAGGTGACAGTCAGCATGTGACTTTTCCTTGGCAGGATATTCCGTCACATGGTATGGTTGAGACCTGAGGCAGTACATGACAAATTAGTCCAAGTGGGCCTAATGCCATAAATTGTAAGAGTCCCCACATCACAACCAGATGGTCTCAGAATCAAGTGTCTAGTTTGCCTGTCACACAGATTTGCCTGTCATAGCTTAAATGGCCACTTCAAGCAATATCTCCCAGCAACTCTGCCGCCTAAATTTTCCGAGTATGCAAATCAAAGTACGAAAATCGGGGCAATTTTCTGATATGAGCTGGCAACCTACTTGGAAAATTAATGCAATACAAGCATGAAATCTACAATTAAATCATGGCTTGACTGACTATTGCAAACCCATCCACTGTTAAATCTACTTTTTTGAAAACCTTCTGTATCTATTTAAGTTTGCCTAATTTTTTAATGTGTTAATAATAAATAGTGTAATCAGGAATTTGGGCAAGTATTCCCATGCTGACCTCAGGATGAATTTCTGATATCTTCTCCCAGGACACTAAAGTTATAGTTCTATCTCCAATCCACACTCCCATCTAGTGACACTCTGGGCTGGAAGCAATACCTTGCAAAATATTCAATTGATGCACACTTTACAAAGGAAAAATGGAGCCAAATCTTCACAAAAAACCCACTACCATGTTTAAGAGTCTCCAAACCAGACTACTGAGAAATCTGCACAGATGGGGTTTCTGTTTGCCTGCTACTTACCCAAGTCCAGAGAGCTCAGGCAATTAGGGACTTGTTAATTGTATGCAGAGGTACTGCTGGAGTTTAACCAGCTGAAACTGTGCAGCTTATCAGCAAAGATTAGTACACTTTCTGCTGCTTGTTCAATCAGGACTACCCTATTTGTTAAGGCTTTGGCTTGCAGGGTTATCTGGAGCTGAATGGGAAGAAGCTCAGACTTTAGTGATATGTCTACCCTTTCAAGTTCAGTTGGGGAGGCAGGCTGGTTAGTCAATCACCTGTACTGCCCTGCAAACCTGCCTGGCTCCAGGATTGGATTACCGGGTCTGCTGCAGGGGATTGACTTTGTTCTGAACACCCGTTGCTAGGTGTGTTTATCTTGGAGCCAGTTTGACTCTAAAGAGACCCTGCTTATACATCCCCCTCCACTCCTCCTGCCCCGCCATCCAAAGATAATAGCACTAATTGGTCATTAGACAACTGACAATTGTGGGTCTGAGCCACAGCAACAGTATATGGGGCAGCAGGTAGCGCAAGCAGCATGGTGAACAGCACAATTCAACAAAAATGTGTGAATGCATTTTCACCATCCTCTTGACCAGGGCTTCTCCCCCTTTTTGCTTCTGAGGGCCCCCTCCTTTGTTACAAAAATTCCACGCCCCCCGTGTAACACAACACAAGCTCTTTTTTCTGTATAAAAATTAGTTATATAATTAAACACATGTATTATTATTTTTGTTTTATTTACTTAATGTGAAACATGTTGGTGCTGAAGTTGAGACTGTCACTGAGGTTGGTAGAGTTATACTGAAGTTTGTAGACTGTCACTAAGGTTGATAAAGTCTCCCTGGAACTGATAGAGTGCTGATGAGACCGATGCTGTTGACGGCCATCCCAGCTCTCGCTTCTCTTGTCTGTTACTAATGAGCCGAGCAGAGTGCGCCTGCTGAGACTGAACACCGTCTCCTTGACAACATGGCAGACCAATGACCATGAGCCTCTGGGGCCAAGCGGCAGTTCCCGGTCCCTCACGTCCTGGGGCCGGGGACTAAAGTGAGACTTGCTGGGGAGGCCAGTAGGCTGCTCAAAATATAACCCTATAGGCCAGGGATTCTCAACCGGGGGTCCACAGACTCCTTGAACCCTTCCGACGGACCCCTATGGGGCCATGGACCCTTGGTTGAGTGCCCCTGCTCTTGACTACACCCTTGAATATTGATTTCACCAGTTGGAAAACTGCTGAGTTTTTGCAGCATTTGCTTGCTTCTCTGGAACCCAGTCCTACTGAGTACCATGTCCTGGAATTATGAGATTGTGCTCTCAGATCCTACTTCCAGCAGCTGTCATTCCAAGTCTTTGACACAACTGACCACATTGTCCTCCTTCAACGCCTCTCCTCTGTCATCTAGCTAGGTGGAACTGCCCTTGCTTGGTTCCATCCTTATCTATCGAATTGTAGCCAGGGAATCACCTGTAATGGCTTCTCTTCCCACTCCCGCACCATTACCTCTAGAGTTCCCCGAGAATCTATCCTTGGCCACCTCCTATTTCTTATCTACACGCTTCCCCTCGGCGATATCATCCAGATTCCACATGTAAGCTGATGACACTCAGCTCTGTCTCACCGCTACCTCACTTGACCCCTTCACTGTCTGTGATTTGTCACACTGCTTGACCAATATCCAATATTGGATGGGCATAAATTTCCTCCAACTAAATATTGTGACGACCAAAGCCATTGTCTTTGGTCCCTGCCACAAACTCCGTTCCCTGACCACCGTTTCCATCCCTGGCATCTGTGAAGCTGAGCCAGACTCTTTTCAACCTTGGTGTTGTATTTGACCCAGAGATGAGCTTCTGACCACATATCCGCTCTATCACCAAGACTGTCTACTCCCTACCTAACAGCACTGTGGGAGTACCTTCACCACATGGACTGCAGCAGTTCAAGAAGGTGGCTCACCACCACCTTCTCAAGGGCAACTAGGGATGGGCAATATATGCTGGCTTTGCCAGCGACGCCCACATTCCATGAATTAATAAAAACATATACACCAATGTATGATTTTTTTCCTTAAAAGCTGACAGCACTATATGATTCACTCCATTGTACATTTTTTGACTGTTTAATACAATTTAGGCAAGTGAATACTGGACATCCTTGAGAGACACAGCACAGTACTATATAGGTTTGAGTTCGATCGGCTTTGCATCAGATCCATCTGTTGTACAGTGAGTACTGAATCTGTTGTTGCATGTAAATATTGTGTTGCACAATGAAACAAATAACGTGATGCAAATGGTGAGCTGCAGTATGCAGTCGAGGGGAATGGGGGGCTAAGGTTTTTATTTTGTGGTATATGCAATCTGACCTGCTGCATACAAACATTTGATGCTGTTTATAATTTGCATTCAGCAAGTTAGATACCCCAATGCCGTGCTCTGAGAATAGCCCCTTGCCAGCAGCATCCGTGGTCCATGGAATAAGACTGCTAGACCCAGGCATGCTTGAGATTTTAACTTCCAATTGCGCAGGAGGGGAAGTTCAGGATTTTGTTTTCGTAACAAAAGGCATTTTTACATGGAGAGACCCTGACTCACAACCCCTACCAGGAGGACTGATGAGGTATCTCTAGTCTATCTGGCTTGGGTGGCCCTATCAGGAATTATACTCCTATCAGCATAGCTCTCGGGATCATCGGAGCACACAAGCCTTCCTGGCACGTCAAGGTGCAGTCTCTAGGAACGGGTGTGGGGGGGGGGATATTTTCTTTCAAAATTAGAACTCC
Source organism: Somniosus microcephalus (assembly GCF_052327205.1). Taxonomy (NCBI): domain Eukaryota; kingdom Metazoa; phylum Chordata; class Chondrichthyes; order Squaliformes; family Somniosidae; genus Somniosus; species Somniosus microcephalus. Next base: position 76,511,330 of record NC_140996.1, on the reverse strand, counting down.
TCCACTGAAAGTTAGGTTGCCTGATTGGAGAAAATGCTAATCTTAACAATGTGTCTGACTTGCCAAAATGTGTCTTGTGCATCAGCACTAGTGCATTTATATTTTCTGCTGCTTGCTGCTAATGATCTTGAATTTCCTCCCTTCTTTGGTGTACTCCTTTAACAACTGACACTAATTTTATAAGTAAACACTCCTCTCCCCCCATCCACATACAATTACTGGTATATGGGGCCAGTCTGATAGTTCTATTTCTTCCAAGGAATAAAATCTATGCTTGGATCGTTTTCTGACTTCAGGTTCCCAGCAGCAGCCTTGCCCATTGGCCATGTATGTTGGAATATTAGATACACACAACACATGAATTTCCGACCATTACAATTCATGGTCAGAAGATCATGCCTGCGAGTTTCTGATATGCCCTCCAGTGGTGCAAAGTCACAAAATTTGCCCCAATTAGTAACATCTATTTTTAGAAAAATTAAAACCTGTTGTAAGAGATTTTTTCCACTGTAATGTATTTCAGGTTTGTTAGGAAATTAAGTTAGTGGCTGTTCTTATGTTCATTAATAAATAGACATTCTTATTATGAACACAGCTAGCTTTTGCTAGACACTTTTATTGAGCACATGTGGACTAGGTACAGTATCTGTAGAGGCTTCCATCTTGACTGCTGCCTTGTGGGTAGCCTAGTGCCTCATGGGTAAAGTAGTCTTAATATGCATACAGCTGGGTAGTGTAGTCTTATACATACAGCTCTACACAGCTCTACGGCTCCACCTAGTGTCCACTATAGAATGACATGTTATTGATCATTACAGCTGTCTCCAGCATTATTGACCCCTTGTGACCCCATCAACACATACTCTGAGAACAGTACAGTTCCACAAATATTGCAACGTTGACTTCTGTCTTATTTGGAAGTTGGCCTTGCAACATTGCAACTCTTTTGGAAACCTCTCTTCACCTTAAGAAGGGCTGTGCTGATATATCCTTGTGATTATTGTCTGCCTAAGCCTGCATTTCTACTGTGTCCTTTGTAGGGAGCATATCAGGAGCTACATGGATTACCTGCGCCAGACGAGCGTTTACCTTCAACAGCAACACATGTACAAATGATTTCAAAGAATTGAAGGATTAAAAGGACGTCAAATAATTCTTATCTTGTGATTAATTCAGAGCAGACCCTGAAGGCCCATATATCATGTCATTGCCAATCAATCTGCCCTGACAGCATGGGAATACCTCTCTTTGTAACAAAGCACAATGTAACCACAGCTCAATGAACTGTAACTGTGCCAAGATCTATCCAGAGTTAGGGACGTGCTTTAAGCGTTGCCTGAAAAATGTTAACCAATAAATGTTAATGCTACAAAATTTCACTGTGTTGTGGTATTATTTATCTGCACATAACTAATTTTATTCTGAATGATTTATAATGTATTTTGTTTGCTGACATTTTAGAGCTAAATAGTGAGAAAAGGACAGCAGCACTCCAGCATCTTTCTCAAATGCCGGTCCATCAAATAAATGGGGTAATTCCCCGAGTGTGTATTAGCAGCCTGGAAACATCACATCACCCACAGACGCACAGGCTACGATATTCCATCCACTTACATTAAAGATCAGGCACCCCCACTGGCAGCTGAACTCGAAAAATCGGTCTTACAAACTTTCAGAGCCTTTAAATGCTGACGCTTGGCATACAAAGATATTCAAGTTAGAGGCTGAATTTGTGTGCACATTGTGGTGAGGGATTCTAGTCTGGGGAATGGAATGCTTTGCCACTTTCATACACCGTCTTGGCATGCAAGCATTTCCCCATCAGATGTAACACAAATACAGAGTTTAAGCTCTGCAACCTGCCCTAAAAATGTGGTCCTGTAATGGCCTTAATCTTGAAAAACTGGCTGCTCTGTTTGCCTACATAACAGCAGTAACTGCACCTCAGAAAGGAATTCATTGGATTTGGAACATTTCAGAACATCCTGGGGATGCGATGAGCGGCTTTATAAATACAAGTTCTTTCTAATCCTTTAACATTTCTTATAACAATACATTCCAGGCTATTGGGGGTGCTCCTGCTGCCCAGGAAGGGGGGGAAAAGAGTGGGAGAGCAATAGTGGTAGGGGATTCTATAGTAAGGGGAACAGATAGGCGTTTCTGTGGCCGTAGACGTGAATCCAGGATGGTTTGTTGCCTCCCTGGTGCCAGGGTCAAGGATATCACTGAGCGGCTGCAGGGCATTCTGGAGGGGGAGGGTGAACAGTCAGAGGTCGTGGTCCACATTGGTACCAACGACATAGGTAAAAAGAGGGATGAGGTCCTGCAGCAAGAATTTAGGGAGCTAGGTGAAGGATTAAAGAGCAGGACCTCAAAGGTTGTAATCTCTGGATTACTCCCGGTGCCACGTGCTAGTGGGTATAGGAATAGGAAGATAGAACAGATGAATGCGTGGCTAAAGGGATGGTGCAGGAGGGAGGGCTTTAGTTTCCTGGATCACTGGGTCTGCTTCTGGGAAAGGTGGGACTTGTACAAGTCGGACGGTTTACACCTGAACCAGAGGGGAACCAACATCCTTGCGGGGAGGTTTGCTAGCACTGCTGCGGGGGGTTTAAACTAACTTGGCAGGGGGATGGGGTACAGAGTGGAGCTATAGTAGGGGGTGATTTACAGACAAATACACAGGAAAAAACAAGTCAGCTGGGAAGGCAGAGCAAATATTTGAAGGCAAAAGGGAATATGGCAGGGCTGGAGGGCATTTATTTTAATGCAAGGAGTCTTGTAAAAAAGGTGGATGAACTGAAGTTGTTGTTGAATACATGGGAGTACGATATTTGTGCTATCACGGAGACATGGTTGAGGGAGGGTCAGGACTGGCAGCTGAATATTCCGGGGTATAGAATCTTCAGGCGAGACAGAGGGGGGTGTATAAGAGGAGGGGGTGTTGCAATATTAATTAAGGAGTCAATTACTGCTGTAAGGAGGGATGATATATTAGCGGGTTCCTCTAATGAGGCCATATGGGTAGAACTTAAAAACAAAAAGGGGGCAAGCACTTTGCTGGGAGTGTACTATAGGCCCCCAAACAGTCAGGGGGAGATAGAGGAACAGATATGTAGGCAAATCGCAGAGAAGTGCGAAAATAATAGGGTAATAATAGTGGGGGATTTCAACTTCCCCAATATAAATTGGGATAGTCAGAGTGTGAAAGGCTTAGAGGGTGCAGAATTCTTAAAGTGCATCCAGGAGAGCTTTTTGAGCCAGCATGTAGAAAGTCCTACAAGAGAGGGGGCGGTACTGGACCTAATTCTGGGGAATGTAGCCGGGCAAGTGGTGGAAGTGTCAGTAGGAGAGCATTTTGGCGACAGTGACCATAATTCGGTGAGATTTAAGGTGGTCATGGAAAAAGGCAAAGACGGCCCGGAAATTAGGGTTCTAAATTGGGGGAAGGCCGATTTTAATATGATAAGGCAGGATCTGGCCAAAGTGGACTGGGAGCAGCTACTTATAGGAAAATCCGCATCAAAACAGTGGGAGATTTTCAGAAGGGAAATAGAGAGAGTACAACGCCAACATGTTCCTGTAAAGGTCAAGGGTGGGACTAACAAGCAAAGGGAACCCTGGATGACAAGGGATATACAAAAATGCATCAGAAATAAAAGGGGGGCTTTTGGCAGTTACAAAAGACTAAAGACGGAAGAAGCCCTAGAGGAGTATAAAAAGTGCAGGGGCATACTTAAAAAAGAAATTAGGAGGGCAAGGAGGGGCCATGAAATAACACTGGCGAGCAAAATAAAGGAAAATCCTAAGATGTTTTATAAGTATATTAAGGGCAAGAGGATAACCAGGGAAAGGGTAGGGCCCATTAGGGACCAAAGTGGCAATCTGTGTGTAGAGCCAGATGATGTAGGCGGGGTATTAAATGAATTTTTTGCATCTGTGTTCACTATGGAGAAAGACGATGCAGACATAGAAATCGGGCAAGGGGACTGTGACATACTTGAACATATTAGCATCGAGAGGGAGGAGGTGCTAGCGGTTTTAGCAGGCCAAAAAGTGGATAAATCCCCAGGCCCAGACGAGATGTATCCCAGGCTGCTGTGGGAGGCAAAGGAGGAGATTGCAGGGGCTCTGACACAAATTTTCAGAACCTCTCTGGCCACAGGGGATGTACCAGAGGACTGGAGAACAGCTAACGTAGTACCATTATTCAAGAAGGGTAGCAGGGATAAACCAGGGAATTACAGGCCAGTGAGTCTAACATCTGTGGTAGGGAAATTATTGGAAAAAATTCTGAGGGACAAAATTAGTCTCCACTTGGAGAGGCAAGGATTAATCGGGGATAGTCAGCATAGCTTTGTCAAGGGTAAATCATGTCTGACAAATCTGATTGAATTTTTCGAGGGGGTGACTAGGGGGGTGGATGAGGGAAATGCTGTGGATGTGGTTTACATGGACTTCAGTAAAGCTTTTGACAAGGTCCCGCATAGGAGACTGGTCAAGAAGGTAAGAGCCCATGGGATCCAGGGTGCCTTGGCGCGTTGGATCCTAAACTGGCTGAGTGGCAGGAGGCAGAGGGTGATGGTCGAAGGTTGCTTTTGTGACTGGAAGCCTGTGTCCAGTGGGGTACCTCAGGGATCGGTGCTGGGTCCCTTGTTGTTTGTGATCTACATAAATGATTTGGATGAGAATGTAAAAGGTATGATCAGTAAGTTCGCAGATGACACGAAAATTGGTGGGGTGGTAAATTGTGAGGAGGAAAGCCTCAGGCTACAGGACGATATAAACGGGTTGGTCAGATGGGCGGAAAAGTGGCAAATGGAATTTAACCCTGAAAAGTGCGAGGTGATGCATTTTGGACGGACAAATAAGGCAAGGGAATACACAATGAGTGGTAGGACGCTAGGAAGTACAGAGGGTCAGAGGGACCTTGGTGTACATGTACATAGATCCCTGAAGGCAGCGGAACAGGTAGATAAGGTGGTTAAAAAGGCATATGGGATACTTGCCTTCATTAGCCGAGGCATAGAATATAAGAGCAGGGAGGTTATGATGGAGCTGTACAAAACGCTGGTGAGGCCACAGCTGGAGTACTGTGTGCAGTTCTGGTCGCCTCACTATAGGAAGGATGTGATTGCTTTGGAGAGGGTGCAGAGAAGATTCACCAGGATGTTACCTGGGATGGAGCGCCTCAGCTATGAAGAGAGGCTGGACAGGCTGGGGTTGTTTTCCTTGGAGCAAAGAAGGCTGAGGGGGGACCTGATTGAGGTGTACAAAATGATGAAGGGCATAGATAGGGTAGATAAAGAGGAACTTTTCCCCTCAGTAGGGGGTTCAATAACAAGGGGGCATAGATTCAGGGTAAGGGGCAGGAGATTTAGAGGGGATTTGAGGAGGAACTTTTTCACCCAGAGGGTGGTTGGAATGTGGAACGCACTGCCTGAAAGGGTGGTAGAGGCAGGAACCCTCACAACATTCAAGAAGCATTTGGATGAGCACTTGAAATGCCATTGCATACAAGGCTATGGACCAAATGCTGGAAAATGGGATTAGACTGGACAGGGATGGAAGGGCGGCGCAGACACAATGGGCCGAAGGGCCTCTTTCTGTGCTGTAAAACTCTATGACTCTATGACTCATTGTTGTTCCATTACGCCAATGGACCATCTCCATTATTATCTGACATTGAATAACACACCGCTTAAAAAATTGTTAATAAACTTACAAAAAGTTAAGCAGGGATTTTTTCAAGATTTTAAAAGATGGGCATTTTCTTCTCTAACTTCTAATAGAGCAAACTTTCAAAGACTCCTCCTGTGGAAAAGTCTCTTTTTGAAAGGAGTGTGTTTGAGAGAAGCATAGAGGTGCGTGCACCCAATGTATGATACTCCTGATTTTCCGATCATTAAATGAAGACCAGGAAATCAGGAGTGTCATGACTTAGGATCACTGACCTCGGCATCCAAATTTCTGATCTGTGTTCCAGTCAAGATAGATTCTGCATTGGGATTGAGGTGCCCAGATACTTACCTCAATATATTTTTTAGTTAGTACTTCATGTTCTGGCATTTCAAAAGTAGTTAGATATAGCAAAGTGTTGCATTACAAGCCAATTCCCAGCATGTTTTTCTTGTGTAATGAGCAAGTTGCTGAAAGTAGATTACGTTTGCTATGAGCTAAATCTGGCATCTTTATTCTTTGTCGAAGTGTAGCCTAAACTAACATTTATCCTCGATCATGAAAAGTTTCTTGCTGGAGAAATACAATTCTGCAAGGGCAGGCCACTTTTTACAGGCTAAATGACAATCCATATTTATTTACAATTAAAAATAATTCGCAGAAACAAAAATAACTGGGAAGACATTAAGCAGTGCAAACAGCAACTGGGTAAAGGTTTAGCGTGACTTAGAGTTTTTTGATGAGGTAACGGAAAGGGTTGTTGAAGGTAATGTGGCTGACGTGGTGTACATGGATTTCCAAAAGGCGTTCGACAAAGTGCCACATAATAGGCTTGCCAGCAAAGTTGAAGCCCATGGAATAAAAGGGACAGGGGCAGCATGGATACAAAATTGGCTAAGTGACAGGAAACTGAGAGTAGTGGTGAACGGTTGTTTTCGGACTGGAGGAAGGTACACAGTGGTGTTCTCCAGGGGTTGGTTCTAGGACCACTGCTTTTCTTGAATGTGGGTGTACAGGGCACAATTTCAAAATTTGCAGATGACACAAAACTTGGAAGTATAGTGAACAGTGAGGAGGATAGTGATAGGCATCAAGAAGACATAGACAGGCTGGTGAAATGGGTCGACATGTGGCAGATGAAATTTAATGCAGAAAAGTGTGACGTGATAAATTTTGGTAGAAAGAATGAGGAGAGGACATATAAACTAAAAGGTACAATCCTAAAGGGGGTGCATGAACAGTGAGACCGGGGGTATATGTGCACAAATCGTTGAAGGTAGCAGGGCAGGTTGAGAAAGCAGTTAAAAAAGCTTACAGGATCCTGAGTTTCATGAAGAGGTATCGAGTACAAAAGTGTGGAAATTATGATGAACCTGTATAAAACACTGGTTCGGCCTCAACTGGAGTATTGTGTCCAATTCTGGACACCGTACTTTAGGAAGGATGTGAAGGCCTTAGAGAGGGTGCAGAAAAGATTTACGAGAATGATTCCAAGGATGAGGGACTTCAGTTACGTGGATAGATTGGGGAAGCTGGGTTTTTTCTCCTTAGAGCAGAGAAGATTGAGAGGAGATTTGATAGAGGTGTTCAAAATCATGAGGGGTCGAGACAGAGTAGATGGAGAGAAACTGTTCCTATTGGTGGAAGCGTTGAGAACCAGAGGACACAGATTTAAGGTGATTGGCAAAAGAACCAAAGGCGACATAAGAAAAAAGTTTTTTACTCAGTGGTTAGGATCTGGAATGCACTGCCTGAAAGGGTGGCGGAGGCAGGCTCAATCATGGCTTTCAAAAGGGAATTGGATAAGTACCTGAAAGAAAAACATTTGCAGGGCTACGGGGAAAGGGCTGGGGAGTGGGACTAGCTGAAGTGCTCTTGCAGAAAGCCGGCCGGGCTCAACAGGCTGAATGGCCGCCTTCCGACCTGTAACCTGTTAAGTCCGTGAATGATTGAGACACGGACTAGCAGGAGAGAAACAAACAGAACTTTACTGGTGAAAGGCATAAATGAATCTAACAAAACAGAGGCTCTCTAGCACCTTTTATACAGGGGTGGTCACTGCCAGTATTGCAGTCTGAAACCAGTTATTCTCTTAAAGGTACATACACAACAATTCCTCCCCTTTTAGATAAACAGTACATAACATTCATTTAACACTAATGATAACGAATTACAATCACAATTACTGTTGCTAGATACATTGGTTAAGTTTAAGCAATTATAAGTTCAGTCTTTGAGGAGGCTTCCTGATTCTGTCTGGATAACGCCTCTGGAGTATCAGGTTCTTCTGGCAATGTTGAGTCGAAATCAATGTCGTTGTTTGGTTCATCTGCTTCCAATATTACCGGTTCTGCGGTAGCTGCAATTGGAACGTCGATTTCATTACCAGGTGTATCAGATCGTGGTGTGGAGTTGACGTTTTCCAGTGACTCTAGAATCTGGTCAGCATAGCGTCTTACAATGCTCTCCCCAATGTCCACGGTATACATGAGAGGTCCTTGTCCTGTACAAATCGTTCCTGGCTGCCATTTCTCAGTGCGGTAGTCCCCGGCCAAAACTGGTTGACCTATCTTAAAACTCCTGGTCGGCCTTTCATTCATATTCTGAAACTGCCTGTTCTCCACATCTCTTCGGACGTTTGGCTTAACCAAATCCAAGCGGCATCGTAGCCTTCGATTGAAGAACATCATGGCTGGAGTTTGGTCGGTAACCGCATGTGTCACATTCCGGTAGGCAAACAAGAAGTTGTCCACCTTGTGTTGTAGGGGTATATCTTCATTACACATTGCCTTGATAGCCTTCTTGAATGTTTGGACAAACCTCTCGGCCAATCCATTAGTGGCTGGATGATATGGGGCAGATGTGTAATGCTTAACACCATTGTTCTTTAAGAACCTCCGGAACTCTTCAGACACAAACTGTGGTCCATTGTCAGAGCAAATCTGTTCAGGCAGCCCATTCCTGGCGAATATGGTTCGTAAAACTGCGATAGTTTTTTCCGTGGTGGTTGAGGACATTTTTATTACCTCTGGCCACTTTGAATGTGCATCCACCGCAATTAAAAACATTGAGTCCATGAAGGGACCAGCAAAATCAATGTGCACCCTTTGCCATGGGGATGAGGGCCACTCCCATGGATGCAGAGGAGCTTGTGGTGGGGCGTTTTGGACCTTCTGGCATCCTGCACAGCTCTTGGTCATCTCTTCGATTTCTCTATCGATTCCCGGCCACCACACAAACGCTCTGGCTAAGCTCTTCATTTTTACCCCACCCAGATGACCCTCATGAAGCTCATTGAGCACTCTATCCGTCAACTTAGGTGGAATTACTACTCTGGAACCACACATCAAGGTTCCTCTGCACACTGACAGCTGTTCTCTTCTTGAGGAAAATGCTGGCAGCAGTGGTTCGCCATGTGCTGGCCATCCCTTCACCATTAAATCATAGACCCGTGATAGTGTCGGGTCATTCCGTGTTTCCTTTTCTATGTTTGCATTCGTCACAGGGAGACATTCGACTATGGTCGAGTGGAATAACTCCATTGGATCCACTGCAAGGTCTTCTTCTTCCACCGTCGGCAACGGTAGACGTGACAATTCATCAGTATTTCCATGCTGTTTAGTTCCCCTGTACTCGATGTCATATTGGTGTGCCCCTAGGAAAAGGGACCATCTCTGCAGCCGTTGTGCTGTCATTATCGGTACGCCCTTCTGAGGGTTGAAAATGGAGACAAGAGGTTGATGATCGGTTAGTAGAGTAAATTTTTGACCGTGCAGATAGTGATTGAACTTCTTCACCCCCCACACTAGGCTGAGGGCCTCTCTGTCAATCTGGGCGTAGTTATGCTCGGCAGAAGTTAACGAGCGTGACGCAAAAGATATCGGCCTCTCCAAACCATTAAGGAATTTATGTGACAGTACCGCCCCAATGCCGTAGGGAGACGCATCACACGCCAGCCTGATTGGCAGTGCTGGGTTGTAGTGAGCCAACACTTCCTTCGAAGTGATTAAGTCCTTACTCTTCTGAAAAGCACGTTTACAATTGCTCCATTTCCATGCTACCCCCGTTCGTAGCAGGGCGTTCAGTGGATGCAGAATTGTCGACAAATTCGGCAAAAACTTATGATAGTAATTCACCAACCCGAGGAATGACCTCAGTTACGACACATTTTCAGGCGCTGGGGCCTTAACAACCGCTTCAATTTTGTCAGGGGACTTATGTAACCCCTCTTCATCAATCACGTGGCCACAATACGATATCTGTTTCTTAAAAAATTCGCACTTGGGGCGGTTGGCTCGCAGCCCATGTTCCCGTAGTCTAGTGAGCACCTGTTCTAGGTTGTTAAGGTGTTCACTGTCATCTTCACCTGTTACAAGGATGTCGTCCAAGTAACACTGAGTCCCCGGAATCCCTTGCAGGACTTGTTCCATCGCTCTTTGCCATATCGCCGGAGCCGATGCTACTCCGAATACCAATCGATGATATTGGTAAAGACCTTTGTGAGTGTTTATCGTGAGATACTTCCTAGAGGACTCTTCAACCTCCATCTGCAAATATGCTTGTGCTAGGTCAATTTTTGTAAAACGCTTCCCTCCAGACAGTGAGGCGAAGATGTCTTCTATCCTTGGAAGAGGATATTGTACTGTGTGAAGGACAGGGTTCACCGTCACCTTGAAATCCGCACAGATGCGAATCTTCCTTGGCTCTCCGGACTTATTGCTTAACGTTTTTTTCATGACAGGAACGATGGGTGTCGCCCACTCGCTCCAGTCGACCTTAGACAACACGCCCGCCTTCTCCAGATTCTCCAGCTCTGCCTCGACGGCTGGACGAATTGCATATGGTACCGGTCTCGCTTTGAAAAACTTGGGAACTGCATTCTCTTCTATTTTTAACGAGGCGGTTACGCCTTTAAGCGTGCCCAGTTCTTGTTGAAATACCTCTTTGGCGTTAGCTAAGATTGTTGACAATCGACCAGGAGTGGCGTCTTCATCTTTTTTGCCGTCCACCGTCATTGCATGAATGGAATGCCAATCTAAGTTTATCTTCCTGATCCATTCCCATCCCAATAACGGTGGTCCACCATTTGGCAGTATGTAGAGATACAATTTCTGTATTTTCTTGCCATTGTATTCGACAGGCACCCTTATTTTCCCTCTGGGGTATACTTTTTGCCCCGTATACGTCGTCAAGACGATGGATGTCTCTCTCAAGGGTATGTGTGAAAATAGCCGCTCATAGTCTCGTTGATTAATGACAGTTAGCGCTGATCCTGTATCCAATTCCATTTTAACTTGGGACCCTGCTATCGTGAGGGTGACCCAAATGGTTCGGTGATCCTCTTTTGCGATTACATTGTGAAGTTTGAGACAGCTTAATCTCCTGTTCTCAGATTCACTATCGCTCATCTGGTCTTCGGAACTACTGTCCGTCATCTTTTGTACTTTCTTGTACGGTTCCTTAGTAGCCTTTTTGTTGTCGCTGGTCTTCTTCCCAGACCTACAAACTCGTGCAATGGGTCCAATCTTCCCGCATTGCCTGCATATTTTGTCTTTGGACCAGCAGTCCTTCTGGTCATGGTTAGTTCTGCCGCAGCGATAACATTTTGCAAATCCCCGTGTCATTTCGTGGGTGCTGTATTCCTGTGGTTTTTGTTGAATTTCTGCAGCTCCCCTGGCTGCTGCTTCATACGATACTGCCACGCTGAAAGCCTTATCTAGCATCAGCTCTTTTTCTGCGAGTAACTTCTTCTGTGTTCCTTCACTCAGGAGTCCACAGACAAATTTGTCCCGTAGGGTATCTGCCAGTCCTGCTCCGAACTGGCAGTGCTTTGATATCTTGCGTAGTTCCGTAAGATACTCAGCATTGCTCTCATCTTTGTGCTGAGTTCTCCTGTGGAAGTTAAATCTTTCTGCTATCAACAGCGGTGCAGGGTTTAAGTGCTCCTGTAGAACAGCAACAATTTCGTTAAAACTCTTCGCCTTTGGTTTGGCTGGAGTAATCAGTTCCCGCAATAGGCCGTACGTTCTAGCGCCCATTAAGTTTAACAATACCGATGCCTTTTTCTCCTCCGCTATATCGTTTGCCTCGAAATATACCTCTACTCTTTCCACATACGTGGTCCAGTCCTCTAATGTATTATCAAAAGCAGTGATACAGCCAGTCTTCGGCATCTTGCAAATCTAAAATGGCGCCTCCCGTGCTTTGCCTTCTTCTCCGATTTAACAAAATGGCGCCTCCCGTGCTTTTCATTCTTCCCCGCTGTTGTTAGCGCTGCTTTCCACGGTTTCCTGCGCGTTAAATATTAATTTGTTTTCTTTGATTATCTTCCCGTTGTGGAGCGGACCCTCTGGAACACTTCCCTCCCTCTTCTGAGGTCCGAACGCTGCCCAGCTTCGAAACACCGGCTGCGCCCTGTATGCTCCACCCTCTCTCCCTCTCCTTGCTTCCCGACTCGCTGCCCGGCCCCGTTGCAGCCCAGGAAGGATCAGAGCACTACCTGCCACCAGCCCGATTAGCTGGGAAACCACGGACCGAGGAACCCAGCCTGGCTCTGGAAAGTCGCTCCTGCAAAGCCTTGAACCCGATGATTGACGGTCGACGCCCGTTCCTCGAGTTTCAATGGACTCTATTTTTTTTTCTTCCGACCTTCAACGTCGTCGGAGCTGCTGCTGAGTTGCAGGTAAGTTCTTTCTAACTCGTCGCCAGTGTTAAGTCCGTGAATGATTGAGACACGGACTAGCAGGAGAGAAACAAACAGAACTTTACTGGTGAAAGGCATAAACGAATCTAACAAAACAGAGGCTCTCTAGCGCCTTTTTTACAGGGGTGGTCACTGCCGGTATTGCAGTCTGAGACCAGTTATTCTCTTAAAGGTACATACACAACATAACCATTCTATGATTCTATGGGTAAAGTGTTTATTAAGAATCAATAGTTATATTTATTTAGGGAACCATTTGAAAGAAATAACTGGCAAAGGTGTTAGTGGATGATCACTCCAGTCCCTAGGCAGCACCCACCTCTGAGCAAATGGCAGGAGAGGCACCAAAAAGCATGCAGCACCCCCACAGCTGGAATAGAATGGTGTTCCTTACACAGAAGCTTGGACCATCTTGGTCTGCAACATGTAGAAATGGGTTCAAGCAGATTCGCAAAAAGGTCACCTAAAATCCTCCACAGACCTATTCCATCTAATAGGGCAGCATTGGGGAGTAGTACATGGGGAAAGATGGCATGAAACATAAAACACAAGGAGGAGAGGTTCTCCTGATCATCTGCTGTCGGTTTAGGCAATTACCATCTTCAACAGGAGATGGTCTAACCACCTCCCCATGACATTCAATGTCATTACCACTGTCGAATCTCCATCATCGACATCCTGGGGGTCACCATTGACCAGAAACTTAACTGGACCAGCCACATAAATGCTGTGGCCAGAAGAGCAGGTCAGACACTGGGTATTCTGCGACAAGTGACTCACCTCCTGACTCCACAAATCCTTTCCACCATCTATAAGGCACAAGTCAGGAGTGTGATGGAATGCTCGCCACTTGCCTGGATGAGTGCAGCTCCAACAACACTCAAAAAGTCCTCTTGATTGGCACCCCATCCACCAGCTTAAACAGTCACTCCCTCAACCACCGACGCACCGTGTGTCTGCAGTGTATACCATTTACAAGATGCACTGCACCAACTTCGACAGCATCTCCCAAACCCATGACCTCTATTACTTAGAAGGTCAAGGGCAACAAGTGCATGGGAGCACCACCACCTCCAAGTTCCCCTCCAAGTCACACACCATCCTGACTTGGAAATATATCGTCAATCCTTCACCGTCGCTGGGTCAAAATCCTGGAACTCCCCACCTAACAGCACTGTGGGAGTTCCTTCACTACATGGACTGCAGCGGTTCAAGAAGGTGGCTCACCACCACCTTCTCAAGGGCAATTAGGGATGGGCAATAGTGATGCCCACATCCCGTGAATGAATATAAAAAAGTTTCGGCAGAATGAGCCACAGAAACCCCGGTACACCATTTTTACGGGTTTTCCGCAGCTCTTCCGCTGAAGTTATGGATGACGAGCTGAAGAACCCCGATGAAAATTCACCTCCCCAGGATGCAGCACAGCAGTGTTAGCACTTTAAGTATGTTGCACAGTTAACCACCTATATTAATAAATGCAAATTGTGAACACAGTGAGCATTGTATGTCATCACTTTGTAACTAACAATGGGGGAAAAAGAAATGCTAGAGGGCAGATTTCATGAAGGTGGGTTTTGGTATGGAGCCTTACCCGCCCGGAGTACAAATCGAAAAATAGCCTTTGTACTCAGTACAACAACAACTTGTATTTATATAGCACCTTTAATGTAGTAAAACATCCCAAGGCGCTGCACAGGAGTATTTTAGACAAAAAATTTGACACCGAGCCACATAAGGAGAAATTAGGGCAGGTGACCAAAAGCTTGGTTAAAGAGGTAGGTTTTAAGGAGCGTCTTAAAGGAGGAAAGAAATGTAGCAAGGCAGAGAGGTTTAGGCAGGGAATTCCAGAGCTTAGGGCCTAGGCAACAGAAGGCACGGCCACCAAAGGTTGAGCGATTATAATCAGGGATGCTCAAGAGGGCAGAATTAGAGGAGTGCAGATATCTCAGGGGGTTGTGGGGCTGGAGGAGGTTACAGAGATAGGAAGGGGTGAGGCCATGGAGGGATTTGAAAACAAGGATGAGAATTTTAAAATTGAGGCGTTGCTTAACCAGGTGTCAATGTAGGTCAGCAAACACAGGGGAGATGGGCGAACGGAACTTGGTGCGAGTTAGGACACAGGCAGCTGAGTTTTAGATGACCTCAAGTTTACATAGGGTGGAATGTGGGAGGCCAGCCAGGAGTGCGTTGGAATAGTCAAGTCTAGAGGTACGATTTTCGATTCCTTAAAATTAAATGGATGGAAGATGATGGGAGTGCGCCTGTGATTTCCTGATATTTGCTGCCATTGGGTGAGGCTCCAACCAAGCAGCACAATTTTGTAAAAATAAAGTAGAATGACATTCATTGCAATGCTTTTACAAAGTCAGCATTTTGGTATTTTGTTTGCAGAAAGGGTCATATACAAAGGAAAAATTGTAGCTGAGTGCCCATCACATTTGTGCCACTTCAGGCAAAGGCTGGTGTGCTGCTGAAGATCCCCTTCATCTCCTTCCTAGTGGTTATGGTACTGGACAAGCAAACCAGAGCTCATGAGTTAAATTTTTTAAAATTAATTCACAGGATCTGGGCATCGCTGACAAGGCCAGGATTTATTGCCCATCTTTAATTGCCCTTGAGAAGGTGGTGGTGAGCCACCTTCTTTAACCGCTGCTGTCCATGTGGTGAAGGTACTCCCACAGTACTATTAGGTAGGGGGTTCCAGGATATTGACCCAGCAATGATGAAGGAATGGCGATATACTTCCAAATCAGGATGTTGTGTGACTTGGAGGGGAACTTGGAGGTGGTGGTGTCCCCAAGCATCTGCTGCCCTTGTCCTTCTAGGTGGAAGAGGTCGTGGGTTTGGGAGGCGCTGCCGAAGAAGCCTTGGTGAGTTGCTGCAGTGCATCTTGTAGAAGGTACACACTGCAGCCACGGTATGCCGGTGGTGGAGGGAGTGAATGTTTAAGGTGGTGGATGGGGTGTCAATCAAGAGGGCTGCTTTGTCCTGGATGGTGTCGAGCTTCTTGAGTGTTGTTGGAGCTGCACTCATCCAGGCAAGAGAAGAGAATTCCATTAAACTCCTGACTCGTGCCTTGTAGATGGTGGAAAGGCTTTGGGGAGTCAGGAGATGAGTCACTCGCCACAGAATACCCAGCCTCTGACTTGCTCTTGTTGCCACAGTATTTATGTGGCTGGTCCAGTTAAGTTTCTGGTCAATGGTGACCCCAGGATGTTGATGGTGGGGGATTCAACGATGGTAATGCCGTTGATTGTCGAGGGGACTTTCTCTTGTTGGAGATGCTCATTGCCTGGCACTTGTGTGGCGTGAATGTTACTTGCCGCTTATCAGCCCAAGCCTGAATGATTTCCAGGTATTGATGCGTGCAGGCACAGACTGCTTCATTATATGAGGAGTTACGAATGGCACTGAACACTGTGCAATCATCAGTGAACATCCCCACTTCTGACCTAATGAAGGAGGGTAGGTCATTGATGAAGCAACTGAAGATGGTTGGGCCTAGGACACTGTCCTGAGGACCTCCTGCAGCGATGTCCTGATAGTAATTTGGGAAATGGAATTACATAAATCTGGTAATTTAGTGGAGGGCACCAGGAGAAAGTGACCATGAAAGTTGCTGGATTGCTGTAAAAACACAGCTTGTTCATGAATATCTTTCATTGAAGGGACCTCCCACATCTACTGGGTCTGGCTTATATGTGACTCCAGTCCCACAGTATGTGGTTGACTCTTAATGCCCTCATAGCAACTAGGGATAGGTAGTGTTGCCCACATTCCAGGAGCAAATTAAAAATAAAAACAACCATGTTGAAGATATTTTTATCAGAAATTGTCAATTGCTCCTAAGAAGAAGCTGAAAATTAGGAAAAAAATAAATGAACCTGGCATTGCCATCAATCTTTCATCACTGATTTGCCTTCCCTCATCATGTTTCTGCCTCTAACATTACGTTCTCAATCCACCTCCCATCTTTCCCATGGAGTGTTTCTAGCATTCTTCGCACCAATGAACAGTATGAACTACTTTTGTGTCAACTAAGAATGCTGGGATAGTCCTGTTCCTGCAAGAGACAGCTGAAGTGGCAACAAAGGCAAAGGTAGAGAAGCAGGCAGATGGAGAGTCAAAGGCAATAATGTGGCAGATGAGGGGGCAGAATAGGGAGACTTGTACAGAAGAGGGATCAGAGATGGAAATGGAGATATTAGTCAGGGATTGGAGATAGGAGTAGGCAGGGTTGTATTCCAGAAGCAGAGAAGGGAAAGCAGGAGGGGGACAACTTTGGATGGGATTTTAGAAGCCTGGTGAAAAGATGAGTTTTGAAAAGTCTCAGAAACATGGGCTGGAATTTTTACCAGTGAGGTGAATCCAGTGCGGCGGGGCCACGCAGTGGGTCAGCCTCACAAACCTCTCGGCAACGCGCTGTCCACTTTCCCTTTAACTGAATTAGATCAACTGAGTTCGGCCTGTGATTTCCCCAGCCAATTAAATGGAGCGGGTTTGATGACGCCATCGATTACTTGCCTTGAGCTCAGATATTTAAAGGGGCCTTCCACACATCACACTTGAAGGTTGCTGGAGGAGCATCACAGGTCTTTGGGAGAGGTGCAGTCGGTGAGACATTGAAGATCTTCACTCTGAGGCTTGAGGGAAGCATGGAGGCCCAACAACAGAAGGCCGCGCCAAGATTCTCCGACTCCTCCCTGGAAGCACTGCTCCAGGGAGTTCGAGCATGCAGGGACTGTTCCCTGGGAATGGGCGTAAGGGACCATCCACTGAGACCAAGAGGGCATGGTTGGAGATCGCCCAGGAGGTCAGCAGCAGGGGTGTTGTCAGCCGCTCCTGGATTCAATGCTGCAAAAGATTTAATGATCTCCTGAGGTCAGGAAAGGTGAGTGCACATTCAACTACATCCTGATGTGCATGCCACCCCAACCCCATCACTCTGCCTTCCCAAGCCTACTCCTACACATCAATCCTCACACCGACCTACCTTGCAAGATGCACCCATCTCTCACTCTCTAGGCACCTATTCACAACCCCATCTGAATAATCACCACTGACACTCACCCTCATCCTAATGCAATCATAGGAAGTAATGCCACAGAAGGTGACCATTTGGCATTGTCACACCTCTCCCTCCTAATCATCCTCTACAGATGTAGCCCATCCATCCCATACACTCATTCCATCACTCTCACTCAAAATTCTCTTCTTTCCCTCCTTGCAGGAGAAGAAAGTGCAGAGCATCCAGGAGAGGCAAAGAATCGGAGGTGGGCCTCCAATTTGCAGCACATTGACTCCAGCAGAGGAGGAGGCACTACAGATAAGTCGAGTTTCAGAGCTGCTGGCAGTGGGAGATGGAGAGAGGGGGACCTCCCAGCAACCTGGTGACATAATTAAATATCACACAGCCAAATGGCATACAACAGCCACTCATGGTAACTTGATGTCAGCAGCCAGTGAAATGTCATCATGTATATAATGGCAATGTTACACATTCTTATCATAAGACTTCTAATTCATCTCTTTACGCTCCCACAGATCCATCAAGTGCCCCCCCGCCCCACCCACTGTCCAGCTGGAGGAGGAAGACGACTCCTCAGAGGAAGCTGCAGTCTCTGAGGGTGCACCGTCACCAGACCCATGCGCACCCAGCACCAGCACAGATATGCGCACGTCGGTGGGTCGAGACATAGAGTAATGTTGTCACCTGGTGTCTCACACATCACAAGTGAGCAAGAGCAGATGGTGTTGACAGGGACAGCAGTGGCGAGTCCTTGCTGTAGGGCACAGGATGCTCCAAACTCTGCTCCGCTGGATGCAGAGGCTGAACCTCGGAGGCCATTGACAAAGAGGGTGATTCTGGAGGGGCAGCAACAAATGCGTAAGGCTCTGGCAGCCTTTGCAGCCACGATGTGCATGATTGTCCAGAGAATGGAGGAGTCCATCGCCAACATGAGCAGCACCATCTCGCAGGCGATGGTGATGATGTGTGTTCCATGGAAAGGATGGCCATCTGCATGGAACAGGTAGTGCACCAGTCGAATGAGAATGTGCTTGCTGTGAACAACAGATTGCAGACTCTCATTGACTTCATCTTTAGGAGGGATACCAACATAGACTTGGGCGTACGTCACCCCAATAATGTGCAGCAAGGTGCTCTCCAGCTCCTTGCTAGCAGGGAAGTGCAGGTGGCCCATGAGAGTGATGATGGCGAGAGCGGACATGGGAGTGGGGGCTCTGCTCAAAGTGCTCCCACGTTTTCCCTGTTGCATCACCCTCAGTCAGAGCCGCACATGCTGCTTCGGATCCCGATGGTCGAGTCTGCCCCTGCATATTTGCAGGAGGAGCAGTCTTTGGCGGGGCCCTCACAGGCCCTAAAACCCAGAGGATATCCACCAAAAGTGTCTAAGCAGTCACAGCAGGGAAGTGAGCAGCCTGCCTCTACCTCTGCTGAAGCCAGAGGGGTTGCACCTCGTAGAAGCACTCGCAAAAGAAAAATGACACAGTTGTAGATGCACAAGGGTATCCACATGGGTGTTTGCCAAAATGTAAGTGTTAAGTTTCAGTTCTATTTATGATGCACATAAATTTATTTCTTTGCACTACTTTCCCTTCTTGTCCATTTTCTCCTGCTACTTGAGAAGTGGCTTTGTCACTTGGAATGAATGGTGAGACACTACTTAACCTCGAGCAATGAGTGTTTGGTTGATAGGAATCACATAGGAAGGAGGCAGTGCTGGACCTGGTGCTGGGGAATGAGGTGGGCCAGTTTGACCAAGTGTCTGTGGGAGAACACTTGGGTATGAGTGATCATCGTATCATAAGATTTAGATTAGCAATGGAGGGGAGCAAGGAACAATCTAGACTGGAACTTCTAAACTGGAATAGGGCTAACTTCAGTGGAATGCCAAAGGATCTAGCCAGCGTAAAATGGAACCAAAGACTGACAGGAAAATCTGTAATGGAACAATGGGTGATCTTTAAGGAGGAGATGTTCCAAGTACAGGCTAGATACATTCCAAAAAGAGAGAATGTAAGGGAACCAAAGCAAGGGCTCCTTGGATGACGAAGGAGATAGAAAAGATGATGAAACAAAAAGAAAGGGTGTATGATGCATGTCAGGTGAATTCTTCAAGGGGGAACCAGACCAAATACAATAAGTTGAGAGGGAATATGAAGATGAAAATAAGATTGGCAAAGAGAGAATATGAGAGTAGAATGGCGGTTAACATAAAAGGGAACACAAAAATCTTCTATTGGCATGTAAACAGTAAGTGGGTAGTAAGAGGCGGGGTGGGGTCTATTAGAGACAAAGTAGGTGAGGCACAGGGCAAGGCTAGAATACTCAATGAGTACTTTGTATCGGTATTTACTGAGAAGGTGGATGCTGACAAAATATTGGTAGAAGTGGAAAAGATAGAAGCAAAGGAAGGGATGAAAATTGATAGACGAAGTACTGATAAGGCTGGGTATGCTTAGAGTGGACAAGTTGCCTGATCCAGATGGCTTGCATCCCAGGTTCCTAAGGGAATTGGGGGAGGAGATAGCGGAAGGGCTTGCCATAGTTTTCCAATCTTCCCTAGATGCAGGGGAGGTGCCTGAGGATTGAAAGTGGCAAATGTGACACCATTGTTCAAGAAAGGGTGTAAGGACAATCCTAGTAACTACAGGCTGGTCAGTTTAACAGCAGTGGTGCATAAAGTTTTAAAAACAATAATCAAGAAAAAAATTAATGGACACTTGGAGAGGTTTAAGCTAATTAAGGCGAGCCAACACGGATTTGTAAAAGGCAGATCATGTTTGACTAATCTAATTGAATTTTTTGCTGAAGTAATAGGGAGGATTGATGAAGGGAATGCAATGGATGTTGTCTACATGGATTTTTGGAAGGCGTTTGACAAAATACCACATAGAAGGCTGGTTAACAAAATTGAGTCTCATGGGATAGGTGGGTCAGTGGCAGCTTGGATAAGGAATTGACTTAAGGACAGAAAACTGCGAGTTGTGGTAAATGGCTGTTCTTCAGATGGTAGACAGTGGTGTTCCCCAAGGGTCAGTGCTGAGGCCACTGCTTTTTTTGATATATATAAATGACCTGGATATTGGAATACAGAGTAGAATTTCTAAATTTGCCGATGACACCGAACTTGGGGGTGTGGCAAACACTGATGATGATATCAATCGACTGCAACAGGACATAGAAAGGCTAGCAGAATGGGCAGAGAAGTAACAGATGGAATTTAATACAGAGGTGTGAGGCGATGCATTTTGGCAGAAGGAACATGGAGAGGCAATATACACTTAATGGCACAGTTTTAAAGTGTGTGCAGGGACAGAGGTACTTGGGAGTTAATGTGCATAGGTCCCTGAAGGTGGCAGGACATATTGAGAGAGTGGTTAGCAAAGCATATGGGATCTTTGGCTTCATAAATAGAGGTATTGAGTACAAAAGTAGAGAAGTTATGCTGAACCTTTATAAAGCGCTGGTTAGGCCACTACTGAAGTATTGCATCCAGTTCTGGTCATCACACTTTAGGAAGGATGTGAAGGCCCTTGAGAGCGTGCAGAGGAGATTTACCAGAATGGTTCCAGGGATGTGGGATCTTAGCTACCAGGACAGGTGGGAGAAGCTGGATCTGTTTTCATTAGAGCAAAGGAGTTGAGGGGTGATTTGATAGAAGTGTACAAGGTTATGACGGGTTTGGATAGGCTAGACGCAGAAAGGCTGTTCCCACTAGTTGATGGTACAAGGACTAGGGGACACAGATTTAAGGTTTTGGGCAAGAGTTACATGGGGGATGTGGGGAAAAACTTTTTTACGCAGCAAGTGGTGATGACCTGGAACTCGCTGCCGATGGAAGTGGTGGAAGTGGAGACTGGATAGGGACTTGAGGGAAATAAACTTGCAGGGGGTAGAGCGGGATACTGGGGCTGACTGGATTGCGCTACAGAGAGCTGGCACGGACTTGATGGGCTGAATGGCCTCCTTCTGTGCCATTATGACTCTATGACTCTTTGAATGGTCTAGTCATTTTAGGACTGCTTTGTGGTGTTGGTGGGGTGGGGCGGGGGGGGAAATTGATGCAGCATCTGGCAGCCATATAGGTGCACTGGTGCAATTTATGTAAATCGGGCCATTATGAGGCCATCCCAGGCCTCCCGGGCAGTAATGTGCACCGCTGCTGGTGCCATCGCCACCTCAGGTTCCTCCTCCTCATCCTCCTCTGAAGAGGCTGTGTGCTCTGTGAATTGTTCCTCCTGCAGCTCCAATCCTTGCTGCTACGCTGTGTTGTGCAGTATGCAGCATACAACGATGATTCTCGAGGTATTGAAGGGCCCCTCCAGATCTGTCAAGGCATCTGAAGCGTATCTTCAGCAGGCCAATTGCTTGCTCTATAACACACCTGGTGGATATGTGGCTTTCAGTATATCGCTCCTTAGCTTCATTGCTTGACCTCCTCAAGGGTGTCATAAGCCATGTCTTCAGTGGATACCCCTTGTCTGCAAGCAGCCAACCAGTAAGTCTGTTTGGAGGTGCGACGAGCTGGGTGATGCATCTGTGGGGGCCGACTGCAAGCTCCTGCAAATGTCTGCTGCAGATCCCTGGAAGGAGCCTGAGGCAAAGAAGTTGAGGGTGGTGGTGACTTTGACAGCCACTGGTAAAGCATGTCCACCAGGTCCTCTGGGCAACAGGTCTTCTTCCAGCAAGCTACAAATGTCTGCGACGAGCTGGCGCGATAGCCCGAGCCTACTGAAGCACTGCTGCTTAGTCATGTCCAGGAAGCTCATCCTCTGCCTGTATACCCTGTGTTGGTGGTATTGCCACCAGTGTGGTGCACCCCTGTGGTGCCCCCCGCTCTCCCGTGGAGCATCAAGTCGTTGAAGAGAAGGCTGCTGGTGTTGTTGCTGCTCCTGCTGCTGGTGTAGCTGGTGTTGTTGGCGAGGGGCTCATCTTGGTCTGAATATGAGGTCCAAAGTGAGACAGCATAAGTGGCACCTATGCTGAGCTGATAGATGGCAAGTAAAGTGGAAATCAAAGGCACAATCCTCCAATGTAGTGCGTGACTTGAAATGTGGTGAGAGTGGCTTCCGAGGTTGCAGAAATCACCTACAAACCCCTGAAAGCAAAATCTCTGCACAAAATGGTGTTAGCAAGAGTCTTTCCCTTAGGCAAGGAAGCAGGTGTAAGCTGTGTGTATTTATGTGCTTTTTCCAGCTGTCACTTAATGGACTCGCACAATGGCCACTGAGCTGCCACCTCCCCTTCAGAGGCGAGCTTCCCAAGGTCCGTGAATCCCATTCCCAACCAGTTAACGTTGAAACCTCAAGTTAAAAAGGCTGTTAAGGGTCTTTGAACAAGCAGTTAACAATGAGATCACCCGCCTCTCCCAAGCGGGCCCATGGCGGGCTTCTAAACACGCCCAAGTTAAAGGCAGAGGTCAGCAGGATGACGGTGACTTCCTGACGCGCTGTCAATTTCAGCACTTTTAACTGCCGACCCGCTCCCAAACCCACATGCTCTGCAATGTGAAAATTCCAGCCATGGAGTAGGTTGAGGATGGGATTCCAGTGGTACAGTGTGAGACACAGAACCAATAGAAGCAGGTAGTCAGACAGGGGTTCCCAGTGGGCCCATGAAAGGAAATATTTTGCTCCACAAAGTCCTTGTCCAACCCCTTATTTTTATCTCCAATCTCTGCTCCAACCTTCTCTGCATGTCTCACCATCCGTCTCCCTCCCAATCCTCTTGTGCTGGAGTGTCTGTCTTTGAACCCACTATTTTCAAAACTGTGAGAAAAAAAAATTCTCTAAAGTTATTTTTCAAATCTCTACTAAGTAGGATAATATCATCATAAGGGTAATATGCTGCTGATGATCTAAGCTATTAGAAACTTAATCATTGTCTAGTGGATAAAGGCATTATTATCTGTGTATGGTACTGCAGTGATCCTCAAAGCCCAGGCAACACATATGTGTTGTGTATCTTATTTGTTGCTTTGTCCTGTTTGAATCTTGTTTGATCTTAGAGGTTTGCAGCCTAGTGGGCTGTTCTTAGTACTGATGCCTCATTGGTGGATAAATCCTAAAACAGAACACCAAGATCTTCAGTATCAGTAACTTGAGATATATGCAGATTAATGGGAACACGGACTTAAAGCTTGATATGTGTTACCCAAGATGAGAAAGCTTGCACTCCTCTGCCAAGACACAGAATCACACACAAGGTTGTAACTATAATTCCCAGTCTATGCTGTTTGCTGGTCCACGAAGAGCAGATATCAGCCTGGGTTTCTGCTGCTGTTGCTATGCAGTGGGATGTTGGGAAGTGTCCTTGTGTGGAGATCAGGTGAGAACAAAATGGGCACTAGGCTGTAATGAGCTGTAATGTAATGTAATGAATTGTCTATTGAAGAATGGCAACTTGGGGGGGGGGGGGGGCGGGGTATGGGAGAGTACCCAACTGTACCATGGAACTGTATTCCAGCAAATGTAAAAAATTGAAAAAAAGGATTATGTGCTTTTTGACTGTGAGCCAATTCATCTGATCCAGTTCTCTTTAGTTCACCAGCAGATGTCACTGCTTGCTTGCTGCTCTGCTCACCAGATGCTAAATGATAGACGTTTTTAGCTGGGAAAAGGGACGGTAAACAGGAATAAAGCACCAGCAGCTTTATCAGCTCTATTTCATGGTTTGTGTCCTATGAGCAAAGAATTTATTAGCACTAATGTTCTGCCATTATTTTAACATCCATTGGTTAAAGATGATTCTTAAGGTGCTATCCTGCACCCATAGAGTACAGGGATCAAAAACGGCGCTACAACATTGCACTCCAATGTTCTGACCTGTAATCCATTTGAGTGAGGCTCCACGTTTGCAGCATGGGGTCATGGTATTTCTCTTTTAATGCCAATTGGTGCTATATTTTAGTCTGGCGCAATTAATTCCTCATTACTGCCTGTTGCTCTCCACGTGATTTTGGAGTAATTTCTCTCTGGGATAAGTAAGCATACTGGTGATGGTATATGTACTGTGCTTCATTTAAAGGAAGTACTTGCATTTATATAGTGCCTTTTATGGCCACAAATTGTTCCAAAGTGCTTCACAGTAAATGGCATACTTTTGAAGTGTAGGCACTGTTGTAATGTAGTGAAGCATGGTAGTCAATTTGCTCACAGCAAGATCCCACAAACAGCAATGAAATAAATGATCAGATAATCTGTTCTTGGTGTTGTTGGTTGAAGCATAAATTTTAGCCAGGACACCCTGCTCTTCCTTGAAAAATGCCATGGAATCTTTTACATCCACCTGAGGGAGCAGATGGGACCTCAGTTTAACATCTCCTTCGAAAATAGCACCTCCACCAGTGCAGCAGAGTGCTACCACTCAGCCAAGGCTGACACTTTGCCGCAGAAGCACAGGTGCAGCAGGAGTGAAGGGTTCACAGAATGCTCATGACCACCTGCACCAATTACCCTGGGGCATTATGTACAAATCAAGGATCGGCTGATTGTCCCTGTGTATTAAGGCAAGGCATATTCTGGGATGTCATTACTGATCAGTGAATCTTCTCAATGATGAGTTGCAAAGATAGCCTTCAGTCAGCACTGCCCTCCCTGTGACAGTTAAAATAACGACAGTTCTCGATATCTCACTTCTAGGTCCCTAGAAAGATATCAAAGAGGCTGTGCTGCTGTTCTGTTCACAGAGCCCTAAGACAAGTGACTAATACATTGTTTAGTTGTGCCTGCCAGTAGGTCAAAGTTGGCAATCTCAAGTGCAGCTGAGCTTTTACCAACTCACCCAAGGTTCCAAAGATTAATGTTGTACCAAAGTTGCTATTCATACTGTACATAAGTTAAAAGGATTTTCACTCCCTTTATGTGTAGATAGTATGTGACCACCAATTTATGATTATATAAACCAAATTCACATGGGAGTAGCCATGATTCATACACCTTGCATTAACCCAATGTCACTGAGTTCTCCCAAGGGGTTTGCTAGCTGCAAGTTGGGATATATGGGCTATGCAATGCAACTGTGACTTCTGATGTCTCATGACCACCCATACACCATGGTTGTGGTGCACTGAAATAAGATCCATGCCTAGTCCAGGATGCTGATCAAGAGGGGCATTGTCACTTTGGTAACCTTGCACTGCACTGGCAGTTGTCTCATGGATGCCCCTGAGAATGTCATCAAAACAGTGCTTTCAATGGAAATAAAAATAGGAAGAGATATAAAACAGGCTGCTGATTTGCTATAACCTGTTTTACACTATTGCCTAAAGTCAAGGTCTACCCCAGTGGATGGCATGTCCTCATAAGGGCCACTGGTCTTGTTGGGCATAAACCCATCGGCCTGTATGAGCTGCTCCAGAGCGGTCTGTAAGCTTGCTATGAATAAGTCAAAATTGGCTCTAATAACCTCCACCTGTCACCCAAAGCTATAGCGACCATCAATGTGAGATGCAGAACTTCCCGATATTTGTTTCTCTTCAGAATTTAGACGGGCTAAAATACCTTGTTCACCTTACCTATGTCATACAGGCTGCTTGAGATGTTGAGCACAAGGTAAGGGAGATTAGTGCAGAGTGTTTTTTTTGCCTCTAATCCCAAATGATGCATGAAAAGAAATAAGCAGCCAGAACTGTTTTTTCTTTTCAGAATATCCTTACCTTTTATCTTCTCCTTTCTCCTTCCCTCTTCTCTCACCTTTCCTTTCCTCTCATCTACTCTTCGCCTCTGTCCTCTTCTCTTCTCCTTTTGTCTCCTCTCCTCTCTTCGTCTCCTACTTCCTCTCCTTTCTAAAGGCATTGCAGTAGAAATTGCTGTAAGTGCGTTTTCGTTCCCAGAATTGATGCCACGCTCAGAATGTGTGCCTGATCACATGGCCATAAATAAGGCCACATACTCTTGTCCATCATTAATTTAAATAAAATAGGCAGGTTGCCAGCACTACTCGTGATCTTCATTGCCAGCTCAGGGCATCAATTTTGCACGTTAAATTATGCTATTAAATGGCAGCCTGCACCTCTTAACAGTGAGAAGCACTTTGGCTGCAGGCAGCGCGGTGGCATAGTGGTTAGCACTGTTGCCTCACAGCGCCAGGGACCCGGGTTCGAATCCGGCCTCGGGTGACTGTCTGTGTGGGGTTTGTACATTCTCCCCGTGTTTGCGTGGGTTTTCTCCGGGCGCTCCGGTTTCCTCCCACAGTCCAAAGATGTGCGGGTTAGGTTGATTGGCTATGATAAATTGACCCTTAGTGTTAGGGGGGATTAAATATGTGGGGTTACGGGGATAGGGTGGGATATGTGTTGGTGTAGGGGTTACAGGGATTGGGTGGGATATGTGTCGGTGCAGGCTCGATGGGCCGAAATGGCCTCTATCTGCACTGTGGGGTTTCTGTGATTTCTGTGAACTGTCAGTGAAGATTCTGTATAATGGCAGCACTTCAGAAGTTGCAAGGGCCCCCTGGTTTTTGGACACTGCATTGGAGGTTTTGGCAGAGGAGCTCAGCAGAAGTAGGAAGATGTTCTATCCACCAGGCATTGGAAGATATACAGACAAGCTGCCCAGCATCAGAGAGTGTGAGTGCCGACTCCAGGACATGAAAATGCTGGAAAGAGTTTGATGATCTCACAAGAATAGTTAAGGTAAGCCTCCTAACTCATATCTCTCATTACTCTCTGCTTAGCCGTGCACAACCTGCTTCCCAGAACTCACAACCCTTCCCACCCCTGATTACCAGCACTCTTCTCAGCAGATGACACAATGCTGGGTGGGCGTGTGTGCTGTGAGGAGGATGCTGAGAAACTCCAGTATGATTTGGGCAGGTTGGGTGATTGGGCAGAAGCATGGCAGATGCAATATAATGTGGATAAATGCGAGGTTATCCACTTTGGTGTCAAAAGCAGGAAGGCAGATTATTATCTGAATGGCAATAGATTGGGAGAAGGGGAAGTGCAACGAGACCTGGGCGTCCTTGTGCACCAGTCGCTGAAGGTAAGCATGCAGGTGCAGCAGGCGGTTAAGAAGGCAAATGGTATGTTGGCCTTCGTAGGGAGAGGGTTCGAGTACAGGAACAAGGATGTCTTGCTGCAGTTGTACAGGGCCTTGGTGAGACCACAGCTTGAGTATTATGTGCAGTTTTGGTCGCCTTATCTGAGGAAGGATGTTCTTGCCATGGAGGGAGTGCAGCGAAGATTCACCAGGCTGATACCTGGGATGGCAGGAATGACGTATGAGGAGAGATTGGGTCGATTGGGCTTATACTCGCTGGAGTTTAGAAGAATGAGAGGGGATCTCATTGAAACGTATAAAATTCTAACAGGACTAGACAGACTAGATGCAGGAAGGATGTTCCCGATGGCCGGGGAGTCCAGAACCAGGGGTCACAGTCTAAGGATAAGGGGTAAGCCATTTAGGACAGAGATGAGGAGGAATTTCTTCACCCAGAGAGTGGTGAACCTGTGGAATTCTCTACTACAGAAGGCAGTAGAGGCCAATTCATTAAATATATTCAAGAAGGAGTTAGATATATTTCTTAAGGCTAAAGGGATCAAGGGATATGGAGAGAAGGCAGGGACAGGGTACTGAATTTGGATGATCAGCCATGATCTCATTGAATGGTGGAGCAGGCTCGAGGGGCTAAATGGCCTACTCCTGCTCCTATGTTTCTATGTTTCTCCAAACAGTGCAGCACACTTCACCTCCTTCTGCTCCTACTGCAGCACTCTGCAACTGCTACTTTTCTCACTATTGCTTCCTTCACCTCTTCACACCTCTGCTATCTTTCACACACCAGCAGCATTATTCAACCCTCAGATGCACATCTTCAAAATATATCACTGTTCTAAGACTGACACACCTCCTTCTTCCTTGCAGGCCAAGCTCAAACACAATAATAGGGAGCAGGCACACTGACCTTCTAAGTCCACTGGACTGTCTGCCAGCAAACTTGTGCACAATGTCGGTGAGCATGCAGGAATCCAGCTCCATGCAGTCAACCATGGAGTGAGCAGTCAGCTCTATGAGCACTGTAGGGAGACCCACAGTAATGGAACCTCTGGTGACAGCTTTGACTGCTTCGATAGAAGCTCAGTCTGTTGCCATATTGGCCCTGGGGTCCAGCAACATCACTGGCTTACAAAGGATAGGGGCATTCGAGAGCCTCTCAGCCTGCCTGCACTCTGTTGTCTCGCAAAGAAGTGGGAGTGCTGAGGGTCAGCCCTCTGAGAGTGGTATTGATTCCATGGAGGCACCTGGTGTCCTCATTCAGGAAGACAGCACACCTGCTCCCCTGTCAGCCTCTCAACCAATGCCCTTGTTGGTGCCAGACAGGCAGCTGGGCCAGACTGTCCAACTGAAGCTGAGTTCCAGCAATCTGTAGCAAGGAACCTTAACGGCCAAAGCCTCTCAAGATCATCCGCCACAGCCATCTCAAGTGCCTTGCGCTGAAGTTCTGCAGCCTTCCACCTCCCAAGCTGTAGCCACTGCAGATCCATTTCATGGAAGCACTAGAATAGGTAAAAGAGCACACGACAGGCACTAGGGCTTTGCACTAGTGTGATTTATATATACATAGCAGTCATGTAACCATTTGTGAAATCAAGAATGGAATCTGTTGAAAGTAAAAATGTTTTGTTTTGGTATTGCTGTTGGTCTTCATAAATTTAGTGATGTAACAGGAACATCCATGAAGCTGCATTGATATGGTGGGTGTCAGGACTGGGTCAAAAAGTAGGAGGGAGTGTTGGTGCTCTGGGCAGGGGCAGGATCATTCAGGAGACTCTCTCCTCATTAATTTTCTGCCTCACCGTTCTGGCAGCTTGATGTACTGCTGCAATGTACTCTTCTTCTTCGCCCCCCTTTTTTCATCTTCCTGCTCTACTGCTTCCTCTTCAAGCAGCTCCAAGGCAACTCCCCTTTGGATGGCAAGATAGTGGAGCATGTAACAAACAAAATGAATCTCGAGACTCACTCTGGAATGTACTGAAAGACCCCTCCAGAGCTGTCCAGACAGTGGAGCCATTGGCCTCAATTTTACCCTCCTGCCCCCTGACAGGTTGGAGAGGGTCAGGGGTGGGGGGGGGGGAGGCAGAGGTTAAGATATCATGATCGGGCAACCTGACCCCATTCCTGCCCCATTAAATTTTAAAGTGCAGAAATCGGGCCATGAATGAGGCTTCCACAAAGGGCAAGCTGGAACCTAATTAACATAAATTTAATAGTAAGTGAAGGGGAGGCCCGACCTGTGGGATTCCCAGCAACTGATCCGAGGCAGGAGCTGCCATATCCCCAAGGTAACTGGCTCTTTTAGTACTTCTTGTGGGCCAGGAGGAGCAAGAGTGCGCCTCCCAAGCCTCTCAAAGAAGCCTTTGACCTCTCGCAGACTTCCCGATCTCCAGCCGACCTCCCCCAGACCTTCGATCGCCGACCTCCCCCAGACCTTTGATCGCCGACCTCCCCCAGACCTTCGATCGCCGACCTCCCCCAGACCTTCGATCGCTGACCTCCCCCAGCCCTCCCGATCACCAGGTGACCTCTCCCCAGATATTTGATCGCCAACCTCCCCAGCTCTCCTGATTCTCAGCTGACATCCCCCAGACACCCAATCTCCAGCCAAGCTCCCCCAGGCCTTCGATCGCCAACCTCCCCAGCTCTCCCGACCTCCAGCTGACCTTCCCCAGACCCCCCGATCTCCAGCCGACCTCCCCCAGACCTTCGATCGCCAACCTCCCCAGCTCTCCCGATCCTCAGCTGACCTCCCCCAGACACCCGATCTCCAGCCGACCTCCCCCAGACCTTCAATCACCAACCTCCCCAGCTCTCCCGACCTCTAGCTGACCTCCCCCAGTCCTCTCATTCTCCAGCCAACCTTCTGGTGCAAGTTAGCATACAGGCGGCAGAGTTTTGGATGACCTCAGGTTTATGGAGGGTAGAACTAGGGAGGCCAGCCAGGAGTGCATTGGAATAGTCAAGTCTAGAGATGAGGGCTTTGACAGCAGGTGTTGAGGTAAGGGTGGAGACAGGCAATATTACAAAGGTAGAAATGGGTGGCCTTAGTGATGGAACAGATATTAGGTAGGAAGCTCAATTTGTGATCAAATATGGCACCAAGGTTGCAAACAGACATGGTCAGCTTTAGACAGTTGCCGGGGAGAGAGATCGAATCAGTGGAAATGGAACGCAGTTTGTGGCGTGACCGAAGACAATGGCTTCAGCCTTCCCGATATTTAATTGAAAGAAACTTCTACTCATCCAGTGCTGGATATCGGACAAGCAGTCTGATAGTATAGAGATGGTGAAGGGTTCAAGAGAGGTGGAGGAGAGGTGGAGCTGGGTATCATTAGCGTACATGTGAAAACTCACATTGTGTTGCTGGATGATGTCACTGAGAGGAACATGCAGATCAGAAATAGGAGGGGGCCAAGGATAGATCCTTGGTAATTACCACACTGTTAAAAGGGTATTTGCACTGGAATGGACAAGCCCTAGCTTTTTCTGGTGAGTTTAATTCATACATATCAGGTAAGTACAGCAACTTCACACTGTTCAATGTATTTGAATGGGAAGCCAGATGGTGAAATGCCATTTTTGGGAAGGTTTGGAGGAGCAGGGCATCTCGGACAGCAACCTCCTGATTTCTGCATTTAACTGCGCATGTGCGGTTGTTGAAAGTTGCTCTCCAATTTCCACGTAAATAATGATGAGCGCTGTTTGCCACACTGTTATTTCTACTGCAGAATCCGGCCCATTACTGTTATGATCCTACTGCAAAGCAAGACATAGGGCTGAATTTTGCCCGTGTGGGCGGGCTGGGGTGTGTCAGGTGGAAATCGTGTCAGGGCCCCGACTCCTAATTGAAGTGTTGAAAAAGTGGTATTTTCCCCGAATTGGACAATTGATTTCCTGCATGTGGAAACCCCTGGCCCATTGAATCTTTTCAGGCAGAAAGTCGCCTCCGATGACATCATCAACACTGCTGGATTTAAGGCCTGCAAGCAGCCTTGCTTCTTCTGGGGACTGTAAACACTTTGCAAATTGTCTGAAGGAGTTAGTTTCCCGACAAAGTCCACAATGAAGCAAAAGTGTGCACCTCGGTTTGATGAGCCCTCCCTCCATGGAGCCAGATGTAATAAGGAGGTGCTGTTCCCTTCCTCAGGGAGAAAAAAGCCACCCCAGCAGACAAAAGCTGTGTGGATGCAAGTGGCCGAGGAGGTGAACTCCATTTTAATGAGCCGCAGAACCTGGCTGCAATGCAGGAAGAGGTTGCATGATCTTCTCCGCACAGGAAAAGTGAGTATGACTTTCCCATCACCCTCAATCTGATCCCATCGCCTCTCCGCACTCTCCAGCACTCTGCTTTGCCAACCTCTTCCTCCACTTACATCCCTGCACCCTTACCCATTCCCTCTCACTCTGGTCACATTCACCTAACTATTTGACCATGCAGCCCTCACACTCCCTATCACTGTGATGCAATGACAACAACAACTTACAACACACAGGGAGGGTCCTTTGTATCCTTCTAGGCTATGGATTCTCTACACTCACTCCTTCATTCTCACTCAAACTCCATTTGTGCCCCTCATTGCAGGAAAAGAGAGCCCACAATAAGAGGGAAAGAGCCATGACAGGAGGAGGGCCACCCTCAGTAGCCCAGCTCACCCCCTGGGAGGAGGCAGCCCTGGAAATCGCTGGGATTGAGGACGATACCCAAGTGGGGGATGGACAGACGGGCGCATCACAGCAAGCTGGCGACAGAATAGTTTGGCATCTCTCTCATTGACACTGATAATGCATCTGATGCTCTAACAGATTGACTTATGATCATCTGCACTATTCAATGTTCATGTAACCTTGACTGCACATCTCTAACTCTTTCCTTTATTCCCCCACAGGACCATCGAAAGCCCACGTCCCCATTGTTCAGGAGGAAGAGCCTGAGCATCTAGACTCCTCAGAGGAAGCTGCAACCTCTGAGGGCACAGAGTCAGCAGAATTCAGCGCACCCGGCACCAGTGCAGACACTCACACCTCGGTGGTACCTTCGCGCGAGAGAGTATGTTGTCACCTGGTGTATCACAGATCACAAGTGAGCATCAGCAGATGATGGAGACAGGGACAGCAGTGGAGAGCCCTCGTCGGAGGGCGCAGGACTCTGACAGCTCGGCTCAGCTGCATATCGACCCTGTGCCTCCGTGTCCATCCAGAAGGAGACTGGTGCTGGAACTCCAGGAACAGGTGCAGGAGTCTCTGGCAGGTTTAGTCTCCAGGGTCGCTGCGAGTGTGGATTGAATGGAGGAGTCTATCATGGACATGAGCAGAGCCTTTGTGGAGGCATTGGCGCTTGAACGCATCACCATGGAAAGGATGGCAACCTCAGTGGAAAGAATGGCTATGGTAGATGAGAGGATGGCTACGGCCATGGAGGAGCTAATTCGCCAGAGTGTGGAAAACATGGTCATTGTTTAGAATAGACTGGCATCTCTTGAGGAGCGATGGTCAGCTATTGAGCATAGAAACCAGACCTTCATGGAAGTCCCCTGGAGTAGGACTTCCAGTGCAGAAACGAGTCCTCATGGCCCCCCTGAAGTGCAGCAAGGTGCTGTCAAGCCACTTGCTAGCTCTGAAGTGGGGCTGACCCATGAGAGGGATGTTGGTGGCATACAACAAGGAAGTGGGGGCTCCTCAGCAAGCGCTCACACGACCATGCCACTGCAAAGCCCTCGGTCAGAGCCCCACCAGAGTCCTCACCCAACTGAGATGGGTACCTCATCCCCTGCACGGCCACAGGAGCAGCAGACTGTTGCCAAGCCCTCACAGGTTCGCAACCCCAGAGGACGGCCGCCAAAAGGTGTTGAGACAGGAGCAGCAAGAAAGTGAGCAAGGGGCCTCAACATCTGCTGAAGCCACAGGGAAAGCACCACATAGGAGCACGCGTAAGAGGAAGATAATGCACAAGTAGTCACAAGGGTAGTCACTTGGGTGTTATGTTGTGTTTATTTTTGAAATGCCATCAGTTGCTTGTTGTGATAAAAATTTCTGATGGCAAACTGTTGAAGTTGTGGCCTGTGTCATTTTACAAATGGGACTTCCACATTAAGGGATTAGAGTGACTTGCAATTGTCATTATGGTGGTCAGAGTGATAGGAATCCGCCGGTTCTTGTCCATTGTTGATGCTTTGCTAAGCACGTGCGAGGCTGAAGTGTTTGATTGTACAGGCTAAGCAAATCTGGCCAACATGAGTGCGTCCCTTGCATCCTGGGCAGCAATGTGGTTGCGCTCTGGCGCCTTCTGACCTGTGCAGTTTCAGGTGGGTGAGCAGCAGCTTGGTGCTCCTGTTGTTGCTGCTGCTGTTGGTGCTTCTGTCGTTCAGGGTTCTGCTGCTGCCGCGGCTGGTCTTCGTCCGAATCTGATGTCCAGGAGGAAAGGAAATAAATGATTCCCATTCTTCTGCTATATACCTCAGTTGAGGGAGCGCTCAGTCAAGGTGGGGAGAGGGATTTCCCAGGAGGTCACACTGGAGATGGGTGTCAGGCTCCAAACATCCACAACAATGGGTAAGCCTGCTAAAAGTTCCCCAGACCTGAGACAACAAAGTTCTGCCACCTGCAAATGATGATTGCTGAAAACTCCGTTTTAATGGTGGATCTGCAGCTGTTACTAAACAATCCACTTGTGAGGCTGCCAGGTTTACCTGGCATGTTCCAGAATAGGCATGTAGGATGGGGGAAATGTCTAAAAATCAGAAAGGCCTCTCAAAATGGGATTATAGAGGCAATTAAGTGGTTGTTAAGGGCTTTAAGGGCCTATCCCGCCTCCCCAGGTAAACCTGGCGGCCTCGCAAGTGGAGGCGGGATGGAAAGGTGGTCAGAAAACATGCATTTGGGAAAATTGCTCGGAGGCGGGATGGAGGCGGGATTGTGTCCGCCATTTTTTGCGATTTTAACACCTCACACACCTCCAATCCCTCCTCCTCGGGCCTGGCAAAATCGAGCCCATGAAATCTGGCAGAGCAATGCTAATTTCTGATTCAGATCCTAAACAGAGAAGGATAACCCTTAAAGAAGTATTATTTTGGGAGAGTAGAGTTATAGGGCTGGATTTTGCTACGGGGGCGGGTTGGAGGTGGGAAACCCACATTCGGGCATGTTGTCCCGCCTCCATGGAGATGTGGCCAACCCACTGGATTTTCCTCTGATTGACCTTGTTGAGCCCACCCTGTGGGCTCAGCAGGCCAATTAAGGGCCACCCGGCAACAGGTGACGTCAGAGATTGACATTTCATCTGTCAAAAGCTTTTGGCAGATGAAATATCAGTGTTTAACAGCTGTTTGAAGCTGTCAAGCACTGAAAAACTGCTAATTCAGCCTCAGTCCCTTCTCAGGATAACTTTAAAATCATTTTACTGCAGAAACCAAGAAGCTGATTTTTTTTTTAAAATCGGAGCTTCTGTGGTTCTTGCAGCCGACCCCCGACACCGGAATGCAGGACTCCTGTAAAGGTAAGTAAAAGTAAGTTAAACTTATTTAAACACTTTAAGCACGGTGGCATAGTGGTTAGCACTGTTGCCTCACAGCGCCAGAGACCCGGGTTCGAATCCGGCCTCGGGCGACTGTCTGTGTGGAGTTTGCCCATTCTCCCCGTGTTTGCGTGGGTTTTCTCCGGGTGCTCCGGTTTCCTCCCACAGTCCAAAGATGTGCGGGTTAGGTTGATTGGCTATGATAAATTGACCCTTAGTGTTAGGGGGATTAAATACGTAGGATTACAGGGATAGGGTGGGGTATGTGTTGGTGTAGGGGTTACGGGGATCGGGTGGGATATGTGTCGGTGCAGGCTCGATGGGCCGAAATGGCCTCTATCTGCACTGTTGTGATTCTGTGATTCTGTGACTTGCAAAACACTTACCTTTGCACTCCTGCACCCCTCACTCACCTGAACACTGGGCATCTCGACCCCTCCAAGACCTCAGACCCACGTCCCGCCTCGAAAACTTTTCGTGGTTTGGAGCTGTCGGGAAGCCCACAAACCAGCAATAAAAATCGCGAATAGGCAAAAAACTACCTGTTAACTACCTGTTAACAGGCAGTTTAATTGCCTTTAATCCCTTCCCGCCTCTGGGAGTCGGGTTCCAGCACTTGTCGGCAACCCGACTCCTATGAAATTGACATGGAGGCGGGTTGGAGGCGGGATGGGGTCGGGACCCCCGGATCTCCGATTTTTATCGCCCGCACGCCTCCAACCCGACTCCAGGGGCTTAGGAAAATCCAGCCCATAGTTTTATGTGTTGGTGCAACATTATGATGGAAACTCAATTTCAGCCGTGCTGTCAGGTAGACACCCAGTGAAGCGAGGGCAAATCAGAGGATGAATCACCTCAGACCTTTTTTCACACACCACCTGGTCATTGGCTTCAGGATGCCATTGGCAGAGGCCTGGGAGCTGTTCACCATTCGGAACCTTACATGAAAAAGAAAGAAAAAGAGAAAGTGGGAGAAGGGAAAGTGAAAAAAATAAAAGGGAGTGGATTCCAGTCCTGCTATTCTCATTTACTCTGTTGTCAGATCACAGCCTCTGAGTAAAATAGATGATCAAATAGGAAGCAGTGTCTTATATAGAATTTGAGAAGGGAAGTCTCAAGATATCAGTTGGAAAAGGTTCTTAAAGGTAGCTGGATAATTTTCCCTGGCTGGCCCATAGCATGTGAAGAATGATTCAATTTAAAGAGTGAGGGCTGCTACACCCAGAGGTAAGTAATCTGCATGTTCACTATATAATGCATATGTTTCATTATCTGATGGATGTACTTCATTACACAGTGTTTGTGATTTAGGTACTGAATGTGTTTCAATTATTGTGCATGACTGACATTTCACTTTGTGAGATAAATCTTGAGGAACTTTTGAATCATAAAAGTCCCTAAACAGCCATTCATTTGGCTCTGCCAGTTCCAAGCTGACATATAATCCTTCAGGTCTTTTAGAGGAAGGAATTATTTCACCTTATGCAATCAGTTCTGATGTAAAGGACAAGGAAAATAAAGGAGTCATGAGTGGGGTTGACTGGGTCATAATTGCATCTAGTCACATTTTTGGGTTCTTATGTTAAATATCTTCTCTGGTCTGCATGACCAGCCATTCCTATAGGTGGACCTATGTATTCTCTATGATCCAGATCTGCCCAATATCTAGGCTAATGATAACAAGACCCAGGAATCATACCAGAGAACTCTTAATCTGTACAGCAGCTATTAGAACATATCAGGTGCTACCACACGATTCCCATCTCTTTGATAGACAGACTGATACATATAGACCAAGACTCAGGCTGTAAAACAACAGATGGTCTTATTTAAATCAAACAGGTAAATGAACAGTATATACAATATAAAACAGTGTATCATACACTTCACTATCCTCCTTGATATATAAAATAATAAAGATGCCACTCACTTTATATATTGATCTTAAAAAAGTTCACTACTGACACTGTAAAACATACCACAGCCTCGAAACTAACCCATCTTCGATGAGCTGCATTTATTTGCAACACCAGATTTCTGTTTGGTCCCCTTGGAGGACAAGACACACCCAGCTGTTTGTCTGGAATGTGTACTTTGATCCTGCCTGCTGTAGAGTACCTGCAATGTATAATTTGATCCAGTCTTATCAGGCAGTCTACGGAAAGTGGAACTGCAGTTAGTTTTGTGATGATCCTCTGTTATCTAATGTTCTGCAATTGTAATTATAGTTGTCCTTGGCTGGTAAAATAAAATACTTTGTATGCTAATTAGTGGGTTAGTTACTTCTTTGGAGTTTTATGGTTTTTTTTCCTTCTGGAAGTGATAAAAATTCTTTAATTCAGAATGAAGGGTCCAAGGTCAAGGCTACAACTTTCAGAAATGCTCATTAAAATAGGAAATGGAAAACAAAAAGTTCAAGTAATCAATGGCCTCCGGATCTCAGGTAGCGCTACTATAGCAGGAAGTTAGTAAGGATTTGCCAGTCAATAAACCAATGGGTACGGGCGTGTGTGTGTGGGTGTGTGTGTGGGGTGCATGTGTGGGGCATGCGTGTGTGGGGGGTGTGTGTGTGTGGGGTGCGTGTGTGTGGGGTGCGTGTGTGTGGGGTGCATATATGTATACAACCTGCTGACACACCAGCTTCATGTGTGAGATTGGATTTACTAATTCATAGTGCTAGAAGAACTTGATCCACGTCTAACAGAGGGGAAAGAACGTGAACCATCTTCCCATCTGGATCATGTTCTCGCTCTCATCACCACCCCCCCCGCCCCCCCTTTAGACCATGATAGCATTTTTCCCCCATTCCCACTGTTCTATCAGGTTCTAACACCAACACCCCCCATTGAGTTCCTGACCTTCGCCCCCTCCCGCCCCGAGTTCCTGACCTCTGCCACTCTATCCCCCGGGTTCCTGACATTAGCCCCCCTCGAGTTTCTGACCTTCTTACCGAGTTCTTGACCTTCCCCCCCTCCAGTTCTTGACATTCGTCTCCTCCTCGAGTTTCTGACCTTCTCACCCCAAGTTCCTGAACTTCTCCCCTCACGCTCAGATCCTCTCCAATCCCCACTCCT
Source organism: Somniosus microcephalus (assembly GCF_052327205.1). NCBI lineage: Eukaryota > Metazoa > Chordata > Chondrichthyes > Squaliformes > Somniosidae > Somniosus > Somniosus microcephalus. Next base: position 76,473,337 of record NC_140996.1, on the reverse strand, counting down.
GCCCCCTCCAATCTCCTCTCCCCCATCTTCCCCCTCCCTCTGATCCCCTCTCCTCTCCCCCCTTCCGATCCCCCCTCCTCTCCCTCCTTCCGATCCCCCCTCCTCTCCCTCCTTCCGATCCCCCCTCCTCTCCCTCCCTCCGATCCCCCCTCCTCTCCTCTCCCTCCCTCCGATCCCCCCTCCTCTCCTCTCCCTCCCTCCGATCCCCCCTCCTCTCCTCTCCCTCCCTCTGACCCCCCCTCCTATCCTCTCCCTCCTCTGGTTGAGGCTGCAGACACATGGACAATTGGAACTTCTAGTGTGCATGCGCAGCCGCAACATCGGTTCCGGTGGGGGGCGAGCCGGTGTTTCGGGTCTGCACCCATACAGTGCGCATGTGCAGAAGGATGCAGAAGACCTTGCAAATACTCACTCTGGCTTCTCTGCTGCTCAGCATAATCTTAAACACGGAACTGTGCTGCTGGCTGGAAAGCTGAAAACACTGGTAAACAGGCTTCCCACAAAAATACCATCCAAGTCCCTTTGAAGTCACATGGAAGCAAAAGACTGCATTTCTCTTATCAATATATGACAATGGCACATAAAGGGATATAGATAGATAGGCTAAGTGAGTGGTAAATGGGAAAATTGGAAGAATTTCTTCTCTCAGAGGGTCGTGAATCTTTGACATTCCCTTCCCCAGAGAGCTGTGGAGGCTGGGTCACTTAATATATTTAAGGTGGAGATAGACAAATTTTTGAATGGTAAGGGAATCAGGGATTATGGGGAGTGGGCAGGGAAGTGGAGTTGAGGCCAAGATCAGATCAGCCATGATCTTATTGAATGGCAGAACAGGCTCGAGGGGCCAAATGACTTACACCTGCCCCTACGTCTTATGTTAAAGTGTTACTGCCGCCATAAACCTCTCGGCCAATTTAGCAGGAGTCGTTCATTTCGCCGTGCCAGGCCGGTAATTCATTAACGCCTTGTTATCGCCCCCCGGAGGGAGTAACGGGAGGCGCTAAAGTACCAATTTTCTCCCCCAAAGTCTTAGGATAAGGTGCCAGCCTTTTAAGACTGAGATGGGGAGGAATTTCTTCACTCAGAGGTTGTGAATCTTTGGAATTTTCTACTCCAAAGTGCTGAGGATGCTCAGTCGTTGAGTATATTCAAGGCTGAGATCGATAGATTTTTGGACTCCAGAGGAATCAAGAGATATGGGATTGGGCAGGAAAGTGGAATTGAGGTCGAAGATCAGCCACTATCTTACTAAATGGCGGAGCAGGCTCGAGGGGCTGTGTGGCTTACTCCTGCTCCTAATTCTTATGTTCTTATGTTCTTATTGCTTGATATGCAATACAAAATCTGCAGCTGTTTGACCCAGTGAGCAATTGCATTCCTGAGCAATTCACACTTTGTGAAGCTCACTGCAGTCAGCTTTATGAACTCTGAACTCATAGCCTTTGCTTTCAGAAATACCCTGTGTGACTTTGGTTTTTAACAGCTCACATGCTGTTCCCAGCAGTGAAAAAATAAGTTAAAATTCAACATGAGTAAAAATCTATGTTTTTTATCACACCACTATTAAAATGGGAATGTTTCTTTCATCTGCCAGAGAATTGATACAGTAGCGCCTGTTATATTTATTTTGTATTATAATTCAGATTACCAAAATGCAAACATAATCCATATACATATGTCCAACATTGGGAATTTTTTCCTACAACTGAGGATTCACCGGCAGTATTTTCTTCCTAGTCCATTACATTACTTAACTTAAATTTGAAACTTTAATCAAACAATGAGTTCCCAAAATAAAAGTTATTTTTTTTGTACAGTTTTTAAATGTGGGTTTGTTTTGGTGCTTTATAGGGCATTTTAAGCATTTAAGAAAAACCTCAATAATTTTTCCGACTGAACACACCAGCAATAGCATTAGTAGCTAAACTCTCCATTTTGTTATTGTTGAGGGTAAGGCTATTTTCCAGTTCTCCTTCTTCCAATTGGATTTTCTCAAGTTACCCACAATCATTGGCCAAGATGGCAGGTGGATGACATATGGAAAGGCCTTTGCACGTTGTCACTCAGAAACCAGAGGCTAAGAGATACACAAGACAAGCTTAGAGTGTCTCCCTCAGAAGACTGAATGGATGGGCTGCAGTCCATGGCAGGGCTGAATTTTATATGGTCTGTGGAGAGAATAGGTCTGGTGCACTAAAAACCTGTATTCTCATGGCTTAATTTCCTGCATTCTTAAATTGAGACAATCAGAAGGCAAATTTGAGGGAGAAGGAGGCGTGGTACAGATTAGTACAGAAATAGCTCTAGATCTGGTGTAACGTTTTTCCTATGAATCTTGGAAATTGCTACAATTCCCAATTGTAAGAACAACTACTCTGTAAAGGCCTGGCGCAAAAAATCTGCAAGTTGCAAGTGCAAACTAAAGTTTAATTCTGTGCCGGTGCTGCGATATTTTTTTCTGTGGAAGTGAATTTAGATATGGGGACGCATAGTTCAAAGCTGTTTACAGCCTCTCCTCTCTTCCCATGGCAATTTTACGGTCCAGGTTTTGCTGCCAAAAAAACAGCGAGTGTTAATTAACACATTGACCATTGTTAATGTGTAAAATGTCCAGTAACTTGTAGAGATTAAAAGATACCCCATGAATTGCAAAGCACCACTTGTTGCTGGATGATTTGCACCACTCCGCTGTTAGCTTCACGAAAACAGCAGCTTGCCCTCAACCTCTGTTTATGAAATTGCTGCATTCGCACATTAATTGTCAATTAAACTTGCCACAGAATATTAGGGTTGCTACTTAACAGCATAATACCTTTTTAATGAGAGGATTTCTGCTCCTGCAATGTCACTCAACCTCTCCCGCCCAGAAAGGGAACTGTGGAGTCTCATTCCTACAGGTTGTTGTTGGAGATTTAAAAAAATATATAGGGGAAGAAATTCGGTGGCGCCCCCTTTGTGGTGCTAAGTTCACCGGGGCGCTACATTTAGTGCCCCGAAAAAGTTAGTGCCCCTGTGCTGTAAATTCAGTGTAAGCACCCCAAACAGGAGGCGGGATGCTACTGGAGGCACTCCACCTCCTTCCTGGGGTGTTACAACTGAATAACGCGGCGCAGGGGCATTAACTCAAGAGGAGTGCTGGGCTGAGCGATTGCGGCCGGCACCCCAAATAAAAAAGGGGAAGGGGGCAGGGTGCTGGCAGTCGGCACAAAAAAAATGGCCGCCCGACACCTGACCTTTAACATGCGCCGCCACAGCTGCAAAAATGCCACCCTGACCCTGTCGGACATATCGTCTGGTGATAGGTCAGGGGGCACAACCGAAGTATGCGGCCGGGGCACGAGCGGGGCGCTGTGCACGTCGATGACCTCCCGTGAATTTCATGGGAGTCATGAACGGCGTCGCGCCCAGGCGCTGGGGGCTTTGCGCCCTGTTGGGGGGCTAACAGGAGGTGCAAAGCAACCCAATTTTCCCCCAATAATTTTTTAATTTTTTCTTTTTCCTTTTCTCTCTTTTCTCTTTCTCTCTCTCTTAATCCAATCTTTCTTTCCCTCTCTTTATTTCTCTTTCTGTATCTGATTTGACTCTAATTCACCCTATTTCCTTCTCTGTCGATCCTATGTTTCTTTCTCAATTCTTAAAATCTCATTGGTTAAGGAATAGACTGTTGGTCCTGATGTTCACCAAGGTCCCAGATGCCCTGTTGTCCTCGTCGCCCCGTTTTAAGCTCGCACTTCCATCAACTTACAGGGCACTCACACTTTGAGCTCATGGGTGAGGGAAGAAGTCTAACTAACAGGGCACGCCACGAGATGCCCTGCTCCAGCAAAATCTGGGCCAATATTTTTCTGGTGGCCTCAAAGTCAGACAAAATCTGGCTGTGTTTTGAAATTACAGTACAATTAATCAATCTACTATGTATACATGGGCCCTGTAGGGGGGTGGTGGTTGGGTGGCGCGTGCGCCCAGTCAATTATGCCCCTGAGTGGTTCGAATCGCTCCCACGCCCCTGGGTTCTAGGCTTAGGTACAGGCGGCGATACAGAAAACTCGAGTAGACAGGTTGTTTGGATGTGAGAAAACCAAGATTTTATTAAACATAAAATAACACAGTCTTACGAGAAGTTACTAGTATAAAATTACAGGCAAACACAAAATAACTATTATACTTATACAGGGAATGGCGAACACACGGCACATCGAGGGAAAACAAACTATTTTAACAATCCCCTTATCCTTATCCCACCCCCTATACCTAACTAGATTAAGCTATGAGGGGCCAGAATTCATGCTCACCAATCCAAAATAAAGCCAACTGTTAACGAGTGCGAGTTTTGAGGTCTGGTCTTTGGTCCTTCTAGGTATCCCGTCGCCACGTGGTCTTCAGGGGCGCGGAGCTGGATCTGCTGCTGCGACACACCTTCTCCCCTCCGCTGCCGTCGTCGTCTCGTCACGATGGGTTCTCCTCTTCTTCTCCCTCGGGCAGTCGGCGGCGGCAACGTTGTGCCTACAGGGCAGTTTGCAGTTTTAACTGCCTAGATTTTCCTACCCAAGCTTAAGAACGCCAGTCTATTCATCGTGGCATGGCCACCTGCGTTTTTGCAGTATTCAACGAGATGTTCGTCTTCCCAAGCGCCAGCTTATAACTAGACGCCTGGTCTTTATCGATAGGTTTTTCGCTGCCCTGTTCTGCCCTTATCGAGTTGTTATCGTCTTCTTCGTCTCTACTCGTCTCGTCTCGCCGGACTACTATACAAGTCCTGGGCTACCAGCTCAACTTCGTCTCACCCCTTTCTGTGGCCTGGGTGTCCTGGATGGCTATGGACTTGGGTCTCGTTCCCCTCCCCTGCTGTTGGTATGGTGTAACTGGTTACTGAAAATCTGCTATGGGGAGAGAACCTGCCACGAGGCCAGGGCACGAGTATGAGTGGCAGCCCAAGAGGCCAGAGCCACGAGAGCAGGGACCAGGGCAAGAGCAATCGAGCAAGAGAGCAGAGCAGAGTGCAGAGTGCAGAGTGAGATTGCTACCCGGGGCCTGCAGTTATACTCCTTACGATAGCCCCTTATCTGCGCACCAAATCAGGTTAGTTCATTGTTCCAATTTTGGCGGGCTAGTTTAAATAATTGTAGCAATCTAAACTAACTGTTTTTAGATGGCCATTTATCGCACCTACTGGCCTGGTGTCTGAGCTGTATTGTTATTAATGCATCTTAATCGGCCTGTCCAGCCTCGATGGCTTCTTTAAGCTGTTTCCGATTATAGATGCAAACAACTTGATGGCCTCAAGTATAGGCCTAACTGGTTTTGGTCTGTCTATGATCTGGCTTAATGCATATTCAATGTTCTGTTTGCTTTCCAAAATACAAAGTCCTTCTTCATAGAAACTGCATTTTAGGCTTCAATTTCCCCAAAAGCTGCTTGTGCCACAGAGTCCGAGCTTTTTAAATCTTGCAGGCTTTTGGTCACGAGGTGCGGACGCCATCTTTGGGTACCCTTTTTAAAAATGTCCATGCAGGGTCCCTTTTATTAATAACTAGCTGGAGTGCCCGGCGGTGCCAAGGCTTTTTCGAGGGCATGTTGTTGTTGGAAGAGAGAGAGCGACTGGGGGGGAAGAGAGAGAGCGACTGGGGGGGAGGGGAGAGAGCGACTGGGGGGAAGAGAGAGAGCGACTGGGAGAAAGAGAGAGAGAGCGATGGGGGGAAGAGAGAGAGAGCGACTGGGGGGAAGAGAGAGCGAGCGACGGGGGGGAAGAGAGAGAGAGTGACTGGGGGGAAGAGAGAGAGCGACTGGGGGGGAAGAGAGAGAGAGTGACTGGGGGTAAGAGAGAGAGAGCGACTGGGGGGAAGAGAGAGAGAGCGACTGGGGGAAAGAGAGAGAGAGCGACTGGGGGAAGAGAGAGAGAGTGACTGGGGGGAAGAGAGAGCGAGCGACGGGGGGGAAGAGAGAGAGAGTGACTGGGGGGGAAGAGAGAGAGCGACTGGGGGGGAAGAGAGAGAGCGACTGGGGGAAGAGAGAGAGCGACTGGGGGGAAGAAAGAGAGCGACGGGGAAGAGAGAGTGTGACTGGGGGGAAGGGGGGTAAGGGGAGGGGAGGGGGGAAGGAGGGGGGAAGGAGGGGGGGAAAGAGGGGGGGAATGGGGGAGGGGGGAATTGGGGGAGGGGGGAAGAAGGGGGAGAAGGGAGGGGGGTGGAGGAGGGAGGGGGGTGGAGGGGGGAGGGGGAGGAGGGGGGGATGTCCTGCCCCCCGATCTCCCGATGTCCCGCCCCCGATCTCCCAATGTCCCGCCCTGCGATCTCCCAATGTCCCGCCCCGCGATCTCCCAATGTCCCGCCCCCCGATCTCCCGATGTCCCACCCCCGATCTCCCATCCCCCGATCTCCCGATGTCACGAGCCCCGCCCCCGATGTCCCGAGCCCCGCCCCCTGATGTCCTGAGCCCCGCCCCCCGCCCTCCCGAGCACCGGCCTCCCGCTCTCCGGAGCCCCGCCCTCCCGCTCTCCGGAGCCCCGCCCTCCCGAGCTGGTTTCAAGACTGCCGATTGCGGCTGTGAGAGACAGCCGGCGGGCCCGGTTGCCGGGGTAACCCTTCCCGCTCCCCAAGCCCCGCCCGAGAGCCGCACTCCCGAGAGCCCCGCCCCCCCACCCGAGCCGAGCGGGGAACAGAGAGAGACGCCGCGTCTCAGCTGCTCCTGCTGCGCGCGCACCTTGTGTATGTCCCGTGACCCTCGTGGCTGACGCCGTTGCCCCAGGTAATGTGACGATGGGGGAGGGTGCCGGGGGAGCTTAGCAGAAAGTAGGACAATTACCTAGCTCGGGCGTGGCTGGGCAGGAGAGGACCAGGCTTTGAGGCCTAGGTTCTGAGGCCTTACAAAAACGGGGAAAGGTAGGAAAAAGAATCTTCAGGTTAGAGAAAATATTTACAAATGAATGAAGTTTTTTTAAAAACAATTTAATAAAAGCAATTTTTTTTTGCTGGAAATTTAGGTTTGAAAAGAAAAACGCAGAAATCGGGAAAAAGAATGGAATCAAGATGGCTGACACTCACCTCGGTTCAGAACGATAAGGCCCGCCCACACATGCACCGATTGGTCGACCGTCAGGTCACCGAAGTGTAGGATTGGTCAATTGTCCCGTCACTCGACTGTAGGAGGGCCCGCCCGCATGCCCCAGGAACCCGGTGTACGATTGGTCCACCTCGACATCACTCTATCGCTAATGAGCAGATAATGAGATGCTAATGAGCGGAATTTTGAACGTTTTTTGGATACCGCGGGCGCAATTTTTGTCCGGCCGAAACGTAAATACACCTATGACCGATCCGTAATCGTAAGCTTTCTTTTGATGTGACGCGCGTGTAGGTACGCTCTATAACTTTCGAATGTATAGAGAACGGACAGACAGACAGACAGAAAGACAGACAGACAGACAGACAGACAGACAGAATAGGTCTTTTATATATATAGATAATCTTTGGGGGAAATGTGGAAATTTTGCGAATCTTACAACCCTAGCGAGGAACGTACACAGAATTATCAATGACATATGTGACCATGTACTTTAGTAAAACTTCAAAAAAAATTATTCTCATGATGTGGCTGACAGATTTAATGCACATTCCGAGTTGCAGTGAGAAGGTAGGAGTGGGGGCCTTTGCCTAAGAATTATTTTTACAACTGAGTGGCTTGCTAGGCCACTTCAGAAGGCATTAAGAGTTAACCACGTAGTGTGTGACTGGAGTCAGGTGTAGGCCAGGCAGGGTAGAGGTGGCAGGTTCCCATCCCTGATGTCATGAATTAGTCTGTTGGGATTTTAGACAATTCTGGGGCCTCTCTTACTACAGTGACTGATCTTGTACTGAAATTAACTGGGAGTTCCATTATAGAGAGGACATTAAAATCATAGAACGCATGCAGCATAGATTCACCAGGCGGATGCCAGTGATGGAAAACTGTAGTTATGAGGAAAGACTTGATATACTGGTAGTAATTTCACTGAAGGAGAGAAGGCTGAGAGATTTAATAGAGGTTTTTAAAATGATGACAGATTTTGATAGCGTGAATAGGTTGGGAAGTCAGTGATGATAATTTAAAATTAAAAGTGAGGAGAGAGGTTAGGAGACATTTCTTAACACAGAAGATTGTTGGTACATGGAATGCTTTGCCACAGGTAATGGTTGAGGCAAAGACTGTTGCATTTTAATGGAAAATTTGTATCTTGGAAAGCAAATATTGGAATCTGAGGAAGATACAAGGCTGTGGAAGACTATGGGGCATTGGAAGAGCCAGCACAGACACGATGGGCCAAATGGTCTCCTTCTATGTTGTGAACGTCTAACCTTTAGTATTCACATAACAGTAACTGGTATATCACAAAGTCATCTAAAACAAAGTGTGCGCAAACACAAAATCCATCATTAGCATGTTGGCAGTGGCACTATATGCACATGTCAAACCAGACCCACTATAGCTCTTTGAATCACACGCAATTGTGTTTAAATTTTATTATTCACAGTTACAGAAGTACAAAACTGATTACATTTTACTATACTTATTATTATGCAGGACAATGAGTACCATGTATAGAAAGATACATGCTTGATGCTTTTTAAAAAAGAAAAATCTACATAAGTATGACTTTTATTTGACTTGTAAAGTAAGTTTCCAGTCCAAGTTTATTTTTACTCATTAACTGACTGTGTTATATCAATATTCATGAGGCCACTAGGTGGGCATTCAAGCACATGAATAGCTGAAGCACAGCGTTCCGGATTGAAATATTATGACATTGGCACTGCATGTCAAACAGGAGCCTGGAGTTCATCGATACCCCTCCCAACTGTCGGATGATGGTTTAGTTGTAAGTTGTTAATGGGGAACAAAACAAGAAAAATATAGCAAATAAACAAATTGTAAAAAGCACCAGGAGACAACAAAGGACGTGAGAGATGGAGAAAAGGGTGAAAGAGCTAAAAATAGAAAAATTCAAAAGCTGAACTCTGTGACAAGGAGAAAAGGGTAGAACTGAAATCCCACAGAATCTAGCAATTTAGCTCAAAGTGTTCACCCTTTGTAAAAATATTTCCACACACTTAAATTTTAAAATTGTTGATGGTGCATAAATGTTTGTAGACTGCAAACAGGAGCATCTAATGATAGATACCAAAGGCTTTGAAGCGAGCAATTGTGAATGTCTTTCCCACTTCTGCAACCATAGACTCAGTCCCAGTGGAGACTGGCATTAGAGTGCAGTCATATGTGTGATGAGCTTGTCAGCTCTCAACCTTTTAGTGTTAAGCTGACAACCTTGGACAGGCAGCCTGAAGGACAGGCAGCCCTTTTAAACCTACCACGTGGGCCAGCAAATTATCAGCTGTGCAGGCAGAGTACAATCAGGGAAATCTAGTAGCTGATCTTGTCAATGTCTCTGGCTGGAGTGTGCCAATCACAGTGACATACAGCCCAAATTTTTCTGGATTCAAAGGTTGAATGATTATCTCCCACTGCAAACATTCCTGTGAATTATTTTCTTCTTCTATGTGATTACTCACATTCAGCCTTATCCACAGGGACAAGCTCCCTCGACTTGATTGACCTGACAAAGGGTTGGTGATTCATCAATCAGAAAAAAAATTTAAACGATATTTACTGAAATCAGACTGAAAAATGCAATAAATTACTCATGAAAAAATATTATTGCCAGTTTAACTTTTTAATTGATATATTTCTTATACCAACAAACACCTTTGTGATTTGTTGTCAACATGTATAAGAGACTTCTTTAAATGCCAATTTACTATTTCTTCTACTTTCTACCCTACAGATCTAGACTTCCCATTGCTGTCCTTTACGTGATCAAGTGAGTCTTTCAATTTTGGTTTTCATTTGCCCCTCGTGGCCAGGAAGCCCAGCCAATGGCATTCCCTCGAGTGAGCAGAGTGTCACTCCCTCCTCCCCCCATTTGCCGTCCCTCACCCTCCATGTTAGTCCTGGCACTGTAACATTAATTGTGTAGCACAATCGGTTAAAGATAAATCCCTGCCCAAAAATCATACAGCAGTCACCTGAGTTGTAGCTTGCCTATTGTAGGTTGACATTTGGGTGCCCAGCAGAAGTTTAGACCAAGCTGTGTAAGACGATCACTGGCAAAGTTCCAGCTTTGTCACTCTAGCACCTGACTGAGGACCATTGAAATGAAATGGCTGCCCAGCAATCGTTGTTCAAAATTATTACCTAAGCTGATTAAAATTAAGATATTGCTCACAATTGATAAGGATCCTTATTGAAAAATTGGGCTCAATTCTTCACCTGTTAAAATGAACCGGTGGAAAATCGACAACAGCTTGTGGCTGATTGCATGATAAGGCTTCCGCCTCACCAAGCTTTTACACCCTGACACTGAAGGAGGTACATGTACTCCCTTCTGTTTTTACTGGATAATAATCTTCGAAAATATCTGCTGGCAACTAAAACTGAAGGTTTTTAGTTTAAAAAATATGCTAAATATTAGATAGGACCACTGCATTGTTCATTTCAGGTAAATAATGGGTGCAATATTTTATCTAGATTAAAAAAACTATTAACATTCTTACACATTAGCCTATCATAATGAATGGGATCCCTATATTGTTATGCAGCACAAATGGCAGATGCCACTAACCTATCCATATAGTGACTGCTCATTAACTCTATTGTAAAATGTGTCCACTGAGAGTTGGCAGCAGCTGTTTAACCACTTGCAGACAAGTCTTCCATTTCCTTTCATCTGTGGAACGACTCTGTCCACCAGACAATTGTTTGCTGTTGACAATTAAAATCACCACATGGTGCATTAGGGTTACCCATGAAAAGAATACAAATCTCTTTCTAATGTTTGAGCTTTCAGATTGAATATTCCATTAAATACTTGCTTCCAACTGGAATGTGTATGCAATATTGTTGATCAGCATGATGATTGTCTGGTAACAGTGAGAGAAATGAGAACTGAATCAAAGACAGTCAGAGATTATGTTAATGGAAAGAGCCTGGGCTAGAAATTTGGCTCCGTCGCGCCTGATTTTTCAGCGCCGCAGGTGCCGTTTTGTTTCCACAATGGCATCCGCGCTGTGCTCACACACTTCTGGTGTGTGCCGCGATGGTCGTCATTTTGATGAGGGCGGTAGGGCGGGCATTAGGAGCGTGCGCTGGAAGTATATTGTGTAGGCAGATCGTGACATCAATCAACGTGCAATGAAGTTAGCGTGCTGCCTGCATTATTTTGAATAGGCGCGGGTTGATCCCACATTGCGTTCCCCGTGCCCGTTTGTGGGTGCAAACCAATTTCTAGCCCCCTGTGTTAATCCAAGAACTGCTATCCTGACTTCTGAATATGAGAATGTGCACGTTAGAAAAAGGAGACAAAAATAAACTTCATATAGAAGCAAAATAGACATTTAAAATAGTGAACTATTTTTCAATTTGCACGAAGCATTCTGAGTGATCTGTTGTGAAGTTGTGGAGGACGAAATTCAGTTACTCCCCATTTGGGGGCGGTAACCGAATTATCGCCGGAGATTAGTGCTAAGTTCAGCTTACCGCCTGGCAAGGAAGCGGAGCGCTATCTCGGGCGCTAACGGCAGGCGTAAACGAACCGAATTTCACGCTGGTGGTGTTGTGACACGAAATCAATTAGTGCTGATTGTGATGTTCAACTTGAAGGTTAACTGCATCATCTGCCAGGTATTACAAGACCTCTCTTTGACAGCAATCTACCAGTTTCATAGTGTCCTGAACTAGCCCTGAACTCCCAGCTTTCTCTAGTTTCTCTCCTATCTCCCCTCATGCCCTCTCCGAGCTCACCTTGTTTATGAGAACCACGTCCTGCTCCATTGACCCTATTCCCACCAAACTGCTGACCACCCAACTTCCCTTCCTGATCCCCATGTTAGCTCATATGGTTAACGGTTCCCTCTCCTCAGGTACTGTCCCCCTCCCCTTCAAATCTGCCTTCATCACCCCTTCTCAAAAAAACCCTGACCCCTCTGTCCTTGCAAGCTACCATCCCATCTCCAACCTCTCTTTCCTCTTCAAAGTTCTTGAACGTGGTGTTGCCGCCCAAATCCGTGCTCATTGGTCAATTCCTATTTCACATTTACATCCTGCCCCTGAGCAATATCATCCAAAAACATGATGTCAGGCTCCACAAGTAGGCTGACGACACCCAGATCTACCTCACCACCACCTCTCTCAATCCCTCCATTGTTTCTGACTTGTCTCGCTGCTTGTCTGACATCCAGAACTGGATCAGCTCTATAACACTCCAAGATCTCTGCGATCCTCTAATTCTGGCATCTTGCACATCCCCAATTTTAATCGCTCCACCATTTAGAGGCCGTGCCTTCAGCTGCCTGAGCCCTAAGCTCTGGAATTCCCTTCCGAAGCTTCTCTGCCACTCTATATCTCTCTCCTCCTTTAAGGTGCTCTTTAAAACCTACCTCTTTGACCAAGCTTTCGGTCACCTGCACTAAGATCACCTTATGTGGCTCGGTGTCAATTTTTTTTTATAAATGCAAGTTGGTGTTATTGTTGCATAGTTAATTTTAACCATCAGTGCACCATAGATGAGTTTAATTAAAAATAAGTAAAATTGAAGCTCAGAAAATAAAAATGGGAGCAATGGAGAATAGGAAGGGGAGAGAACAGATGGAGGGGTTGACAGAAATAAAGGCCCCAATGTTATCTCAGAGACACGCTCAGTGAGGCGGGGGGAAGGGGTTGTGGACGAGAAACTCGAAAGTATGCATTTGTCAAACTGTAGGATTAACAGGCTGGTTGGCTGCCTGTCAGGTGGGAAAGCCTGCAGCAGAAGGACGCAGTGGAGCAGCAGGTAGAGTGCGATCGCTGTTGGGGGTCTCGGGGTGGGAGAGATCGGAGCAGGGGGAGATGATCGTCTGGTGGTAGAACGTTTTGGATGGGAGTAGATGGTGGTCGGGGGAGGAGCAGATGGTGGTGGGGAGCCACATTACGGGTGGGATGGGTTAATTGTAGTATGGGGGAGTGAGATGGTGTTCGGGGGGAGTGAGATTGTGGTGGGGTTGAGCGAGATCGTGGTGGGGGCTTCCGATCACGGGGGTTGGGAGGGGAGGTGGTTTACAGGTAAGCTTTTAGGGCCTGGAGGAAAGACTCCTGCTCCTCCTGGCCCACAAGCAGTGCTGTAAAGGCACTTACCTTATGGATGCAGCCTTTCTCGCCTCCGTTTACCTGCTGGGTTTCCTGAGGCCTGGCAAACTCGGCAGACTGTGGTTAAAAATAGAAACACTGCTAAAATGGAGGCTTACAGATCCTTAAAAGGTTTCAACAGCAGGCTCCTGCGAGCGGATTGGTTGCCCGCCCCTCGTTCCGCCTCCGTTTAAACCTGAAGTGGGTGAGTTCAAGGCGGATTGAGTTCTAGTTTCAGATTTTTAACTTTCTAACCTCCCACCCGAACCAAACCCACCCATTTTTAGGGTTAAAATTACACCCAAAGTGTTATTTTATAGTTTCAAATACAAATAGGTTCAGGTGTTGGCTTTTGTAGTTTAGGTTCAATGTTAAAAAAATAAAAATAATCCTGACATTTGGTGGTGATTAGAGATGTCCACCTCTAACGTGTGTGAAGCCGGTGAAGTAAGCCGATGCTTGTTCCATTTTTGGGCCGGGCCTCATTCACTTGCTGCTGGTGAGTCATGGGTGCCAAGCGGGTGTCCGGCTGCAGCTCGCTGCTTGAGAGAGGGTGGGTATGCGGCTGGATCCCATGCTGAGACGACTGGCAGGCAGGCCTGTCGGGGTGAGGAGGGGGAGGCATCACATGGGCCAATAATGCGATGGAGATTTATTGTGGTCCCACAAGAGCAGGAAAATAAAAATTAAATTCATATTCGACTGTTACCTGACCACTCTACAACAGTCCCTTTAAGGAGCAGTGGTTAAGCCAACCAATGCCCTATATAAATGGGGCAGAGCAAAGCTGAATAATGCAGCTGGGGTGCTACAAGAAGTAAGGCATCCCGAATTTGGTATTAAGGATCATTCCTGCTGGAAACAGGTGGGCGTGCTGCTCGCCCATTTATGGCCAAAAGGAAATTGTTTCTATATTGAGAAGCACTGTTGAGCATAAACTACACTGAGAGCATTGTCCAGCATAAACTACACAGAGAGCATTGTCCATCATAAACGACACTAAGAGGATTGTCCATCATAAACTACACTGAGAGCAATGACTATCATAATCTACACTGAGAGCAATGACCATCATAAACTACACTAAGTGGATTTTCCATCATAAACGACACTGAGAGCATTGTCCATCATAAACTACACTGAGAGCATTGTCCATCATAAACTTCAGTGAGAGCATTGTCCATCATAATCTACACTGAGAGCATTGTCCATCATAAACTACACTGAGACCATTGTCCATCATAATCTACACTGAGAGCATTGTCCATCATAAACTCCACTGAGAGCATTGTCCATCATAATCAACACTGCGAGCATTGTCCATCATAAACGACACCAAGAGGATTGTCCATCATAAACTACACTGAGAGCAATGACTATCATAATCTACACTGAGAGCAATGACCATCATAAACTACACTGAGAGCAAAGTCCATCATAAACTACACTAAGTGGATTGTCCATCATAAACGACACTGAGAGCATTGTCCATCATAAACTACACTGAGAGCATTGTCCATCATAAACTACACTGAGACCATTGTCCATCATAATCTACACTGAGAGCATTGTCCATCATAAACTCCACTGAGAGCATTGTCCATCATAATCAACACTGCGAGCATTGTCCATCATAAACTACACTGAGAGCATTGTCCATCATAAGCTACACTGAGAGAATTGTCCATCATAAACTACACTGAGAGCATTGTCCATCATAAACTACACTGAGAGCATTGTCCATCATAAACTACACTGAGAGCAATGTCCATCATAAACTACACTGAGAGCATTGTCCATCATAAACTACACTGAGAGCATTGTCCATCATAAACTATACTGAGAGCATTGTCCATCATAAACTGCGCTGAGATCATTGTCCATCATAAACTACACTGAGAGCATTGTCCATCATAAACTACACTGAGAGCATTGTCCATCATAAACAACACTGAGAGCATTGTCCATCGTAAACTACACTGAGAGCATTGTCCATCATAAACTACACTGAGAGCATTGTCCATCATAAACTATACTGAGAGCATTGTCCATCATAAACTGCACTGAGATCATTGTCCATCATAAACTACACTGAGAGCATTGTCCATCATAAACTACACTGAGAGCATTGTCCATCATAAACAACAATGAGAGCATTGTCCATCGTAAACTACACTGAGAGCATTGTCCATCATAAACTACACTGGGAACATTGTGCATCATAATCTACACTGAGAGCATTGTCCAAAATAAACTACACTGAGGAGAACATTGTCCATCATAAACAACACTGAGAGCATTGTCCATCATAAACTACACTGAGAGCATTGTCCATCATAAACTGCACTGGAAGCATTGTCCATCATAATCAACACTGAGAGCATTGTCCATCATAAATTACACTGAGGGCATTGTCCATCATAAATTACACTGAGAGTAAAGTCCATCATAAATTACACTGAGAGCATTGTCCATCATAAACTACACTGAGAGCATTGTCCATCATAAACTACACCGATAGCATTGTCCATCATAAACTACACTGGGAGCATTGTCCATCATAAATTACACTGAGAGCATTGTCCATCATAATCTACACTGAGAGCATTGTCCATCATAAATTACACTGAGAGCATTGTCCATCATAACCTACACTGAGAGCATTGTCCATCATAAATTACACTGAGAGCATTGTCCATCATAAACTACACTGAGAGTAATGTCCATCATAAATTACACAGAGCATTGTCCATCATAATTACACTGACAGCATAGTCCATCATAAACTACACTGAGGGCATTGTTCATCATAATCTACACTGAGAGCATTGTCCATCATAAACTACACTGGGAGCATTGTCCATCATAAACTACACTGAGAGCATTGTCCATCATAAACTACACTGAGAGCATTGTCCATCATAAACTACACTGAGAGCATTGTCCATCATAAACTACACTGAGAGCAATGTCCATCATAAACTACACTGAGAGCATTGTCCATCATAAACTACACTGAGAGCATTGTCCATCATAAACTATACTGAGAGCATTGTCCATCATAAACTGCGCTGAGATCATTGTCCATCATAAACTACACTGAGAGCATTGTCCATCATAAACTACACTGAGAGCATTGTCCATCATAAACAACACTGAGAGCATTGTCCATCGTAAACTACACTGAGAGCATTGTCCATCATAAACTACACTGAGAGCATTGTCCATCATAAACTATACTGAGAGCATTGTCCATCATAAACTGCACTGAGATCATTGTCCATCATAAACTACACTGAGAGCATTGTCCATCATAAACTACACTGAGAGCATTGTCCATCATAAACAACAATGAGAGCATTGTCCATCGTAAACTACACTGAGAGCATTGTCCATCATAAACTACACTGGGAACATTGTGCATCATAATCTACACTGAGAGCATTGTCCAAAATAAACTACACTGAGGAGAACATTGTCCATCATAAACAACACTGAGAGCATTGTCCATCATAAACTACACTGAGAGCATTGTCCATCATAAACTGCACTGGAAGCATTGTCCATCATAATCAACACTGAGAGCATTGTCCATCATAAATTACACTGAGGGCATTGTCCATCATAAATTACACTGAGAGTAAAGTCCATCATAAATTACACTGAGAGCATTGTCCATCATAAACTACACTGAGAGCATTGTCCATCATAAACTACACCGATAGCATTGTCCATCATAAACTACACTGGGAGCATTGTCCATCATAAATTACACTGAGAGCATTGTCCATCATAATCTACACTGAGAGCATTGTCCATCATAACCTACACTGAGAGCATTGTCCATCATAAATTACACTGAGAGCATTGTCCATCATAACCTACACTGAGAGCATTGTCCATCATAAACTACACTGAGAGTAATGTCCATCATAAATTACACAGAGCATTGTCCATCATAATTACACTGACAGCATAGTCCATCATAAACTACACTGAGGGCATTGTTCATCATAATCTACACTGAGAGCATTGTCCATCATAAACTACACTGGGAGCATTGTCCATCATAAACTACACTGAGAGCATTGTCCATCATAAACTACACTGAGAGCATTGTCCATCATAAACTACACTGGGAGCATTGTCCATCATAAACTACACTGAGAGCATTGTCCATCATAAACTACACTGAGAGCATTGTCCATCATAAACTACACTGAGAGCATTGTCCATCATAAACTATACTGAGAGCATTGTCCATCATAAACTACACTGGGAGCATTGTTCTTCATAAACTACACTGAGAGCGTTGTCCATCATAAACTACACTGAGAGCATTGTCCATCATAAACTACACTGAGGGCATTGTCCATCATGAACTACACTGAGAGCATTGTCCATCATAAACTACACTAAGAGCATTGTCCGTCATAAACTACACTGAGAGCATTGTCCATCATAAACTACACTGAGAGCATTGTCCAACATAAACTACACTGAGAGCATTGTCCATCATAAACAACACTGAGATCATTGTCCATCATAAACTACACTGAGAGCATTGTCCATCATAAACTCCTCTGAGAGCATTGTCCATCATAAACTACACTGAGAGCATTGTCCATCATAAACTCCTCTGAGAGCATTGTCCATCATAAACTCCACTGAGAGCATTGTCCATCATAAATGACACTGAGAGCATTGTCCATCATAAACTATACTGAGTGCATTGTCCATGATAATCTACACTGGGCGCATTGTCCAACATAGTCTACACTGAGAGCACTGTCCATAATAAACTTCACTGAGAGCATTGTCCAAAATAAACTACACTGAGAGCATTGTCCATCATAAACTACACTGAGAGCATTGTCCATCATAAACTACACTGAGAGCATTGTCCATCATAAATGACACTGAGAGCATTGTCCATCACAAACGACACTGAGAGCATTGTCCATCACAAACTACACTGAGAGCATTGTCCATCACAAACTACACTGAGAGCATTGTCCATCACAAACTACTCTGAGAGCATTGTCCATCACAAACTACTCTGAGAGCATTGTCCATCATAAACTACCCTGAGAGCATTGTCCATCATATACTACACTGAGAGCATTGTCCATCACAAACTACACTGACAGCATTGTCCTTCATAAACTACACTAAGAGCATTGTCCATCATAATCTGCACTGAGAGCATTTTCCAACATAAACTACACTGAGAGCATTGTCCATCATAAACTACACTGAGAACATTGTCCATCATAAACTACACTGAGAGTATTGTCCATCATAAAGTACACTGCGAGCATTTTCCTTCATATTTGAAGGAATAAGCCATATTCAGAAAAATATACCAAGAATTCTTGCCCTATTAAAACATGACATACTAGGTCAGGAAATCTGGAAGCCTCAACAATCTAATGCTGTAAATAGCATAAAGGCTATTGAGATAAGATAAGTTGTTGACCCTGCATCGTTAACCTTATTGAAACAAGGTTCCTGAAGTCCGCAGCCTTGGCAAGAACACAATGGTACACCCTTTTAATGTGTCCTGAATTACATTTCGGAAAGAATCACCTAAAATTAAGAACCATATGCCTTCGTAAAAATGGCATCAAATGAATCACAGGAGACACGAGTCTGTGTTACAACCAGCTGAGGTAATTAAGAAGACAATGGTGCACCCAGTTGAGGTGTTTTTAATTTACACGTCGTAAAAAGACACAAATAGAAGACCTTGGTAAAAATGACATCAAATAGAAACATCTGCTGTCATACGGTTTTCATGTTAAGCTTCAAACAGCTAGGTTGGAGACATAATTGTTAATGCTACCAGCTGATCTAACTGTAAAAATAGCAGGGGTCAGCAGAAAAATGACTCGAGATAATTAGCTTACATCAGCAGAAAACTTCAAAGGAAATACGACTGCATAAGTGTATTAAAATTGAACATTCAAATGGGATGATAGACTCGCTTGAAAGTGCAAAGCAATTCTCGGCTTCAGAGGCAGGCTCTGTAAGTCTACATCTCTTTGTACCTCGGGTATCAAAGGTATTTGGTTTTGGTGGATTTCCTGGAAAACAATGTAGAACTGTAAAACTTGAGGGGGGAGAAATTCAGTATCGCCCTGTTTGGGGTGCAAGTATCGGGCGGGCGCGAAATTTTGCGCCCGGCGGAAATTATCGCCACCTACTGGTAAATTGGCCTGCTTCGCCCCAGGAGGTGCTTGGAGCGCTAAAACAGGCGCTGCACGACTGTCTTAAGGCGCTAAGCCGGAGGAGCGAGGTGCTACCTCCGAGGGCGGGCGCAGCGCAGCTGTGGCCAGTTAGCGATTGGACACAGACACGCTGGCGCCGGTCAGCTCTTAAAGGGGAGGGTCGATCTGGACTTGCAGCCACACCCTGCGCTTCGGACGCTGAATCTCGGCCTGGACAGACCTGTTGACACATCCTTAAGCCAAGGACCATGGAGCGGGCCAGGGAGTGAGCGCAGCAGTTCAGCGAGGGGTCCTTGGAGGTTCTGGTTGGCACGGTGGAGCGCGGGCGATCTCTCCTGTACCCAGACAGTGTCAGGAGTTCGCTGCCCAGCAAATATCGAAAAGCTTGGAGGGAGGTGGCACATGGTGCCTAGGACCCCTGTGCAATGCAGGAAGAAGTTCAACGACCTCACTCGGGTCGTCAGGGTGAGTGCCCTTTTCAGAATCCTCTTCATCCCTGCATGTCAACCTCACTTTATAGCCAAAGGGTCCTGAAAGCCCCAATGCCCAGCCCTCATCCAGCACCTATAGCCCTTTCAGGAAACTCACATGCGCTTTCAGCACTTTACACACTGTAAGGGCTATTCGACCATGGGAGACATTGCAGCCAAGATCAGGGCTACACACTGTAAGGGCTATTCGACCATGGGAGGCATTGCAGCCAAGATCAGTGCTGCACACTGTAAGGGCTATTCGACCATGGGAGGCATTGCAGCCAAGATCAGGGCTGCACACTGTAAGGGCTATTCCACCATGGGAGGCATTGCAGCCAAGATCAGGGCTGCGCACTGTACTCAGAGCCCGTCCTTTCTCTTGCAGGGCAAGCTGGCGCATAACAGGAGGCAGCAGCAACGGACCGGGGGAGGCCGGCCTCACCTTCAAGCCCTGACCGATCTGGAGCAGCGAGTCCAGCGGATTATGGCAGGCCGGATGATTGGCCCCATCTCCACTGGAGATGCCGACCCCGTTATGGACAGCAATGGTAAGGTCATCACCTTTTTGACCTCTCTCCTTCCAATTGTGCCTCACACCAGCATCCTTTGCCACCTTCGAGCCAAATCAGTACATTGCAGCACTCATGCCTCCCTTGCTGCCACCCTGTCCTCACGCTAAAGCCACTCTTGTACCTCCCTGCTTTCAGATGCTGATTCGCCAGGTGAGGAGGCGGGCCCTCAAGCTGCCATGGTGAATGATTCTGAAGGTGACGAGGAGGAGGAAGCCGGACCATCAGTGCCACCCTCAGCTGAGGCAGCCCATGGCCATAATGGGGACTCGTCTTCCCTGGAGGGAAGCGGGGGTGAATGGTCTGATGAGGGTGAAGCTGCAGGACCCAGTGGGCTGCAGCAACACGAGGGGGCTAGGGAAGCTCGGCGGCAAGCATCTCCCCGGAGGGAGAGTCTGGCCTCGAGTCCTGCTACAGTGAGTGCAGAAGAGGTGCGGCTCCTCGCTGAAATGAGCGCCCAGGCGGAGCACAGGCACACTGAGCTCATGGCTGCAGTAGCAAGGATGCCCGAATCCATTGAGTCACTGGCAAGGAGTGTCCAGGACTTCGGCGCAGCACAGGCAAGGAGCCTCCAGGACTTCGGCGCAGCACAGGCAAGGAGTCTCCAGGACTTCGGCGCAGCACAGACGGCTGCCACGCAATTGCTTAGTGCTGCAATGCAGTCAGTAGCTGGTCTCATGCAGACGCAGATTAAGGCCACACGAGCACTGACTGCTGCCACCCTCGCTGGATCGGGCAGGATTCGCCAGGGCCCTCATCATGCCGCAGCATGCCAGCAATCTGTGCTTCAGCAGATTGCTCCGCATGCTGCAGTGCTGCCCCGTGGGAGTGCCAGTGTGTCGGCCAAACAAGGTTTGCTGTCCTCTCTCACGATAACTGCATTCCTGCTGCCTGCACTGTCACTTCTCCACTGCAGCTGCCACCACCTGTAGGACAGACTGGTGCCGCCGATGCAGAGTTGGAGCAGTCAGCAGCCGGCCCTCCAGGCCCAGAGCTGGTCCAGGCCGTCCCTCAAGGGCAGCTGCAGTCTCAGTTTCTGACACTCAGCAGCCTCCCCCCAGCCTTGCTGCAGCCACTGGGGTCCCATTGCAGAGGAGCTGCAGGGTGGGAAGGGGACAATCTCGCAAGAGAAGCAGATCACCCTTGAAGGGCAAAAAGTAGGAGGTGTGGCAAAATGTTGTTAATTGTTTAATTGAAGGCCGAGGATCGCGGTCATATTTTTGTTACTGTTTTGGTCATTGTCTCCAGGTTGTGAGAGCCAGTTATGTGACTGACTGTTTTTTTGGGGGTTTCTCTCTGTTACATTGTCATGCGGGTAGGGCACATAGTTTGTTAAATAAAGAAGTGTCTTTATTCAGAATGCGCATGTTTGCTCTTTGAACTATTTGTTGCCTTGACCGGCTTAGGGGTTGCGGCACGGTTCCATTCATGTTCTTTGAATGGCAGAAGCCATTCCCTCAGAGGGGGCCTAGAACTGACTTGCTATAAGCCGCTGACGGACGGCTCTTGCACTTTGTGCCTCCCTCCCGTCTTGGTGCTGCTGCTCCTCCTCCTCTGCTGGCGTTCCAATGTCTGGTGGCAGTGGCTGAGTCCTGAGGATTGCCAGGTTATGCAGCATGCAGCACACAACAACGAAATGGGAGACTCGCTCAGGTGAGTACTGATGGGCTCCTCCGGAATGGTCCAGACAGCGTAACCGTTGCTTGAGCACGCCGATTGTGTGCTCAACAATATTCCTGGTAGCTTGATGGTTGTCATTGTATCGTTCTTCAGCAGGGGTGCTGGGTGCACGGAGCGGGGTCATCAGCCAGGTGCACAGAGGATAGCCCTTGTCCCCGAGAAGCCAGCCTCCTGGGTGAGCCGGGGCCTCGATAAGGTCTGCCACAGAAGTCTGGCGCAGGATGAAGGCATCGTGGCTGCTGCCAGGAAAGCGGGCATTGACAGCGACTGTCACCTGTCTGTGGTCACAGACGAACTGGACTTCCAACGAATGGAACCCCTTCCGGTTGCGGTAATCCTCGGCAGTCTTTTGCGGTGCCCGCAAAGCCACATGCGTGCAGTCAATGGCGCCCTGGACCATGGGGAAGCCCGCTATTCTTGCAAAGCCCATTGCAGGCTCTTGCTGCTTGTCTGGGGTCATGGGGAAGGAGATGTACTGATGTCTCCTTTTAAAGAGTGCATTCGTGACTTGACGGATGCAGCAATGCACCGCGAACTGGGAGATATTGGCAATGTCCCCAGTAGTGGATTGAAAGGAGCCGGTGGCATAGAAGTTGAGAGACACTGTTACCTTCACTGCCACCGACAGAGATGTCTTGCTCCTCAGTTGAGGCTGCAGATCTGGCTGAAGCAGGTGGCAGAGCTCAATGACCACCTCCTTGCTGAATCGCAGCCTCTGAAAACACTGCTCCTCAGACATATTGAGGTATGGGAACTTTTGGCAGAAAACCCTGGGATGGTAAGGTCTCATGTGCCGACACCTGTTGGCCCTCCTCCATCTGGTCATGATTGGCACTCTCTCTCTGCGTCTCTGTGCCCTCTCAATGTAATGGAGAAGCCCAACGTTCCCACCCTTTGCAGCCCCCATAGAATGTGGCCACTCAAAGTTATGCCAGTGAAAAAGCAAAGCAACTACAAAATTCTGGTCAGAAGCCAAAAGTACCTCAGCGAGCGCTGACTCAATGCAGAAAGCTCTCTCCCTTTGTCTCTCTGCAAATCTCTCTCTCTCTCTCCGAAGGAGTGGTCCAAAAATGGCTACCACAAAGAAGCCAGGAAGAGCCCCCTTTAAATAGCGCCCCCCCCAGCCCCACAGCAACTGGGAACCATTCCATTCAACCATTCGTTGGGAGCGACAGGCGGAAAGGAGGGGGGCGCCACTGAATTTCCAGCCCGGGGCGCCCCAAGGTGTTAAGTCTGTGTGTTATATTGAGAATTACTACACAGACCACAAGAGTCACTTTTAACAGGTCTTTACTAGTCGAAGGTCAGGGCGGAACTGCCCAATAAATCATTACACAGCACTTATATACCGGTGTGGTCACCACCGGTATTACAGTATACAGCAGCCAAGATAAAGTAGTGCAACCCTTAAAATAGTTCTCTTAAAGGTGGAACGGTTACATACACCACAATCCTCCCTTTTTAGCTTAACAATATATATATTCCCCATTAAACATAACATCATCATAACATATATATACACAACTTCATGTAAAAACAGTTCACAGATTCAGCCTCTGCAGAGGCGCCTCCTGCGCCTCCTGACTCGGTCCGGATAACGCCTCGGTGGTGTAGTAGTTCTCGGTGGTGCAGTAGTTTTCGGTGGTGTAGTAGGTTCTTTTGGCAAGGTCAATTCGACTTGAATGCCAGTGTCGGGTTCATCTGGTTCCAGTATCACCGGATCGGAGGTAGATACTATGGGTATCTCTGCTTCATCATTAGGCGTATAAAGTTGTGGTGTAGGTTGTCCCTTTTTGGATGACTCTATGATCTGGTCAGCATGGCGCCTTTCAGGGGTCTCTGGTTCTCGTTGCTGGGGTGACTCATCTAATGGTCCTTCACTGGACTTAACAGCTTGAACTTTCGTAACTTCAGAACCAGCATTGTTGACTCCTAAAGGCTCGAGTACCTTGGGAAGTTTTTCTGCTTCCAGACTGATTTGGCTCAGTTCGGAGGGACCACCTGCGTGACCTGGTAGGGGTGATAATAGTTCAGATGAGTCATCATCTTCTGCTTCCTCTCTATTGTCTTCTATTTCCTCCATCACTTCAGCTTTTGCCTCTGCCACCAATTCCCTGAGTGGCTTATTACTGCTGACACTGCTCACAAAAGGGTGCTCTTTCTTCTTAGCTTTCAACTGATCGATGAATTTGACATATTCCCTTTCTTGCTCAGCTTTGATTCGTTTGGCCTCATCGCGCAGACGGTTTGTGTGTTCCTGTTCCATTTTCTCAATCAGCTGCTTCTGCTGTCTTTCCAGATTCTCCCACTCTGTGTCAAAGAACTTTTTCTTTGCATTCATCTCTTGCTCAAAACGGCGAATCATTTGTTCTAATTGCTGTTGTAGTTTGAAATTGAGTTGAGTTCGAGCCCGGTGTTCCTCAGAAATGTGCATGTCTGTAGACTGGACAGACTCAGAATTCTCTGTCAAACTATGTTGTTGTTGTTCAGTGGAATTCTGTTCTGATACTTTGTTCTCTCCTGAAGCATTTATGCACTCCTTCGTTTTTCCATCATTAGTCTGCAAGTCCATTTTAGACTTGTCCTTTGCACATGGGCTGGTCTTACCATCATCAGTTCCAGAGTCTGAGCTGATTGTCTTCACCGAGTTCTCACTCTCTGCTTTGTCACTGTCACTGCTGCATATGCCCTCCTCCAATATTCTGGACAATCGTGCAGGTTTGACATCTTTTCTTTTTCCGGAATCTACCGTTATTGCTTTTAGGGAGTGCCAGTCCATATTTATTTTCCTGATCCACTCCCGTCCCAGAAGTGGTGGACCCCCCTCAGGTAGTACATATATGTCCATTCCTTGGTGTTCTTTGCCCTTGTGTACCACCTTGACTTTTATCTTTCCGATGGGGTATACTCTTTGCCCCGTGTATGTCTTTAATACTATCTCCGTATCCCGTAGGGGAATATGTGTGAATAACCTTTTGTAATCTTGCTTATTCATGACCGTCAACGCCGATCTGGTGTCCAATTCCATCTTCACTTGGACTCCTGCTAACTGCAGTGTGACCCAGATAGTTTGTCGGTCAGCTTCCTTACTCACATTGTGAATTCTCAGACTACCCAGTTCCTTGCTGTTGCAGTCTGAATCCGAATTCTGTTCATCCGAACTCTTCTCAGCCACCTTATATACCTTTCTGCACTTTTCCTGCGATGACTTTTTGTTGCTGGTCTTCTTTCCTGACCGGCATACTTTAGCTATGTGACCAAGCTTGCCACATTTTCTACATTCCTGGTCTTTAAACCAGCATTGGTCCTGATCGTGTGTTGTCTTTCCACAACGATAACATTTCGTTGTACCCAAAGCCATTTGATCTACGCTGAGTAACGCTGCCTTCAGCTGCATTTCCGCAGTGCCTCTCGCTGCGGCTTCGTGCGATGCTGCAATAGTGACAGCCTTATCAAGTGTAAGATCATTCTCTTCAAGCAACCGCTTTTGTGTTCCTTCTTTCGACAATCCACACATGAATTTGTCTCTCAGTGCCTCTGTCAGGTTTTCCCCAAACTGACAGTATTTCGCTAGTTTACGCAGTTCAATTAAATACTCCGCGTTGCTTTCCTCTTTCAGTTGCGTTCTCGCATAAAATTTAAATCGTTCCGCTAACATCAGCGGTGTGGGGTTCAAATGATTCTTCAGGACAGCAACAATATTAGCGAAAGTCTGATCCGCCGGTTTAGCTGGTGATAGAAGATGCTTCAATAGCCCGTATGTCTTCGCACCCATTGAGTTTAGTAAGGTTAGTGCTTTATCTTCATTTGATATTTTATTTGCCTTACAATATATCTCTATGCGTTCAACATACGTGGCCCAATCTTCAACATCGGGATCGAAATCGTTGATGTTACCACGCTTAGGCATCCTCGCAATCTTCTTGAGAAACAAAAGGAAATTTTTCTTTTACTTTTTTTTTTCAAAATGGCGGTTTCCCGCGCTTGTCTTCTTCCCCGCCTACGAAAATGGCGGCTTCCCGCGCTTGCCTTTCTCCCCCGCTGGCTGTAATGGCGATTGCCGTATTGCATCGTTCGCCCTCCCAAGCGGTTTTCAAATCGTGCCTCCCAGCCCTCTTGCAATCCGGTCCTTCCCCCCCCCGGCTGCGGCTGAGTTCTCCGCGGTTTTTTAAATTTTCTCCCGCGCCTTACGCTGTCCTGGTCGCTGCGCCTCGCGGCCTCGGTAGCTGCCCGGCCTCTCTCACCGGTCGCGGTCGAGCTCTCTCTCGACGCTGTTGCGTCTCCCAGCCCGCTATTTTCTCCCGCGCCTTACGCTGTCCCGGTCGCTGCGCCTCGTGGCCTCGGTAGCTGCCCGGCCTTTTCCACCGGTCGCGGTCGAGCTCTCTCTCGACGCTGTTGCATCTCCCAGCCTGCTTGCAGCCCGGTCTCTCACACCGGCTGCGTTTGCATTCACCGCGGCTTCCATGCCTTACACTGCCCCAGTCTCAGCGCATCTGGCCCTGACTTCTGTCCGGCTCTTTTCCCCGGCCGTGGTCGAGTTCTCCGCCCTTATATCCTCCGTTCTTCCCTCCCCTATTTCACAGCCAACGTGGCCGACTTGCTGCTCGTCGCTGATCGGCTTACCCACCACCGTGATAGAAGGGATGACCACTGCCTGTTGCTGATGGAAGGCTTCGTGTCAGAATTCTTCCTTTGCTCTGCAGACCCGAGTCTTTTCTCAGCAGAATGATGAGGGCGGATGCCTCTTCTCGACGCCCGTTAAACTGCCTTGGATGTATCTCTGCCGCAGGGTAAGATCGTACTCGTCGCCACTGTTAAGTCTGTGTGTTATATTGAGAATTACTACACAGACCACAAGAGTCACTTTTAACAGGTCTTTACTAGTCGAAGGTCAGGGCGGAACTGCCCAATAAATCATTACACAGCACTTATATACCGGTGTGGTCACCACCGGTATTACAGTATTCAGCAGCCAAGATAAAGTAGTGCAACCCTTAAAATAGTTCTCTTAAAGGTGGAACGGTTACATACACCACACAAGGGTGTTGCACTCTGAAATGATGTCAGGATCTGCGTGCGCAGCTGAACGGGCGTTGTGGTTTAGCGCCACCACTAAATGTCCGCTCAATTTCACGAGAGGTGCAGGTCTCTAACGGGTGGCGCAACGAATTGAATTTCTCCCCCAAGAAGTTCAGATTTGAGAATAAGCATCTCCGATAATAGAATCGTAAGCTTTTTGTATTTGGAACTGTTAATGTGATTGAATCATCAACTGTAATTACATGTCGGTTCTTTAATAAAGCAATATATTTTTATAATTGTCTCACATAATACTTCTGTATCAAACTCGCAAACTCAATCTCTGTACACTCTTTGGGGAGGAGTTGCAGAATTCTGGGGGAGTTTTCCGGACCCCCATAAAATCCAGACGGTTACAGTCTAGCTAAACTTATTAAAAGAGCTATCTGGAGCATGGTAACATCTTCAGCTTGCTCCTTTCCTTTAGGGTGAGATAGTCTGGACGTTTAGACCCAAATAAGTGTCTTTAGGATTCAGCTACCTCAAACTTTAGTTCAAAGTGAACATCTGGAGAATACGCCTGATCTGGGGAAGCCCTAAAGGGGCTAGGACTAGTACTTATCCCTTCACATACACTACACTGAGAGCATTGTCCATCAAAAACTACACTGAGAGCAGTGTCCAGCATAAGCTACACTGATTGCATTGTCCAGCATAAACTACACTGAGAGCATTGTCCAGCATAAGCTACACTGAGAGCATTGTCCAACATAAACTAAAACTGAGCATTGCCCATCATAAAATACACTAAGAGCATACTCCAACATAAACTACACTGAATGCAGTGTCCATCATAACCGGCACTGAGTGCATTATCCATCATAAACTACACTGAGATAATTTTCCATCATAAACTACAATGGGAGCATTGTCCAACATAAACTACACTGAGAGCATTGTCCATCATAAACTACACTGAGAGCATTGTCCATCATAAACTGCAGTGAGAGCATTGTCCATCATAAACTGCACTAAGAGCATTGTCCATTATAAACTACACTGCGAGCAATGTCCATCATAAACTAAACTGAGAGCGTTCTCCATCATAAACTTCACTGCAAGCATTGTCCATCGTATGTGAATGAATAAGCCATATTCAGAAAAATACACAAATAATTGATAGAATTCTAGTCTTATTAAAACATGTCATACTAGGTCTGGAAATCTGGAAGCCTCAACAATCCAAAGCTGTAAACAGCATACAGGCTATTGAGATAAGATAAGTTGTTGGAACTGAAACAACAACCTTATTGAAACAGAATTTTAAATGTTCCTGAAGTCTGCAGCCTTGGAAAGAACACAATGGTACACCCTGGTAATGTGTCCTAAATTACACTTTGGAAAGAATTACATAAAATTAAGAAACATATGCCTTTGGTAAAATGACATCAAATGAAACGCAGGAGACAAGAATCGGTGTTACAACCAGCTGAGGTAACTGAGAAGACAATGGTGCACCCGGTTGAGGATTTTTTAATTTACATGTCGTAAAAAGACAAAAATAGAAGACCTTGGTAAAAGTGACTTCAAATAGAAACATCTGCTGTCACACCGTTTTTATGATAAGCTTGAAACACCTAGGGTAGAGACATAATTCTTACTGCTACAGGCTGATCTAACTGAAAATCACAGGGGTCAGCAGAAAAATGATTAGATTTAATTACCTTATATCAGCAGAAAACTTCAAAGGAAATATCACTGCAAAAGGGTATAAAAATTGAACTTTCAAATGGGATGATAGACTCGCTTGAAGGGGCAAAGCGATTCACAGCTTCAGAGGCAGGCTCTGTAAGTCTACACCTCTTTGTACCTCGGGTATCAAAGGTATTTGATTTTGGTGGATATTCTGGAATAAATCTAAGAATTGTAAAACTAGAGAAGTTAAGATTTGAGAATAAGGATCTCTGATAATAGAATGGTAAGCTTTTTGTATTTGGAACTGTTAATGTTGCGATTGAATCACCAACTGTAATTACATGTCGGTTCTTTAATAAATCTATATATTTTAGAATTGTCTCACATAATACTTCTGTATCAAACTAGTGAACTCAATCTCTGTACACTCTTTGGTGAGGAGTTGCAGAATTCTGGGGGAATTTTCTGGACTCTTATAATATCGGGAAGGTTACAGTCTAGCTAAACTTATTAAAAGTGCTATCTGGAGGACTGTAACATCTTCAGATTTTTCCTTTCATTTAGGGAGAGATAGTCTGGACCTTTAGGCCCAATTAAGCATATTTAGGATTTGGCTAGCTCAAACTTTCATTGAAAGAGAATGTCTGGGGAATACGCCTGATCTGGGGTAGCCCTGAAGGGGCCAGGACTAGTAATTATCCCTTCACATAAACTACACTGAGAGCATTGTCCATCATAAGCTAAACTGAGAGCAATGTCCATCATAAACTAAACTGAGAGCATTGCCCATCATAAACTAAACTGAGAGCATTGTCCATCATAAACTAGAAAGGAATAAGCCATATTCAGAAAAATACACCATTCTTTGAAAGAATTCTAGCCCTACTAAAACATGACATACTAGGTCAGGAAATCTGGAAGCCTCAATAATCTAAAGCTATAAACAGCATACAGGCTGTTGAGATAAGATAAGTTGTTGACACTGCATCAATAACCTTATTGAAACAAGAGCTTGTACGTTCCTGAAGTCTGCAGCCTTGGGAAGAACACAATGGTACACCCTCTTAATGTGTCCTAAATTACAATTAGGAAAGAATCACATAAAATTAAGAAGCATACGCCTTCGTAAAAATGACATCAAATGAAACACAGGAGACACGAGTCTGTGGTAGAACTAGCTGAAGTAACTAAGAAGACAATGGTGCACCCAGTTGAGGTGTTTTTAATTTACACATTGTAAAAAGACACAAATAGAAGACTTTGGTAAAAATGACATCAATTAAAAACATCTGCTGTCACACCGTTTTTATGTTAAGTTTCAAACACCTAGGCCTAGAAATTCGGTGGGCTGCGCCACCAGTTAGCACCTAAAGAGGGCACTCAGTGGCTTTAACGCCACTGGCCATGCCTCCCGTGATATTTAGCGAGGTGCTAATGGCGGCGTTAGCCTGTTGCACTGCGCCACCACCGATGACGTCATCGGTGTGCGCAGCGCCCCGCTACCGCCCCGATCATGATATTTGGCAGCGCCCGCCTCTGTAGCATCATTCGCAAATCGTGCCCGGTTCACGGGGCCTACCTGTGGCGGCAGTGGCGCAAATTAAGGTTGAGGTGCGGGGTGGCCATTTTTCCCGGTGGCCGCCTGCCAGCACCTCCGTCCCCGGCCTCCTGATCCCCCCCCGGGCAGTGCCGGCTGTGTCCCAAGAGCACGGCACTTCTCCTCGGTGCCGGGCTCTTTTGCCGGCACTCGCGATCGGCCATCACGCTGGTGCAGGCCCCTCCCCCTTAAGAAGCGGAGGAAGGCCTGCAGTACCGCAGCGCGCTGTGCCGCAGCGTGTGGCGCTGCGGCACTTTGCGCTGCGATATTCAGTTTCAGCGCCCTAAGAGAGACGCGGGGCGCCTCGAGCAGCGACTCGAGTCCCTCTTGGGGCGTTGAAGATGAATTTCCGGTGGTCGCAGCTGCTCCGATCGCAGCGGTAATTCCGGCACCCAGGCAAGCTGGGCGCCCTGTTTGCAGCTCCACCGAATTTCTCCCCCCTAGTTTGGAGACATAGGACTAGAAATTCAGTTGTTAGCGCCAGCCGCTAGCGCCTTAGGAGGAGGAGAAGTGGGGCGCGATGCGGCTAGCGTCCGGGCGCAGCGCGATCTGCGCGTCTCGTGAACTTCAGTCAAGATTTAGCAGCGGCGCAAAACCGCAGCGCCCGCTCAGCTGCGCGCACAGCTCCTGATGTCATTTCATGGTGCAACGCCCTTGGTGCGCCCCGAACTGGAACCTCAGTGGCGCCCCCCTTCTGTGCACCTGGCGCCCCCAGTGACTGGTTGAGTGGAATGGTTCCCAGTCGCTGTGGGGCGCGGGGGACGCTATTTAAAGGGGACGCTTCCTGCATTATTTGTGGCAGCCATTTTGTTCCACTCCTTCTGTGTGAGAGAGAGATATTTGGTGAGAGACAAAGGGAGAGGGCTTTCTGCTTTGATTCAGCACTCGCACAGGTAATTCTGGCTTCAGGCCAGAGCTTTGCACTTGGATTTAACTTTCAGTGCCATAGCCTTGATTTGCCACATATAATGGGGGCTGCAATGGGTGGAAACGTTGGGTTTCTGCATTGCATTCAAGGGGCTCAGAGATGCCGAGAGAGAGTGCCAGTCATGGCCAGATGGAGAAGGGTCAACAGGCGTCAGCACAGGAGGCCTTACCCACCCAGGGTCTACCACCAGCAGTTCTCATATCTCAACATGTCTGAGGAGCAGTGTGTTCGGAGGCTGCGATTCAGAAGGGAGGTGGTCACTGAGATCTGCCACCTGCTTCAGAGAGATCTGCAGCCACAGCTGAGGAGCAGGAGGTCTCTGTCGGTGGCAGAGAAGGTGACAGTGGCTCTCAACTTCTATGCCACCGGCTCCTTCCAATCCGCTACTGGGGACATTGCCAATATCTCCCAGTTTGCGGTACATTGCTGCATCCGCCAGGTGACGAATGCCCTCTTCAGAAGGAGACGTCAGTACATCTCCTTCCCCATGACCGCGGACAAGCAGCAAGAGCATGCAATGGGATTTGCAAGAATAGCGGGCTTCCCCATGGTCCAGGGCACAATTGACTGCATGCATGTGGCTTTGCGGGCGCCGCAAGAGAATGCCGAGCATTACCGCAACTGGAAGGGATACCATTCGCTCAATGTCCAGTTGGTGTGTGACCACAGGCAGCTCATACTAGCTGTCAATGCCCATTTTCTAGGCAGCAGCCACGATGCCTTCATCCTGCACCAGACTTCTGCGGCAGACATTTTCGAAGCCCCGGCTCACCCAGGAGGCTGGCTTGTCGGGGACAAGGGCTATCCTTTGTGCACCTGGCTGACGACCCCACTCCATGCGCCCAGCACCCCTGCTGAAGAACGATACAATGACAGCCATCAAGCGACCAGGAACATCATTGAGCACACAATCGGCGTGCTCAAGCAATGGTTCCGCTGTCTGGACCATTCCGGGGAGCCCTTCAGTACTCGCCTGAGCGAGTCTCCCATTTCGTTGTAGTGTGCTGCATGCTGCACAATCTGGCTATCCTCAGGACTCAGCCACTGCCAGCAGACATTGGAGGACCACCAGAGGAGGAGGAGGAGGAGGAGGAGGAGGAGCACCAAGATGGGAGGGAGGCACAAAGTGCAAGGGCCGTCCATCGGCGGATTATTGCAAGTCGGTTCTGTTAGATCCGTGATTCTGAGAGTATGATGTTTTTCCATAACCACACGGATGCTGTAACTTAACAATCAACAGGTATTTACTGGAGCAGTGTAGTCTCAAGACTGGGGGTACAGAGGCATGCTCAAGGCTTATATACAGGTGTGGTCACTGCCGGTACTACAGTATACAGGAGCTGTAAAAGTAGTTCTCTCTTAAAGGTACATACACTACAATTCCTCCCCTTTTAGATTAGCAGTACCCATAATATTCAAATAACAATTAACACTTTAACATGTACATTAAACAACAATAGTCCATTTATAGATTCAGTCTTTGTGGCGGCTTCCTGATCCTTTCAGGATAGCACCTTTCCTGAGATTCTTGTTCTTGGTGCGGAGGCGATTCTGGCCCCTTTTCGTCGGTTAGTTCATCGGTTTCCACTGCCAATGGTTCTGAGGTAGATGCTACTGATATGTCGGGTTCATCCCCAGGTCCTCGAGACATGGGGTTGACTCGTTTCTGTGACGCTAAGATCTGATCGACGTGGCATCTCACAATGTTCTCCCCGGCATCCACTGTGTACATTAATGGCCCCTGCCTTGTGCGTATCATTCCGGGTTGCCACTTCTCTGTTCGGTAGTCACGGGCCAAGACTGGTTGTCCTACATTGAAGCTCCTTGTCGGCTTCTCATTGATGTGCTGGAATTGTTTATCCTCAACATTTCTTCGCACATTTGGTCTGAGCAAATCCAGACGAGATCTGAACCTTTGGTTAAAGAACATCATGGCCGGGGTCTGGTTGGTGACTGCATGTGTCGCATTTCTGTAGGCTAATAGGAAATTGGCCACCTTATACTGTAATGGAATTTCATCATTGCACATGGCCTTTATCGCCTTTTTAAAGGTTTGTACGAACCTCTCAGCCAATCCATTTGTGGCTGGATGATACGGGGCGGATGTGTAATGCTTGACCCCATTCCTTCTCATAAATTTCCGAAACTCTTCGGACACAAACTGTGGTCCATTATCAGAGCAAATCTGCTCTGGCAAGCCGTTCCTGGCAAATATGGTCCGTAGGACTGCAATCGTTTTCTCTGTAGTGGTTGAGGACATTTTTATCACCTCAGGCCATTTCGAGTGAGCATCCACTGCTATTAAGAACATTGAGTCCAAGAATGGACCAGCAAAATCAATGTGCACCCGTTGCCATGGAGAGGAGGGCCACTCCCATGGGTGTAGAGGGGCATGTGGTGGTGCATTTTGGACCTTCTGGCATCCTGAGCAGCTCTTGGTTAGGTCCTCGATTTGTTGATCGATCCCCAGCCACCACACATAAGCCCTAGCAAGGCTTTTCATTTTCACCCCTCCCAGATGACCTTCATGGAGCTCATTTAGCACTCTCTCCCTTAACTTGGGTGGAATCACCACTCGGGATCCACACATCACTGTCCCCTGGCATACTGACAGCTGTTCTCTTCTGGATGAGAATGCTGGCAACAGTGGGTCGCCATGTGTTGGCCATCCCCTCACCGTCAAATCATATACCCGAGACAGTGTTGGATCATTGCGGGTCTCCTTCTCTATATCCACGTTCGTTACTGGCAATCGTTCAATTATTGACGAATAAAATATCTCGATAGGGTCCACTGCTGGTGCTTCCTCCACAGTAGGCAGTGGCAGGCGTGATAGCCCATCAGCGTTTCCATGCTGTTTTGTGCCTTTATATTCTATTTCATATTGATTCGCCCCTAGAAACAGGGACCATCTTTGTAACCGTTGTGCAGTCATCACTGGAATGCCCTTCTTAGGATTAAAGATGGAGACAAGTGGTTGGTGGTCAGTCAGCAAGGTGAACTTCTGCCCATGCAGATAGTGGTTGAATTTTTTTACTCCCCATACTAGGCTGAGGGCCTCCCTGTCAATATGGGCATAGTTGCGCTCGGTTGAGGTTAGTGACCGAAACGCAAAGGCTACTGGCCTCTCCAACCCGTCTGGGAATTTGTGCGACAGCACCGCTCCAATACCATAGGGTGATGCATCACATGCCAAACGAATTGGTAGTGCTGGGTTGAAATGGGCCAACACCTCTTTTGATGTGATCAATTCTTTACACTTCTGGAAAGCTCGTCTATGTTCGTCATTCCAATTCCATGGTACCCCTGTTTGCAGTAGGGTGTTCAGTGGGTGTAATACCGTGGACAAATTTGGTAAGAACTTATGGTAGTAGTTTACCAGCCCGAGGAACGACCTCAGTTGTGACACATTTTCCGGTGCTGGTGCCTTGACTACTGCCTCAATCTTTTCAGGGGACTTATGTAACCCCTCTTCATCGATGACGTGGCCACAATACGAGATCTGCTTCTGGAAAAACTCACACTTGTGGCGATTAGCTCGTAGCCCATATTCCTTTAATCTGGTGAGCACCTTCTCCAAGTTGGCGAGGTGATCACTGTCATTTTCGCCCGTGACCAGGATGTCGTCCAAATAACACTGGGTCCCTGGAATCCCTTGCAGGACTTGATCCATCGCCCTTTGCCAAATACCGGAGCCGATGCTACCCTGAACACCAGCCGGTTGTATTGATAGAGACCTTTATGAGTGTTGATCGTGAGGTATTGTTTTGAGGCTTCTTCTACCTCCATTTGCAAGTACGCCTGGGCTAGATCAATTTTGATGAAGCGTTTACCTCCAGATAGCGAGGCGAAAATATCCTCAATTCGTGGAAGCAGATATTGTACCGTGTGAAGGACTGGGTTCACTGTCACCTTAAAATCCCCAGAGATGTGGACCTTCTTTGGTTCCCCAGGCATATTACTCAACGACCTCTTCATTACAGGAATGGTGGGTGTAGCCCACTCACTCCAGTCTACTTTGGACAGTACTCCTGAACGTTCCAACCCTTTTAGCTCTGCTTCGACGGCTGGTCTGATCACATAAGGCACCGGTCTGGCCTTAAGAAACTTTGGGCTTGCATTTTCCTCTATTTTAATCGTTGCTGTTGTGCCTTTTAGTGTTCCAAGTCCCTCCTGGAACACTTCTTTTGTGTCAGTTAGCATTTTTGACAGTCGTCCAGGTGTGACGTCGTCATCCTTTTTGGCCTCAACCTTCAGTGCCTGTATGGAATGCCAATCTAATTGTATCTTTTGGATCCATTCACGTCCTAGCAGTGGTGGTCCTCCATCTGGCAATACATATAAGTCCATTTAAGGTATTTCCTGGCCTTTGTATATCACTTTCACCCTTATTTTTCCTTTGGGGTAGACTTTTGCCCCGTGTACGTCTTCAAGACAATCTCATTAGCTTTCAAGGGTATATGTGAAAATAGCCGCTTGTAGTCACTTTGGTTTATGACTGTTAGGGCTGATCCTGTGTCCAATTCCATTTTCACTTGGACTCTGTCTATCTTGAATGTAACCCAGATAGTCTGGTGATCTTCCATTTTGGTTCCCTTATGTAGTTTCAGACAACCCAGCTCCTTGCTTCCGGGGTCTGTGTCACTTTTCTGTTCGTCTGAACTACTGTCCATCACCTTGTGTACCTTTTTGTACTTCTCCTGTGGAGATTTCTTGCTGTTGGTTTTCTTCCCAGACCTGCAGACTCTTGCTATGTGTCCTGCTTTTCCACACTGCCTGCACACTTGGTCCTTGAACCAACAATCCTTCTGGTCATGTGTTGCTCTGCCGCAGCGATAACACTTCCCTGTTCCATGGGACATTTCATTGGTGCCATATTCTTGCGGTCTCCATTGTATCTCTGCAGCGCCCCTTGCGGCTGCTTCGTATGATACTGCCATACTGAAAGCCTTGTCCAGCGTAAGATCCTTTTCTGATAGAATCCATTTCTGTGTTCCTTCACTTTGAAGCCCACACACAAACTTGTCCCTTAACGTATCTGCTAGTCCCACTCCAAACTGGCAGTGTTTCGATAGCTTGCGCAGTTCCGTTAAGCACTCAGCATTGCTTTCGTCTTTGTGTTGGTTCCTTTTATGGAACTTAAATCGTTCTGCTATCAGCAGCGGTGTGGGGTTTAAGTGGTCCTGTAGGATTTCTGTTATGCTTTCGAAATTCTTATTCACAGGCTTCTCTGGGGTTATTAGGTTTCACAATAACCCATAAGCTTTTGCACCCATGGAATTTAACAAAACCAGTGCTTTCCTAGCATCTGGCACTTCATTCGCCCTGCAGTACACCTCAATACATTCCACATATGTCGCCCAATCTTCGACTTCATTGTCGAACGTAGAGATACTGCCACTCTTCGGCATCCCTGGGTGTGATTTAACTGTCAAAAATGGCATCTCCCGCGCTTTCCCTTCTTCTCCGCTGGCACAAAATGGCGTCTCCTGCGCTTTCCTTTCTTCCCGCGCTCGCCCTTCTTCTCCGCTGTGGCTTCTAAAAATGGCGTCTCCCGCGCTCTTTCTTCTTCTCTGTGGTTCAATGGTGTCTCCCGCGCTCTCCCTTCCTCTCCCCGCAGACACTGTTCAGCCCTTGAGCCCTGGCTGCGGTCTGTGTGTTTTTTTTTTCTGTGTGCCTTTCCCGTTTCCACTGCTTGGTCCTGAACCCGGCTTCTGCTTTACCCTCTCTCTCTCCATTTTGTTTTTCCTCGACGCCGCTCAGTTTTCAACCCCCGGCTGCTCCCTGTGCGCTTCACCCTCTATCTTACCCCATCGACGCTGCTCGGCTTTTTCTCTGCCGTCGGTTGGCTCCAGCCGCTGCTGTCCGGGAAGGGTCTGCGCTGTACCTGGTACCTGTCATCAGTCTGTTGCTGATTGTCATGGCTGGGGAACCAAGCCCGGCTCTCCACAGCCTCCCCTGCGATGTTCACTCTCTGCCGGACAACTGGGCGGTTGCTCGTGGTCGATGCCCGTGTTTCTGGCCTCGACTTTCTCCCACCGCCCTCCCGGAGCGAATCCTCAAAGGGAAATGCAGAGTTGCAGGTAGATTCGAATCACCACTCGTCGCCACTGTTAGATCCGTGATTCTGAGAGTATGATGTTTTTCAATAACCACACGGATGCTGTAACTTAACAATCAACAGGTGTTTACTGGAGTAGGGCAGTCTAAAGACTGGGGGTACAGAGGCATGCTCAAGGCTTATATACAGGTGTGGTCACTGCCGGTACTACAGTATACAGGAGCTGTAAAAGTAGTTCTCTCTTTAAGGTACATACACTACAGGTTCTAGGCCCCCTCTCACGGAATGGCTTGTGACATTGAAAGAACATGAATGGAGCCGCTCCGCAAACCCTCAGCCGGTCAAGGCAACAAATAGTTTGATGTGCCTCAATAAATCCGAGACTCAATGCTAACGGAACAAAACAAGGCTTTTATTAACTTAGAAGGTAACACACAGTGGAGAGGTATCTTCCATCCAGAGGTCTGTTGTACTGGATGTGAGGCAGGCTGGGCCTGCTTACATAGGGGACAGGTATGGGCGGAGCTCTACACACAATACAATACAATGGTGAGGAAACGGAACTGAGGTAAGGGGAATGAAACTGAAACCAAACCACAGTCACAGGCAGAGAATACCGATGAGTGATGAATGGCATATTTCATCACATTCACCCCTTCTATAGATTTAGTCTGTTCGGGGGTTTGATAGTCCTCTGTGACCGACGTGGCTGTTGTGGTGCCCCGGGTGTTGGCTGGGTGTCCCCGGTGGCCTCCTGGGTCTCTGCCGGGGGTGCCGCCAGGGTTGTTGAAGGGGTAGTTGGTGGGGGTACCGTTGGTCGATGTTCTTCCGGGGGTGATGAAAGAGTAGTGGGTGTGTAAGAGTTGCTGTGATCGTTGTTGCTGCTGTTGTCATGGTTGTTGTCGTTACCGTCTTTTATGGACACGGTGTCCTCCCTTCCGTCGGCGTGCCGGACATACGCGTATTGGGGGTTGGCGTGGAGTAGGTGCACTGACTCCATGAGAGGGTCCGTCTTGTGGCCCCTCACATGCCTTTGCACGAATACCGGACCTGGGGTGGAGAGCCATGACGGCATGGATACGCCTGAGGTGGATTTCCGGGGAAAGACAAACATTCGCTCATGAGGCGTGGCATTAGTGGCAGTACACAATAGCGACTGTATCGAATGGAGCACATCTGGGAGGACTTCCTGCCAGCGGGAGATAGGGAGGCCCTTGGTCCTTAGAGCTAGAGTGACTGCTTTCCATACTGTCCCGTTCTCTCGCTCCACTTGACCGTTACCCCGGGGGTTGTAGCTGCTGGTACGGCTCGTGGCGATCCCCCTGGACAGCATGTACTGGCGTAGCTCTTCACTCATGAAGGACGCCCCCCTATCCGTATGGATGTAGCTCGGCATACCGAACAGGCAGAACAGGCTGTTGAGGCATTTAATGACCGTGGCGCTGGTCAAGTCTGGGCAGGGCAAGGCGAATGGGAAACGGGAGTATTCGTCCACAATGTTCAGGAAGTAAACATTGCGGTCGACGGACGGGAGGGGGCCCTTGAAATCTAAGCTGAGCTGCTCAAAGGGCCGTGTAGCTTTGATTAAGTGGGCTCTATCTGGGCGGTAGAACCGAGGCTTGCACTCAGCGCAAGTGCGGCAGTTCCTGGTCAGAGACCGAACTTCGTCAATCGAGTAGGGTAAGTTGCGGGACTTTATGAAGTGGAACAGCCGCGTGACCCCTGGGTGGCAGAAGTCGTTGTGGAGGGTCTGTAGCCGATCCCCGGTGGCGCTGGCACACGTCCCTCGTGAGAGGGCATCGGGGGATTCGTTAAGGGCCCCTGGCCGGTAAATGATGTCATAATCGAAGGTGGAGAGCTTGATCCGCCACCTAAGAATCTTATCATTTTTAATCTTCCCCCTCTGTTTATTATTAAACATAAACGCTACCGACCGCTGGTCGGTAAGTAGGGTGAAGCGTTTGCCGGCTAGGTAGTGGCGCCAGTGGCGCACTGCCTCCATGATGGCTTGGGCCTCCTTTTCCACGGAGGAGTGTCTGATCTCGGGCCCTTGGAGGGTCCTCGAAAATAAAGCTACGGGCCGCCCCGCCTGGTTGAGGGTGGCCGCCAAGGCAAAGTCAGACGCATCACTTTCCACTTGAAAGGGAGTGTTCTCGTCCACTGCCTGTAGCGTGGCCTGCTCAATATCCCGCTTAATGCTTTTGAAGGCGGTGTGGGCCTCAGCAGAGAGCGGAAAAGAGGATGCTTTCAAGAGGGGGTGGGCTTTGTCGGAGTAGTTGGGGACCCATTGGGAATAATAAGAAAATAACCCCAGGCACCTTTTCAGGGCTTTGGGAGTGTTGGGCAGGGGCAGCTCCCGTAGGGGGCGCAATCGGTCGGGGTCTGGTCCGATTTCCCCATTCTCCACCACGCTGCCTAGTATGCAGAGGCGCGTGGTGTTGTAAATGCACTTGTGCTCGTTGTAGGTGAGGTTGAGTTTTTGTGCGGTTTTCAGGAACCTCTCGAGGTTCGAGTCGTGATCCTGCTGGTTGTGACCGCAGATGGTGACGTTGTCGAGGTAGGGGAAGGTTGCCTGCAAGTGGTGGTCATCGACCATGCGGTCCATCTCCCTCTGAAAGACCGAGACCCCATTCGTCACCCCAAAGGGGACTCTGAGGAATTGGTAGAGGCGTCCGTTCGCCTCGAAGGCGGTGTACGGGCGGTCCTCTGGTCTGATAGGGAGCTGGTGGTACGCTGACCTAAGGTCGATGGTGGAGAACACCCGGTATTGGGCGATTTGGTTCACCATTTCTGATATGCGGGGTAGCGGGTAGGCGTCTAGATGGGTGTACCTGTTGATCGTTTGGCTATAGTTGATTACCATCTGTTTCTTCTCGCTACCCCTTACCACCACCACTTGGGCGCGCCACGGGCTGTTGCTGCGTTCAATAATGCACTCCTTCAGGAGCCTGTCTACCTCGGTCACGATAAACCACCTGTCCTCCCAGCTGTACCTCCTGCTTTTGGTCGCTATTGGCCGGCAGTTAGGGGTAAGGTTCGCGAATAGCAAAGGCGGCTATCCTTCAGGGTAGCCAGACCGCACACTGTGAGGGGCGGCTGGGACCCACCGTAATTGAGCATGATGCTTTGGTGGTAGCACTGGAAATCCAGGCCCAAGATCACGCTCGCACATAGATTCTTCATGATTAGTACTTTAAAATTATCGTATACAGTTCCGTTAACGGACAATTGTACCGTGCAGTAACCCATAATGGTCGATGTCTGGGTTTTATCAGCCATAGAGATGGTACCCCGAGTAGGGACCACCTTTAGGGAAAGTTGTTGTGCCAGTTCAGGGTGGATAAAACACTCCGTGCTTCCACTGTCAATTAAACATTTAACCCCACACCCGTTTACCTCGATGTCCACCATTGATTTGGATAGCGGGTGCGGCCTGGTCTGGTCCACTGTGACCGATGCCACTGTAGGGCCCTGATCGAGACAAGATGGCGTCCACGCTGTCTGCTCACAAGATGGCGGACCCCACTGATACGCTTATCAATTACTCCATAAAAGACGATGAATCAGGAAGGCGATGAAAAGGCTTTTATTAACTAGAGAACAGAGCATGCCCCTCGTGGGTGGCTGGTTCCAAGAAGGAAGTGAGTCGGCGAAACCCCCACCTTTATACCTGGTCATGTGGGCGGAGTCAGCTGAGGCATGCCTTGGTACACAGCGCCACCCAGAGGTAACAATATACAATAACAGTGGTTTCTGGGGCTCCGGCATGTCGTCTACAGGGGTTGGATTGGGAGGGGTGGTGGGGGATAACGGTGGTAGTTCAGGGGTACCCGAGGGTGCGAGATCTCGTATGGAGACCGTGTCCTCCCGCCCGTCTGGGTATGTCACCCAGGCATACTGGGGGTTGGCGTGTAGGAGGTGCACCCTCTCGACCAGGGGGTCCATTTTATGGGTCCTTACGTGCCTCCGCAGTAGGGCGGGCCCAGGAGAAGTCAGCCATGCCGGTAACGAGGTTCCCGATGTGGGCTTCCTGGGGAAAACGAACATTTGCTCATGAGGGGTGCCATTAGTGGCAGTACAAAGCAGTGACCGGATGGAGTGGAGCGCCGCAGGGAGGACCTCCTGCCAGCGAGAGGTCGGAAGGCCCTTAGATTTTAAGGCTAAGAGGACTGCCTTCCAAACCGTCGCGTTCTCTCTTTCCACCTGGCCGTTCCCCGGGGGTTGTAGCTGGTGGTTCTGCTCGTAGCGATACCTCTCGCTGGCAGGTACTGCCGAAGTTCGTCGCTCATGAAAGATGAGCCCCTGTCGCTATGTATATAGCTAGGGAAACCGAACAAAGCGAAGAGGTCATTCAGACATTTGATGACCGTGGTACTGGTCATGTCCGGGCAAGGGATGGCAAACGGGAACCGGGAGTACTCATCAATTATGTTGAGGAAGTACACATTGCGGTCAGAGGAGGGGAGGGGCCCTTTAAAATCGACGCTCAGGCGCTCGAAGGGGCGAGTGGCCTTGATCAGGCTTGCTCTGTCCGGCCTATAAAAGTGCGGTTTGCACTCGGCACAGATTTGGCAGTTCCTGGTCATGGTCCTGACCTCCTCGATGGAGTAGGGCAGGTTACGGGATTTGATGAAATGGAAGAACCTGGTGACCCCCGGGTGGCAGAGGTCATTGTGGAGGGTCTGCAGTCTATCAATCTGCGTGTTGGCGCATGTACCATGTGATAGGGCATCTGGGGGCTCATTGAGTTTCCCGGGCCGGTACAAGATATCATAATTGTAGGTGGAGAGTTCGATTCTCCACCTCAAGATCTTGTCGTTCTTGATTTTGCCCCTTTGCTTATTATTAAACATAAAAGCTACTGAACGCTGGTCAGTGAGCAGGGTAAACCGTTTTCCGGCCAGGTAATGCCTCCAGTGACGCACCGCTTCCACAATGGCCTGGGCCTCCTTTTCGACAGAGGAGTGTCGAATCTCGGGGCCCTGGAGGGTCCTTGAGAAAAAGGCCACGGGTCTGCCCGCCTGGTTAAGGGTCGCAGCTAGGGCGAAGTCGGATGCATCGCTCTCCACTTGGAAGGGGATCGACTCGTCCACTGCGTGCATTGTGGCCTTCGCGATATCGCTCTTGATAAGAGTGAAGGCTGCACACGCCTCTGGTGTCAGGGGGAAGGAGGTGGATTTGATGAAGGGTCTAGCTTTGTCTGCATAGTGGGGCACCCACTGGGCATAGTAGGAGAAAAACCCCAGGCATCTCTTCAGTGCTTTTTGGTAGTGGGGGAGGGGTAGCTCCATTAGGGGGCGCATTCTGTCGGGGTCGGGCCCGATGACTCCGTTCTCCACCACGCAGCCGAGAATGGCGAGGCGTTTGGTGCGAAACATACATTTCTCTTTATTGTACGTTAGGTTCAGCCGTTGGGCCGTACGGAGGAATTTTTCTAGATTAACGTCATGGTCCTGCTGGTCGTGGCCACAGATGGTGACTTTATCCAGATAGGGAAAGGTGGCCTGCAGCGCGTTCTCGTCAACCATCCGGTCCATCTCCCTTTGGAAGACCGAAACCCCGTTGGTGACGCCGAAGGGAACCCTAAGGAAGTGGTAGAAGCGGCCGTTCGCCTCGAAGGCAGTATACTGGCGGTCCTCATGGTGGATGGCGAGCTGGTGGTATGCTGACTTAAGGTCAATGGTGGAGAATACTTTGTATTGCGCAATCTGGTTGACCATATCAGATATGCGAGGAAGGGGGTATGCGTCCAGCTGAGTGTACCGGTTTATGGTTTGGCTGTAGTCAATGACCAGGCGGCGTTTATCAGTGGTTTTAACGACTACAACCTGGGCTCGCCAGGGGCTAGTGCTCCCTTCGATAATGCCCTCCTTCAAGAGCCGCTCCACCTCAGAGCTAATAAAAGCTCTGTCCCCGGCGCTGTACCGCCTGCTCTTGGTAGCGATGGGTTTACAGTCGTGGGTGAGGTTAGCGAACAAGGGAGGGGGGGACTTTTAGTGTGGAAAGGCTGCAGGTGGTTTGCGGCAGGCGATTTAAAAGGTGTTGGTTGCAGACTGTGAGTGGGGGGAGGGGTCCACCGTATGCTAATGTGACACTTTTAAGGTGGCACTGAAAATCC
The DNA here is from genome assembly GCF_052327205.1 of Somniosus microcephalus. Classification (NCBI taxonomy): domain Eukaryota; kingdom Metazoa; phylum Chordata; class Chondrichthyes; order Squaliformes; family Somniosidae; genus Somniosus; species Somniosus microcephalus. The sequence continues at coordinate 76,429,779 of NC_140996.1, read as the reverse complement.
AACCCTAGCAGCACGGCAGCGCAGAGACGGGGCAGGATTGAAGTTTAAAATTTTTATATTCTGTGCCCCCAACCGAAAGGGTCACCACACAGTAGCCGCCGACGTCCATTGAATGGGACTTGGACGCCATAGAAATCCGATGGCGCGTCGGCAGGACCGTGAGGGAGTGGCTACGTACCGTGTCGGGGTGAATAAAACTCTCTGTGCTCCCGCTGTCGATTAGGCAAGTGGTGGTGCGGCCGTTTACCGTGATATCCATCATGGAGCTGGATAGATGATGAGGGAGGGCTTGATCCAGCGTAACGGAGGCCAGTGTATGGCTTAGTGAGTCGGTATGGTCGTCTGACGAGACGGTGGTCGAGTCCGGAGACGAAGCGGTGGTTGAGTGCGGCGGATAAAATGGCGGCGGCCATGCGGCCGGAGGTGCACTAAATGGTGGATAAGATGGCTGCCCCCATGGTTCGCACGCGGCGCTGCTGGCGTTCGCTGGTTTCCCCCTGCAGGCATTGGCGTAATGGCCTTTCTTCCCGCAGCCCGAGCAGGTAGCGGTCTTAGCCGGGCAGTGCGCTCTAGGGTGTTTTAACTGGCCACAGAAATAGCATTTTTGGGCCTGGTTACGGGGCATCGCTGCAGTTCTTACCGGGAGCGGCTGTCCCAGTTGATTTCAGGACATCGCTGCAGCAGTTGGTGCCGGGGGCGGCGGTCCCATGTCCCACGGTCGCGATGGCCATGGCGCGGCGCCATTACGTGGGTATGCTTCGAGGTTTCGGTGGGCCGCATCTAGCGAGAGCGCAAGGGCTACGGCCGTCTTCAGGTCGAGCTCCTTGCTTTCGAGCAGTCTCTGCCGGGAGTAGCCGGACTGGAGGCCCCTGATGAAGGCATCACAAGTAAGTCCCTCCGCGTGCCCCGCAGCCATTACCTCCTTACAGTCGCAGACTCTGCAGAGTGTCTGTAACGCCCGTAAAAATGCCTCTACCGATTCCCCCGGTTGCTGCCTGCGGGATCCCAAGAGGTGTCTGGCGTAAATCGTGTTCACTCGGCGCGTGTATTGCCCTTTTAGTAGTTCGAGGGCCGCCGTGTACATAGTAGCGTCCCGGATGAGCCTATATACTTGAGGGCTCACCTGGGCGGTCAAAACTTTTAGTTTGTTCTCCTCCGATGTCACGGCGGAGGCTCCTAGGAAGGATTCAAAGCAGCTCAGCCAGTGTTCGAAATTGGTCGATGAACCCGCTGCTTGAGGGTCGAGGTCCAGGCATGCCGGTCTGAGGGCTCGCAGCAACGCCTGCTGTTGTTGCTGTTCAGGTGTCGCCATTTTACTTCTAGTTAATAAAATTGATACGCTTATCAATTACTGCATAAAAGACGATGAATCAGGAAGGCGATGAAAAGGCTTTTATTAACTAGAGAACAGAGCATGCCTCTCGTGGGTGGCTGGTTCCAAGAAGGAAGTGAGTCGGCGAAACCCCCACCTTTATACCTGGTCATGTGGGCGGAGTCAGCAGAGGCATGCCTTGGTACACAGCGCCACCCAGAGGTAACAATATACAATAACAGTGGTTTACTACACCCACGAGGTCGGGCAAGATGGCGTCCAAGATGGCCGCTCCCACGGCGCTCACGCGGCGTTGGCGGGTTTTCCGGCGGGGTTCCCTCTGCACACCTTCCCGAAGTGTCCCTTCTTACCGCACTTAAAGCAGGTGGTGCCTTTCGCCAGGCATAGGTTTCTGGTGTGCTTCGGCTGCCCGCAGCAGTAGCAGTTGGGTCCCCGACGCGTCGCGGCTGTCGTAGGGTTTCTGGGGGGAGAGCGGGGCCCCGACGGTGTCGGGCTGCCGGGCGGGGAAGATGCCTTCCAAGATGGCGGCGCCCTTGGTGCACACGTGGCGGCGTGGATGGCGCGGGCTGAAGAGTAGGCGTCCGAGTTTCTCTGGGCCACATCCAGGGATCGCGTTGTGTCCACAGCCTGTTTCAGGTCCAATCCTGTTTTTTCCAGCAGTCTCTGCCGGACGTAAGTGGAGCTGAGGCCTGTGATAAAGGCATCGCGAACTGCGGCTTTTACATCTTGGCACTTGCAGTCTTTGCCAAGCGTTTTCAGGGTGCCTAGGAACTCATCCAACGATTCCCCAGGTCGTTGTGCGCGAGTAGCGAGCAGATGCCTAGCATACACCTCATTCGTAGGCTGCTGGTAATGCGCCTTTAAGATGTCACAGGCGGCCGGGTACGTGTCGGCATCTTGGATGAGGGGGTAAACCCGGTGGCTTACCCAATTCCGCAGAATTCCGAGTTTCATACTTGTAGCGTCCGTAGCGCCTGTGACGGCTGCGGAATTGTCCAGGAAGAATTCCATACACATAAACCAGTGTCCGAAGCATGCCGATGCATCCGAAGCATGCTGGTCCAAATCCAAACGTTCGGGTTTCAAGAGTTGATCCATTGTGTTGAAAAGTAAGTTAATAAAATTGATGTGCCTCAATAAATCCGAGACTCAATGTTAGCGGAACAAAACAAGGCTTTTATTAACTTAGAAGGTAACACACAGTGGAGAGGTATCTTCCATCCAGAGGTCTGCTGTACTGGATGTGAGGCAGGCTGGGCCTGCTTACATAGGGGCCAGGTATGGGCGGAGCCCTACACACAATACAATACAATGGTGAGGAAACGGAACTGAGGTAAGGGAAATGAAACTGAAACCAAACCACAGTCACAGGCAGAGAATACCGATGAGTGATGAATGGCATATTTCATCACATAGCTCAAAGTGCAAACATGGACAATCTGAATAAAGACAATTTTTTATTTTACAAACTCTGTACCCTTCCCGCATGACAAATAAATACAGAGAAACCCCCCAAAAAACAGTCAGACACATAACTGGCTCTCACAACCTGGAGAAAATGAAAAAAACAGGTAAACAAAAATGACCATAATCCTCGGCCTTCATATAAAAAACAAACAAAACATTGTCGGCCTTCATATAAAAAACAAACACAACATTCTCGGCCTTCATATAAAAAAAAATGTTTTGCCACACCATCTACTTTTTTGCCTGCGAGTGTGATCCGGCTCGCTTGCGCGATTTGCCCCTTCCCGCCCTGCAGCTCCTCCTCAATGGGACCCCAGTGGCTGCAGCAAGGCTGGGGGAAGGCTGCTGAGGGTCAGATGGTGAGTCGGCAGATGCCCTTGGGGGACGGCCTGGACCAGCTCTGGGCCTGGAGGGCCCGGCTGCTGACAGCTTCAACTCTGCTTGGGCGGCAGCAGTCTGTCCTACGGGTGGTGGCAGCTGCAGTGGAGGAGTGACAGTGTTGGCAGCAGGAATGCTGCCAACCTGACAGAGCACAGACACTCCCTGGTTGGCCGATACACTGGTACTCGCACGGGCCAGCACTGAAGCATGCGCAGCAATCTGCTGAAGCACAGACTGCTGGGCTGCTGCGGCGCAGCGAGGGCCCCGGCGATTCCTGGCCGATCCAGCGAGGGCGGCTGCAGTTAGTGCCCGTGTGGCCCTGATCTGTGTCTGCATCAGACCAGCCAGTGAATGCATGGCACGACTAAGCACTTGGCTGGAAGCCGCCTGTGAAGCAGTGAAGTCTTGCTGACTCCTGGCCTGTGCTGCCCCGAATTCCTGAGCACTCCTTGCCAGTGACTCTATGGAGTCAGGCATTCTTGCCACTGCAGCCATGAGCTCAGTGTGCCTGCGTTCAGCCTGGGCACCCATTTCACCAAGGAGCTGCACCTCCTCTGCGCTCACCATAGCAGGACTGGAGACCACACTCACCCTCCGGGGAGAAGGCCGCCGAGCTTCCCCACCCCTCCCGCGTTGCTGCAGCCTGCTGGGCCCCGGAGCTTCACCCTCATCAGACCCTTCCCCCCTGCTCCCCTCCAGGGAAGACGTGTCCCCATCATGGCCATGGGCTGCCTCGGCTGAGGGTGGCACTGATGTGCCGGCTTCCTCTTCCTCCTCCTCGAATTCAGGATCAGACACAGTGCCAGCTTGAGGGCCCGCCTCCTCACCTGGCGACTCAGCATCTGAAAGCAGGGAGGCACAAGAGTTGCTTTAGAGTGAGGACAGGGCAGCAGCGAGGGAGGCATGAGTGCTGCTATGCACTGCATTGGCTCGAGAGTGGCAAAGGATGCTGGTGTGAGGCACAAGTGGAAAGAGAGAGGTCAAAAAGGTGATGACCTTACCATTGCTGTCCAGAACAGGGTCGGCATCTCCAGTGGCGACGTGGCCAATCAGCCGGCCTCCCATAATCCGCTCCACTCGCTGCTCCAGGTCGCTGAGCTCTTTAAGGTCAGGACGGCCTCCCCCGGTCCGTAGCTGCTGCCTGCGATTGCGGGCCAGCTTGCCCTGCAAGAGAAAGGGCGGCCTTTGAGTACACTGTCAAGCCCTCATCTTGCCTGAACTGCCTCCCATGGTGGAATAGCCCTGGCAGTGTCAAGCCCTCATCTTGGCTGCACTGCCTCCCATGGTGGAATAGTCCTGACAGTGTCAAGCCCTGATCTTGCCTGCACTGCCTCCCATGGAGTAATAGCTCTGACAGTGTCAAGCCCTGATCTTGCCTGCACTGCATCCCATGGCGGAATAGCCCTGACAGTGTCAAGCCCTCATCTTGCCTGCACTGCCTCCCATGGTGGAATAGCCCTGACTGTGTCAAGCCCTCATCTTGCCTGCATTGCCTCCCATGGTGGAATAGCCCTGACAGTCAAGCCCTGATCTTGCCTGCACTGCCTCCCATGGTGGAATAGCCCTGACAGTGTCAAGCCCTCATCTTGCCTGCACTGCCTCCCATGGTGGAATAGCCCTGACAGTGTCAAGCCCTGATCTTGCCTGCACTGCCTCCCATGGTGGAATAGCCCTGACAGTGTGTAAAGTGGTGAATGTGCATGTGATTCTCATGAGAGTCCCATAGCTGTTGGATGAGGGCTGGGCATTGGGGCTTTCAGGACCCTTTGGCCGTAAAGTGAGGTGCATATGCAGGGATGAAGAGGATACTGGAAAGGGTACTCACCCTGACAACCCGAGTGAGGTCGTTGAACTTTTTTCTGCATTGCACAAGAGTCCTGGCAACCATGCTGCTGGAGGTCACCCTGTTTGCCACCTCCCTCCAGGCTTCTCTGTACTCGCTGGGCAGCGGCCTCCTGCCACTATCAGGGAAGAGGACAGGTCGCCTGCGCTCCACTGCGCCAACCAGTAGCTTCAGGGCACCCTCGCTGAAGCACTGCACTTGCTCCCTGGCCTTCTCCATAGTCGTGGGCATTAAACTCTTGAAGCAGCTATGTTTAGGCCTTGATTCAGGGCTGCAGTGTGCAGGGCGTGGGATCAAAACAAATCGACCCTCCCCCTTTAAGAGCTGACCGGTGCCAGCGTGTCTGCCTTCAATCAACAACTCACCGCACCTGTGCTGCGCCCGCCCTCGGTTGTAGCGCCTCGGCTCGCCGGCTTGGCACCTTATTGTTGAATCCGTGATTCTTAAAGTATGATGTTTTCCAATAATTAGATGGATGCTGTAAATTAACAATCAACAGGAGTTTACTGGAGGAGGGTAGTCTAAAGACTAACAGTACAGAGGCATGCTCAAGGCTTATATACAGGTGTGGTCACTGCCAGTACTACAGTATACAGGAGCTGTAAAAGTAGTTCTCTCTTAAAGGTACATACACTACACTTATGATAGTCGTGCACCGCCTGCTTTAGCGCAGCAGCAACCTCTTGGGGTGATGCAACTCAATTTCGGCGAAGGTGGCGCTAAGTTGTGCCGGGCGCTAAATTTAGCGAACACCCGGCTGTAGCGCCCCAAACGTGGCGATACTGAATTTCTAGGCCATAATTCTTAATGCTACCAACTGATCTAACTGTAAAAATAGCAGAGGTCAGCAGAAGAATGACTCGAGATAATTAGCTTACATCAGCAGAAAACTTCAAAGGAAATACCACTGCAAAAGGGTACAAAAATTAAACTTTCAAATGGGATGATATACTCACTGGAAAGGACAAAGTGATTCTCGGCTTCAGAGGCAGGCTCTGTAAGTCTACACCTCTTTGTACCTCGGGTATCAAAGGTAATTGATTTTGCTGGATATCCTGGTGTACAACTTAGAACTGTAAAACTAGAGAAGTTAAGATTTGAGAATAAGGATCCCTGATAATAGAATTGCAAGCTCTTTGTATTTGGAACTGTTAATGTTGCGACTGTAATTACATGTCGGTTCTGTAAGATTTGCAAAATTTCCACTTTTTCCCAAAGGTTATTATTAATAAAAGGGACCCTGCATGGACATTTTTAATAAAAAGGGTACCCAAAGATGGTGTCCACACCTCGTGACCAAAAGCCTGCAAGATTTTAAAAGCTTGGACTCTGTGGCACAAGCAGCTTTTGGGGAAATCGAAACCTAATGCAGTTTCTGTGAAAAAGGGCTTTGTTTTTTGAAAAGCAGACAGAACTCTGAATATGCATTAAGCCAGATCGGAGACAGATCAAAACCAGTTAGGCCTATACTTGAGGCCATCAAGCTGTTTGCATAAATAATCGGGAACAGCTTAAGGAAGCCATCGAGGCTGGACAGGCCGATTAAAATGCATTAATAACAATACAGCTCAGACATCAGGCCAGTAGGTGCGATCACCGGCCATCTAAAAACAGTTAGTTTAGATTGCTACAATTATTTAAACTAGCCCGCTAAGATTGGGACAATGAACTAACCTGATTTGGTGTGCAGATAAGGGCCATCCGAAGGAGTATAACTGTAGGCCCACCGACAACCGACGCTCTCTTGCTCGCTTGCTCCTGCTCCTCGCCCTCATGGCTGCTGCTCTTTTCCCCCTCCCGCGCTTGCCGCCTGGTCACTGCCCGTGTCTTTTCCCCATCCCATCAGGAACGCCCGGCATTGCACCAGGCGAACACGGGCAAACCAGGCCAGGCAAGGCGGGACAAGACGAGGTGAGATGAGATGAGATGAGATGAATTGGGAGACGATTGAAGAACGCTTCGAATAATCGGGCCTTCAATCCAGCCAACCTTCGACTATCTTCATGCAAGCTCCAACTGCCGCCCGAGGAAGAGGAACCATCATCCCTGTGAGGTAAAGTACCCAAGCAAAGACTTTAACCTTGGGGTACTTGTACCTGGCGATGGCCTTGCAGCACCCCGAGACCACGTGACGATGGCAGGCCCCTGAGAGCACAAAGAGCGAACCCCAAGCCCGACCGCTGTTTGAACTCTGCAGATTTTGGATTGGTGAGCATGAATTCTGGCCCCTCATAGCTTAATCTAGTTACCATGGTGTGGAGATGCCGGTGTTGGACTGGAGTGTACAAATGTAAGAAATCACACAACACCGGGTTATAGTCCAACAGCTTTATTTGAAATCACAAGCTTTCGGAGCGCTGCTCCTTCGTCAGGTGAAGTGGAGAGATGCATAAAAACACAGCCTATATATAGTCATATTCTCTGACTATATAAGCTGTGTTTTTATGCATCTCTCCACTTCACCTGACGAAAGAGCAGCGCTCCGAAAGCTTGTGATTTCAAATAAAGCTGTTGGACTATAACCTGGTGTTGCGTGATTTCTTACATTAATCTAGTTAGGCATAAGGGGGTGGGATAAGGATAAGGGGATTTGTTAAGTCTGTGTGTTATTATGAGAATTACTACACAGACCACAAGAGTAAATTCAACAGGTCTTTACTGGTTGGAGGTCGGACTATACTGAATACAATATTATTACACTGTGCTTATATACCGGTGTGGTCACCACCGGTATTACGTATACAGCAGCCAAAGAAAGTAGTACCTTTCTTAAGGTGGACCAGGCTTAAGTTCTCTTAAGGTGGAACAGGTTACATACACCACAATCCTCCCTTTTTAGCTTAACAGTCATATCCCCAAATAAACATAACATATATACATATATAACTTCAGGTATAACAGTTCAAAGGTTCAGTCTCTCAGGAGGCTTTCTGATTCGACTTGGATAACGCCTTTCAGTGGTCTCTGATTCTTGTTGTTGAGGTGCCTCCTCTAGTTGGTTGCCAATGTATTGGGTGTCATCATCATCAAATACATTCTCGGCCGAGGTAGATGCTTCAGGTTCATGAACGTCTTCCACAGCTGCCTCTGTCACAACCATGGGTTCGACCCTTGCTCTCGACTCTACCAGTTGATCCGCATGACGCCTTATCACATTATGACCAATATCTACGGTGTACATCAGAGGTCCTTGTCTGGCCCGGATTGTTCCAGACTGCCATTTGTCGTTTCCATAGCCCCTTGCCATCACTGGTTGTCCTACGTCGAAAGTTCGAGTGGTCTTGCTGTTAATATGCCGAAACTGTTTGTTTTCCACTTCCCTCCGCACATTTGGTTTTAACAAGTCCAACTTGGACCGCAACCTCCTGTTATAAAACATCATAGCAGGACTTTGGTTAGCCATGGCATGATCGGCGTTTCTATATGACATCAGGAACTTATTGACCTTGTGTTGCAGCAGAATCTGATCATCATTCATGGCCTTAATAGCCTTTTTGAATGTCTGGACAAATCTTTCAGCCAACCCGTTTGTCGCCGGATGATATGGGGCAGAGGTATAATGTTTAACTCCATTCTTCTTTAAGAATTGTTGGAATTCTTCCGATACAAACTGTGGTCCGTTGTCCGAACAGATCTGTTCTGGCAATCCGTTCCTTGCGAATATTGTTCTTAACACCGCAATTGTCTTTTCTGAAGTAGTGGTATTCATCTTGATGACTTCTGGCCATTTGGAATGTGCGTCCACCGCGCTTAGGAACATGGAGTCCATGAATGGACCAGCAAAGTCAATGTGTACGCGTTGCCATGGGGCTGAAGGCCATTCCCATGGGTGTAGCGGTGCTATCAGAGGTGCATTTTGCACTTTTTGACACCCAGCGCAGCTTTTCGTTAACTCCTCAATCTGTTGGTCAATACCCGGCCACCATACGTAAGCCCTAGCAAGACTTTTCATTTTAACTCCCCCCAGATGACCTTCATGTAGTTCTTTTAAAACTCTTTCCCTTAACTTGGGAGGAATAATCACTCTTGTCCCGTACATCAAAGTACCATGGCAGACGGACAGCTGGTCTCGCCTTGCCTTGCCGAGAATGCCGGTAACAGAGGATCACCCCGTGTTGGCCATCCTTTCACTGTCACCTCGTAGACTCTGGGCAGTGTCGGGTCGTTCCTGGTTTCTCTTTCAATACTTGCGTTGGTGACAGGTAAACACTTGATAATGGTCGAATGAAATAACTCAACAGGGTCAACTTCCGTCGTGTCTTCATCTTCAGGTAGTGGCAGGCGCGACAGGCCATCAGCATTGCCATGCTGTTTCGTACCTTTGAATTCTATCTGATATTGATGTGCCCCTAAGAAAAGAGACCATCTCTGGAGACGCTGTGCTGTCATCACCGAAACACCCTTCTTAGGGTTAAAAATGGATACCAACGGTTGATGGTCCGTCAGAAGTGTGAATTTTTGGCCCTGTAGGTAATGATTAAACTTCTTCACTCCCCATACAAGGCTAAGGGCCTCCCTATCGATCTGCGCATAGTTGCGCTCAGCGGAGGTCAATGATCTGGATGCAAACGTGACTGGCCTTTCCGTGCCATTTGGCAATTTATGTGAGAGTACTGCCCCAATACCGTATGGAGAAGCATCACAAGCCAACCGAATAGGCAGTGTCGGGTTGAAGTGAGCCAACACTTCCTCTGAGGTGATCAATTCTTTGCTTTTGCGAAATGCCTTCTTACAGTTTTCGTCCCAGTCCCATGGTACCCCTTTCTGTAAAAGAGCATTCAACGGATGCAGCACCGTGGATAGATTTGGCAGAAATTTATGGTAGTAGTTAATTAATCCTAGAAACGACCTCAACTGAGAGACATTCTCTGGAGCGGGAGCCTTTACAACTGCCGCTATCTTGTCAGGAGACTTATGAAGCCCCTCCCGGTCAATGACATGACCACAGTACGAGATCCGCTTCTGGAAGAACTCACATTTCTGCCGATTTACTCTAAGTCCATACTCTTTCAGTCTGTTGAGCACCAGTTCCAAGTTAGCGAGATGCTGTTCATCACCATCACCTGTGATCAGAATGTCGTCCAGGTAACATTGTGTGCCTGGAATTCCCTGTAATACCTGCTCCATGGCCCTCTGCCAAATTGCTGGAGCCGATGCCACACCAAAAACCAGCCTATTGTACCGGTACAACCCTCGAAGCGTGTTGATCGTGAGGTGTTGGCGTGACTCTTCTTCAACCTCCATCTGCAAGTACGCCTGCGCCAGATCTATCTTGGTGAAGTGTTTCCCGCCAGACAGTGAAGCGAAAATATCCTCAATCCGTGGAAGCGGATACTGCACCGTGTGAAGCACCGGATTAACAGTGATCTTGAAATCTCCACAGATGCGAACCTTCCCTGGGATCTCCTGGCTTATTGTTCGCAGGACGTTTCATAACGGGAACAATGGGCGTAGCCCACTCACTCCAATCTACTTTAGACAGTACCCCTGAACGTTCTAGTGCTTTCAGCTCTGCTTCAACCGCAGGTCGTATTGCATAGGGTACCGGTCTGGCTTTAAAAAATTTTGGTTGTGCATGTTCATCAAGCTTGATGTTTGCCGTAATTCCTCTCAGTGTTCCCAGTCCCGGCTGGAACACCTCTTTAGCCTCATCCAACATTCTGGACAATCGTTTAGGTCTGACAGCTGTTTCCCCGGAATCTACCGTTAGTGCTTTCAAGGAGTGCCAGTCCATATTCATTTTCCTAATCCACTCCCATCCTAGTAGTGGTGGACCTCCTTCAGGTAGCACATATAAGTCCATTACTTGGCTTCCTTCGCCCTTGTGGACCACTTCTACCTCTATTTTTCCGATGGGGTACACTCTTTGCCCCGTGTACGTTTTCAGTATAATCTCCGTATCCTGTAAGGGAATATGTTGGAATAACCTTCTGTAATCTTTCTTATTCATGACCGTCAATGCCGATCCAGTGTCCAATTCCATTTTTACTTGGACTCCTGCTATCTTAAGAGTGACCCAAATTGTCTGGAGGTCTGTATCCTTACCAACGTTGTGTATTCTTAAGCTATCCAGTTCATTACTGCTAGCGTCTGAATCTGACTTCTGTCCAGTCAAACTGTTCTTTGTCACCTTGTGTACCTTTGCATATTTTCCTTGCGGTGACTTTTTATTGCTGGTCTTCTTTCCTGACCGGCATACTTTAGCTATGTGGCCAAGCCTGCCACACGTTCTGCATTCTTGGTTTTTAAACCAACACTGGTTCTGATCGTGCGTTGTCTTTCCACAACGATAACATTTGACAGAACTCAAACCCAATTTGTTTGTACCAAGTTCCGGTGGCCGTAGCTGCATTACTGCCGTGCCTCTCGCTGCGGCCTCGTGTGCTGCTGCCATAGTGACCGCCTTCTCGAGAGACAGCTCATTCTCCTCGAGCAGTCGCCTTTGTGTATCCTGTTTAAATAAACCACACACAAATCTATCTCGAAGTGCCTCTGTCAGTCCCATTCCAAACTGACAATATTTTGCTAGCTTACGTAATTCCATCAAATATTCAGCATTGCTTTCATTTTGCAGCTGTCTTCGATCGTAAAATTTAAATCGTTCCGCTAGCATCAGCAGCGTGGGGCTAAGATAATTTTTTAGGACAGTAACAATCTGTTCGAACGTCTTATCCGCCAGTTCATCTGGTGATAACAGGTGTTTCAATTGCCCGTATGTCTTCGCACCCATTAAGTTTAGTAATGTTAGTGCTTTATCTGTCTCAGGAATTTTATTTGCCTTACAATAGTTTTGTATGCATTCTACATACATAGCCCAGTCTTCTATATCACTGTCGAAGGCATTAATGTTCCCATGTTTAGGCATCGTAGCAATTTATCGGATTTTTAATGTTATCTAAGATGGCGGCTTCCCGCTCTTGCCGTTGTCCTCCGCCCACAAAATGGCGGTTTTCCCGCACTTGGCGGTCTTCACCCGTCCCCCGACGCTGTCTCCGCTTCACCGTGGCTCTTGCGCCTTCAGTTTCCCCAGACGCTGCGCCTTTAGCCCGAATGCGGCCCTTATCTCCGGTCGCGATCGATGTCCCGCGCTGCGCCTCTCGCTCGAAAGCGGCCCGGCCCTTATCTCTGGTCGCGATCGACCTCACCGCCCTTATTCCTCCGTCTTCCCAGCCCCGTCTGTACAGCCAACGCGGTTGACTTTCTGTCGCGTTGCTGCCCGGCTTACCCACCACGAGGTAGTAGAAGAAGCTGACAGTCGCTGATGGAGGCTTCGAGGTCAGGATGTCTTCTGCACTCCGGTTGCTCGATGCCTGCCGCTCGACGTGTCTTCCCGTAGGTGATGAGGGTGGAAACCTCTCTTCGACGTCCTGTCTGTGGATGAAGTCGCCGCGGAAATTACTGCAGCAGGGTAAGAATCGGACTCGTCGCCACTGTTAAGTCTGTGTGTTATAGTGAGAATTACTACACAGACCACAAGAGTAAATTCAACAGGTCTTTACTGGTTGGAGGTCGGACTACACTGAATACAATATTATTACACTGTGCTTATATACCGGTGTGGTCACCACCGGTATTACGTATACAGCAGCCAAAGAAAGTAGTACCTTTCTTAAGGTGGACCAGGCTTAAGTTCTCTTAAGGTGGAACAGGTTACATACACCACAGGATTGTTAATATAGTTTGTTTTCCCTCGATGTGCCGTGTGTTCCCCATTCCCTGTCATGTGGCAGAGCCACTAAGGGACTCGGATCAACTGTATATAATTCCCTTTAACAATGTGTTAGCTACAGCCTGAATCTGTATCTTTGTATATACTGTTTGCATGTACAAAGCGCGGTCCCTTTAAGAGCGCGGGCAAACACGATGACGTCACGCCGTTCATCATGTGATTCCCCAATGGCGGGAAAAACGTGATGACGTTATGACGCCGGCCACGGGACCGCCCAAGCAGTCCTCGTGGAGCTTCCGAACTGATAAGACCTAATTCGTAGATCTCTTGCGTTTGTTTGTTAAACTCAGTTCGTTTTACATTAAACATCTTTTGATTGATCACCTGAGTCGACCTCAGTCTCTTGATAGGAACTGGACATTCCTACATTGGTGACCCCGACTTTTGCGACCAGTTTTCGCAGAAGGAACGAAGCATGGTAACAAACGCCGTTGCATTGAAGCTACCGCAATTCTGGGAGCAACAAGCGACCTTGTGGTTCATCCAGGTTGAAGTCCAGTTTGCATTACGGAACATCGTTGCGGATCAGACCCGATACTTTTACGTGGTCTCCGCACTTGACAGCTCCACCGCCTCGCGGATCGTCAGCCTGCTTGAGAACCCCCCGGACGACCGCAAGTATGAAACACTCAAGGCGCGGTTGTTACAGGTCTTCCAGCTCACGAAGTCGGAGCGCGCCCGCCGACTGCTCGCTATGCCCGGCCTCTGGGACTCCAAGCCGTCTGAGCTTATGAGCCAAATGCTCATGCTCCTTGGCTCCGAACCGGAATGCTTCCTCTTTAGGGAGCTATTCCTCAGTCAGTTACCGGAGCAAGTACAAGCTGCCCTGGCCAGGTCCAAAGTCACAGACTGTGCAGCGCTTGCTACCGAAGCGGACAATACTTTTGCGGTGATGCAGCAGGACTGCACTGCCACGAGGCGCCCATCCCCCACAGACACTGCCCCAGCTCCTCAACCTTCGGGGCTGTGCTTCTACCACGCGCGGTTTGGCGCAAAAGCCAGATGTTGCTGCCCTCCCTGCAGCTTCTCTCCCAAAAAAAACCAACTGCAGCCCCGGCAAAAGAAGAATGGGTCTGATGGGTGCCCCGTGGCTGCGATGGCAATTGGAAATGCTGGCAAGCTGCTGTTCATCACCGATTCCATCTTTGGTCGGCAATTCCTATGCGACACCGGCGCACAGTGCAGCATTCTACCCGCGTCCGCTATCGATGTACAAGCTAGGAGGCACAGCCTCTCCCTCGAAGCGGCTAATGGCGGAGCTATTCGGACTTTCGGCAAATGACGGGTCCAAGTGTGCTTTGGCGGCCAGCGATTTGTTTGGGAATTTGTTATGGCCAAGGTTTCACAAGCCATTCTTGGTGCGGATTTCCTGTGCGCCAACGGCCTCCTGGTCGATGTGCGGAACCGACAGCTGATCAACGTGGCCACGTTTCACTCTATTCCTTGCCACCATTGTAACACCATGTTGCGCTCCGTCTCCTGCGCTTTCCCAACTCCAGATGAGTTCGCTCGCCTGCTAATGAATTTCCAGACCTGACCAGACCTACGTTCTCCTCTACAGCCACGAAACATGGTGTGGAACACCACATCACCACCACCGGCCTCCCGGTCCACGCACGGGCCCGGCGCCTTGAACCCAGTAAGCTGGCGGTCGCAAAGGCAGAGTTCGCTACAATGGAATGCCTGGGGATTATTCGCCGGTCGAATAGTCCCTGATCTTCACCTCTCCACATAGTACCGAAACCTGGCGGCGGATGGCGGCCATGTGGCGACTATTGGCGACTTAACGATGCTACCACGCCTGATCGATACCCGATCCCCCACATTCAGGATTTCTCTGCCCATTTGGCAGGGAACACCGTGTTTTCCAAGGTGGATCTTGTCCGAGGCTACCACCAGGTCCCGGTACACCCGCAGGACGTGCAGAAGACCACAGTCATCACCCCATTCGGCCTTTTTGAATTTTTGAGGATGCCTTTTGGGTTGAAGAACACCACCCAGGCCTTCCAGCGCCTCATGGACTCCGTGCTGCGGGACCTCAAGTTCCTTTTTGTCTACTTAGACGACATCCTCGTGGCCAGTCAAAATAAGGAGGAACACATCGTGCACCTACGCACCCTCTTTCGACGCCTCAGCCAACACGGCCTGATTCTCAACCCGGCCAAGTGTCAGTTTGGTCTGCCCCACATTGACATCCTAGGACATCGCATTACATCGGAGGGAGCGGTGCCTTTGCAAGCGAAGGTAGAGGCGATGACATCCTTTCCGTGCCCGCAAAACATCAAGGCCCTGCAGGAGTTCCTCGGAATGGTAAATTTTTACCACCGTTTCATGCCTAAGGCAGGTCTGCTCATGCAGCCCCTGTACGAGGCCCTCAAGGGCAAGTCTGGCAAGGATCCGGTAAGCTGGATGGTCGACGACACAAAACGCGCCCTAGCCAACGCGACCATGCTGGTGCACCCACTGCTAGGGGCCACCATCGCCCTCACCACCAACGCGTCAGACTACGCCATCGACGCAGTGCAGGAACAGTGGGTAAATGGAACATGGCAACCGCTGGCGTTCTTCAGCCGTCAACTACGGTGAAACGAACGAGCGTACAGTTCCTTCGACCGGGAGTTGCTGGCTCTTTTTCTGGCCATCCGCCATTTCCGGTTCTTGCTGGAAGGACGTCCTTTCACTGCTTTTGTGGACCATAAGCCACTAACGTTCGCTATGGCCAAGACTGTCGAACCGTGGTCAGCCCGACAACAACGTCAGTTAACATTTATCTCCGAATTCACTACTGATATTCAGCACGTGGCTGCTAAAGACAACCTGGTGGCAGATTGCCTCTCCCGCGCGACCGTTCATGCAGTCCAGCTGGGCATCGACTATGCCCTCATGGCTGCGGATCAAGCCTCGGATCCAGTGGTGCAGGCTTACCGAACCGACATCTCTAGCCTCCAGTTGGCCGATGTCCCATTCCATTCCGCAGGCACCACGTTGCTTTTTGACATCTCCGTACGAGACCCTCACCCTATCGTGCCGGTTGCCTGGCGCCGCAAAGTGTTCGACGCCATTCACGGGTTGTCACACCCCGGAATGAAGGCCTCTCAGAGGCTGATGTCGTCCAAGTTCATCTGGCGGGACATGCATAAAGATGTCCGCGACTGGGCCAACACCTGCGTGGTCTGCCAGAGGGCCAAGGTTCAGCGCCACGTCAAAGCTCCATTGGCCAACTTTGCAGTTCCGGAACGATGGTTCGACCACGTGCATGTGGACCTGGTCGGGCCACTTCCACCTTCCCATGGGTTTACACATATCCTAACGATGGTAGACCGCACCACTAGATGGCCAGAGGCAGTTCCCTTGTCATCCACCACTTCGGCAGACGTAGCCAGGGCATTCCTCTCCTCTTGGTTCACCCGTTCCGGGGTACCCGCGGACATGTCTTCTGACCGTGGACCGCAGTTTACCTCTGAGCTCTGGAACACAGTGGCTCAGGGGCTCGGCATCAAGCTACATCGCACCACAGCCTACCATCCACAGGCGAACGGCCTGTGCGAACGATTTCACAGGTCGCTAAAAGCCGCACTGAGGGCCAGCCTCCAAGGCGTTGGATGGGCAGACAAGCTACCGTGGGTTCTGTTGGGTCTTCGCACGGCACCCAAGGAAGATCTTCGCTCGCCCTCTGCAGAGCTAGTCTATGGTCAGCCGCTGCGAGTGCCAGGGGACTTTCTTCCAACGCCAACAGAACCATGGTCCGCATCCGACCAACTCCTCAGCCACCAGGAGGCAGCCAGGTGTTTTGCACCAGTACCAACATCACATCACGGCTTTCAGAGCTCCCACATCCCAGCAGAGCTGAAGAACACCGAATATGCGTTCATCTGCCACGACGCTCATTGGGATCCGCTCAAGGCCCCTTACACTGGTCCTTTCCGCGTGCTAGAGCCGGGAGACAAAACTTTCTCGGTGGATATCGGAGGTTAACCGGACCACATTTCGGTTGACTGGTTGAAGCTGGCACACTTGGACCTTGACCGCCCTGTCGAGACCACACAGCCGCCAAAACGCGGTCGACCGCCCACAGTCGCCGTGCCAGATCAAGCGCAACCACCCGCCAGCCCGCCCGCTTTCCATCAACTTCCACTTTAGGTGTACAGAAGTCGCTCTGACAGGCTTGTCAGGCCTCCTCGCCGTTTGACT
Source organism: Somniosus microcephalus (assembly GCF_052327205.1). NCBI lineage: Eukaryota > Metazoa > Chordata > Chondrichthyes > Squaliformes > Somniosidae > Somniosus > Somniosus microcephalus. The sequence continues at coordinate 76,412,835 of NC_140996.1, read as the reverse complement.
TTTTCTGCTAAAGACAATTCTGGGGGGGCGCATGTGGCACAGCCACTAAGGGACTCGGATCAACTGTATATAATTCCCTTTAACAATGTGTTAGCTACAACCTGAATCTGTATCTTTGTATATACTGTTTGCATGTACAGAGCGCGGTCGCTTTAAGAGTGCGGGCAAACGCGATGACGTCACGCCGTTTATCACGTGATTCCCCAATGGCGGGAAAAACGTGATGACGTCATGACGCCAGCCACGGGACTGCCCAAGCAGTCCTCGTGGAGCCTCCGAACTGATAAGACCTAATTTGTAGTTCTCTTGCGTTTGTTTGTTAAACTCAGTTAGTTTTACATTAAACATCTTTTGATTGGTCACCTGAGTCGACCTCAGTCTCTTGATAGGAACTGGACATTCCTACAGTATAAGTATAGTTATTTTGTATTTGCCTGTAACTCTATACTAGTAACTTCTGATAAGATTGTGTTAATTTCTATTTCAATAAAATCTTGTTTTTCTTACATCCAAATCACCTGTCTACTCGAGTCTTTTCTGTATCGCCGCCTGTACCTAAGTCCAGTGTCTAGAATCCAGGGCGTGGGAGCAATTGGAACCGCTCACGAACAGTCAGGGGCATAACTGACTGGGCGCACGCGCCAACCACACCACCCCCTACAGAAATGGCAACCGCGGCAGGACACCGGCAACAGGGTTGCAATACAGTAGACAATGGTTCGGATGAGCAAACCATGATGGAGGAAAGGATTTCTGATTATGTGTTTAGCAAGGTGAATATCACTAAGAAGTGGATCACCACTCTGTTAAAGGTAGATCCGGTAGATGCAGCAGCTAAATGGACAGAGGGAAAGGAACACAAGAAGTCCTTAGAGAATGTAGTTTGGCTGATGTGTTTTAAAAAGCAGGTCCTGCTTTTGGACAGGCTCGTTGCAGCACAGGCAGCTGAGTTAAGGGAGTCAGCCCTGGAGATCCAGGGTAAGGCTCTTGCGGGGGACAAGTTATTAGTAGCTTTGCAGGCCCTGAATCAGGAGAGAGTGCATTTAATGGGAGAACACAAGGCCCAGTTGGAATACCTACAGTGTCAAGTCACCGAGGCCAAGGGAAGTGAGTTCAGGTTGCGGGAAAAGAACACCCGCTTGGCAAGGCAGATTAGGGAACAGGAAGAAAAAGTACAGGAGGTAAAGGCAGCTTACAAGCTAGTGAGCGAACAGGGGTTGGAGGAGGCAGACCACGGCCCCTGTAAAGAGAGGATAGAAAATCTGAGCCGGGCCCTCCGGAAGGCAAAAGGCATAGTATGCCTCATAAGCCCAAAGGCAGGTCAGGCAGATTTTATGGGGAACGAGGGGAGGACAGTTCCAACGTCACCTGTAGTGCCCAGGGACAACCCAGTTGAGAGAGAGGAGATCTCACGACCACCACCCGTAGCGCCAAGTTTCAGTGAGGTTTGGCAGCAATGGGGGGTGGAACCAGGGGTGGAGCCAGAGGTGGAGGCTGAGGTGGAGCAACCCCCGCCAGAGAGGTCGGAGCCGGGACCAATGTGCCCAGCATGGCATCGGAGGTTGGGCCCGCCCCGCCAATGGCGACAATGAGGGACCCCTCCAAAACCATTTCATATTACCCTTTAACACCCAACAGCTTAGGGCTATGGTCAACCATATCCCGAGGCTCTCCGAAAAGGGAGACCCCTCGATCCACTTCAGGGAAGTAGAGCAGGCAGCCAGCGTCAACGACTGCGATGATGCTGAGAAGGTCAAGGTGCTGCTATTCTCCCTGGAGAGTAGTCTCCTCCAATCCCTCTCTGACAAGTGTAAAAGGGGGCAGAGCGGGTACGAGGAGCTTAGAGTTGCAGTTTTGGAGGCCATGGGGATGAATGAGGGAAGTCCTTTCTCCCGTGTGGAGAAGACGATCCAGCTCCCAGGGGAAACCCCGCAGGCTTTTGCGGACCGGCTGTGGCCGGTGTACCGGAGGGCCTGTCCGGGGACGCTGGACTGAGTGTTCCTGAATGGGGATCTCATAAGAACATAAGAACATAAGAAATAGGAGCAGGAGTAGGCCAATCGGGCCCTTGAGCCTGCTCCGCCATTCAATAAGATCATGGCTGATCTGATCCTAACCGCCAATCTACTATCACTGAACCATCTCCTGAATCTAACAGAATTAGACACATGAAATAGGAGCAGGATCAGGCTACATGGCCCCTGGGCCCGCTCCACCACCCACAGGGCCATGACCGATCCAAACCTAGACTCATGTCCAAATTCCTGCCCGTTCCCCATAACCCTTTATTCCCTTTACTTCTAGGAAACTGTCTATTTCTGTTTTAAATTTATGTAATGAATGTAGCTTCTACAGCTTTTTGGGGCAGCATATTCCATGGACCTACCACCCTCTGAGTGAAGTAGTTCCTCCTCATCTCAGTTTTGAAAGAGCAGCCCCTTATTCTAAGACTATGCCCCCTAGTTCTAGTTTCACCCATCATCGGGAACTTCCTCCCCGCATCCACCCGATCCAACCCCTTCACAATCTTATATGTTTCAATAAGATCGCCTCTCATTCATCTGAACTCCAATGAGTAGAGTCCCAATCTACTCAACCTCTCCTCATATGTCCATCCCCTCATCCCCGGGATTAACCGAGTGAACCTTCTTTGTACTGACTTGAGAGCAAGTATGTCTTTTCTTAAGTATGGACACCAAAACTGTATGCAGTATTCCAGGTGCGGTCTCACCAATACCTTGTACAACTGAAGCAATACCTCCCTATTTTTATATTCTATCCCCCTAGTAATGAAAGCCAACATTCCATTGGCCTTCTTAATCACTTGCTGCACCTGCATACTAACCTTTTGAGTTTCGTGCACCAGGACACCCAGATCCCTTTGTACTTCAGTACTTTCCAGTTTCTTGCCATTAAGATAATAACTTGCTCTACGATTTTTCCTGCCAAAGTGCATAACCTCACACTTTCCAGCATTGTATTCCATCTGCCAAATCTCTGCCCACTTACTTAGCCTGTCTATGTCCCCTTGCAGGTTTTTTATGTCCTCCTCACTCACTACTTTCCCTCCCATCTTAGTATCATCTGCAAACTTTGATATGTTACACTCGGTCCACTCCTCCAAATCGTTAATATAGATTGTAAAGAGTTGGGGACCCAGCACTGACCCCTGTGGAACACCACTAGTTACTGATTGCCAGTCCGAGAATGAACCATTTATCCCAACTCTCTGCTTTTTGTTAGATAGCCAATCCTCTATCCATGCCAGAATATTACCCCCAATCCCGTGATTTTTATCTTAAGCAATAATCTTTAGTGTGGCACCTTGTCAAATGCCTTTTGGAAGTCTAAATACACTACGTCCACTGGTTCCCCTTTAACCACCCTATATGTTACTTCCTCAAAGAACTCCAGCAAATTTGTCAAACATGACTTCCCCTTCATAAAACCATGCTGACTTTGTCCTATTAAATTATGATTATCCAAATGTCCTGTTACTGTCTCCTTAATAATGGACTCCAATATTTTACCTACCACAGATGTTAGGCTAACCGGTCTATAGTTTCCAGCCTTCTGTCTACTGCCCTTTTTAAATAAGGGCGTTACATTTCCAGTCTTCCGGGAACTTTGCTGATTCCAGGGAGTTTTGGAAAATTATTACCAATGCATCCACAATCCCTACCGCCACTTCCCTCAAGACCCTAGGATGTAAGCCATCAGGTCCAGGTGATTTATCTGCCTTGAGTCCCATTATTTTACCGAGTACCACTTCCTTAGTGATTTTGATCGTGTTTAGCTCCTCCCCCCCTATAGCCCCCTGTTTGTCCAGTGTTGGGATAATCTTAGTATCTTCTACTGTAAAGACTGATACAAAATATTCATTCAGTGTTTTTGCCATCTCCATATTTCCCACCATTAGTTTCCCGGTCTCATCCTCTAAGGGACCAACATTTACTTTAGCCACCCTTTTTCTTTTTATATAACTATAAAAACTCTTACCATCTGTTTTTATATTTTTTGCTAATTTACTTTCATAATCTATCTTCCCTTTCTTAATTAATCTTTTTGTTATTTTTTGCTGTCTTTTAAAGTTTTCCCAATCCTCTATCCTCCCATTAGATTTGGCTACCTTATATGCCCTTGTTTTTAGTCGAATACTATCCTTAATTTCTTTACTTAGCCACGGATGGCTGTCTTTTCTTTTACACCCTTTTCTTCTTAGTGGAATATATTTTTTTTGGAAGTTGTAAAATAACTCCTTAAATGTACACCACTGATCATGTATCGTCTTACCCTTTAATCTATTTTCCCAATCCACTCTACTCAATTCCGCTTTCATACCTTCATAGTCCCCTTTATTCAAGCTTAGCACGCTTGTTTGAGATCCAACCTTCTCACCCTCTAATTGAATATGGAATTCAACCATGTTATGGTCACTCATTCCAAGGGGATCCTTTACTCGGACATTTTTAATTAATCCTGTCTCGTTACACAGGACCAGATCTAATGTTGCTTGCCCCCTGGTCGGTTCAGTTACATACTGCTCAAGAAACCCATCCCTAATACACTCAATGAACTCATCCTCAAGGCAGCCCTGCCCAATTTGATTTGTCCAATTGCTCCGGTTTCCTCCCACAGTCCAAAGATGTGCGGGTTAGGTTGATTGGCTATGATAAATTGACCCTTAGTGTTAGGGGGATTAAATACGTGGGGATAAGGTGGGATATGTGTTGGTGTAGGGGTTACGGGGATCGGGTGGGATATGTGTCGGTGCAGGCTCGATGGGCCGAAATGGCCTCTATCTGCACTGTGGGGTTTCTGTGATTTCTGTGATTTCTGTGAATATGACAGTTAAAATCCCCCATAATTATAGATGTTCCCTTATTACAAGCCTCAACTATTTCCTGATTGATACTCCGTCCAACAGAGTTGCAACTGTTCGGAGGCCTATAGACTACGCCCACTAGTGTTTTTTTCCCCTTATTATTCCTTACCTCCACCCAAACTGTTTCATTTTCCTGATCTTTTGACCCAATATCATTTCTCTGTATTACAGTGATTCCTTCCTTTATTAACATAGCCACCCCACCTCCCCTTCCTTCCTGCCTGTCCTTCCTGATCGTTAAATAACCTGGTATGTTTAATTCCCAGGCATTGTCACCCTGCAGCCATGTTTCTGTAATGGCCACAAGATCATACCCATATGTAGTTATTTGTGCCATTAACTCATCTATTTTGTTGCGAATGCTATGTGCATTCAGATAGAGAACTTTCAAATATGTTTTGTGACACTTAGTTCCTGCTTTTGCCCTTTTTATTACTTTACCTTTTACTCCATACCTTCTGCCCCTTCCTGACACACTCTGGTTTTTAATTTCCCCACTGCTACCTAAGTCTATGACCTTCTCTGTTGTCATTTTTATTATTTGCTCTCTAGGAACCTCCCCCCCACTAGTTAGTTTAAAGCCCTCTCTACAGCCCTAGTTATATGATCCGCCAGGACTCTAGTCCCAGCAGTGGCCAAGTGAAGCCCGTCCCAACGGAACAGCTCCCTCCTGCCCCAGTACTGGTGCCAATGTCCCAGGAAGCAAAACCCATTCCTCCCACACCAGTCTTTGAGCCACGCATTCAACTCTCTAATTTTATTTGTCCTTGCCAAATTCGCTCGTGGCTCAGGTAATAATCCGGAGATTATTACCCTTGAGGTTCTGTTTTTTAATTTGACCCCTAGCTGCTCATACTCCTTGAACAGAACCGTCTTCCTAGTCCTATCTACGTCGTTTGTACCAACATGGACCACGACAACTGGATCCACCCACTCCCACTGCAAGTTTCTTTCCAGCCCAGAGGAGATGTCCTTAAGCCTGGCACCGGGTAGGCAAGACAGCCTTCGGGACTCTTGCTCTCGGCTGCAAAGACCTCTATCTATCCCCTTAATAATACTATCCCCTACCACTACAACATTTCTATTTACTCCCCCCTCTTGAATGGCCCCCCGTTCCACGGTGCTGTGGCCAGTTTGCTCATCCTCCCTGCAGTCCCTGCTCCTGTCCCCACAGGGAGTAAGAACCTCAAACCTGTTGGTCAAGAGCAAGGGCTGCGGCTCCTCCAGCTCTACCTCCTGGATCCCCATACCTGCCTCACTCATAGTCACACCGTCCTGTCCCTGACCATGGGCTACATCTGAATTACTTAACTTCATAGGTGTGACCACCTCCTGATACACAGAGTCCAGGTACGTCTCCCCCTCCCTGATGTGTCGCAGTGTCTGAAGCTCAGACTCCAGCTCATCAACACGGAGCTGGAGTTCCTGTAGCAGCAGACACTTGTCACAGCCTTAATCACCGTGAGCCTCAATGGGGTTCACCGGCTCCCACATCTCGCAACAGTAACACATCACCTGCTCCATTCTATTTAATTAATTACCTTTTTTATTGTTAGTTATGGGCACCCTCTGCCCGATTTTAGATGCTAGTATCCCCTTTAATTAATTGGATTTAAATTAAATCAATCCCTCTAGTTACACCAGTTAAATGGTTTTCCAACAGTCACTCTGCACCAGAAAGGCCTTGGTACACCACAGCAACCTTAAAAACTATATACCACAGACTTAAATTTTAAAACGAGAGAAATACTCCAACCAATCACCTACCTGTTTTGTGGTGACGTCACACCTTGAATACTTTTGACCTCACTCCTTGCCTGAGATTGGAGATTGGTACACCTACCTGAGCCTCTGGGGCCTCTTGTAGTCATTCTGCCGCGCTGCTCCGCCTCCCGCTGCTGCCGATGCTGCACTGAGGCCTACCTGAGCCTCTGGGGCCTCTTGTAGTCGCACTGCCGTGTTGCTCCGCCTCCCGCCGCTGCTGCACTGAGGCCTACCTGAGCCTCTGGGGCCTTTTGTAGTCGCTCTGCCGTGCTGCTCCGCCTGCCGCCGCTGCCGATGCCACACTGAGGCCTACCTGAGCCTCTGGGGCCTTTTGTAGTCACTCTGCCGCGCTGCTCCGCCTGCCGCCGCTGCCGATGCCGCACTGAGGCCTACCTGAGCCTCTGGGGCCTTCTGTAGTCACTCTGCCGTGCTGCTCCGACTGCCGCCGCTGCCGATGCCACACTGAGGCCTACCTGAGCCTCTGGGGCCTCTTGTAGTCACTCTGCCGCGCTGCTCCGCCTCCACCCGCTGCCGATGCCGCACTGAGGCCTACCTGAGCCTCTGGGGCCTCTTTTAGTTGCTCTGCTGCGCTGCTCCGCCTCCACCCGCTGCCGATGCCGCACTGAGGCCTACCTGAGCCTCTGGGGCTTTTTGTAGTCGCTTTGCCGTGCTGCTCCGCCTCCACCTGCTGCCGCACTGAGGCCTACCTGAGCCTCTGGGGCCTCTTGTAGTCACTCTGCCGTGCTGCTCCACCTCCACCCGCTGCCGATGCCGCACCGAGGCCTACCTGAGCCTCTGAGGCCTCTTGTAGTCGCTCTGCCGTGCTGCTCCGCCTCCACCTGCTGCCGATGCCGCACTCCTGTCCCACTGGCTCTGTTGCCTGGTGGCAAACAGCTTGCCACAGGTCCGGGCCAAGGCAGAAGCCTGGTTCAACCCCAAAAATCCCCAGACCACCGAACTTACGGTGATTAGGCAGCTCACTCTGGCCTACAAAAACGATAGGGGAGTCGATGCACACCCGCCCAAGGGAAAGGTGCATGAGGTAAAACCCAGACTGGGTAGGAAAGAGTGGCACCAGGAAGGGGTAACCCCCCGACATAAAGACCAATTGTTACGGGTGTGGGAAGGATGGTCACTGGCAGGAGGAGTGCAAAAACCCTTGGAAGGATAACAAGGGAAAGCATCCCACAGCCCCAGCCCAAAAGGCAGGGGCAGGGGTGCCTTCCGCAGAGGTCGAGTCACTTTTGGACACCATGAGGTCCTTATTGACTGGCCAGGGGAGAGTAGCAGCCGCCACCGGTGCTCTCAACCCATCAGCCCCATCCAACCCACAGCCATGACTAGAGCCAGTGCAGCCTGTTTACCTGTGTTCTCTCCGGTATGATGAGTGGAAAAGACCTCTTTTGGAGATGGAGGTGGAAAAGGTGATGGGGCCCTATCTGTTAGACACGGGGGCATCATGCACTGTGGTCTACTCAGCTAACCCCACCACCTCACCTCTCTCTAACGGGGTCCCATACAGTCTATCGGGGTTCACGGGTAAAGAACAGGCTGGCTCGTTTTCCATCCCACTCGCCATTCGGTTAGGACCGCTCCACTCCAAGTGGACCTTTGTCCTGATGAAATGGGAAGTGGAGGGTGGAAGAGGGGTCCTGGGAGCCAACTTTGTTGTAGGCCACAGGATCCAAGTGGATTTGAGAAATCATTGCTTATGGGGGGCAGGGAAAGTAAAGAATGGAGAGGTAGCAGTAATCCCAGGAAAGGAAGGGAAAGGGACCCTCTGAACCATGAAGCCCAAAGAGGATTATAACCTCGGGCTCATGGTCAGCAACACCCCACAGGAGTTCCTGGCATTTGTGCAGGCCCACCTGGTCACATTTGCCACTCACAAACACGACTGCAAGAGGGTCACAGGGTTTGAGGTCAGCGTAGACGGGGACCCCATGGCCCGACCACAGAAACAGTATAACTTCCCCAGGGAAGCAGAGCCAGACATGGAAGCAGCCATGTCATTGTTAGTGCAGCAGGGAGATCTGAGACCGATAGCTACCCATGTGAATTCTCCGTTATGGCCGGTCAGAAAACCAGACAATTCTTGGAGGGCCACGGTGGACTACCGAGTGCTCAATAGTAACATCCCAGCCTGTGCACCCACAGTAGCAGCAGTTGCCAACCTGATAGGAAGTATTCCAGCATCCGCGACCACTTTCACGGTGCTGGATATTTCCAATGGGTTTTGGTCCATCCCTGTAAGGAGGGAGGATCAGTACAAGTTTGCCTTTACGTTTAAAGGGTAACAGTACACGTGGAATTGCTTGCCGTAGGGCTTCCACAACAGCCCCAACATTTTCCATCAGTGCATGGCAAACAGTTTGAAGGATTTTAGCCAGCCCAGACAGTTGGCCCAATATGTAGATGACCTGCTCCTGTTCACTGATTCGAAAGAGGAGCATGGCCCACTATTGGCCGAACTGCTGGAGCTGCTAGGGCAGATGGGTTTCAAAGTGAACCCCAAGAAAGCGCAGATCGGCCAGCAGGAGGTGAAATTCCTCGGCCTGACTGTGCGCGCTGGAGAAAGGGCCATAGATAAGGCTAGGAGAGAAGCGGTACAAGAACTACCGGTCCCCAACACAGTAATGGTGTTGCGTTTGCAAAGATAATCCAGAGACCGTCAGTCGAGTTCAGTTCATGTTGCTTTTATAATGGCTGCCACACACACACTTCCAGGCACAAGCAATCGAATACCTATACAGAATACAATGATAACAGCACTATCAAACTCCATGTGCTCAGGCCAAGGCAACCGAGTACCTATCACCAATGTCAGACATAACATTTCCTCCCCCCTCACAGAATTTCAAACATGAAATGTAGTGACAAAGTCCTGTAGGTGGCCAGGGCGAGAACGTGTACGAACAGGCCGAGGTGTGGACTGGTGAAGAGCAGGCCGAAGTGGGGACTGCTGAGGAGCAGGCTGAGGCACATCATCTGCTTGGTGGTTGGCTGGCTGAGTCACATGTGCATCCCGCCACTCTGGGGGTAAGGCTTGGGGGTTAGGTCCGTATAATCCCGCATCAGGGGGTGCTGGCACCTTCTGAAGGCGGCTGGCATGCCACCGAGAGCCGTCAGTGAGGCAGAAAGTGGCTGGTCCAAGTTGGCGGCTGATTTGGAGCGGGGAGGACCAGAATGACGCCATCTTATTATTGAGGTGAGGCCTGCGGACTCTGACCCAATCGGAGACTGAGATGTTGGGCGCCTTGGCCCTCTTCGACTGGTCGAAGCGGAGTTTCATCTCCTGCTGTCTAGCGACTGTTGCTTGAGCCGGTGGAGCAGGGCTCTGAGCTAGCGAGGGGCGGAGCCTGTCAAGGGGCAGCATGAGCTCACGGCCTAGCATGAGGGATGCGGGTGAGACCCCTGTAGTGGAATGCTGGGAGGCTCTGTAGTGCAGCAGTGTGTGGAGGAGGGCCTTGTCAAACGCACACCCCTGGGATAGGTGTGCTCTGAGGCCATTTTTCAGTGTCTGGTTAAAACGCTCCACCCCCCAGTTGACTCGGGGTGGTAGCACGCTGTGCGAATGTGACGGATGCCCTTGCTCTCAAGGTAAGAGGAGAGTTCCGAAGAGACCATTTGGGGGCCATTGTCTGTGGTGATGGCCTTTGGATGCCCCCAGCGGGAGAAGAGGGACTCAAGGATATCAATGATGACCCGAGAGGTGACGGAGCCCACGGCAGTGATCTCTGGCCATTTTGAGTGCAGGTCATAGGTCACCACTAGGAACCATTGATGGAGGGGGACACCATGGATCTCCCCGCAGATGTCCAGCTGCAGGTGCTCCCAGGGCTGAGAGGGCCAGGCAAGGGGCTGCAGGGGTGGAGGAGCCAGTCTTGCCACTTACAAGGCAGGCTGCACAGTCCTTGACCAGGGCCTTAATTTCCCTGTCGATACCCGGCCACCACACTAGGTCTCGGCATCGTTGTTTGAGCTTCACTATGCCCAAGTGGCCCTCATGCGCCATGGATAAAACACACGCACGAAGGGCACTTGTGACCACAGTGCAGAGCCCACGTGCAACACAGGAGTCATTCCAGCAGGAGAGCTCCTCTTTAACTCTGGAGTAGGCAGACAGTTCCTCAGGCACCTTGCGAGGCCAGCCATCTCTGATGAAGGTGCACAGCTGGGAGAGGGCCAGATCCTGTTCAGAGGCCTCATTGAGCTCCTGGAGGGAGACTGTGGTTTGGAGAGCTGTGTGCAGCATCTGGACGATATCCTGTTCCACTTGTTCAGACCCGACGAGTGGGGCTGGGGCAGAGACAGTGCGGGAGAGCAGATCTGCAACAACATTGTCACATCCTGGTGTGAACTGGAGACTGAAATTGTATTGGCGGAGGCGGTCAGACCAGCGGTGTAGACGCAGTGGTCTGTGGCCCGTGCCGGATGTCGACAGCAGGGCAGTGAGAGCCTGGTGATCGGTTCGCAGGGTGAAGGCACGGCCATACGTGTACAGATGCCACCGCTCACATGCCCAGACGCACGCCAGCACCTCACGCTCGCCTACTGAGTACTTCTGTTCGGTGGGGCTATGGGCTCGGGAGGCAAAGGCGATTGGTTTCTCCACTCCATTCTGTATCTGCGATAACACCGACCCCACAGCTGTAGCGGACGCGTCACAGGTGACGAGGGTGGGGCTGGCGACGTCAAAGTGAGCCAACACTGGAGGCGGCGTGAGCTGTGATTTGAGGAGGCGATCAGCTTCCGTACAGGCTTGTGACCACACCCAGGGCTCATCCTTTCACAGGAGCTGGTACAGTGGGACTGTGGTGGCTGAGTACTGGGGCAAAAACTTCAGGTAGTACCCAGTCATGCCAAGGAAGGAGGCAACCTGTGCTGCAGAGCTGGGTTCTGGGATGCTGTGAATGGCATCCACGTTTGACTGGAGTGGGGATATACTGTCAGCCGACAACCGAAACCCCACAAATTCGATCTCTGAAACAGCAAAGGCACACTTTTTGTCATTCTGTGTGAGCTTGTGTTTTGCTAGAGCTGTGGAAACACTGAAGGCGTTCATCGTGAGTGGAGGTCGAGGGCCCATGCACGACGATATCATCCAGGTAGATGGCCACCCCAGGAATGCCTGCGAGCACAGAGGCCATCACCTTTTGGAAGCAGCTGGGTGCAGAGCTAAGTCCAAATGGCATCCTGGTGTACCGAAAGATGCCAGCATGTGTCACAAAAGCAGTGAGGTCTCTGCTGCTGGGGTGGAGGGGAACCTGTAGATAGCCCTGTCGAAGGTCCAGTTTTGAGAACAGGATGGAACCATAGAACTGCGCTGTGAGTTCCTCTGACGTGGGCAGTGGATACTTGTCAGGGATTATGGCCTTATTCACTGCTCGAAGATCGACACAGACGCGTAGACCACCTGACTTTTTCATTGCGACCACCAGGTTGGAGACCCATGGGGAGGCATCAACTGGTTCGATGATTCCAGCTTCCAGTAGCTGCTTTAGTTCAGCTGTGACCCCGTCACGGAGAGCAAGCGGGATGTGGCGCAGTGGCTGAATGACAGGGGTAATGGTGGCGTCAACCATGGGCTGGTTCATGAAGGCAGTCAGGCAGCCCAGACCCTCGAAGAGTGCTGGCCACATTTGGCGCCACGGTGAGGCGACGTGCAGAATCACAGACCCGCCAGTGTCCAAGAGTGAAAAACCCAGGTCAGTGAAAAGATCCAGTCCCATCAGGTTAGCTCCTTGGCGTGACACATGAAAACAAAAATCTGGCAAAACTTTTGTTCCATAGCATACAGTGAGGTTGACTGAGCCCACTAGTCCAATTTTTGAATTACCATACCCTCAAAGGGTAGTGGAGGGTGCAGAGAGTGGCAGGGAGCTGAAAAAGCATTTGAATGTGTCCACATTCAGCAGTGAGACACTGGCACCGGTATCCAACAACAGCGGGATGCACACATCATTCAGGTTAATTGTGCATGATTTGAAAGCCACTACTGGCCCAGAGCTCACGTTGTGAATTATAATGCTTGAGGACTGAGAGTGTTCATTTGTAGCAACCGGGGCAGAGCGGCACACATTGGCAAAGTGATTTTGTTTTCCACAATTGCGACAGGCTTGGCTGCGCGCGGGCCAATTCTGCGCTCTGGTAGCATGTGAACGAGATCTGCAGTTTCCACACTGTTGCCGCGGTAGCGCGCGTTGCTGCCGTCGCACGAGCATTACCGTGTCAGAGCTGTCGGGGCCGAGGGCGCTGTCACTGGGTGTGTGTGCTAGTTTTGCTGCAAATTTGGCTGCAGACTCCACTTGAAAGGCAATGTTGACTGCCTGTGACAACGACAGATCGTCAGACTCGAGTAACAGTCTTTCACGCACTCTCACGTTGTTTGTGTGCTCTATTAGTTGATCACACACCATCTCATCTTGTAATGCACCGAACTTGTACGAGCTAGCTAACCCCCTCAAATTAGCCACGTATTGATGCACCAACTCGCCGAGGAGTTGGTGACGCTGTCTAAAAATGAATCGCCGCAGGAGGGCACTTTGTGGGGCAGAGAAGTGAGTGCTTAACAGAGCCACAGCCTCATCATATGTTTGGATTGAGTCTGCTGTGCATAATGTCCCAAGAAAAAGCTGGCCCTCAGCTCCCAAGCAATGGGATAACAGTGACTTTTTCTGAGCCGTACTCACAGTTTCTAGTCCAAGAGCAATGAGGTAGGTTTCGAAGGACTGTAACCAGCGAACCCATGGGATCGGGGGCTCACCGGGTAGTGCAAGGAAGAGAGGAGGTGGTGGAAGAGAGAATTCAGACATCCATCATAAACAACACTGAGAGCAATGTCCATCATAATCTACACTGAGAGCATTGTCCATCATAAACTACACTGAGGGCATTATCAAACATCAACTACACTGAGGGCATTGTCCATGATAAACTACACTGAGAGCATTGTCCATCATAAACTATACTGAGGGCAATGTCCATCATAAACTACACTGAGAGCATTGTCCATTATAAACTACGCTGAGAGCATTGTCCATCATAAAATACACTGAGAGCATTGTCCATCATAAACTACACTGAGAGCATTGTCCATCATAAACTACACTGAGAGCATATTCCATCGTAAACAACACTAAGAGCATTTTCCATCATAAACTACACTGAGAGCATTGTCCATCATAAATTACACTGAGAGAATTGTCCATCATAAACTACACTGAGAGCATTGTCCATCATAAATTACACTGAGAGCATTGTCCATCATAAACTACACTGAGAGCATTGTCCATCATAAACTACACTGAGTGCATTGTCCCTCATAAACTGCACTGAGAGCATTGTCCATCATAATCTACACTGAGAGCATTGTCCATCATAAACTACACTGAGAGCATTGTCCATCATAAACTACACTGAGAGCATTGTCCTTCATAAACTACACTGACAGCATTGTCCATCATAATCTACACTGAGTGCATTGTCCATCATAATCTACACTGGGAGCATTGTCCATCATAAATTACACTGAGAGCATTGTCCATCATAAACTACACTGAGAGCATTGCCATCATAAACTACACTGAGAGCATTGTCCATCATAAACAACACTGAGAGCATTGTCCATCATAACCTACACTGAGAGCATCGTCCATCATAAACTACACTGAGAGCATTGTCCATCATAAACTACACTGAGAGCATTGTCCATCATAAACAACACTGAGGGCATTGTCGATCATAAACTTCACTGAGAGCATTGTACATCATAAACTACACTGAGAGCATTGTCCCTCATATACTACACTGACAGCATTGTCCATCATAAACTACACTGAGAGCATTGTCCATCATAACCTACACTGAGAGCATTGTCCATCATAAGCTACACTGAGAGCATTGTCCATCATAAACTACACTGTTAAAATTGTCCATCATGAACTACACTGTGAGCATTGTCCATCATAATCTACACTGAGAGCATTGTCCATCATAAGCTACACTGACAGCATTGTCCATCATAAACAAATCTGAGAGCATTGTCCATCATAAACTACACTGAGAGCATTGTACATCATCAACTACACTGAGAGCATTGTCCAACATAAACAACATTGAGAGCATTGTCCATCATAAGCTACACTGAGAGCATTGTCCATCATAAACTACACTGTGAAAATTGTCCATCATGAACTACACTGTGAGCATTGTCCATCATAATCTCCACTGAGAGCATTGTCCATCATAAGCTACACTGAGAGCATTGTCCATCATAAACAAATCTGAGAGCATTGTCCATCATAAACTACACTGAGAGCATTGTCCATCATCAACCACACTGAGAGCATTGTCCAACATAAACAACACTGAGAGCATTGTCCATCATAAACTACACTGAGAGCATTGTCCATCATCAACCACACTGAGAGCATTGTCCATCATAAACTGCACTGAGGGCATTGTCCATCATAAACTACACTGAGAGCATTGTCCATCATAAACTACACTGTTAAAATTGCCCATCATGAACTACACTGTGAGCATTGTCCATCATAATCTACACTGAGAGCATTGTCCATCATAAGCTACACTGACAGCATTGTCCATCATAAACAAATCTGAGAGCATTGTCCATCATAAACTACACTGAGAGCATTGTCCATCATCAACTACACTGAGGGCATTGTCCATGATAAACTAAACTGACGGCATTATCCATCATAAACTACACTGAGTGCATTGTCCATCATAAACTACACTGAGAGCATTGTCCATCATAATCTACACTGAGAGCATTGTCCATCATAAATTATACTGAGAGCATTGTCAATCATAAACTACACTGAGAGCATTGTCCATCATAAACTACACTGAGAGCATTGTCCATCATAATCTACACTGAGAGCATTGTCCATCACAAACAACACTGAGAGCATTGTCCTTCATAAACTACACTGAGAGCATTGTCCATCATAATCTACACTGAGAGCATTGTCCATCACAAACAACACTGAGAGCATTGTCCATCATATTCTACACTGAGAGCATTGTCCATCATAAACTACACTGACAGCATTGTCCATCATAAACAAATCTGAGAGCATTGTCCATCATAAACTACACTGAGAGCATTGTCCATCATCAACTACACTGAGAGCATTGTCCAACATAAACAACATTGAGAGCATTGTCCATCATAAGCTACACTGAGAGCATTGTCCATCATAAACTACACTGTGAAAATTGTCCATCATGAACTACACTGTGAGCATTGTCCATCATAATCTACACTGAGAGCATTGTCCATCATAAGCTACACTGAGAGCATTGTCCATCATAAACAAATCTGAGAGCATTGTCCATCATAAACTACACTGAGAGCATTGTCCATCATCAACCACACTGAGAGCATTGTCCAACAAAAACAACACTGAGAGCATTGTCCATCATAAACTACACTGAGAGCATTGTCCATCATAAACTACTGCGAGAGCATTGTCCATCATATACTGCACTGAGGGCATTGTCCATCATAAACTACACTGAGAGCATTGTCCATCATAAACTACACTGAGAGCATTGTCCATCATAAACTACACTGAGGGCATTGTCCATGATAAACTAAACTGACGGCATTATCCATCATAAACTACACTGAGTGCATTGTCCATCATAAACTACACTGAGAGCATTGTCCATCAGAATCTACACTGAGAGCATTGTCCATCATAAATTATACTGAGAGCATTGTCAATCATAAACTACACTGAGAGCATTGTCCCTCATAAACTACACTGAGAGCATTGTCCATCATAATCTACACTGAGAGCATTGTCCATCACAAACAACACTGAGAGCATTGTCCTTCATAAACTACACTGAGAGCATTGTTCATCATAATCGACACTGAGAGCATTGTCCATCACAAACAACACTGAGAGCATTGTCCATCATATACTACACTGAGAGCATTGTCCATCATAAACTACACTGAGAGCATTGTCCATCATAAATTACTCTGAGAGCATTGTCCATCATAAACTACACTGAGAGCATTGTCCATCATAAACTACACTGAGAGCATTGTCCTTCATAATCTGCACTGAGAGCATTGTCCATCACAAACAACATTGAGAGCATTGTCCATCATAAACTACACTGAGAGCATTGTCCATCATAAACTACACTGAGAGTATTGTCCATTATAAACAACACTGAGAGCATTGTCCATCATAAATTGCACTGAGAGCATTGTCCATCATAAACTACACTGAGAGAATAGTCCTCATAAACTACACTGAGAGCATTGTCCATCATATACTACACTGAGAGCATTGTCCATCATAAACTACACTGAGAGCATTGTCCATCATAAGCTACACTGAGAGCATTGTCCATCATAAACCAAACTGAAAGCATTGTCCATGATAAAGTACACTGAGAGCATTGTCCATGATAAACTACACTGAGAGCATTGTCCATCATAAGCAACACTGAGAGCATTGTCGTTCATAAACTACACTGAGGGCATTGTCCATCATAAACTACACTGAGAGCATTGTCCATCATAAACTACACTGAGAGCATTGTCCATCATAAATTACACTGAGAGCATTGTCCATCATAAACTACACTGAGAGTATTGTCCATCATAAAGTACACTGAGAGCATTGTCCATCATAATCTACACTGAGAGCATTGTCCTCATAATCTACACTGAGAGCATTCTCCATCATAAACTACACTGAGAGCATTGTCAATCATAAACTACACTGAGAGCATTGTCCATCATAAACAACACTGAGAGCATTGTCCATCTTAAAATGAACTGAGAGCATTGTCCATCATAAACAACATTGAGAGCATTGTCCATCATAAACTACACTGAGAGCATTGTCCTTCATAAACTACACTGATAGCATTGTCCATCATAAACTACACTGAGAGCATTGTCCATTATAAACAACACTGAGAGCATTGTCCATCATAAACTACACTGAGAGGATTGTCCATCATAAACAACACTGAGAGCATTGTCCTCATAATCTACACTGAGAGCATTGTCCATCATAAACTACACTGAGAGCATTGTCAATCATAAACGACACTGAGAGCACTGTCCATCATAAACAACACTGAGGGTATTGCCCATCATAAACTACACTGAGAGCATTGTCCATCATAAACAAAACTGAGAGCATTGTCCATCATAAACTACACAGAGCATTGTCCATCATAAACAACACTGGAAGCATTGTCCATTATAAACAACACTGAGAGCATTGTCCATCATAAACTGCACTGAGAGCATTGTCCATCATAAACTACACTGAGAGAATTGTCCTAATAAACTACACTGAGAGCATTGTCCATCATAAACTACACTGAGAGCATTGTCCATCATAAACTACACTGAGAGCATTGTCCATCATAAACTAAACTGAGAGCATTGTCCATGATAAACTACACTGAGAGCATTGTCCATGATAAACTACACTGAGAGCATTGTCCTCATAAACAACACTGAGAGCATTGCCGTTCATAAACTACACTGAGGGCATTGTCCATCATAAACTACACTGAGAGCATTGTCCATCATAAGCTACACTGAGGGCATTGTCCCTCATAAACTACACTGAGAGCATTGTCCACCATAAACTACACTGAGAGCATTGTCCATCATAAACTACACTGGGAGCATTGTCCATCATAAACTACACTGAGAGCATTGTCCATTATAAACTACACTGAGAGCATTGTCCATCATAAACAACACTGAGAGCATTGAGCATCATAAACTACACAGAGCATTGTCCATCATAAACTACACTGAGAGCATTGTCCTAAATAAACTACACTGACAGCATTGTCCATCATATTCTACACTGAGAGCATTGTCCATCATAAACTACACTGGGAGCATTGTCCATTATAAACTACACTGAGAGCATTATCCATCATAAACTGCACTGGGAGCATTGCCATCATAAACTACACTGAGAGCATTGTCCATCATAAACTACACTGAGAGCATTGTACATCATAAACGACACTGAGAGCATTGTCCCTCATATAATACACTGAGAGCATTGTCCATCATAAACAACACTGAGAGCATTGTCCATCAAAATCTACACTGAGAGCATTGTCCATCATAAGCTACACTGAGAGCATTGTCCATCATAAACTACACTGTGAGCATTGTCCATCATAATCTACACTGTGAGCATTGTCCATCATAAGCTACACTGAGAGCATTGTCCATCATAAATTACACTGAGAGCATGGTCCATCATAAACAACATTGAGAGCATTGTCCATCATAAACTACACTGAGAGCATTGTCCATCATAAACTACATTGAGAGCATTGTCCTTCCTAAACTACACTGAGGGCATTGTCCATCATAAACTACACTGAGAGCATTGTCCATCATAAACTACACTGAGAGCATTGTCCATCATAAACTACACTGAGGGCATTGTCCATCATAAACAACACTGAGGGCTTTATCAAACATAAACTACACTGAGAGCATTGTCCTTCATAAACTACACTGAGAGCATTGTCCATCATTAACTACACTGAGAGCATTGACCATCATAAACTACATTGAGAGCATTGTCCATCATAAACAAAATTGAGAGCATTGTCCATCATAATGAACACTGAGAGCATTGTCCTCATAAACTACACTGGGAGCGTTTTCCATCATAAACTACACTGGGAGACGTGTCCATCATAAACTACACTGAGAGCATTGTCCATCATAAACTACACTGAGAGCATTGTCGATCAAAAACTACATTCAGAGCATTGTCCATCATAAACTATAGTGAGAGCATTGTCCATCATAATCTACACTGGGAGCATTGGCAATCATAAACTACACTGAGAGCATTGTTCTCATAATCTACACTGGGAGTGTTGTCCATCATAAACTACACTGAGAGCATTGTCCATCATAAACTACACTGAGAGCATTGTCCATCATAAACAACACAGAGAGCATTGTCCATCATAAAGTACACTGAGAGCATTGTCAATCATTAACTACACTGAGAGCATTGTCCTTATAAACAACACTGAGAGCATTGTCCATCATAAACTACACTGATAGCATTGTCCATCATAAACCACACTGGGAGCATTGTCCATTATAAACAACACTGAGAGCATTGTCCATCATAAACTACACTGAGAGGATTGTCCATCATAAACAACACTGAGAGCATTGTCCTCATAATCTACACTGAGAGCACTGTCCATCATAAACTACACTGAGAGCATTGTCAATCATAAACTACACTGAGAGCACTGTCCATCATAAACAACACTGAGGGCATTGCCCATCATAAACTACACTGAGAGCATTGTCCATCATAAACAACACTGAGAGCATTGTCCATCATAAACTACACTGAGAGCATTGTCTATCATAAACTACACTGGAAGCATTGTCCATTATAAACAACACTGAGAGCATTGTCCATCATAAACTGCACTGAGACCATTGTCCATCAAAAATTACACTGAGAGCATTGTCCATGATAAACTACACTGAGAGCATTGTCCATGATAAACTACACTGAGAGCATTGTCCATCATAAACAAGACTGAGAGCATTGTCGTTCATAAACTACACTGAGGGCATTGTCCATCATAAACTACACTGAGAGCATTGTCCATCATAAACTACACTGAGAGCATTGTCCATCATAAACTACACTGAGAGCATTGTCCATCATAAACTAAACTGAGAGCATTGTCCATGATAAACTACACTGAGAGCATTGTCCATGATAAACTACACTGAGAGCATTGTCCATCATAAACAAGACTGAGAGCATTGTCGTTCATAAACTACACTGAGGGCATTGTCCATCATAAACTACACTGAGAGCATTCTCCATCATAAACTACACTGAGAGCATTGTCCATCATCAGCTACACTGAGAGCATTGTCCATCATAAACTACACTGAGAGCATTGTCCATCATCAGCTACACTGAGGGCATTGTCCCTCATAAACTACACTGAGAGCATTGTCCATCATAAGCTACACTGAGGGCATTGTCCCTCATAAACTACACTGAGAGCATTGTCCACCATAAACTACACTGAGAGCATTGTCCATCATAAACTACACTGGGAGCATTGTCCATCATAATCTACACTGAGAGCACAGTCCATCATAAACTAAACTGAGGGCATTGTCCATCATAAACTACACTGAGAGCATTGTCCATCATAAACTACACTGAGAGCATTGTCCATCATAAACTACACTGAAAGCATTGTCCATCATAAACTACACTGAGAGCATTGTCCATTATAAACTACACTGAGAGCATTGTCCATCATAAACAACACTGAGAGCATTGAGCATCATATTCTACACTGAGAGCATTGTCCATCATAAACTACACTGGGAGCATTGTCCATCATAAACTACACTGAGAGCATTATCCATCATAAACTGCACTGGGAGCATTGCCATCATAAACTACACTGAGAGCATTGTCCATCATAAACTACACTGAGAGCATTGTACATCATAAACGACACTGAGAGCATTGTCCCTCATATAATACACTGAGAGCATTGTCCATCATAAACAACACTGAGAGCATTGTCCATCAAAATCTACACTGAGAGCATTGTCCATCATAAGCTACACTGAGAGCATTGTCCATCATAAACTACACTGTGAGCATTGTCCATCATAATCTACACTGTGAGCATTGTCCATCATAAGCTACACTGAGAGCATTGTCCATCATAAACTACACTGAGAACACTGTCCATCATAAACTACACTGAGAGCATTGTCCATCATAAACTACACTGAGAGCATGGTCCATCATAAACAACATTGAAAGCATTGTCCATCATAAACTACACTTAGAGCATTGTCCATCATAAACTACACTGAGAGCATTGTCCATCATAAACTACACTGAGAGCATTGTCCATCATAAACTACACTGAGAGCATTGTCCATCATAAACTACACTGGGAGCATTGTCCATCATAATCTACACTGAGAGCACAGTCCATCATAAACTAAACTGAGGGCATTGTCCATCATAAACTACACTGAGAGCATTGTCCATCATAAACTACACTGAGAGCATTGTCCATCATAAACTACACTGAAAGCATTGTCCATCATAAACTACACTGACAGCATTGTCCATTATAAACTACACTGAGAGCATTGTCCATCATAAACAACACTGAGAGCATTGAGCATCATATTCTACACTGAGAGCATTGTCCATCATAAACTGCACTGGGAGCATTGCCATCATAAACTACACTGAGAGCATTGTACATCATAAACAACACTGAGAGCATTGTCCATCAAAATCTACACTGAGAGCATTGTCCATCATAAGCTATACTGAGAGGATTGTCCCTCATAAACTACACTGACAGCATTGTCCATCATAAACTACACTGAGAGCATTGTCCATCATAACCTACACTGAGAGCATTGTCCATCATAAACTACACTGTAATAATTGTCCATCATGAACTACACTGTGAGCATTGTCCATCATAATCTACACTGAGAGCATTGTCCATCATAAGCTACACTGAGAGCATTGTCCATCATAAACAAATCTGAGAGCATTGTCCATCATAAACGACACTGAGAGCATTGGCTATCATCAACTACACTGAGAGCATTGCCCAACATAAACAACATTGAGAGCATTGTCCATCATAAACTACACTGAGAGCATTGTCCATCATAAACTACACTGAGAGCTTTGTCCATCATAAACTGCACTGAGGGCATTGTCCATCATAAACTACACTGAGAGCATTGTCCATCATAAACTACACTGAGAACATTGTCCATCATAAACTACACTGTGGGCATTGTCCATGATAAACTAAACTGAGGGCATTATCCATCATAAACTACACTGAGTGCATTGTCCATCATAAACTACACTGAGAGCATTGTGCATCATATACTACACTGAGAGCATTATCCATCATAAACTACACTGAGAGCATTGTCCATCATAACTTACACTGAGAGCATTGTCCATCATAAACTACACTGAGAGCATTGTCCATCATAAACTACACTGAGAGCATTGTCTTTCATAATCTACACTGAGAGCATTGTCCATCACAAACAACATTGAGAGCATTGTCCATCATAAACTATACTGAGAGCATTGTCCATCATAAACTACACTGAGAGTATTGTCCATTATAAACAACACTGAGAGCATTGTCCATCATAAACTACACTGAGAGGATTGTCCATCATAAACTACAGTGAGAGCATTGTCCTCATAATCTACACTGAGAGCATTGTCCATCATAAACTACACTGAGAGCATTGTCAAACGTAAACTACACTGAGAGCACTGTCCATCATAAACAACACTGAGGGCATTGCCCATCATAAACTACACCGAGAGCATTGTCCATCATAAACAACACTGAGAGCATTGTCCATCATAAACTACACTGAGAGCATTGTCCATCATAAACTACACTGGATGCATTGTCCATTATAAACAACACTGAGAGCATTGTCCTTCATAAATTGCACTGAGAGCATTGTCCATCATAAACTACACTGAGATAACTGTCCTCATAAACTACACTGAGAGCATTGTCATCATAAACTACACTGAGAGCATTGTCCATCATAAACTACACTGAGAGCATTGTCCAACATAAACTAAACTGAAAGCATTGTCCATGATAAACTACACTGAGAGCATTGTCCATGATAAACTACACTGAGAGCATTGTCCATCATAAGCAACACTGAGAGCATTGTCGTTCATAAACTACACTGAGGGCATTGTCCATCATAAACTACACTGAGAGCATTGTCCATCATAAACTACACTGAGAGCATTGTCCTTCATAAATTACACTGAGAGCATTGTCCATCATAAACTACACTGAGAGCATTGTCCATCATAAAGTACACTGAGATCATTGTCTATCATAATCTACACTGAGAGCATTGTCCTCATAATCTACACTGAGAGCATTGTCCATCATAAACTAAACTGAGAGCATTGTCAATCATAAACTACACTGAGAGCACTGTCCATCATAAACAACACTGAGAGCATTGTCCATCTTAAAATGAACTGAGAGCATTGTCCATCATAATCAACATTGAGAGCATTGTCCATCATAAACTACACTGAGAGCATTGTCCATCATAAACTACACTGATAGCTTTGTCCATCATAAACTACACTGAGAGCATTGTCCATTATAAACAAAACTGAGAGCATTGTCCATCATAAACTACACTGAGAGGATTGTCCATCATAAACAACACTGAGAGCATTGTCCTCATAATCTACACTGAGAGCATTGTCCATCATAAACTACACTGAGAGCATTGTCAATCATAAACTACACTGAGAGCACTGTCCATCATAAACAACACTGAGGGTATTGCCCATCATAAACTACACAGAGAGCATTGTCCATCATAAGCAACACTGAGAGCATTGTCCATCATAAACTATACTGAGAGCATCGTCCATCATAAACTACACTGGAAGCATTGTCCATTATAAACAACACTGAGAGCATTGTCCATCATAAACTGCACTGAGAGCATTGTCCATCATAAACTACACTGAGAGCATTGTCCATCATAAACTACGCTGAGAGCCTTGTCCATCATAAACTACACTGAGAGCATTGTCCATCAAAAACTAAACTGAGAGCATTGTCCATGATAAACTACACTGAGAGCATTGTCCATGATAAACTACACTGAGAGCATTGTCCTCATAAACTACACTGAGAGCATTGTCCATCATAAACTACACTGAGAACACTGTCCATCATAAACTACACTGAGAGCATTGTCCATCATAAACTACACTGAGAGCATGGTCCATCATAAACAACATTGAGAGCATTGTCCATCATAAACTACACTGAGAGCATTGTCCATCATAAACTACACTGAGAGCATTGTCCATCATAAACTACACTGAGAGCATTGTCCATCATAAACTACACTGAGAGCATTGTCCATCATAAACTACACTGGGAGCATTGTCCATCATAATCTACACTGAGAGCACAGTCCATCATAAACTAAACTGAGGGCATTGTCCATCATAAACTACACTGAGAGCATTGTCCATCATAAACTACACTGAGAGCATTGTCCATCATAAACTACACTGAAAGCATTGTCCATCATAAACTACACTGAGAGCATTGTCCATTATAAACTACACTGAGAGCATTGTCCATCATAAACAACACTGAGAGCATTGAGCATCATATTCTACACTGAGAGCATTGTCCATCATAAACTACACTGGGAGCATTGTCCATCATAAACTACACTGAGAGCATTATCCATCATAAACTGCACTGGGAGCATTGCCATCATAAACTACACTGAGAGCATTGTACATCATAAACAACACTGAGAGCATTGTCCATCAAAATCTACACTGAGAGCATTGTCCATCATAAGCTATACTGAGAGGATTGTCCCTCATAAACTACACTGACAGCATTGTCCATCATAAACTACACTGAGAGCATTGTCCATCATAACCTACACTGAGAGCATTGTCCATCATAAACTACACTGTAATAATTGTCCATCATGAACTACACTGTGAGCATTGTCCATCATAATCTACACTGAGAGCATTGTCCATCATAAGCTACACTGAGAGCATTGTCCATCATAAACAAATCTGAGAGCATTGTCCATCATAAACGACACTGAGAGCATTGGCTATCATCAACTACACTGAGAGCATTGCCCAACATAAACAACATTGAGAGCATTGTCCATCATAAACTACACTGAGAGCATTGTCCATCATAAACTACACTGAGAGCTTTGTCCATCATAAACTGCACTGAGGGCATTGTCCATCATAAACTACACTGAGAGCATTGTCCATCATAAACTACACTGAGAGCATTGTCCATCATAAACTACACTGTGGGCATTGTCCATGATAAACTAAACTGAGGGCATTATCCATCATAAACTACACTGAGTGCATTGTCCATCATAAACTACACTGAGAGCATTGTGCATCATATACTACACTGAGAGCATTGTCCATCATAAACTACACTGAGAGCATTGTCCATCATAACTTACACTGAGAGCATTGTCCATCATAAACTACACTGAGAGCATTGTCCATCATAAATTACACTGAGAGCATTGTCCTTCATAATCTACACTGAGAGCATTGTTCATCACAAACAACATTGAGAGCATTGTCCATCATAAACTATACTGAGAGCATTGTCCATCATAAACTACACTGAGAGTATTGTCCATTATAAACAACACTGAGAGCATTGTCCATCATAAACTACACTGAGAGGATTGTCCATCATAAACTACATTGAGAGCATTGTCCTCATAATCTACACTGAGAGCATTGTCCATCATAAACTACTCTGAGAGCATTGTCAAACGTAAACTACACTGAGAGCACTGTCCATCATAAACAACACTGAGGGCATTGCCCATCATAAACTACACCGAGAGCATTGTCCATCATAAACAACACTGAGAGCATTGTCCATCATAAACTACACTGAGAGCATTGTCCATCATAAACTACACTGGATGCATTGTCCATTATAAACAACACTGAGAGCATTGTCCTTCATAAATTGCACTGAGAGCATTGTCCATCATAAACTACACTGAGATAACTGTCCTCATAAACTACACTGAGAGCATTGTCATCATAAACTACACTGAGAGCATTGTCCATCATAAACTACACTGAGAGCATTGTCCAACATAAACTAAACTGAAAGCATTGTCCATGATAAACTACACTGAGAGCATTGTCCATGATAAACTACACTGAGAGCATTGTCCATCATAAGCAACACTGAGAGCATTGTCGTTCATAAACTACACTGAGGGCATTGTCCATCATAAACTACACTGAGAGCATTGTCCATCATAAACTACACTGAGAGCATTGTCCTTCATAAATCACACTGAGAGCATTGTCCATCATAAACTACACTGAGAGCATTGTCCATCATCAGCTACACTGAGAGCATTGTCCATCATAAACTACACTGAGAGCATTGTCCATCATCAGCTACACTGAGGGCATTGTCCCTCATAAACTACACTGAGAGCATTGTCCATCATAAGCTACACTGAGGGCATTGTCCCTCATAAACTACACTGAGAGCATTGTCCACCATAAACTACACTGAGAGCATTGTCCATCATAAACTACACTGGGAGCATTGTCCATCATAATCTACACTGAGAGCACAGTCCATCATAAACTAAACTGAGGGCATTGTCCATCATAAACTACACTGAGAGCATTGTCCATCATAAACTACACTGAGAGCATTGTCCATCATAAACTACACTGAAAGCATTGTCCATCATAAACTACACTGAGAGCATTGTCCATTATAAACTACACTGAGAGCATTGTCCATCATAAACAACACTGAGAGCATTGAGCATCATATTCTACACTGAGAGCATTGTCCATCATAAACTACACTGGGAGCATTGTCCATCATAAACTACACTGAGAGCATTATCCATCATAAACTGCACTGGGAGCATTGCCATCATAAACTACACTGAGAGCATTGTCCATCATAAACTACACTGAGAGCATTGTACATCATAAACGACACTGAGAGCATTGTCCCTCATATAATACACTGAGAGCATTGTCCATCATAAACAACACTGAGAGCATTGTCCATCAAAATCTACACTGAGAGCATTGTCCATCATAAGCTACACTGAGAGCATTGTCCATCATAAACTACACTGTGAGCATTGTCCATCATAATCTACACTGTGAGCATTGTCCATCATAAGCTACACTGAGAGCATTGTCCATCATAAACTACACTGAGAACACTGTCCATCATAAACTACACTGAGAGCATTGTCCATCATAAACTACACTGAGAGCATGGTCCATCATAAACAACATTGAAAGCATTGTCCATCATAAACTACACTTAGAGCATTGTCCATCATAAACTACACTGAGAGCATTGTCCATCATAAACTACACTGAGAGCATTGTCCATCATAAACTACACTGAGAGCATTGTCCATCATAAACTACACTGGGAGCATTGTCCATCATAATCTACACTGAGAGCACAGTCCATCATAAACTAAACTGAGGGCATTGTCCATCATAAACTACACTGAGAGCATTGTCCATCATAAACTACACTGAGAGCATTGTCCATCATAAACTACACTGAAAGCATTGTCCATCATAAACTACACTGACAGCATTGTCCATTATAAACTACACTGAGAGCATTGTCCATCATAAACAACACTGAGAGCATTGAGCATCATATTCTACACTGAGAGCATTGTCCATCATAAACTGCACTGGGAGCATTGCCATCATAAACTACACTGAGAGCATTGTACATCATAAACAACACTGAGAGCATTGTCCATCAAAATCTACACTGAGAGCATTGTCCATCATAAGCTATACTGAGAGGATTGTCCCTCATAAACTACACTGACAGCATTGTCCATCATAAACTACACTGAGAGCATTGTCCATCATAACCTACACTGAGAGCATTGTCCATCATAAACTACACTGTAATAATTGTCCATCATGAACTACACTGTGAGCATTGTCCATCATAATCTACACTGAGAGCATTGTCCATCATAAGCTACACTGAGAGCATTGTCCATCATAAACAAATCTGAGAGCATTGTCCATCATAAACGACACTGAGAGCATTGGCTATCATCAACTACACTGAGAGCATTGCCCAACATAAACAACATTGAGAGCATTGTCCATCATAAACTACACTGAGAGCATTGTCCATCATAAACTACACTGAGAGCTTTGTCCATCATAAACTGCACTGAGGGCATTGTCCATCATAAACTACACTGAGAGCATTGTCCATCATAAACTACACTGAGAACATTGTCCATCATAAACTACACTGTGGGCATTGTCCATGATAAACTAAACTGAGGGCATTATCCATCATAAACTACACTGAGTGCATTGTCCATCATAAACTACACTGAGAGCA
The DNA here is from genome assembly GCF_052327205.1 of Somniosus microcephalus. Classification (NCBI taxonomy): domain Eukaryota; kingdom Metazoa; phylum Chordata; class Chondrichthyes; order Squaliformes; family Somniosidae; genus Somniosus; species Somniosus microcephalus. The sequence continues at coordinate 76,384,088 of NC_140996.1, read as the reverse complement.
TTGTGCATCATATACTACACTGAGAGCATTGTCCATCATAAACTACACTGAGAGCATTGTCCATCATAACTTACACTGAGAGCATTGTCCATCATAAACTACACTGAGAGCATTGTCCATCATAAACTACACTGAGAGCATTGTCCTTCATAATCTACACTGAGAGCATTGTCCATCACAAACAACATTGAGAGCATTGTCCATCATAAACTATACTGAGAGCATTGTCCATCATAAACTACACTGAGAGTATTGTCCATTATAAACAACACTGAGAGCATTGTCCATCATAAACTACACTGAGAGGATTGTCCATCATAAACTACAGTGAGAGCATTGTCCTCATAATCTACACTGAGAGCATTGTCCATCATAAACTACACTGAGAGCATTGTCAAACGTAAACTACACTGAGAGCACTGTCCATCATAAACAACACTGAGGGCATTGCCCATCATAAACTACACCGAGAGCATTGTCCATCATAAACAACACTGAGAGCATTGTCCATCATAAACTACACTGAGAGCATTGTCCATCATAAACTACACTGGATGCATTGTCCATTATAAACAACACTGAGAGCATTGTCCTTCATAAATTGCACTGAGAGCATTGTCCATCATAAACTACACTGAGATAACTGTCCTCATAAACTACACTGAGAGCATTGTCATCATAAACTACACTGAGAGCATTGTCCATCATAAACTACACTGAGAGCATTGTCCAACATAAACTAAACTGAAAGCATTGTCCATGATAAACTACACTGAGAGCATTGTCCATGATAAACTACACTGAGAGCATTGTCCATCATAAGCAACACTGAGAGCATTGTCGTTCATAAACTACACTGAGGGCATTGTCCATCATAAACTACACTGAGAGCATTGTCCATCATAAACTACACTGAGAGCATTGTCCTTCATAAATTACACTGAGAGCATTGTCCATCATAAACTACACTGAGAGCATTGTCCATCATAAAGTACACTGAGATCATTGTCTATCATAATCTACACTGAGAGCATTGTCCTCATAATCTACACTGAGAGCATTGTCCATCATAAACTAAACTGAGAGCATTGTCAATCATAAACTACACTGAGAGCACTGTCCATCATAAACAACACTGAGAGCATTGTCCATCTTAAAATGAACTGAGAGCATTGTCCATCATAATCAACATTGAGAGCATTGTCCATCATAAACTACACTGAGAGCATTGTCCATCATAAACTACACTGATAGCTTTGTCCATCATAAACTACACTGAGAGCATTGTCCATTATAAACAAAACTGAGAGCATTGTCCATCATAAACTACACTGAGAGGATTGTCCATCATAAACAACACTGAGAGCATTGTCCTCATAATCTACACTGAGAGCATTGTCCATCATAAACTACACTGAGAGCATTGTCAATCATAAACTACACTGAGAGCACTGTCCATCATAAACAACACTGAGGGTATTGCCCATCATAAACTACACAGAGAGCATTGTCCATCATAAGCAACACTGAGAGCATTGTCCATCATAAACTATACTGAGAGCATCGTCCATCATAAACTACACTGGAAGCATTGTCCATTATAAACAACACTGAGAGCATTGTCCATCATAAACTGCACTGAGAGCATTGTCCATCATAAACTACACTGAGAGCATTGTCCATCATAAACTACGCTGAGAGCCTTGTCCATCATAAACTACACTGAGAGCATTGTCCATCAAAAACTAAACTGAGAGCATTGTCCATGATAAACTACACTGAGAGCATTGTCCATGATAAACTACACTGAGAGCATTGTCCTCATAAACTACACTGAGAGCATTGTCCATCATAAACTACACTGAGAACACTGTCCATCATAAACTACACTGAGAGCATTGTCCATCATAAACTACACTGAGAGCATGGTCCATCATAAACAACATTGAGAGCATTGTCCATCATAAACTACACTGAGAGCATTGTCCATCATAAACTACACTGAGAGCATTGTCCATCATAAACTACACTGAGAGCATTGTCCATCATAAACTACACTGAGAGCATTGTCCATCATAAACTACACTGGGAGCATTGTCCATCATAATCTACACTGAGAGCACAGTCCATCATAAACTAAACTGAGGGCATTGTCCATCATAAACTACACTGAGAGCATTGTCCATCATAAACTACACTGAGAGCATTGTCCATCATAAACTACACTGAAAGCATTGTCCATCATAAACTACACTGAGAGCATTGTCCATTATAAACTACACTGAGAGCATTGTCCATCATAAACAACACTGAGAGCATTGAGCATCATATTCTACACTGAGAGCATTGTCCATCATAAACTACACTGGGAGCATTGTCCATCATAAACTACACTGAGAGCATTATCCATCATAAACTGCACTGGGAGCATTGCCATCATAAACTACACTGAGAGCATTGTACATCATAAACAACACTGAGAGCATTGTCCATCAAAATCTACACTGAGAGCATTGTCCATCATAAGCTATACTGAGAGGATTGTCCCTCATAAACTACACTGACAGCATTGTCCATCATAAACTACACTGAGAGCATTGTCCATCATAACCTACACTGAGAGCATTGTCCATCATAAACTACACTGTAATAATTGTCCATCATGAACTACACTGTGAGCATTGTCCATCATAATCTACACTGAGAGCATTGTCCATCATAAGCTACACTGAGAGCATTGTCCATCATAAACAAATCTGAGAGCATTGTCCATCATAAACGACACTGAGAGCATTGGCTATCATCAACTACACTGAGAGCATTGCCCAACATAAACAACATTGAGAGCATTGTCCATCATAAACTACACTGAGAGCATTGTCCATCATAAACTACACTGAGAGCTTTGTCCATCATAAACTGCACTGAGGGCATTGTCCATCATAAACTACACTGAGAGCATTGTCCATCATAAACTACACTGAGAGCATTGTCCATCATAAACTACACTGTGGGCATTGTCCATGATAAACTAAACTGAGGGCATTATCCATCATAAACTACACTGAGTGCATTGTCCATCATAAACTACACTGAGAGCATTGTGCATCATATACTACACTGAGAGCATTGTCCATCATAAACTACACTGAGAGCATTGTCCATCATAACTTACACTGAGAGCATTGTCCATCATAAACTACACTGAGAGCATTGTCCATCATAAACTACACTGAGAGCATTGTCCTTCATAATCTACACTGAGAGCATTGTTCATCACAAACAACATTGAGAGCATTGTCCATCATAAACTATACTGAGAGCATTGTCCATCATAAACTACACTGAGAGTATTGTCCATTATAAACAACACTGAGAGCATTGTCCATCATAAACTACACTGAGAGGATTGTCCATCATAAACTACATTGAGAGCATTGTCCTCATAATCTACACTGAGAGCATTGTCCATCATAAACTACTCTGAGAGCATTGTCAAACGTAAACTACACTGAGAGCACTGTCCATCATAAACAACACTGAGGGCATTGCCCATCATAAACTACACCGAGAGCATTGTCCATCATAAACAACACTGAGAGCATTGTCCATCATAAACTACACTGAGAGCATTGTCCATCATAAACTACACTGGATGCATTGTCCATTATAAACAACACTGAGAGCATTGTCCTTCATAAATTGCACTGAGAGCATTGTCCATCATAAACTACACTGAGATAACTGTCCTCATAAACTACACTGAGAGCATTGTCATCATAAACTACACTGAGAGCATTGTCCATCATAAACTACACTGAGAGCATTGTCCAACATAAACTAAACTGAAAGCATTGTCCATGATAAACTACACTGAGAGCATTGTCCATGATAAACTACACTGAGAGCATTGTCCATCATAAGCAACACTGAGAGCATTGTCGTTCATAAACTACACTGAGGGCATTGTCCATCATAAACTACACTGAGAGCATTGTCCATCATAAACTACACTGAGAGCATTGTCCTTCATAAATCACACTGAGAGCATTGTCCATCATAAACTACACTGAGAGCATTGTCCATCATAATGTACACTGAGATCATTGTCTATCATAATCTACACTGAGAGCATTGTCCTCATAATCTACACTGAGAGCATTGTCCATCATAAACTACACTGAGAGCATTGTCAATCATAAACTACACTGAGAGCATTGTCCATCATAAACAACACTGAGAGCATTGTCCATCTTAAAATGAACTGAGAGCATTGTCCATCATAATCAACATTGAGAGCATTGTCCATCATAAACTACACTGAGAGCATTGTCCATCATAAACTACACTGATAGCTTTGTCCATCATAAACTACACTGAGAGCATTGTCCATTATAAACAAAACTGAGAGCATTGTCCATCATAAACTACACTGAGAGGATTGTCCATCATAAACAACACTGAGAGCATTGTCCTCATAATCTACACTGAGAGCATTGTCCATCATAAACTACACTGAGAGCATTGTCAATCATAAACTACACTGAGAGCACTGTCCATCATAAACAACACTGAGGGTATTGCCCATCATAAACTACACAGAGAGCATTGTCCATCATAAGCAACACTGAGAGCATTGTCCATCATAAACTATACTGAGAGCATCGTCCATCATAAACTACACTGGAAGCATTGTCCATTATAAACAACACTGAGAGCATTGTCCATCATAAACTGCACTGAGAGCATTGTCCATCATAAACTACACTGAGAGCATTGTCCATCATAAACTACACTGAGAGCCTTGTCCATCATAAACTACACTGAGAGCATTGTCCATCAAAAACTAAACTGAGAGCATTGTCCATGATAAACTACACTGAGAGCATTGTCCATGATAAACTACACTGAGAGCATTGTCCTCATAAACTACACTGAGAGCATTGTCCATCATAAACTACACTGAGAACACTGTCCATCATAAACTACACTGAGAGCATTGTCCATCATAAACTACACTGAGAGCATGGTCCATCATAAACAACATTGAGAGCATTGTCCATCATAAACTACACTGAGAGCATTGTCCATCATAAACTACACTGAGAGCATTGTCCATCATAAACTACACTGAGAGCATTGTCCATCATAAACTACACTGAGAGCATTGTCCATCATAAACTACACTGGGAGCATTGTCCATCATAATCTTCACTGAGAGCACAGTCCATCATAAACTAAACTGAGGGCATTGTCCATCATAAACTACACTGAGAGCATTGTCCATCATAAACTACACTGAGAGCATTGTCCATCATAAACTACACTGAAAGCATTGTCCATCATAAACTACACTGAGAGCATTGTCCATTATAAACTACACTGAGAGCATTGTCCATCATAAACAACACTGAGAGCATTGAGCATCATATTCTACACTGAGAGCATTGTCCATCATAAACTACACTGGGAGCATTGTCCATCATAAACTACACTGAGAGCATTATCCATCATAAACTGCACTGGGAGCATTGCCATCATAAACTACACTGAGAGCATTGTCCATCATAAACTACACTGGGAGCATTGTCCATCATAAACTACACTGAGAGCATTGTCCATCATAACCTACACTGAGAGCATTGTCCATCATAAACTACACTGTAATAATTGTCCATCATGAACTACACTGTGAGCATTGTCCATCATAATCTACACTGAGAGCATTGTCCATCATAAGCTACACTGAGAGCATTGTCCATCATAAACAAATCTGAGAGCATTGTCCATCATAAACGACACTGAGAGCATTGGCTATCATCAACTACACTGAGAGCATTGCCCAACATAAACAACATTGAGAGCATTGTCCATCATAAACTACACTGAGAGCATTGTCCTTCATAAACTACACTGAGAGCTTTGTCCATCATAAACTGCACTGAGGGCATTGTCCATCATAAACTACACTGAGAGCATTGTCCATCATAAACTACACTGAGAGCATTGTCCATCATAAACTACACTGTGGGCATTGTCCATGATAAACTAAACTGAGGGCATTATCCATCATAAACTACACTGAGTGCATTGTCCATCATAAACTACACTGAGAGCATTGTGCATCATATACTACACTGAGAGCATTGTCCATCATAAACTACACTGAGAGCATTGTCCATCATAACTTACACTGAGAGCATTGTCCATCATAAACTACACTGAGAGCATTGTCCATCATAAACTACACTGAGAGCATTGTCCTTCATAATCTACACTGAGAGCATTGTCCATCACAAACAACATTGAGAGCATTGTCCATCATAAACTATACTGAGAGCATTGTCCATCATAAACTACACTGAGAGTATTGTCCATTATAAACAACACTGAGAGCATTGTCCATCATAAACTACACTGAGAGGATTGTCCATCATAAACTACAGTGAGAGCATTGTCCTCATAATCTACACTGAGAGCATTGTCCATCATAAACTACACTGAGAGCATTGTCAAACGTAAACTACACTGAGAGCACTGTCCATCATAAACAACACTGAGGGCATTGCCCATCATAAACTACACCGAGAGCATTGTCCATCATAAACAACACTGAGAGCATTGTCCATCATAAACTACACTGAGAGCATTGTCCATCATAAACTACACTGGATGCATTGTCCATTATAAACAACACTGAGAGCATTGTCCTTCATAAATTGCACTGAGAGCATTGTCCATCATAAACTACACTGAGATAACTGTCCTCATAAACTACACTGAGAGCATTGTCATCATAAACTACACTGAGAGCATTGTCCATCATAAACTACACTGAGAGCATTGTCCAACATAAACTAAACTGAAAGCATTGTCCATGATAAACTACACTGAGAGCATTGTCCATGATAAACTACACTGAGAGCATTGTCCATCATAAGCAACACTGAGAGCATTGTCGTTCATAAACTACACTGAGGGCATTGTCCATCATAAACTACACTGAGAGCATTGTCCATCATAAACTACACTGAGAGCATTGTCCTTCATAAATTACACTGAGAGCATTGTCCATCATAAACTACACTGAGAGCATTGTCCATCATAAAGTACACTGAGATCATTGTCTATCATAATCTACACTGAGAGCATTGTCCTCATAATCTACACTGAGAGCATTGTCCATCATAAACTACACTGAGAGCATTGTCAATCATAAACTACACTGAGAGCACTGTCCATCATAAACAACACTGAGAGCATTGTCCATCTTAAAATGAACTGAGAGCATTGTCCATCATAATCAACATTGAGAGCATTGTCCATCATAAACTACACTGAGAGCATTGTCCATCATAAACTACACTGATAGCTTTGTCCATCATAAACTACACTGAGAGCATTGTCCATTATAAACAAAACTGAGAGCATTGTCCATCATAAACTACACTGAGAGGATTGTCCATCATAAACAACACTGAGAGCATTGTCCTCATAATCTACACTGAGAGCATTGTCCATCATAAACTACACTGAGAGCATTGTCAATCATAAACTACACTGAGAGCACTGTCCATCATAAACAACACTGAGGGTATTGCCCATCATAAACTACACAGAGAGCATTGTCCATCATAAGCAACACTGAGAGCATTGTCCATCATAAACTATACTAAGAGCATCGTCCATCATAAACTACACTGGAAGCATTGTCCATTATAAACAACACTGAGAGCATTGTCCATCATAAACTGCACTGAGAGCATTGTCCATCATAAACTACACTGAGAGCATTGTCCATCATAAACTACACTGAGAGCATTGTCCATCATAAACTACACTGAGAGCATTGTCCATCAAAAACAAAACTGAGAGCATTGTCCATGATAAACTACACTGAGAGCATTGTCCATGATAAACTACACTGAGAGCATTGTCCTCATAAACTACACTGAGAGCATTGTCCATGATAAACTACACTGAGGGCATTGTCCATCATAAACTAAACTGAGAGCATTGTCCATCATAAATTACACTGTGAGCATTTTCCATCGTAAGCTACACTGAGGGCATTGTCCCTCATAAACTACACTGACAGCATTGTCCACCATAAACTACACTGAGAGCATTGTCCATCATAAACTACACTGGGAGCATTGTCCAACATAATCTACACTGAGAGCACTGTCCATCATAAACTAAACTGAGGGCATTGTCCATCATAAACTACACTGAGAGCATTGTCCATCATAAACAACACTGAGAGCATTGTCCATCATAAACTACACTGAGAGCATTGTCAATCATAAACTACACTGAGAGCATTGTCCATTATAAACTACACTGAGAGCATTGTCCATCATAAACTACACTGAGAGCATTGAGCATCATAAACTACACTGAGAGCATTGTCCATCATAAACTACACTGAGAGCATTGTCCTTCATAAACAACACTGATAGCATTGTCCATCATATTCTACACTGAGAGCATTGTCCATCATAAACTACACTGGGAGCATTGTCCACCATAAACTGCACTGAGAGCATTATCCATCATAAACTGCACTGGGAGCATTGCCATCATAAACTACACTGAGAGCATTGTCCATTATAAACTACACTGAGAGCATTGTCCATCATAAACTACACTGAGAGCATTGAGCATCATAAACTACACTGAGAGCATTGTCCATCATAAACTACACTGAGAGCATTGTCCTTCATAAACTACACTGATAGCATTGTCCATCATATTCTACACTGAGAGCATTGTCCCTCATAAACTACACTGGGAGCATTGTCCACCATAAACTGCACTGAGAGCATTATCCATCATAAACTGCACTGGGAGCATTGCCATCATAAACTACACTGAGAGCATTGTCCATCATAAACTACACTGAGAGCATTGTACATCATAAACGACACTGAGAGCATTGTCCCTCATATAATACACTGAGAGCATTGTCCATCGTAAACTACACTGAGAGCATTGTCCATCAAAATCTACACTGAGAGCATTGTCCATCATAAGCTACACTGAGAGCATTGTCCATCATAAACTACACTGTGAGCATTGTCCATCATAATCTACACTGTGAGCATTGTCCATCATAAGCTACACTGAGAGCATTGTCCATCATAAACTACACTGAGAACATTGTCCATCATAAACTACACTGAGAGCATTGTCCATCATAAACTACACTGAAGGCATTGTCCATCATAAACTACACTGAGGGCTTTATCAAACATAAACTACACTGAGAGCATTGTCCTTCATAAACTACACTGAGAGCATTGTCCATCATAAACTACACTGAGAGCATTGTCCATCATAAACTACACTGAGAGCATTGTCCTTATAAACTACACTGGGAGCGTTGTCCATCATAAACTACACTGGGAGCCTTGTCCATCATTAACTAAACTGAGAGCATTGCCCATCATAAACTACACTGAGAGCATTGTCCATCATAAACAACACTGAGAGCATTGTCCATCATAAAAAACACAGAGCATTGTCCATCATAATCTACACTGAGAACATTGTCCATCATAATCTACACTGAGAGCATTGTCCATCATAAACTACACTGAGAGCATTGTCCATCATAAACTACACTGAGAGCATTGTCTATCATAAACTACACTGAGAGCAATGTCCACCATAAACTACACTAAGAGCATTGTCCATCATAAAGTACACTGAGATCATTGTCTATCATAATCTACACTGAGAGCATTGTCCTCATAATCTACACTGAGAGCATTGTCCATCATAAACTACACTGAGAGCATTGTCAATCATAAACTACACTGAGAGCACTGTCCATCATAAACAACACTGAGAGCACTGTCCATCATAAACTAAACTGAGGGCATTGTCCATCATAAACTACACTGAGAGCATTGTCCATCATAAACAACACTGAGAGCATTGTCCATCATAAACTACACTGAGAGCATTGTCAATCATAAACTACACTGAGAGCATTGTGCATTATAAACTACACTGAGAGCATTGTCCATCATAAACTACACTGAGAGCATTGAGCATCATAAACTACACTGAGAGCATTGTCCATCATAAACTACACTGAGAGCATTGTCCTTCATAAACAACACTGATAGCATTGTCCATCATATTCTACACTGAGAGCATTGTCCATCATAAACTACACTGGGAGCATTGTCCACCATAAACTGCACTGAGAGCATTATCCATCATAAACTGCACTGGGAGCATTGCCATCATAAACTACACTGAGAGCATTGTCCATTATAAACTACACTGAGAGCATTGTCCATCATAAACTACACTGAGAGCATTGAGCATCATAAACTACACTGAGAGCATTGTCCATCATAAACTACACTGAGAGCATTGTCCTTCATAAACTACACTGATAGCATTGTCCATCATATTCTACACTGAGAGCATTGTCCATCATAAACTACACTGGGAGCATTGTCCACCATAAACTGCACTGAGAGCATTATCCATCATAAACTGCACTGGGAGCATTGCCTTCATAAACTACACTGAGAGCATTGTCCATCATAAACTACACTGAGAGCATTGTACATCATAAACGACACTGAGAGCATTGTCCCTCATATAATACACTGAGAGCAACGTCCATCGTAAACTACACTGAGAGCATTGTCCATCAAAATCTACACTGAGAGCATTGTCCATCATAAGCTACACTGAGAGCATTGTCCATCATAAACTACACTGTTAGCATTGTCCATCATTATCTACACTGTGAGCATTGTCCATCATAAGCTACACTGAGAGCATTGTCCATCATAAACTACACTGAGAACACTGTCCATCATAAACTACACTGAGAGCATAGTCCATCATAAACTACACTGAGAGCATGGTCCATCATAAACAACATTGAGAGCATTGTCCATCATTAACTACACTGAGAACATTGTCCATCATAAACTACACGGAGAGCATTGTCCTTCATAAACTACACTGAGGGCATTGTCCATCATAAACTACACTGAGAGCATTGTCCATCATAAACTACACTGAGAGCATTGTCCATCATAAACTACACTGAGGGCATTGTCCATCATAAACTACACTGAGGGCTTTATCAAACATAAACTACACTGAGAGCATTGTCCTTCATAAACTACACTGAGAGCATTGTCCATCATAAACTACACTGAGAGCATTGATCATCATAAACTACACTGAGAGCATTGTCCATCATAAACTATACTGAGGGCATTGTCCATCATAATCTACACTGGGAGCATTGTCCATCATAAACTACACTGAGAGCATTGTCCTTATAAACTACACTGGGAGCGTTGTCCATCATAAACTACACTGGGAGCCTTGTCCAGCATTAACTAAACTGAGAGCATTGCCCATCATAAACTACACTGAGAGCATTGTCCATCATAAACAACACTGAGAGCATTGTCCATCATAAAAAACACAGAGCATTGTCCATCATAATCTACACTGAGAACATTGTCCATCATAATCTACACTGAGAGCATTGTCCATTATAAACTAGACTGAGAGCATTGTCCATCATAAACTACACTGAGAGCATTGTCTATCATAAACAACACTGAGAGCAATGTCCACCATAAACTACACTAAGAGCATTGTCCATCATAAACAACACTGAGAGCATTGTCCATCATAAACAACGCTGAGAGCATTGTCCATCATAAACTTCACTGAGAGCATTGTCCATCATAAACTTTACTGAGAGCATTGTCCATCATAAACTACCCTGAGCGCATTGTCCATCATAAACTACACTGAGAGCATTGTCTATCATAAACTACACTGAGAGCAATGTCCACCATAAACTACACTAAGAGCATTGTCCATCATAAACAACACTGAGAGCATTGTCCATCATAAACAACACTGAGAGCACTGTCCATCATAAACTAAACTGAGGGCATTGTCCATCATAAACTACACTGAGAGCATTGTCCATCATAAACAACACTGAGAGCATTGTCCATCATAAACTACACTGAGAGCATTGTCAATCATAAACTACACTGAGAGCATTGTGCATTATAAACTACACTGAGAGCATTGTCCATCATAAACTACACTGAGAGCATTGAGCATCATAAACTACACTGAGAGCATTGTCCATCATAAACTACACTGAGAGCATTGTCCTTCATAAACAACACTGATAGCATTGTCCATCATATTCTACACTGAGAGCATTGTCCATCATAAACTACACTGGGAGCATTGTCCACCATAAACTGCACTGAGAGCATTATCCATCATAAACTGCACTGGGAGCATTGCCATCATAAACTACACTGAGAGCATTGTCCATTATAAACTACACTGAGAGCATTGTCCATCATAAACTACACTGAGAGCATTGAGCATCATAAACTACACTGAGAGCATTGTCCATCATAAACTACACTGAGAGCATTGTCCTTCATAAACTACACTGATAGCATTGTCCATCATATTCTACACTGAGAGCATTGTCCATCATAAACTACACTGGGAGCATTGTCCACCATAAACTGCACTGAGAGCATTATCCATCATAAACTGCACTGGGAGCATTGCCTTCATAAACTACACTGAGAGCATTGTCCATCATAAACTACACTGAGAGCATTGTACATCATAAACGACACTGAGAGCATTGTCCCTCATATAATACACTGAGAGCAACGTCCATCGTAAACTACACTGAGAGCATTGTCCATCAAAATCTACACTGAGAGCATTGTCCATCATAAGCTACACTGAGAGCATTGTCCATCATAAGCTACACTGAGAGCATTGTCCATCATAAACTACACTGTGAGCATTGTCCATCATAATCTACACTGTGAGCATTGTCCATCATAAGCTACACTGAGAGCATTGTCCATCATAAACTACACTGAGAACACTGTCCATCATAAACTACACTGAGAGCATAGTCCATCATAAACTACACTGAGAGCATGGTCCATCATAAACAACATTGAAAGCATTGTCCATCATTAACTACACTGAGAACATTGTCCATCATAAACTACACGGAGAGCATTGTCCTTCATAAACTACACTGAGGGCATTGTCCATCATAAACTACACTGAGAGCATTGTCCATCATAAACTACACTGAGAGCATTGTCCATCATAAACTACACTGAAGGCATTGTCCATCATAAACTACACTGAGGGCTTTATCAAACATAAACTACACTGAGAGCATTGTCCTTCATAAACTACACTGAGAGCATTGTCCATCATAAACTACACTGAGAGCATTGACCATCATAAACTACACTGAGAGCATTGTCCATCATAAACTATACTGAGGGCATTGTCCATCATAATCTACACTGGGAGCATTGTCCATCATAAACTACACTGAGAGCATTGTCCTTATAAACTACACTGGGAGCGTTGTCCATCATAAACTACACTGGGAGCCTTGTCCATCATTAACTAAACTGAGAGCATTGCCCATCATAAACTACACTGAGAGCATTGTCCATCATAAACAACACTGAGAGCATTGTCCATCATAAAAAACACAGAGCATTGTCCATCATAATCTACACTGAGAACATTGTCCATCATAATCTACACTGAGAGCATTGTCCATCATAAACTACACTGAGAGCATTGTCCATCATAAACTACACTGAGAGCATTGTCTATCATAAACTACACTGAGAGCAATGTCCACCATAAACTACACTAAGAGCATTGTCCATCATAAAGTACACTGAGATCATTGTCTATCATATTCTACACTGAGAGCATTGTCCTCATAATCTACACTGAGAGCATTGTCCATCATAAACTACACTGAGAGCATTGTCAATCATAAACTACACTGAGAGCACTGTCCATCATAAACAACACTGAGAGCACTGTCCATCATAAACTAAACTGAGGGCATTGTCCATCATAAACTACACTGAGAGCATTGTCCATCATAAACAACACTGAGAGCATTGTCCATCATAAACTACACTGAGAGCATTGTCAATCATAAACTACACTGAGAGCATTGTGCATTATAAACTACACTGAGAGCATTGTCCATCATAAACTACACTGAGAGCATTGAGCATCATAAACTACACTGAGAGCATTGTCCATCATAAACTACACTGAGAGCATTGTCCTTCATAAACAACACTGATAGCATTGTCCATCATATTCTACACTGAGAGCATTGTCCATCATAAACTACACTGGGAGCATTGTCCACCATAAACTGCACTGAGAGCATTATCCATCATAAACTGCACTGGGAGCATTGCCATCATAAACTACACTGAGAGCATTGTCCATTATAAACTACACTGAGAGCATTGTCCATCATAAACTACACTGAGAGCATTGAGCATCATAAACTACACTGAGAGCATTGTCCATCATAAACTACACTGAGAGCATTGTCCTTCATAAACTACACTGATAGCATTGTCCATCATATTCTACACTGAGAGCATTGTCCATCATAAACTACACTGGGAGCATTGTCCACCATAAACTGCACTGAGAGCATTATCCATCATAAACTGCACTGGGAGCATTGCCTTCATAAACTACACTGAGAGCATTGTCCATCATAAACTACACTGAGAGCATTGTACATCATAAACGACACTGAGAGCATTGTCCCTCATATAATACACTGAGAGCAACGTCCATCGTAAACTACACTGAGAGCATTGTCCATCAAAATCTACACTGAGAGCATTGTCCATCATAAGCTACACTGAGAGCATTGTCCATCATAAACTACACTGTTAGCATTGTCCATCATTATCTACACTGTGAGCATTGTCCATCATAAGCTACACTGAGAGCATTGTCCATCATAAACTACACTGAGAACACTGTCCATCATAAACTACACTGAGAGCATAGTCCATCATAAACTACACTGAGAGCATGGTCCATCATAAACAACATTGAGAGCATTGTCCATCATTAACTACACTGAGAACATTGTCCATCATAAACTACACGGAGAGCATTGTCCTTCATAAACTACACTGAGGGCATTGTCCATCATAAACTACACTGAGAGCATTGTCCATCATAAACTACACTGAGAGCATTGTCCATCATAAACTACACTGAGGGCATTGTCCATCATAAACTACACTGAGGGCTTTATCAAACATAAACTACACTGAGAGCATTGTCCTTCATAAACTACACTGAGAGCATTGTCCATCATAAACTACACTGAGAGCATTGATCATCATAAACTACACTGAGAGCATTGTCCATCATAAACTATACTGAGGGCATTGTCCATCATAATCTACACTGGGAGCATTGTCCATCATAAACTACACTGAGAGCATTGTCCTTATAAACTACACTGGGAGCGTTGTCCATCATAAACTACACTGGGAGCCTTGTCCAGCATTAACTAAACTGAGAGCATTGCCCATCATAAACTACACTGAGAGCATTGTCCATCATAAACAACACTGAGAGCATTGTCCATCATAAAAAACACAGAGCATTGTCCATCATAATCTACACTGAGAACATTGTCCATCATAATCTACACTGAGAGCATTGTCCATTATAAACTACACTGAGAGCATTGTCCATCATAAACTACACTGAGAGCATTGTCTATCATAAACTACACTGAGAGCAATGTCCACCATAAACTACACTAAGAGCATTGTCCATCATAAACAACACTGAGAGCATTGTCCATCATAAACAACGCTGAGAGCATTGTCCATCATAAACTTCACTGAGAGCATTGTCCATCATAAACTTTACTGAGAGCATTGTCCATCATAAACTACCCTGAGCGCATTGTCCATCATAAACTACACTGAGAGCATTGTCTATCATAAACTACACTGAGAGCAATGTCCACCATAAACTACACTAAGAGCATTGTCCATCATAAACAACACTGAGAGCATTGTCCATCATAAACAACACTGAGAGCACTGTCCATCATAAACTAAACTGAGGGCATTGTCCATCATAAACTACACTGAGAGCATTGTCCATCATAAACAACACTGAGAGCATTGTCCATCATAAACTACACTGAGAGCATTGTCAATCATAAACTACACTGAGAGCATTGTGCATTATAAACTACACTGAGAGCATTGTCCATCATAAACTACACTGAGAGCATTGAGCATCATAAACTACACTGAGAGCATTGTCCATCATAAACTACACTGAGAGCATTGTCCTTCATAAACAACACTGATAGCATTGTCCATCATATTCTACACTGAGAGCATTGTCCATCATAAACTACACTGGGAGCATTGTCCACCATAAACTGCACTGAGAGCATTATCCATCATAAACTGCACTGGGAGCATTGCCATCATAAACTACACTGAGAGCATTGTCCATTATAAACTACACTGAGAGCATTGTCCATCATAAACTACACTGAGAGCATTGAGCATCATAAACTACACTGAGAGCATTGTCCATCATAAACTACACTGAGAGCATTGTCCTTCATAAACTACACTGATAGCATTGTCCATCATATTCTACACTGAGAGCATTGTCCATCATAAACTACACTGGGAGCATTGTCCACCATAAACTGCACTGAGAGCATTATCCATCATAAACTGCACTGGGAGCATTGCCTTCATAAACTACACTGAGAGCATTGTCCATCATAAACTACACTGAGAGCATTGTACATCATAAACGACACTGAGAGCATTGTCCCTCATATAATACACTGAGAGCAACGTCCATCGTAAACTACACTGAGAGCATTGTCCATCAAAATCTACACTGAGAGCATTGTCCATCATAAGCTACACTGAGAGCATTGTCCATCATAAACTACACTGTTAGCATTGTCCATCATTATCTACACTGTGAGCATTGTCCATCATAAGCTACACTGAGAGCATTGTCCATCATAAACTACACTGAGAACACTGTCCATCATAAACTACACTGAGAGCATAGTCCATCATAAACTACACTGAGAGCATGGTCCATCATAAACAACATTGAGAGCATTGTCCATCATTAACTACACTGAGAACATTGTCCATCATAAACTACACGGAGAGCATTGTCCTTCATAAACTACACTGAGGGCATTGTCCATCATAAACTACACTGAGAGCATTGTCCATCATAAACTACACTGAGAGCATTGTCCATCATAAACTACACTGAGGGCATTGTCCATCATAAACTACACTGAGGGCTTTATCAAACATAAACTACACTGAGAGCATTGTCCTTCATAAACTACACTGAGAGCATTGTCCATCATAAACTACACTGAGAGCATTGATCATCATAAACTACACTGAGAGCATTGTCCATCATAAACTATACTGAGGGCATTGTCCATCATAATCTACACTGGGAGCATTGTCCATCATAAACTACACTGAGAGCATTGTCCTTATAAACTACACTGGGAGCGTTGTCCATCATAAACTACACTGGGAGCCTTGTCCAGCATTAACTAAACTGAGAGCATTGCCCATCATAAACTACACTGAGAGCATTGTCCATCATAAACAACACTGAGAGCATTGTCCATCATAAAAAACACAGAGCATTGTCCATCATAATCTACACTGAGAACATTGTCCATCATAATCTACACTGAGAGCATTGTCCATTATAAACTACACTGAGAGCATTGTCCATCATAAACTACACTGAGAGCATTGTCTATCATAAACTACACTGAGAGCAATGTCCACCATAAACTACACTAAGAGCATTGTCCATCATAAACAACACTGAGAGCATTGTCCATCATAAACAACGCTGAGAGCATTGTCCATCATAAACTTCACTGAGAGCATTGTCCATCATAAACTTTACTGAGAGCATTGTCCATCATAAACTACCCTGAGCGCATTGTCCATCATAAACTACACTGAAGGCATTATCCATCATAAACTACACTGAGAGCATTGTCCATCATAAACAACACTGAGTGCCTTGTCCATCATAAACTACACTGAGAGCATTGTCCTTCATAAACTACACTGAGAGTATTGTCCATCATAAGCTACACTGAAAGGCTTGCCCATCATAAACTACACTGAGAGCATTGTCCATCATAAACTACATTGAGAGTATTGTCCAACATAAACATCACTGAGAGCATTGTCCATCATAAACTACGCTGCGAGCATTGTCCATAATAAACTATACTGAGGGCATTATCCATCATAAACTACACTGAGAGCATTGTCCATCATAAACTACGCTGAGAGCATTGTGCATCATAAACTACACTGAGAGGCTTGTCCGTCATAAAGTACACTGAGAGCATTGTCCATCATCAACTATACTGAGGGCATTGTCCATCATAAACTACACTGAGAGCATTGTCCATCATAATCTACACTGAGAGCATTGTCCATCATAAACTACACTGAGGGCATTGTCCAACATAAACTAAACTGAGGGTATTGTCCATCATAATCTACACTGAAAGCATTGTCCATCATAAACTATACTGACTGCATTATCCATCATAAACTACACTGAGAGCATTGTCCATCATAATCTACACTGAGTGCATTGTCCATCATAAAATACACTGAGGGCATTGTCCAACATAAGCTACACTGAGGGCATTGTCCATCATAAACTACACTGAGAGCATTGGCCATCATGAACAACACTGAGGGCATTGTCCATCATAAACTACACTGAGAGCACTGTCCATCATAAACTACACTGAGAGCATTGTGCATCATTAACTACACTGAGAGCCTTGTCCATCATAAACTACACTGAGAGCATTGTCCATCATAAACTACACTGAGAGCATTGTCTGTCATAAACTACACTGAGAGCATTGTCCATCAAAAACAACACTGAGAGCATTGTCCATCATAAACTGCACTGAGAGCAATGTCTATCACAAATTACACTGAGAGCATTGTCCATCATAAACTACACTGAGAGCATTGTCCATCATAAAATACACTGAGCGCATTGTCCATCATAAATTACACTGAGATCATTGTCCATCATAAACAACACTGAGTGCATTGTCCCTCATAATCTACACTGAGAGCATTGTTGATCAGAAACTACACTGAGGGCATTGTCCATCATAAACTACACTGAAGGCATTGTCCCTCATAAACTACACTGAGAGCATTGTACATCAAAAACTACACTGAGAGCACTGTCCATCATAAACTACACTGAGAGCATTGTCCATCATAAACTACACTGAGAGCATTTCCATCATAAACTACACAGAGGGCATTGTCCATCATAAAGTACACTGAGAGCATTGTCCATCATAATCTACACTGAGAGCATAGTCCATCATAAACTACACTGAGAGCATTGTACATCATAATCTACACTGGGAGCATCGTCCATCATAAAATACACTGAGAGCATTATCCATCATAAAGTACACTGGGAGCATTGTCCATCATAAACTACAATGAGAGCATTGTCCATCGTAAACTAAACTGAGAGCATTGTCCATCATAAACTACACTGAGAGCATTGTCCCTCATAAACAACACTGAGAGAATTGTGCATCATAAACTACACTGAGAGCATTGTCCATCATAATCTACACTGAGAGCATTGTCCATCATAAGCTACCCTGAGAGCATTGTCCATCATCAACTACACTGAGAGCATTGTCCGTCATAAACTAGAATGAGAGCATTGTCCATCATAAACAACATTGAGAGCATTGTCCATCATAAACGACACTGAGATCATTGTCCATCATAAACTACACTGAGAGCATTGTCCATCATAAACTACACTGAGAGCATTGTCCATCATAAACTACACTGAGAGCATTGTTCATCATAAACTACGCTGAGAGCATTGTCCGTCATAAACTACACTGAGAGCCTTGTCCATCATAAACTACACTGAGAGCCGTGTCCATCATAAACTACTCTGGGAGCATTGTCCATCATAAACTACACTGAGAGCATTGTCCATCATAAACTACACTGAGAGCGTTGTCCATCATAAACTATACTGAGAGCATTGTCTATCTTAATCTACACTGAGAGCATTGTCCATCATAAACTACACTGAGAGCGTTGTCCATCATAAACTACACTGAGACCATTGTCCATCATAAACTACACTGAGAGCATTGTCCATCATAAACTACACTGAGAGCATTGTCCTCATAAACTACACTGGGAGCATTTGCAATCATAAACTACACTAAGAGCATTGTACATCATAAACTACACTGAGAGCATTGTCCTTCATAAACTACACTGAGAGCATTGTCCAACATAAACTACACTGAGAGCATTGTCCATCATAAAATACGCTGAGGGCATTGTCCATCATAAACAACACTGAGAGCATTGTCCATCATAAACTACACTGAGAGCATTGTCCTTCATAAACTACCCTGAGAGCATTGGCCATCATAAACTACACTGAGAGCATTGTCCATCATAAACTACACTGAGGGCATTGTCCATCATAAACTACACTGAGAGCATTGTCCAACATAAACTACACAGAGAGCATTGTCCATCACAAACTACACTGAGAGCCGTGTCCATCATAAACTACACTGGGAGCATTGTCCATCATAATCTACACTGAGAGCATTGTCCATCATCAACTAGACTGAGAGCATTGTCCATCATAAACTACACTGAGAGCCGTGTCCATCATAAACTACACTGGGAGAATTGTCCATCATAAACTACACTGAGAGCCGTGTCCATCATAAACTACACTGAGAGCATTGTCCATTATAAACTACACTGAGAGCATTGTCCATCATAAACTACACTGAGAGCATTGTCCATCATAATCTACACTGAGAGTTTTGTCCATCATAAACTACACTGAGAGCATTGTCCAAAATAAACTACACTGGGAGCATTGTCCATCAAAAACAACACTGAGAGCATTGTCCATCATAAACTGCACTGAGAGCAATGTCTATCATAAATTACACTGAGAGCATTGTCCATCATAAACTACACTGAGAGCATTGTCCATCATAAATTACACTGAGCGCATTGTCCATCATTAACTACACTGAGAGCATGGTCCATCATAAACTACACTGAGTGCATTGTCCCTCATAACCTGCACTGAGAGCATTGTCCATCAAAAACTGCACTGAGGGCATTGTCCCTAATAAACTACACTGAGAGCATTGTCCATCATAAACTACACTGAGAGCATTGTCCATCATAATCTACACTGAGAGCATTGTCGATCATAAACTACACTGAGAGCATTGTGCATCATAAACTACACTGAAGGCATTGTCCCTCATAAACTACACTGAGAGCATTTCCCATCATAAACTACACTGAGAGCACTGTCCATCATAAACTACACTGAGAGCCTTGTCCATCATAAACTACACTGAGGGCATTTCCATCATAAATTACACTGAGAGCATTGTCCATCATATACTACACAGAGAGCATTGTCCATCATAAACAACACTGAGAGCATTGTCCTTCATAAACTACACAGATGGCATTGTCCATCATAAACTGCACTGAGAGCATTGTCCATCATAATCTACAATGAGAGCATTGTCCATCATAAACTACACTGAGAGCATTGTACATCATAATCTACACTGGGAGCATCGTCCATCATAAACTACACTGAGAGCAGTATCCATCATAAAGTACACTGGGAGCATTGTCCATCATAAACTACAATGAGAGCATTGTCCATCATAAACTAAACTGAGAGCATTGTCCATCATAAACTACACTGAGAGCATTGTCCATCATAAACTACACTGAGAGCATTGTCCTTCTTAAACTACACTGAGAGCATTGGCCATCATAAACTACACTGAGAGCATTGCCCATCATAAACTACACTGAGGGCATTGTCCATCATAAACTACACTGAGAGCATTGTCCATCATAAACTGCACTGAGGGCATTGTCCATCATAAACTACACTGAGAGCATTGTACAACATAAACTACACAGAGAGCATTGTCCGTCACAAACTACACTGAGAGCCGTGTCCATCATAAACTACACTGGGAGCATTGTCCATCATAATCTACACTGAGAGCATTGTCCATCATCAACTAGACTGAGAGCATTGTCCCTCATAAACTACACTGAGAGCCGTGTCCATCATAAACTACACTGGGAGAATTGGACATCATAAACTACACTGAGAGCCGTGTCCATCATAAACTACACTGAGAGCATTGTCCATCATAAACTACACTGAGAGCATTGTCCATCATAAACTACACTGAGAGCATTGTCCATCATAATCTACACTGAGAGTTTTGTCCATCATAAACTACACTGAGAGCATTGTCCATCAAAAACTACACTGAGAGCATTGTCCATCATAAACTACACTGAGAGCATTGTCCATCATAATCTACACTGAGAGCACTGTATGTCATAAACTACACTGAGAGCATTGTCCATCAAAAACAACACTGAGAGCATTGTCCATCATAAACTGCCCTGAGAGCAATGTCTATCATAAATTACACTGAGAGCATTGTCCATCATAAACTACACTGAGAGCATTGTCCATCATAAATTACACTGAGCGCATTGCCCATCATAAACTACACTGAGAGCATGGTCCATCATAAACTACACTGAGTGCATTGTCCCTCATAACCTGCACTGAGAGCATTGTCCATCAAAAACTACACTGAGGGCATTGTCCCTCATAAACTACACTGAGAGCATTGTCCATCATAAACTACACTGAGAGCTTTGTCCATCATAATCTACACTGAGAGCATTGTCGATCATAAACTACACTGAGAGCATTGTGCATCATAAACTACACTGAAAGCATTGTCCCTCATAAACTACACTGAGAGCATTTCCCATCATAAACTACACTGAGAGCACTGTCCATCATAAACTACACTGAGAGCCTTGTCCATCATAAACTGCACTGAGGGCATTTCCATCATAAACTACACTGAGAGCATTGTCCATCATAATCTACACTGAGAGCATTGTCGATCATAAACTACACTGAGAGCATTGTGCATCATAAACTACACTGAAGGCATTGTCCCTCATAAACTACACTGAGACCATTTCCCATCATAAACTACACTGAGAGCACTGTCCATCATAAACTACACTGAGAGCCTTGTCCATCATAAACTACACTGAGGGCATTTCCATCATAAATTACACTGAGAGCATTGTCCATCATATACTACACAGAGAGCATTGTCCATCATAAACAACACTGAGAGCATTGTCCTTCATAAACTACACAGAGGGCATTGTCCATCATAAACTGCACTGAGAGCATTGTCCATCATAATCTACACTGAGAGCATTGTCCATCATAAACTACACTGAGAGCATTGTACATCATAATCTACACTGGGAGCATCGTCCATCATAAACTACACTGAGAGCAGTATCCATCATAAAGTACACTGGGAGCATTGTCCATCATAAACTACAATGAGAGCATTGTCCATCATAAACTAAACTGAGAGCATTGTCCATCATAAACTACACTGAGAGCATTGTCCATCATAAACTACACTGAGAGCATTGTCCTTCATAAACTACACTGAGAGCATTGGCCATCATAAACTACACTGAGAGCATTGCCCATCATAAACTACACTGAGGGCATTGTCCATCATAAACTACACTGAGAGCATTGTCCATCATAAACTGCACTGAGGGCATTGTCCATCATAAACTACACTGAGAGCATTGTACAACATAAACTACACAGAGAGCATTGTCCATCACAAACTACACTGAGAGCCGTGTCCATCATAAACTACACTGGGAGCATTGTCCATCATAATCTACACTGAGAGCATTGTCCATCATCAACTAGACTGAGAGCATTGTCCCTCATAAACTACACTGAGAGCCGTGTCCATCATAAACTACACTGGGAGAATTGGACATCATAAACTACACTGAGAGCCGTGTCCATCATAAACTACACTGAGAGCATTGTCCATCATAAACTACACTGAGAGCATTGTCCATCATAAACTACACTGAGAGCATTGTCCATCATAATCTACACTGAGAGTTTTGTCCATCATAAACTACACTGAGAGCATTGTCCATCAAAAACTACACTGAGAGCATTGTCCATCATAAACTACACTGAGAGCATTGTCCAAAATAAACTACACTGGGAGCATTGTCAATCATAAACTACACGAAGAGCATTGTCCATCATAATCTACACTGAGAGCACTGTATGTCATAAACTACACTGAGAGCATTGTCCATCAAAAACAACACTGAGAGCATTGTCCATCATAAACTGCCCTGAGAGCAATGTCTATCATAAATTACACTGAGAGCATTGTCCATCATAAACTACACTGAGAGCATTGTCCATCATAAATTACACTGAGCGCATTGTCCATCATAAACTACACTGAGAGCATGGTCCATTATAAACTACACTGAGTGCATTGTCCCTCATAACCTGCACTGAGAGCATTGTCCATCAAAAACTACACTGAGGGCATTGTCCCTCATAAACTACACTGAGAGCATTGTCCATCATAAACTACACTTAGAGCTTTGTCCATCATAATCTACACTGAGAGCATTGTCGATCATAAACTACACTGAGAGCATTGTGCATCATAAACTACACTGAAAGCATTGTCCCTCATAAACTACACTGAGAGCATTTCCCATCATAAACTACACTGAGAGCACTGTCCATCATAAACTACACTGAGAGCCTTGTCCATCATAAACTGCACTGAGGGCATTTCCATCATAAACTACACTGAGAGCATTGTCCATCATATAATACACAGAGAGCATTGTCCATCATAAACAACACTGAGAGCATTGTCCTTCATAAACTACACAGAGGGCATTGTCCATCATAAACTGCACTGAGAGCATTGTCCATCATAATCTACACTGAGAGCATTGTCCATCATAAACTACACTGAGAGCATTGTACATCATAATCTACACTGGGAGCATCGTCCATCATAAACTACACTGAGAGCAGTATCCATCATAATCTACACTGAGAGCATTGTCCATCATCAACTAGACTGAGAGCATTGTCCATCATAAACTACACTGAGAGCATTGTCCAACATAAACTACACAGAGAGCATTGTCCATCACAAACTACACTGAGAGCCGTGTCCATGATAAACTACACTGGGAGCATTGTCCATCATAATCTACACTGAGAGCATTGTCCATCATCAACTAGACTGAGAGCATTGTCCATCATAAACTACACTGAGAGCCGTGTCCATCATAAACTACACTGGGAGAATTGTACATCATAAACTACACTGAGAGCCGTGTCCATCATAAACTACACTGAGAGCATTGTCCATCATAAACTACACTGAGAGCATTGTCCATCATAAACTACACTGAGAGCATTGTCCATCATAATCTACACTGAGAGTTTTGTCCATCATAAACTACACTGAGAGCATTGCCCATCAAAAACTACACTGAGAGCATTGTCCATCATAAACTACACTGAGAGCATTGTCCAAAATAAACTACACTGGGATTATTGTCAATCATAAACTACACTAAGAGCATTGTCCATCATAAACTACACTGAGAGCACTGTCTGTCATAAACTACACTGAGAGCATTGTCCATCAAAAACAACACTGAGAGCATTGTCCATCATAAACTGCCCTGAGAGCAATGTCTATCATAAATTACACTGAGAGCATTGTCCATCATAAACTACACTGAGAGCATTGTCCATCATAAATTACACTGAGCGCATTGTCCATCATAAACTACACTGAGAGCATTGTCCCTCATAACCTGCACTGAGAGCATTGTCCATCAAAAACTACACTGAGGGCATTGTCCCTAATAAACTACACTGAGAGCATTGTCCATCATTAGCTACACTGAGAGCATTGTCCATCATAATCTACACTGAGAGCATTGTCGATCATAAACTACACTGAGAGCATTGTGCATCATAAACTACACTGAAGGCATTGTCCCTCATAAACTACACTGAGAGCATTTCCCATCATAAACTACACTGAGAGCACTGTCCATCATAAACTACACTGAGAGCCTTGTCCATCATAAACTACACTGAGAGCATTTCCATCATAAACTACACTGAGAGCATTGTCCATGATATACTACGCAGAGAGCATTGTCCATCATAAACTACACTGAGAGCATTGTCCTTCATAAACTACACAGAGGGCATTGTCCATCATAAACTACACTGAGAGCATTGTCCATCATAATCTACACTGAGAGCATTGTCCATCATAAACTACACTGAGAGCATTGTCCATCATAAGCTACACTGAGGGCATTGTCCCTCATAAATTACACTGAGAGCATTGTCCATCATAAACTACACTGAGAGCATTGTCCATCATAAGCTACACTGAGGGCATTGTCCCTCATAAATTACACTGAGAGCATTGTCCATCATAAACTACACTGAGAGCATTGTCCTTCATAAACTACACAGAGGGCATTGTCCATCATAAACTGCACTGAGAGCATTGTCCATCATAATCTACACTGAGAGCATTGTCCATCATAAACTACACTGAGAGCATTGTACATCATAATCTACACTGGGAGCATCGTCCATCATAAACTACACTGAGAGCAGTATCCATCATAAAGTACACTGGGAGCATTGTCCATCATAAACTACAATGAGAGCATTGTCCATCATAAACTAAACTGAAAGCATTGTCCATCATAAACTAAACTGAGAACATTGTCCCTCATAAACAACACTGAGAGCATTGTCCATCATAAACTACACTGAGAGCATTGGCCATCATAAACTACACTGAGAGCATTGTCCATCATAAACTACACTGAGGGCATTGTCCATCATAAACTACACTGAGGGCATTGTCCATCATAAACTACACTGAGAGCATTGTACAACATAAACTACACTGAGGGCATTGTCCATCATAATCTACACTGAGAGCATTGTCCATCATCAACGAGACTGAGAGCATTGTCCATCATAAACTACACTGAGAGCCGTGTCCATCATAAACTACACTGGGAGAATTGTACATCATAAACTACACTGAGAGCCGTGTCCATCATAAACTACACTGAGAGCATTGTCCATCATAAACTACACTGAGAGCATTGTCCATCATAAACTACACTGAGAGCATTGTCCATCATAATCTACACTGAGAGTTTTGTCCATCATAAACTACACTGAGAGCATTGTCAATCATAAACTACACTAAGAGCATTGTCCATCATAAGCTACACTGAGAGCACTGTCTGTCATAAACTACACTGAGAGCATTGTCCATCAAAAACAACACTGAGAGCATTGTCCATCATAAACTGCCCTGAGAGCAATGTCTATCATAAATTACACTGAGAGCATTGTCCATCATAAACTACACTGAGAGCATTGTCCATCAGAAATTACACTGAGCGCATTGTCCATCATAAACTACACTGAGAGCATGGTCCATCATAAACTACACTGAGTGCATTGTCCATCATAAACTACACTGAGAGCATTGTACAACATAAACTACACAGAGAGCATTGTCCATCACAAACTACACTGAGAGCCGTGTCCATCATAAACTACACTGGGAGCATTGTCCATCATAATCTACACTGAGAGCATTGTCCATCATCAACTAGACTGAGAGCATTGTCCCTCATAAACTACACTGAGAGCCGTGTCCATCATAAACTACACTGGGAGAATTGTACATCATAAACTACACTGAGAGACGTGTCCATCATAAACTACACTGAGAGCATTGTCCATCATAAACTACACTGAGAGCATTGTCCATCATAAACTACACTGAGAGCATTGTCCATCATAATCTACACTGAGAGTTTTGTCCATCATAAACTACACTGAGAGCATTGTCCATCAAAAACTACACTGAGAGCATTGTCCATCATAAACTACACTGAGAGCATTGTCCAAAATAAACTACACTGGGAGCATTGTCAATCATAAACTACACTAAGAGCATTGTCCATCATAATCTACACTGAGAGCACTGTATGTCATAAACTACACTGAGAGCATTGTCCATCAAAAACAACACTGAGAGCATTGTCCATCATAAACAGCCCTGAGAGCAATGTCTATCATAAATTACACTGAGAGCATTGTCCATCATAAACTACACTGAGAGCATTGTCCATCATAAATTACACTTAGCGCATTGTCCATCATAAACTACACTGAGAGCATGGTCCATCATAAACTACACTGAGTGCATTGTCCCTCATAACCTGCACTGAGAGCATTGTCCATCAAAAACTCCACTGAGGGCATTGTCCCTCATAAACTACACTGAGAGCATTGTCCATCATAAACTACACTGAGAGCTTTGTCCATCATAATCTACACTGAGAGCATTGTCGATCATAAACTACACTGAGAGCATTGTGCATCATAAACTACACTGAAGGCATTGTCCCTCATAAACTACACTGAGAGCATTTCCCATCATAAACTACACTGAGAGCACTGTCCATCATAAACTACACTGAGAGCCTTGTCCATCATAAACTGCACTGAGGGCATTTCCATCATAAACTACACTGAGAGCATTGTCCATCATATACTACACAGAGAGCATTGTCCATCATAAACAACACTGAGAGCATTGTCCTTCATAAACTACACAGAGGGCATTGTCCATCATAAACTGCACTGAGAGCATTGTCCATCATAATCTACACTGAGAGCATTGTCCATCATAAACTACACTGAGAGCACTGTACATCATAATCTACACTGGGAGCATCGTCCATCATAAACTACACTGAGAGCAGTATCCATCATAATCTACACTGAGAGCATTGTCCATCATCAACTAGACTGAGAGCATTGTCCATCATAAACTACACTGAGAGCATTGTCCAACATAAACTACACAGAGAGCATTGTCCATCACAAACTACACTGAGAGCCGTGTCCATCATAAACTACACTGGGAGCATTGTACATCATAATCTACACTGAGAGCATTGTCCATCATCAACTAGACTGAGAGCATTGTCCATCATAAACTACACTGAGAGCCGTGTCCATCATAAACTACACTGGGAGAATTGTACATCATAAACTACACTGAGAGCCGTGTCCATCATAAACTACACTGAGAGCATTGTCCATCATAAACTACACTGAGAGCATTGTCCATCATAAACTACACTGAGAGCATTGTCCATCATAATCTACACTGAGAGTTTTGTCCATCATAAACTACACTGAGAGCATTGCCCATCAAAAACTACACTGAGAGCATTGTCCATCATAAACCACACTGAGAGCATTGTCCAAAATAAACTACACTGGGAGCATTGTCAATCATAAACTACACTAAGAGCATTGTCCATCATAAACTACACTGAGAGCACTGTCTGTCATAAACTACACTGAGAGCATTGTCCATCAAAAACAACACTGAGAGCATTGTCCATCATAAACTGCCCTGAGAGCAATGTCTATCATAAATTACACTGAGAGCATTGTCCATCATAAACTACACTAAGAGCATTGTCCATCATAAATTACACTGAGCGCATTGTCCATCATAAACTACACTGAGAGCATGGTCCATCATAAACTACACTGAGTGCATTGTCCCTCATAATCTGCACTGAGAGCATTGTCCATCAAAAACTACACTGAGGGCATTGTCCCTAATAAACTACACTGAGAGCATTGTCCATCATAAACTACACTGAGAGCATTGTCCATCATAATCTACACTGAGAGCATTGTCGATCATAAACTACACTGAGAGCATTGTGCATCATAAACTACACTGAAGGCATTGTCCCTCATAAACTACACTGAGAGCATTTCCCATCATAAACTACACTGAGAGCACTGTCCATCATAAACTACACTGAGAGCCTTGTCCATCATAAACTACACTGAGGGCATTTCCATCATAAACTACACTGAGAGCATTGTCCATCATATACTACACAGAGAGCATTGTCCATCATAAACAACACTGAGAGCATTGTCCTTCATAAACTACACAGAGGGCATTGTCCATCATAAACTACACTGAGAGCATTGTCCATCATAATCTACACTGAGAGCATTGTCCATCATAAACTACACTGAGAGCATTGTACATCATAATCTACACTGGGAGTATCGTCCATCATAAACTACACTGAGAGCAGTATCCATCATAAAGTACACTGGGAGCATTGTCCACCATAAACTACAATGAGAGCATTGTCCATCATAAACTAAACTGAGAGCTTTGTCCATCATAAACTACACTGAGAACATTGTCCCTCATAAACAACACTGAGAGAATTGTGCATCATAAACTACACTGAGAGCATTGTCCATCATAATCTACACTGAGAGCATTGTCCATCATAAGCTACCCTGAGAGCATTGTCCATCATCAACTACACTGAGAGCATTGTCCGTCATAAACTAGAATGAGAGCATTGTCCATCATAAACTACACTGAGAGCATTGCCCATCATAAACTACACTGAGAGCATTGTCCATCATAAACTACGCTGAGAGCATTGTCCATCAAAAACTACACTGAGAGCCTTGTCCATCATAAACTACACTGAGAGACGTGTCCATCATAAACTACTCTGGGAGCATTGTCCATCATAAACTACACTGAGAGCATTGTCCATCATAAACTACACTGAGAGCATTGTCCATCATAAACTATACTGAGAGCATTGTCTATCTTAAACTACACTGAGAGCATTGTCCATCATAAACTACACTGAGAGCCGTGTCCATCATAAACTACTCTGGGAGCATTGTCCATCATAAACTACACTGAGACCATTGTGCATCATAAACTACACTGAGAGCATTGTCCATCATGAACTACACTGAGAGCATTGTCCTCATAAACTACACTGGGAGCATTTGCAATCATAAACTACACTAAGAGCATTGTCCATCATAAACTACACTGAGAGCATTGTCCTTCATAAACTACACTGAGAGCATTGTCCAACATAAACTACACTGAGAGCATTGTCCATCATAAAATACACTGAGGGCATTGTCCATCATAAACTACACTGAGAGCATTGTCCATCATAAACTACACTGAGAGCATTGTCCTTCATAAACTACACTGAGAGCATTGGCCATCATAAACTACACTGAAAGCATTGTCCATCATAAACTACACTGAGGGCACTGTCCATCATAAACTACACTGAGAGCATTGTCCATCATAAACTACACTGAGGGCATTGTCCAACATAAACTACACTGAGAGCCGTGTCCATCATAAACTACACTGGGAGAATTGTCCATCATAAACTACACTGAGAGCCGTGTCCATCATAAACTACACTGAGAGCATTGTCCATCATAAACTACACTGAGAGCATTGTCCATCATAAACTACACTGAGAGCATTGTCCGTCATAATCTACACTGAGAGCTTTGTCCATCATAAACTACACTGAGAGCATTGTCCATCAAAAACTACACTGAGAGCATTGTCCATCATAAACTACACTGAGAGCATTGTCCAAAATAAACTACACTGAGAGCATTGTCAATCATAAACTACACTAAGAGCATTGTCCCTCATAAACTACACTGAGAGCATTGTCCTTCATAAACTAGACTGAGAGCATTGTCCAACATAAACTACACCGAGAGGATTGTCCATCATAAACTACACTGAGGGCATTGTCCATCATAAACTACACTGAGAGCATTGTCCATCATTTACTACACTGAGAGCATTGTCCTTCATAAACTACACTGAGGGCATTGTCCATCATAAACTACACTGAGAGCATTGTCCATCATAAACTACACTGAGAGCATTGTCCATCATAAGCTACACTGAGGGCATTGTCCCTCATAAATTGCACTGAGAGCATTGTCCATCATAAACGACACTGAGAGCATTGTCCATCATAAGCTACACTGAGGGCATTGTCCCTCATAAATTACACTGAGATCATTGTCCATCATAAACTACACTGAGAGCATTGTCCTTCATAAACTACACAGAGGGCATTGTCCATCATAAACTGCACTGAGAGCATTGTCCATCATAATCTACACTGAGAGCATTGTCCATCATCAACTAGACTGAGAGCATTGTCCATCATAAACTACACTGAGAGCCGTGTCCATCATAAACTACACTGGGAGAATTGTACATCATAAACTACACTGAGAGCCGTGTCCATCATAAACTACACTGAGAGCATTGTCCATCATAAACTACACTGAGAGCATTGTCCATCATAAACTACACTGAGAGCATTGTCCATCATAATCTACACTGAGAGTTTTGTCCATCATAAACTACACTGAGAGCATTGTCCATCAAAAACTACACTGAGAGCATTGTTCATCATAAACTACACTGAGAGCATTGTCCAAAATAAACTACACTGGGAGCATTGTCAATCATAAACTACACTAAAAGCATTGTCCATCATAAACTACACTGAGAGCACTGTCTGTCATAAACTACACTGAGAGCATTGTCCATCAAAAACAACACTGAGAGCATTGTCCATCATAAACTGCCCTGAGAGCAATGTCTATCATAAATTACACTGAGAGCATTGTCCATCATAAACTACACTGAGAGCATTGTCCATCAGAAATTACACTGAGCGCATTGTCCATCATAAACTACACTGAGAGCATGGTCCATCATAAACTACACTGAGTGCATTGTCCATCATAAACTACACTGAGAGCATTGTACAACATAAACTACACAGAGAGCATTGTCCATCACAAACTACACTGAGAGCCGTGTCCATCATAAACTACACTGGGAGCATTGTCCATCATAATCTACACTGAGAGCATTGTCCATCATCAACTAGACTGAGAGCATTGTCCCTCATAAACTACACTAAGAGCCGTGTCCATCATAAACTACACTGGGAGAATTGTACATCATAAACTACACTGAGAGACGTGTCCATCATAAACTACACTGAGAGCATTGTCCATCATAAACTACACTGAGAGCATTGTCCATCATAAACTACACTGAGAGCATTGTCCATCATAATCTACACTGAGAGTTTTGTCCATCATAAACTACACTGAGAGCATTGTCCATCAAAAAATACACTGAGAGCATTGTCCAACATAAACTACACTAAGAGCATTGTCCATCATAATCTACACTGAGAGCACTGTATGTCATAAACTACACTGAGAGCATTGTCCATCAAAAACAACACTGAGAGCATTGTCCATCATAAACTGCCCTGAGAGCAATGTCTATCATAAATTACACTGAGAGCATTGTCCATCATAAACTACACTGAGAGCATTGTCCATCATAAATTACACTGAGCGCATTGTCCATCATAAACTACACTGAGAGCATGGTACATCATAAACTACACTGAGTGCATTGTCCCTCATAACCTGCACTGAGAGCATTGTCCATCAAAAACTCCACTGAGGGCATTGTCCCTCATAATCTACACTGAGAGCATTGTCGATCATAAACTACACTGAGAGCATTGTGCATCATAAACTACACTGAAGGCATTGTCCCTCATAAACTACACTGAGAGCATTTCCCATCATAAACTACACTGAGAGCACTGTCCATCATAAACTACACTGAGAGCCTTGTCCATCATAAACTGCACTGAGGGCATTTCCATCATAAACTACACTGAGAGCATTGTCCATCATATACTACACAGAGAGCATTGTCCATCATAAACAACACTGAGAGCATTGTCCTTCATAAACTACACAGAGGGCATTGTCCATCATAAACTGCACTGAGAGCATTGTCCATCATAATCTACACTGAGAGCATTGTCCATCATAAACTACACTGAGAGCATTGTACATCATAATCTACACTGGGAGCATCGTCCATCATAAACTACACTGAGAGCAGTATCCATCATAATCTGCACTGAGAGCATTGTCCATCATCAACTAGACTGAGAGCATTGTCCATCATAAACTACACTGAGAGCATTGTCCAACATAAACTACACAGAGAGCATTGTCCATCACAAACTACACTGAGAGCCGTGTCCATCATAAACTACACTGGGAGCATTGTCCATCATAATCTACACTGAGAGCATTGTCCATCATCAACTAGACTGAGAGCATTGTCCATCATAAACTACACTGAGAGCCGTGTCCATCATAAACTACACTGGGAGAATTGTACATCGTAAACTACACTGAGAGCCGTGTCCATCATAAACTACACTGAGAGCATTGTCCATCATAAACTACACTGAGGGCATTGTCCATCATAAACTACACTGAGAGCATTGACCAACATAAACTACACAGAGAGCATTGTCCATCACAAACTACACTGAGAGCCGTGTCCATCATAAACTACACTGGGAGCATTGTCCATCATAATCTACACTGAGAGCATTGTCCATCATCAACTAGACTGAGAGCATTGTCCATCATAAACTACACTGAGAGCCGTGTCCATCATAAACTACACTGAGAGCATTGTCCATCATAAACTACACTGAGAGCATTGTCCATCATAAACTACACTGAGAGCATTGTCCATCATAATCTACACTGAGAGTTTTGTCCATCATAAACTACACTGAGAGCATTGTCCATCAAAAACTACACTGAGAGCATTGTCCATCATAAACTACACTGAGAGCATTGTCCAAAATAAACTACACTGGGAGCATTGTCAATCATAAACTACACTAAGAGCATTGTCCATCATAAACTACACTGAGAGCACTGTCTGTCATAAACTACACTGAGAGCATTGTCCATCAAAAACAACACTGAGAGCATTGTCCATCATAAACTGCCCTGAGAGCAATGTCTATCATAAATTACACTGAGAGCATTGTCCATCATAAACTACACTGAGAGCATTGTCCATCAGAAATTACACTGAGCGAATTGTCCATCATAAACTACACTGAGAGCATGGTCCATCATAAACTACACTGAGTGCATTGTCCCTCATAACCTGCACTGAGAGCATTGTCCATCAAAAACTACACTGAGGGCATTGTCCCTAATAAACTACACTGAGAGCATTGTCCATCATAAACTACACTGAGAGCATTGTCCATCATAATCTACACTGAGAGCATTGTCGATCATAAACTACACTGAGAGCATTGTGCATCATAAACTACACAGAAGGCATTGTCCCTCATAAACTACACAGAGAGCATTTCCCATCATAAACTACACTGAGAGCACTGTCCATCATAAACTACACTGAGAGCCTTGTCCATCATAAACTACACTGAGGGCATTTCCATCATAAACTACACTGAGAGCATTGTCCATCATATACTACACAGAGAGCATTGTCCATCATAAACAACACTGAGAGCATTGTCCTTCATAAACTACACAGAGGGCATTGTCCATCATAAACTACACTGAGAGCATTGTCCATCATAATCTACACTGAGAGCATTGTCCATCATAAACTACACTGAGAGCATTGTACATCATAATCTACACTGGGAGCATCGTCCATCATAAACTACACTGAGAGCAGTATCCATCATAAAGTACACTGGGAGCATTGTCCATCATAAACTACAATGAGAGCATTGTCCATCATAAACTAAACTGAGAGCATTGTCCATCATAAACTACACTGAGAACATTGTCCCTCATAAACAACACTGAGAGAATTGTGCATCATAAACTACACTGAGAGCATTGTCCATCATAATCTACACTGAGAGCATTGAACATCATAAGCTACCCTGAGAGCATTGTCCGTCATAAACGAGAATGAGAGCATTGTCCATCATAAACAACATTGAGAGCATTGTCCATCATAAACTACACTGAGAGTATTGTCGATCATAAACTGCACTGAGAGCATTGTCCATCAGAAACTACACTGAGAGCATTGCACATCATAAACTACACTGAGAGCATTGTCCATCATAAACTACACTGAGAGCCTTGTCCATCATAAACTAGACTGAGAGTCGTGTCCATCATAAACTACTCTGGGAGCATTGTCCATCATAAACTACACTGAGAACATTGTCCATCATAAACTACACTGAGAGCATTGTCCATCATAAACTATACTGAGAGCATTGTCTATCTTAAACTACACTGAGAGCATTGTCCATCATAATCTACACTGAGAGCCGTGTCCATCATAAACTACTCTGGGTGCATTGTCCATCATAAACTACACTGAGACCATTGTCCATCATAAACTACACTGAGAGCATTGTCCATCATAAACTACATTGAGAGCATTGTCCTCATAAACTACACTGGGAGCATTTGCAATCATAAACTACACTAAGAGCATTGTCCATCATAAACTACACTGAGAGCATTGTCCTTCATAAACTACACTGAGAGCATTGTCCAACATAAACTATACTGAGAGCATTGTCCATCATAAAATACACTGAGGGCATTGTCCATCATAAACTACACTGAGAGCATTGTCCATCATAAACAACACTGAGAGCATTGTCCTTCATAAACTACACTGAGAGCATTGGCCATCATAAACTACACTGAGAGCATTGTCCATCATAAACTACACTGAGGGCATTGTCCATCATAAACTACACTGAGAGCATTGTCCATCATAAACTACACTGAGGGCATTGTCCATCATTAACTACACTGAGAGCATTGTCCAACATAAACTACACTGAGAGCCGTGTCCATCATAAACTACACTGGGAGAATTGTCCATCATAAACTACACTGAGAGCCGTGTCCATCATAAACTACACTGAGAGCATTGTCCATCATAAACTACACTGAGAGCATTGTCCATCATAAACTACACTGAGAGCATTGTCCATCATAATCTACACTGAGAGCTTTGTCCATCATAAACTACACTGAGAGCATTGTCCATCAAAAACTACACTGAGAGCATTGTCCATCATAAACTACACTGAGAGTATTGTCCAAAATAAACTACACTGGGAGCATTGTCAATCATAAACTACACTAAGAGCATTGTCCATCATAAACTACACTGAGAGCATTGTCCTTCATAAACTACACTGAGAGCATTGTCCAACATAAACTACACTGAGAGGATTGTCCATCATAAACTACACTGAGGGCATTGTCCATCATAAACTACACTGAGAGCATTGTCCATCATATACTACACTGAGAGCATTGTCCTTCATAAACTACACTGAGGGCATTGTCCATCATAAACTACACTGAGAGCATTGTCCATCATAAACTACACTGAGAGCATTGTCCATCATAAGCTACACTGAGGGCATTGTCCCTCAAAAACTACACTGAGAGCATTGTCCATCATAAACGACACTGAGAGCATTGTCCTTCATAAACTACACTGAGAGCATTGTCCATCATAATCTACACTGAGAGCACTGTCCAACATAAACTACACTGAGGGCATTGTCCATCATAAACTACACTGAGAGCATTGTCCATCATAAACTACACTGAGAGCATTGTCCATCATAAACTACACTGAGAGCATTGTCCATCATAAACTACACTGAGAGCATTGTCCATTATAAACTACACTTAGAGCATTGTCCATCATAAACTACACTGAGAGCATTGACCATCATAAACTACACTGAGAGCATTGTCCATCATAAACTACACTGAGAGCATTGTCCTTCATAAACTACACTGACAGCATTGTCCATCATAATCTACACTGAGAGCATTGTCCATCATAAACTACACTGGGAGCATTGTCCATCATAAACTACACTGAGAGCATTATCCATCATAAACTGCACTGGCAGCATTGCCATCATAAACTACACAGAGAGCATTGTCCATCATGAACTACACTGAGAGCATTGTACATCATAAACGACACTGAGAGCATTGTCCCTCATAAAATACACTGAGAGCATTGTCCATCACAGACTACACTGAGAGCATTTTCCATCAAAATCTACACTGAGAGCATTGTCCATCATAAGCTTCACTGAGAGCATTGTCCATCATAAACTACACTGTGAGCTTTGTCCATCATAATCTACACTGTGAGCATGGTCCATCATAAGCTACACTGAGAGCATTGTCCATCATAAACTACACTGAGAACACTGTCCATCATAAACTACACTGAGAGCATTGTCCATCATAAACTACACTGAGAGCATTGTCCATCATAAACAACATTGAGAGCATTGTCCATCATAAACTACACTGAGAGCATTGTCCATCATAAACTACACTGAGAGCATTGTCCATCATAAACTACACTGAGGGCATTGTCCATCATAAACTACACTGAGAGCATTGTCCATCATAAACTACACTGAGAGCATTGTCCATCATAAACTACACTGAGGGCATTGTCCATCATAAACTACACTGAGATCCGTGTCCATCATAAAATACACTGAGGGCATTGTCCATCATAAACTACACTGAGAGCATTGTCCATCATAAACTACACTGAGAGCATTGTTCTTCATAAACTACACTGAGAGCATTGGCCATCATAAACTACACTGAGAGCATTGTCCATCATAAACTACACTGAGGGCATTGTCCATCATAAACTACACTGAGAGCATTGTCCATCATAAACTGCACTGAGGGCATTGTCCATCATTAACTACACTGAGAGCATTGTCCAACATAAACTACACTGAGAGCCGTGTCCATCATAAACTACACTGGGAGAATTGTCCATCATAAACTACACCGAGAGCCGTGTCCATCATAAACTACACTGAGAGCATTGTCCATCATAAACTACACTGAGAGCAATGTCCATCATAAACTACACTGAGAGCATTGTCCATCATAATCTACACTGAGAGCTTTGTCCATCATAAACTACACTGAGAGCATTGTCCATCAAAAACTACACTGAGAGCATTGTCCATCATAAACTACACTGAGAGTATTGTCCAAAATAAACTACACTGGGAGCATTGTCAATCATAAACTACACTAAGAGCTTTGTCCATCATAAACTACACTGAGAGCATTGTCCTTCATAAACTACACTGAGAGCATTGTCCAACATAAACTACACTGAGAGGATTGTCCATCATAAACTACACTGAGGGCATTGTCCATCATAAACTACACTGAGAGCATTGTCCATCATATACTACACTGAGAGCATTGTCCTTCATAAACTACACTGAGGGCATTGTCCATCATAAACTACACTGAGAGCATTGTCCATCATAAACTACACTGAGAGCATTGTCCATCATAAGCTACACTGAGGGCATTGTCCCTCATGAACTACACTGAGAGCATTGTCCATCATAAACGACACTGAGAGCATTGTCCTTCATAAACTACACTGAGAGCATTGTCCATCATAATCTACACTGAGAGCACTGTCCAACATAAACTACACTGAGGGCATTGTCCATCATAAACTACACTGAGAGCATTGTCCATCATAAACTACACTGAGAGCATTGTCCATCATAAACTACACTGAGAGCATTGTCCATCATAAACTACACTGAGAGCATTGTCCATTATAAACTACACTGAGAGCATTGTCCATCATAAACTACACTGAGAGCATTGACAATCATAAACTACACTGAGAGCATTGTCCATCATAAACTACACTGAGAGCATTGTCCTTCATAAACTACACTGACAGCATTGTCCATCATAATCTACACTGAGAGCATTGTCCATCATAAACTACACTGGGAGCATTGTCCATCATAAACTACACTGAGAGCATTATCCATCATAAACTACACTGAGAGCATTGTCCATCATGAACTACACTGAGAGCATTGTACATCATAAACGACACTGAGAGCATTGTCCCTCATAAAATACACTGAGAGCATTGTGCATCATAAACTACACTGAGAGCATTGTCCATCAAAATCTACACTGAGAGCATTGTCCATCATAAGCTACACTGAGAGCATTGTCCATCATAAACTACACTGTGAGCTTTGTCCATCATAATCTACACTGTTAGCATGGTCCATCATAAGCTACACTGAGAGCATTGTCCATCATAAACGACACTGAGAACACTGTCCATCATAAACAACACTTAGAGCATTGTCCATCATAAACTACACTGAGAGCATTGTCCATCATAAACAACATTGAGAGCATTGTCC
The DNA here is from genome assembly GCF_052327205.1 of Somniosus microcephalus. Taxonomy (NCBI): domain Eukaryota; kingdom Metazoa; phylum Chordata; class Chondrichthyes; order Squaliformes; family Somniosidae; genus Somniosus; species Somniosus microcephalus. The sequence continues at coordinate 76,343,991 of NC_140996.1, read as the reverse complement.
ATCATAAACTACACTGAGAGCATTGTCCATCATAAACTACACTGAGAGCATTGTCCATCATAAACTACACTGAGGGCATTATCCATCATAAACTACACTGAGAGCATTGTCCATCATAAACTACACTGAGAGCATTGTCCATCATAAACTACACTGAGGGCATTGTCCATCATAAACTGCACTGAGGGCTTTATCAATCATAAACTACACTGAGAGCATTGTCCTTCATAAACTACACTGAGAGCATTGTCCATTATAAGCTATTAAAAAATGTGAGCATAAAAAAAGCCTGAGGGTTTTATACCTTAATGCGAGAAGCATCAGGAACAAGGTAGATGAATTAGCTGTGGAAATAGAGGTTAATAATTATGATCTAATTGGGATTACGGAAACATGGTTGCAGGGTGAGCAGGGCTGGGAGCTTAACATACAGGGGTACTCAGTATTTAGGAAGGATCGACAAAAAAGAAAGGGAGGAGGGGTAGCATTGCTAGTAAAAGAGGGGATAAATGCAATTGAAAGGAAGGATATTAACTCAGTTAATACAGAATCTATATGGGTGGAGCTAAGAAATAGCGAGGGGCGAAAAACATTAATAGGAGTGGTATATAGGCCTCCAAATAGTAAAATAGAGGTTAGGGAGGGCATCACGAGGGAAATTAGAGAAGCGTGCAATAAGAGCACAGCTGTCATCATAGGTGACTTTAACTTACATATAGATTGGACTAGCCTAATCAGTAAAAATAATGAGGAGGAGGAATTCCTTGAGTGTTTAAGGGATGGTTATCTGGATCAATATGTCGAGGAACCAACTCGGGAACAGGCTATATTGGACTGGGTACTGTGCAATGAGAAGGGACTAATCAGTAATCTTGTTGTACGGGGACCCTTGGGTCAGAGCGATCATAACATGATCGATTTCTCACTCGAAATGGAGAGCGAAGAAATTGACTCAGAGACTAAGGTCCTGAATTTAAACAAGGGGAATTATGATGCCATGAGACGGGAACTGAGTAGGTCTGATTGGACAACGTTCCTGAGAGGACTGGAGGTAGATAAACAATGGCAAACATTTAAAGATAGAATGACAAAATTGCAAAAATTGTGTATACCAATCTGGCATAAAAGGAAATCTAAAAAGGTGACTCAACCGTGGATAACAGGGGAAATTAGAGACAGCATAAAATCCAAAGATAGGGCGTATAAAATTGCCAAAAAAAGCGCCAGAGCGGAAGATTGGGAACAGTTTAAGATAGAGCAAAGGAGGGCAAAGGGCATGATCAAGAGGGGCAAAATAGCTTACGAAAACAAGCTGGCGGAAAATATAAAAACTAACTCCAAAAGCTTTTATAAATATATCAAAAGGAAAAGACTGGTGAAAACCAAAGTTGGTCCATTGCAGTCAGATACGGGGGAATATATAATGGGAAATAAGGAAATGGCAGATCAACTAAATGCATACTTTGGGTCAGTCTTTACGAAGGAAGACACAAAAAACCTCCCTGGGATATCGGGAAAAATAGGGACATTGGCAAAGGAGGAACTGACGCAAATCAATATCTCTAAGGATATGGTGTTAAGGAAGCTAAAGGGATTGAAGGTGGACAAATCCCCAGGGCCTGATAACATGCATCCTAGGGTACTGAAGGAGGTGGCCCTAGAGATAGCGGATGCACTAAGGATGATTTTTCAGAATTCATTAGACTCGGGAACAGTGCCGATGGATTGGAGGGTAGCTAACGTTACCCCACTATTCAAAAAGGGGGGTAGGGAAAAAGCAGGTAATTACAGACCTGTAAGCCTTACATCAGTTGTGGGCAAAATGCTGGAGTCCATCATTAAGGATGAAATAGCGGAGCACTTAGCAAATGGGGACAGGATAGGACAGAGTCAACATGGATTTACAAAGGGTAAATCGTGCTTGACTAATCTATTGGAATTTTTTGAGGGAGTAACTGGTAGAATAGATGGGGGAGAGCCAGTAGATGTGGTGTACCTGGACTTCCAAAAGGCCTTCGATAAGGTCCCACATAAAAGATTAGCATGGAAAATTGAGGCTCATGGGATAAAGGGGAAAGTTTTGGCGTGGATAGGGAACTGGCTGTCAGATAGAAAACAGAGAGTTGGAATAAACGGCTCATTTTCTGAATGGCAGGCAGTAACAAGTGGGGTACCACAGGGATCTGTCCTGGGCCCCCAGCTGTTCACAATTTACATTAATGACCTGGATCAGGGAGTCGGATGCAGCATTTCCAAATTTGCAGACGACACTAAACTAGGAGGTGGGGTGGGCTCAGAGGAAGAGACCAGGAAGCTCCAGAGCGATTTGGACAGACTGGGCGATTGGGCGGATAAATGGCAGATGCACTATAATGTGGACAAGTGCGAAGTTATCCACCTTGGGTGCAGGAACGGGAGGGCAAATTATTATTTAAATGGCAATAGATTGGGAGAGGGGGAAGTACAGAGAGACCTGGGTGTTCTTGTACACCAGTCACTGAAGGCGAGCATGCAGGTGCAACAGGCGGTCAAGAAGGCAAACGGTATGCTGGCCTTCATAGCAAAAGGGTTAGAATACAGGAACAGGGATACCTTGCTGCAGCTGTACAGGGCACTGGTGAGACCACACCTCGAGTACTGTGTACAGTTTTGGTCGCCTCATCTGAGGAAGGATGTTCTTGCCATGGAGGGGGTGCAGCGGCGATTCACCAGGCTGATACCAGGAATGGCGGGAATGACCTATGAGGAGAGACTATGTAGTTTAGGGATGTACACACTGGAGTTTAGAAGATTGAGAGGGGACCTCATAGAAGTGTATAAAATTCTGACAGGTCTAGACAGACTGGATGCAGAAGGAATGTTTCCCTTGGCGGGTGAGAACAGAACTAGAGGACATAATTTAAGGATAAGGGCTAAACCATTTAGGACAGAGATGAGGGGGAATTTCTTCACTCAGAGAGTGGTGAACCTGTGGAACTCATTGCCACATAGGGCAGTGTACGCCAGCTCATTAAATATATTTAAGAGGGAATTAGATATATTTCTACGGGCAAAAGGGGTTAAGGGTTACGGAGAGAAGGCGGGGACGGGATACTGAATTAAAGGATCAGCCATGATCTCATTAAATGGCGGAGCAGGCACGAAGGGCCGAATGGCCTACTCCTGCTCCTATCTTCTATGTATCTATGTATCTATAAGCTACACTGAGAGCATTGACCATCATAAACTACACTGAGGGCATTGTCCATCATAAACAAAATTGAGAGCATTGTCCATCATAAACTACACTGAGAGCATTGTCCATCATAAAGAACAATGAGCGCATTGTCCTCATAAACTACACTGGGAGCGTTTTCCATCATAAACTGCACTGGGAGATTTGTCCATCAAAAACTACACTGAGAGCATTGTCCATCATAAACTACACTGAGAGCATTGTCCATCATAAACTACACTGAGAGCATTGTCCATCATAAGCAATACTGAGAGCATTGTCCATCATAATCTACACTGGGAGCATTGGCAATCTTAAACTACACTAAGAGCATTGTTCTCATAAACTACACTGGGAGTGTTGTCCATCATAAACTACACTGGGAGCCTTGTCCATCATAAACTACACTGAGAGCATTGTCCATCATGAACTACACTGAGAGCATTGTCCATCATAAACAACACAGAGAGCATTGTCCATCATAAAGTACATTGAGAGCATTGTCAATCATAAACTACACTGAGAGCATTGTCCATTATAAACTACACTGAGAGCATTGTCCATCACAAACTACACTGAGAGCATTGTCCATCATAAACAACATTGAGAGCACTGTCCATCGTAAACAAAATTGAGAGCATTGTCCATCATAAACTGCACTGAGAGCATTGTCCATCAGAAAGAACACTGAGAGCATTGTCCATCATAAACAACATTGAGAGCATTGTCCATCATAAACAAAATTGAGAGCATTGTCCATCATAAACTACACTGCGAGCATTGTCCATCATAAACAACATTGAGAGCATTGTCCATCATAAACAAAATTGAGAGCATTGTCCATCATAAACTACACTGAGAGCATTGTCCATCATAAACAACTTGAGAGCATTGTACATCATAAATAAAATTGAGAGCATTGTCCATCATAAACTACACTGAGAGCATTGTCCATCATAAACTACACTGAGAGCATTGTCCATCATAAAGAACACTGAGGGCTTTGTCCTCATAAATTACACTGGGAGCGTTTTCCATCATAAACTACACTGGGAGACTTTTCCATCATAAACTACACTGAGAGCATTGTCCATCATAAACTACACTGAGAGCATTGTCCATCATAAACTACACTGAGAGCATTGTCCATCATAAACTATACTGAGAGCATTGTCCATCATAATCCACACTGGGAGCATTGTCCATCATAAACTATACTGAGAGCATTGTCCTCATAAACTACACTGGGAGTGTTGTCCATCATAAACTACACTGGGAGCCTTGTCCATCATAAACTACACAGAGAGCATTGTCAATCATAAACTACACTGAGAGCATTGTCCATCATAAACAACACTGAGGGCATTGTCCATCATAAACTACACTGAGAGCATTGTCCATCATAAACTACACTGAGAGCATTGTCCATCATAAACTACATTGAGGGCATTGTCCATAATAAACTACACTGGGATCATTGTCCTTCATAAACTACACTGAGAGCATTGTCCTCATAAACTACACTGAGAGCATTGTCCATAATAAACTGCACTGGGATCATTGTCCTTCATAAACTACACTGAGAGCATTGTCCAGCATAAACTAAGCTGAGAGCTTTGTCCAAAATAAACTACACTGAGAGCATTGTCCAACATAAACTACACTGAGAGCATTGTCCATCATAAACAACACTGAGAGCATTGTCGATCATAAAAAACACAGATCATTGTCCATCAAAAACTACACTGAGAGCATTGTCCATCATAAACTACACTGAGAGCATTGTCCATCATTAACAACACTGAGAGCATTGTGCATAAAAAACTACACTGAGAGCATTGTCCAAAATAAACGACACTGAGAGCATTGTCCATCACAAACTACACTGAGAGCATTGTCCATTATCAACTTTACTGAGAGCATTGTCCAAAATAAACTGCACTGAGAGCATTGTCCATCATAAACTACACTGAGAGCAATGTCCATCATGAACTACACTGAGAGCATTGTCTATCATAATCTACACTGAGAGCATTGTCCATCATAAACTACACTGAGAACATTGTCCATCATAATCTACACTGAGAGCATTGTCCATCATAAACTACACTGAGAGCATTGTCCATCATAAACTACACTGGGAGCATTCTCTATCATAAACTACACTGAGAGCATTGTCCATCATAAACTACACTAAGAGCATTGTCCATCATAAACAACACTGAGAGCATTGTCCATCATAAACAACGCTGGGAGCATTGTCCATCATAAACTACACTGAGAGCATTGTCCATCATAAACCTTACTGAGAGCATTGTCCATCAAAAACTACCCTGAGCGCATTGTCCATCATAAACTACACTGAGGGCATTATCCATCATAAACTACACTGAGAGCATTGTCCTTCATACTCTACACTGAGAGTATTGTCCATCACAAACTACACTGTGCCCTTGTCCATCATAAACTACACTGAGAGCATTGTCCATCATAAACTACATTGAGAGTATTGTCCAACATAAACATCACTGAGAGCATTGTCCATCATAAACTACACTGAGAGCATTGTCCATCATAAACTATACTGAGGGCATTGTCCATCATAAAATACACTGAGAGCATTGTCCATCACAAACAACTTGAGAGCATTGTACATCATAAATAAAATTGAGAGCATTGTCCATCATAAACTACACTGAGAGCATTGTCCATCATAAACTACACTGAGAGCATTGTTCATCATAAAGAACACTGAGGGCATTGTCCTCATAAATTACACTGGGAGCGTTTTCCATCATAAACTACACTGGGAGACTTTTCCATCATAAACTACACTGAGAGCATTGTCCATCATAAACTATACTGAGAGCATTGTCCATCATAATCCACACTGGGAGCATTGTCCATCATAAACTATACTGAGAGCATTCTCCTCATAAACTACACTGGGAGTGTTGTCCATCATAAACTACACTGGGAGCCTTGTCCATCATAAACTAAACTGAGAGCATTGCCCGTCATAAACTACAAAGAAAGCACTGTCCATCATAAACTACACTGAGAACATTGTCCATCATAAACTACACAGAGAGCATTGTCCATCATAAACAACACTGAGGGCATTGTCCATCATAAACTACACTGAGAGCATTGTCCATCATAAACTACACTGAGAGCATTGTCCATCATAAACTACATTGAGGGCATTGTCCATAATAAACTACACTGGGATCATTGTCCTTCATAAACTACACTGAGAGCATTGTCCTCATAAACTACACTGAGAGCATTGTCCATAATAAACTGCACTGGGATCATTGTCCTTCATAAACTACACTGAGAGCATTGTCCAGCATAAACTAAGCTGAGAGCTTTGTCCAAAATAAACTACACTGAGAGCATTGCCCAACATAAACTACACTGAGAGCATTGTCCATCATAAACAACACTGAGAGCATTGTCGATCATAAAAAACACAGATCATTGTCCATCAAAAACTACACTGAGAGCATTGTCCATCATAAACGACACTGAGAGCATTGTCCATCATTAACAACACTGAGAGCATTGTGCATAAAAAACTACACTGAGAGCATTGTCCAAAATAAACGACACTGAGAGCATTGTCCATCACAAACTACACTGAGAGTATTGTCCATTATCAACTTTACTGAGAGCATTGTCCAAAATAAAATACACTGAGAGCATTGTCCATCATAAACTACACTGAGAGCAATGTCCATCATAAACTACACTGAGAGCATTGTCTATCATAATCTACACTGAGAGCATTGTCCATCATAAACTACACTGAGAACATTGTCCATCATAATCTACACTGAGAGCATTGTCCATCATAAACTACACTGAGAGCATTGTCCATCATAAACTACACTGGGAGCATTCTCTATCATAAACTACACTGAGAGCATTGTCCATCATAAACTACACGAAGAGCATTGCCCATCATAAACAACACTGAGAGCATTGTCCATCATAAACAACGCTGGGAGCATTGTCCATCATAAACTGCACTGAGAGCATTGTCGATCATAAACCTTACTGAGAGCATTGTCCATCAAAAACTACCCTGAGCGCATTGTCCATCATAAACTACACTGAGGGCATTATCCATCATAAACTACACTGAGAGCATTGTCCATCATAAACAACACTGAGTGCCTTGTCCATCATAAACTATACTGAGAACATTGTCCTTCATACTCGACACTGAGAGTGTTGTCCATCACAAACTACACTGTGCCCTTGTCCATCATAAACTACACTGAGAGCATTGTCCATCATAAACTACATTGAGGGTATTGTCCAACATAAACATCACTGAGAGCATTGTCCATCATAAACTACACTGAGAGCATTGTCCATCATAAACTATACTGAGGGCATTGTCCATCATAAACTACACTGAGAGCATTGTCCATCATAAACTACGCTAAGAGCATTGTGCGTCATAAACTTCACTGAGAGCCTTGTCCATCATAAACTACACTGAGAGCATTGTCCATCATAAACTATACTGAGGGCATTGTCCATCATAAACTACACTGAGAGCATTGTCCATCATAATCTACACTGAGAGCATTGTCCATCATAAACTACACTGAGGGCATTGTCCAACATAAACTACACTGAGGGTATTGTCCATCATAAACTATACTGAGAGCATTGTCCATCATAAACTGTACAGAGGGCATTGTCCATCATAAACTACACTGAGAGCATTGTCCATCATAATCTACACTGAGAGCATTGTCCATCATAAACTACACCGAGGGCATTGTCCAACATAAACTACACTGAGGGCATTGTCCATCATAAACTACGCTGAAAGCATTGTCCATCATAAACTACACTGAGGGCATTGTCCATCATAAACTACACTGAGAGCATTGTCCATCATAAACTACGCTGAGAGCATTGTGCATCATAAACTACACTGAGAGCCTTGTCCATCATAAACTACACTGAGAGCATTGTCCATCATAAACTACACTGAGAGCATTGTCTGTCATAAACTACACTGAGAGCATTGTCCATCAAAAACAACACTGAGAGCATTGTCCATCATAAACTGCACTGAGAGCATTGTCCATCATAAGTTACACTGAGAGCATTGTCCATCATAAACTACACTGAGAGCATTGTCCATCATAAAGTACACTGAGCGCATTGTCCATCATAAACTACACTGAGAACATTGTCCATCATAAACTACACTGAGTGCTTTGTCCCTCATAACCTGCACTGAGAGCATTGTCCATCAAAAACTACACTGAGGGCATTGTCCCTCATAAACTACACTGAGAGCATTGTCCATCATAAACTACACTGAGAGCATTGTCGATCATAAACTACACTGGGAGCATTGTCCATCATAAACTACACTGAATGTATTGTCCCTAATAAACTACACTGAGAGCATTGTCCATCATAAACTACACTGAGAGCACTGTCCATCCTAAACTACACTGAGAGCACTGTCCATCATAAACTACACTGAGGGCATTTCCATCATAAACTACACTGAGAGCATTGTCCATCATAAACTACACTGAGTGCATTGTCCATCATAAACAACACTGAGAGCATTGTCCTTCATAAACTACAGAGGGCATTGTCCATCATAAACTAAACTGAGAGCATTGTCCATGATAATCTACACTGAGAGCATTGTCCATCATAAACTACACTGAGAGCATTGAACATCATAAACTACACTGAGAGCATTGTCCATCACAAACTAAACTGAGAGCATTGTCCATCATAAACTACACTGAGAGCATTGTCCCTCATAAACAACACTGAGAACATTGTGCATCCTAAACTACACTGAGAGCATTGTCCATCATAATCTACACTGAGAGCATTGTCGATCATAAGCTACACTGAGAGCATTGTCCATCATAAACTACAATGAGAATGTTGTCCATCATAAACTAGAATGAGAGCATTGTCCATCATAAAATACACTGAGGGCATTGTCCTTCATAAACTACACTGAGAGCATTGTCCATCATAAACTACGCTGAGAGCATTGTCCATCATAAACTACACTGAGAACCTTGTCCATCATAAACTACACTGAGAGCCGTGTCCATCATAAACTACACTGAGATCATTGTCCTTCACAAACTACACTGAGAGCATTGTCCATCATAAACTAGACTGAGAGTATTGTCCATTATAAACTACACTGAGAGCATTGTCCATCATAAACTACACTGAGAGCATTGACCATCATAAACTACACTGAGAGCATTGTCCATCATAAACTACACTGAGAGCATTGTCCTTCATAAACTACACTGACAGCATTGTCCATCATAATCTACACTGAGATCATTGTCCATCATAAACTACACTGGGAGCATTGTCCATCATAAACTACACTGAGAGCATTATCCATCATAAACTGCACTGGCAGCATTGCCATCATAAACTACACTGAGAGCATTGTCCATCATAAACTACACTGAGAGCATTGTCCATCACAAGCTACACTGAGAGCATTGTCCATCATAAACTACACTGTGAGCATTGTCCATCATAATCTACACTGTGAGCATTGTCAATCATAAGCTACACTGAGAGCATTGTCCATCATAAACTACACTGAGAACACTGTCCTTCATAAACTACACTGAGAGCATTGTCCTTCATAAACTACACTGAGAGCATTGTCCATCATAAACAACATTGAGAGCATTGTCCATCATAAACTACACTGAGAGCATTGTCCATCATAAACTACACTGAGAGCATTGTCCATCATAAACTACACTGAGGGCATTGTCCATCATAAACTACACTGAGAGCATTGTCCATCATAAACTACGCTGAGAGCATTGTACGTCATAAACAACACTGAGGGCATTGTCCATCATCAACTACACTGAGGGCTTTATCAATCATAAACTACACTGAGAGCATTGTCCTTCATAAACTACACTGAGAGCATTGTCCTTCACAAACTACACTGAGAGCATTGTCCTTCATAAACTAGACTGAGAGTATTGTCCATTATAAACTACACTGAGAGCATTGTCCATCATAAACTACACTGAGAGCATTGTCCATCATAAACTACACTGAGAGCATTGACCATCATAAACTACACTGAGAGCATTGTCCATCATAAACTACACTGAGAGCATTGTCCTTCATAAACTACACTGACAGCATTGTCCATCATAATCTACACTGAGATCATTGTCCATCATAAACTACACTGGGAGCATTGTCCATCATAAACTACACTGAGAGCATTATCCATCATAAACTGCACTGGCAGCATTGCCATCATAAACTACACTGAGAGCATTGTCCATCATAAACTACACTGAGAGCATTGTCCATCACAAGCTACACTGAGAGCATTGTCCATCATAAACTACACTGTGAGCATTGTCCATCATAATCTACACTGTGAGCATTGTCAATCATAAGCTACACTGAGAGCATTGTCCATCATAAACTACACTGAGAACACTGTCCTTCATAAACTACACTGAGAGCATTGTCCTTCATAAACTACACTGAGAGCATTGTCCATCATAAACAACATTGAGAGCATTGTCCATCATAAACTACACTGAGAGCATTGTCCATCATAAACTACACTGAGAGCATTGTCCATCATAAACTACACTGAGGGCATTGTCCATCATAAACTACACTGAGAGCATTGTCCATCATAAACTACGCTGAGAGCATTGTACGTCATAAACAACACTGAGGGCATTGTCCATCATCAACTACACTGAGGGCTTTATCAATCATAAACTACACTGAGAGCATTGTCCTTCATAAACTACACTGAGAGCATTGTCCTTCACAAACTACACTGAGAGCATTGTCCTTCATAAACTAGACTGAGAGTATTGTCCATTATAAACTACACTGAGAGCATTGTCCATCATAAACTACACTGAGAGCATTGTCCATCATAAACTACACTGAGAGCATTGTCCTTCATAAACTACACTGACAGCATTGTCCATCATAATCTACACTGAGATCATTGTCCATCATAAACTACACTGGGAGCATTGTCCATCATAAACTACACTGAGAGCATTATCCATCATAAACTGCACTGGCAGCATTGCCATCATAAACTAAACTGAGAGCATTGTCCATCATAAACTACACTGAGAGCATTGTCCATCATCAGCTACACTGAGAGCATTGTCCATCATAAACTACACTGTGAGCATTGTCCATCATAATCGACACTGTGAACATTGTCAATCATAAGCTACATTGAGAGCATTGTCCATCATAAACTACACTGAGAACACTGTCCATCATAAACTACACTGAGAGCATTGTCCTTCATAAACTACACTGAGAGCATTGTCCATCATAAACAACATTGAGAGCATTGTCCATCATAAACTACACTGAGAGCATTGTCCATCATAAACTACACTGAGAGCATTGTCCATCATAAACTACACTGAGGGCATTGTCCATCATAAACTACACTGGGAGCATTGTCCATCATAAACTACACTGAGAGCATTGTACGTCATAAACTACACTGAGGGCATTGTCCATCATCAACTTCACTGAGGGCTTTATCAATCATAAACTACACTGAGAGCATTGTCCTTCATAAACTACACTGAGAGCAATGTCCATCATAAACTCCACTGAGAGCATTGACCATCATAAACTGCACTGAGAGCACTGTCCTTCATAAACAACATTGAGAGCATTGTCCATCATAAACAAAATTGAGAGCATTGTCCATCATAAACTACACTGAGAGCATTGTCCATCATTAAGAACAATGAGCGCATTGTCCTCATAAACTGCACTGGGAGCGTTTTCCATCATAAACTGAACTGGGAGATTTGTCCATCAAAAACTACACTGAGAGCATTGTCCATCATAAACTACACTGAGAGCATTGTCCATCATAATCTACACTGGGAGCATTGGCAATCATAAACTACACTAAGAGCATTGTTCTCATAAACTACACTGGGAGCGTTGTCCATCATAAACTACACTGGGAGCCTTGTCCATCATAAACGACACTGAGAGCATTGTCCATCATAAACTACACTGAGAGCACTGTCCATCATAAACAACACAGAGAGCATTGTCCATCATAAAGTACACTGAGAGCATTGTCAATCATAAACTACACTGAGAGCATTGTCCATTATAAACAACACTGAGAGCATTGTCCATCGTAAACTAAACTGAGAGCATTGTCCATCATAAACAACATTGAGAGCATTGTCCATCATAAACAAAATTGAGAGCATTGTCCATCATAAACTACACTGAGAGCATTGTCCATCATAAAGAACACTGAGAGCATTGTCCATCATAAACAACATTGAGAGCATTGTCCATCATAAACAAAATTGAGAGCATTGTCCATCATAAACTACACTGAGAGCATTGTCCATCATAAAGAACACTGAGAGCATTGTCCATCATAAACAACATTGAGAGCATTGTCCATCATAAACAAAATTGAGAGCACTGTCCATCATAAACTACACTGAGAGCATTGTCCATCATAAACAACATTGAGAGCATTGTCCATCATAAACAAAATTGAGAGCATTGTCCATCACAAACTACACTGAGAGCATTGTCCATCATAAACAACATTGAGAGCATTGTCCATCATAAACAAAATTGAGAGCATTGTCCATCATAAATTACACTGAGAGCATTGTCCATCATAAACTACACTGAGAGCATTGTCCATCATAAAGAACACTGAGAGCATTGTCCTCATAAACTACACTGGGAGCGTTTTCCATCATAAACTGCACTGGGAGACTTGTCCATCATAAACTACACTGAGAGCATTGTCCTTCATAAACAACACTGAGAGCATTGTCCATCATAAACTACACTGAGAGCATTGTCCATCATAAACTATACTGAGAGCATTGTCCATCATAATCTACACTGGGAGCATTGTCCATCATAAACTACACTGAGAGCATTGTCCTCATAAACTACACTGGGAGCGTTGTCCATCATAAACTACACTGGGAGCCTTGTCCATCATAAACTAAACTGAGAGCATTGCCCGTCATAAACTACAATGAAAGCATTGTCCATCATAAACTACACTGAGAGCACTGTCCATCATAAACAACACAGAGAGCATTGTCCATCATAAAGTACACTGAGAGCATTGTCAATCATAAACTACACTGAGAGGATTGTCCATTATAAACAACACTGAGAGCATTGTCCATCATAAACTAAACTGAGAGCATTGTCCATCATAAACAACATTGAGAGCATTGTCCATCATAAACAAAATTGAGAGCATTGTCCATCATAAACTACACTGAGAGCATTGTCCATCATAAAGAACACTGAGAGCATTGTCCATCATAAACAACATTGAGAGCATTGTCCATCATAAACAAAATTGAGAGCACTGTCCATCATAAACTACACTGAGAGCATTGTCCATCATAAACAACATTGAGAGCATTGTCCATCATAAACAAAATTGAGAGCATTGTCCATCATAAACTACACTGAGAGCATTGTCCATCATAAACAACATTGAGAGCATTGTCCATCATAAACAAAATTGAGAGCATTGTCCATCATAAATTACACTGAGAGCATTGTCCATCATAAACTGCACTGAGAGCATTGTCCATCATAAACAACACTGAGAGCATTGTCCATCATAAACTACACTGAGAGCATTGTCCATCATAAACTACACTGAGGGCATTGTCCATCATAAACTACACTGAGAGCATTGTCCATCATAAACTACGCTGAGAGCATTGTACGTCATAAACAACACTGAGGGCATTGTCCATCATCAACTACACTGAGGGCTTTATCAATCATAAACTACACTGAGAGCATTGTCCTTCATAAACTACACTGAGAGCATTGTCCTTCACAAACTACACTGAGAGCATTGTCCTTCATAAACTAGACTGAGAGTATTGTCCATTATAAACTACACTGAGAGCATTGTCCATCATAAACTACACTGAGAGCATTGTCCATCATAAACTACACTGAGAGCATTGTCCTTCATAAACTACACTGACAGCATTGTCCATCATAATCTACACTGAGATCATTGTCCATCATAAACTACACTGGGAGCATTGTCCATCATAAACTACACTGAGAGCATTATCCATCATAAACTGCACTGGCAGCATTGCCATCATAAACTAAACTGAGAGCATTGTCCATCATAAACTACACTGAGAGCATTGTCCATCATCAGCTACACTGAGAGCATTGTCCATCATAAACTACACTGTGAGCATTGTCCATCATAATCGACACTGTGAACATTGTCAATCATAAGCTACATTGAGAGCATTGTCCATCATAAACTACACTGAGAACACTGTCCATCATAAACTACACTGAGAGCATTGTCCTTCATAAACTACACTGAGAGCATTGTCCATCATAAACTACACTGAGAGCATTGTCCATCATAAACTACACTGAGAGCATTGTCCATCATAAACTACACTGAGGGCATTGTCCATCATAAACTACACTGGGTGCATTGTCCATCATAAACTACACTGAGAGCATTGTACGTCATAAACTACACTGAGGGCATTGTCCATCATCAACTTCACTGAGGGCTTTATCAATCATAAACTACACTGAGAGCATTGTCCTTCATAAACTACACTGAGAGCAATGTCCATCATAAACTCCACTGAGAGCATTGACCATCATAAACTGCACTGAGAGCACTGTCCTTCATAAACAACATTGAGAGCATTGTCCATCATAAACAAAATTGAGAGCATTGTCCATCATAAACTACACTGAGAGCATTGTCCATCATTAAGAACAATGAGCGCATTGTCCTCATAAACTGCACTGGGAGCGTTTTCCATTATAAACTGAACTGGGAGATTTGTCCATCAAAAACTACACTGAGAGCATTGTCCATCATAAACTACACTGAGAGCATTGTCCATCATAATCTACACTGGGAGCCTTGTCCATCATAAACGACACTGAGAGCATTGTCCATCATAAACTACACTGAGAGCACTGTCCATCATAAACAACACAGAGAGCATTGTCCATCATAAAGTACACTGAGAGCATTGTCAATCATAAACTACACTGAGAGCATTGTCCATTATAAACAACACTGAGAGCATTGTCCATCGTAAACTAAACTGAGAGCATTGTCCATCATAAACAACATTGAGAGCATTGTCCATCATAAACAAAATTGAGAGCATTGTCCATCATAAACTACACTGAGAGCATTGTCCATCATAAAGAACACTGAGAGCATTGTCCATCATAAACAACATTGAGAGCATTGTCCATCATAAACAAAATTGAGAGCACTGTCCATCATAAACTACACTGAGAGCATTGTCCATCATAAACAACATTGAGAGCATTGTCCATCATAAACAAAATTGAGAGCATTGTCCATCATAAACTACACTGAGAGCATTGTCCATCATAAACAACATTGAGAGCATTGTCCATCATAAACAAAATTGAGAGCATTGTCCATCATAAATTACACTGAGAGCATTGTCCATCATAAACTACACTGAGAGCATTGTCCATCATAAAGAACACTGAGAGCATTGTCCTCATAAACTACACTGGGAGCGTTTTCCATCATAAACTGCACTGGGAGACTTGTCCATCATAAACTACACTGAGAGCATTGTCCTTCATAAACAACACTGAGAGCATTGTCCATCATAAACTACACTGAGAGCATTGTCCATCATAAACTATACTGAGAGCATTGTCCATCATAATCTACACTGGGAGCATTGTCCATCATAAACTACATTGAGAGCATTGTCCTCATAAACTACACTGGGAGCGTTGTCCATCATAAACTACACTGGGAGCCTTGTCCATCATAAACTAAACTGAGAGCATTGCCCGTCATAAACTACAATGAAAGCATTGTCCATCATAAACTACACTGAGAGCACTGTCCATCATAAACAACACAGAGAGCATTGTCCATCATAAAGTACACTGAGAGCATTGTCAATCATAAACTACACTGAGAGGATTGTCCATTATAAACAACACTGAGAGCATTGTCCATCATAATCTAAACTGAGAGCATTGTCCATCATAAACAACATTGAGAGAACATTGAGAGCATTGTCCATCATAAACAAAATTGAGAGCATTGTCCATCATAAACTACACTGAGAGCATTGTCCATCATAAAGAACACTGAGAGCATTGTCCATCATAAACAACATTGAGAGCATTGTCCATCATAAACAAAATAGAGAGCACTGTCCATCATAAACTACACTGAGAGCATTGTCCATCATAAACAACATTGAGAGCATTGTCCATTATAAACAAAATTGAGAGCATTGTCCATCATAAACTACACTGAGAGCATTGTCCATCATAAACAACATTGAGAGCATTGTCCATCATAAACAAAATTGAGAGCATTGTCCATCATAAATTACACTGAGAGCATTGTCCATCATAAACTGCACTGAGAGCATTGTCCATCATAAACAACACTGAGAGCATTGTCCATCATAAACTACACTGAGAGCATTGTCCATCATAAACTGCACTGAGAGCATTGTCCATCATAAACAAAATTGAGAGCATTGTCCATCATAAACTACACTGAGAGCATTGTCCATCATAAACAACATTGAGAGCATTGTCCATCATAAACAAAATTGAGAGCATTGTCCATCATAAATTACACTGAGAGCAATGTCCATCATAAACTACACTGAGAGCATTGTCCATCATAAAGAACACTGAGAGCATTTTCCTCATAAACTACACTGGGAGCGTTTTCCATCATAAACTGCACTGGGAGACTTGTCCATCATAAACTACACTGAGAGCATTGTCCTTCATAAACAACACTGAGAGCATTGTCCATCATAAACTACACTGAGAGCATTGTCCATCATAAACTATACTGAGAGCATTGTCCATCATAATCTACACTGGGAGCATTGTCCATCATAAACTACACTGAGAGCATTGTCCTCATAAACTACACTGGGAGCGTTGTCCATCATAAACTACACTGGGAGCCTTGTCCATCATAAACTAAACTGAGAGCATTGCCCGTCATAAACTACAATGAAAGCATTGTCCATCATAAACTACACTGAGAGCACTGTCCATCATAAACAACACAGAGAGCATTGTCCATCATAAAGTACACTGAGAGCATTGTCAATCATAAACTACACTGAGAGGATTGTCCATTATAAACAACACTGAGAGCATTGTCCATCATAAACTAAACTGAGAGCATTGTCCATCATAAACAACATTGAGAGCATTGTCCATCATAAACAAAATTGAGAGCATTGTCCATCATAAACTACAGTGAGAGCATTGTCCATCATAATGAACACTGAGAGCATTGTCCATCATAAACAACATTGAGAGCATTGTCCATCATAAACAAAATTGAGAGCACTGTCCATCATAAACTACACTGAGAGCATTGTCCATCATAAACAACATTGAGAGCATTGTCCATCATAAACAAAATTGAGAGCATTGTCCATCATAAACTACACTGAGAGCATTGTCCATCATAAACAACATTGAGAGCATTGTCCATCATAAACAAAATTGAGAGCATTGTCCATCATAAATTACACTGAGAGCATTGTCCATCATAAACTACACTGAGAGCATTGTCCATCATAAACAACACTGAGAGCATTGTCCATCATAAACTACACTGAGAGCATTGTCCATCATAAACTATACTGAGAGCATTGTCCATCATAATCTACACTGGGAGCATTGTCCATCATAAACTACACTGAGAGCATTGTCCTCATAAACTACACTGGGAGCGTTGTCCATCATAAACTACACTGGGATCCTTGTCCATCATAAACTAAACTGAGAGCATTGCCCGTCATAAACTACAATGAAAGCATTGTCCATCATAAACTACACTGAGAGCATTGTCCATCGTAAACAACACTGAGGGCATTGTCCATAATAAACTACACTGGGATCATTGTCCTTCATAAACTACACTGAGAGCATTGTCCTCATAAACTACACTGAGAGCATTGTCCATAATAAACTACACTGGGATCATTGTCCTTCATAAACTACACTGAGAGCATTGCCCAGCATAAACTAAGCTGAGAGCTTTGTCCAAAATAAACTACACTGATAGCATTGTCCAACATAAACTACACTGAGAGCATTGTCCATCATAAACAACACTGAGAGCATTGTCCATCATAAAAAACACAGAGCATTGTCCATCAAAAACTACACTGAGAGCATTGTCCATCATAAACTACACTGAGAGCATTGTCCATCATAAACAACACTGAGAGCATTGTGCATAAAAAACTACACTGAGAGCATTGTCAATCACAAACTACACTGAGAGCATTGTCCATAATAAACTTTGCTGAGAGCATTGTCCAAAATAAACTATACTGAGAGCATTGTCCATCATAAACTACACTGAGAGCAATGTCCATCATAAACTACACTGAGAGCATTGTCTATCATAATCTACACTGAGAGCATTGTCCATCATAAACTACACTGAGAACATTGTCCATCATAATGTACACTGAGAGCATTGTGCATCATAAACTACACTGAGAGCATTGTCCTTCATAATCTACACTGAGAGTATTGTCCATCATAAACTTTACTGAGAGCATTGTCCATCATAAACAGCACTGAGTGCCTTGTCCATCATAAACTACACTGAGAGCATTGTCCTTCATAATCTACACTGAGAGTGTTGTCCAATATAAACATCACTGAGAGCATTGTCCATCATAAACTGCACTGAGAGCATTGTCCATCATAAACTACATTGAGAGTATTGTCCAATATAAACATCACTGAGAGCATTGTCCATCATAAACTACACTGAGAGCAATGTCCATCATAAACTATACTGAGGGCATTGTCCATCATAAACTACACTGAGAGCATTGTCCATCATAAACTACGCTGAGAGCATTGTGCATCATAAACTACACTGAGAGCCTTGTCCATCATAAACTACACTGAGAGCATTATCCATCATAAACTATGCTGAGGGCATTGTCCATCACAAACTACACTGAGAGCATTGTCCATCATAATCTACACTGAGAGCATTGTCCAACATAAACTACACTGAGGGCATTGTCCAACATAAACCACACTGAGGGTATTGTCCATCATAAACTACACTGAGAGCATTGTCCATCATAAACTATACAGAGGGCATTGTCCATCATAAACTACACTGAAAGCATTGTCCATCATAATCTACACTGAGAGCATTGTCCATCATAAACTACACTGAGCGCATTGTCCAACATAAACTACACTGAGGGCATTGTCCATCATAAACTACACTGAGAGCATTGTCCATCATAAACTACACTGAGGGCATTGTCCATCATAAACTACACTGAGAGCATTGTCCATCATAAACTACGCTGAGAGCATTGTGCATCATAAACTACACTGAGAGCCTTGTCCATCATAAACTACACTGAGAGCATTGTCCATCATAAACTACACTGAGAGCATTGTCCATCAAAAACAACACTGAGAGCATTGTCCATCATAAACTGCACTGAGAGCATTGTCCATCATAAATTACACTGAGAGCATTGTCCATCATAAACTACACTGAGAGCATTGTCCATCATAAATTACACTGAGCGCATTGTCCATCATAAACTACACTGAGAGCATTGTCCATCATAAACTACATTGAGTGCTTTGTCCCTCATAACCTGCACTGAGAGCATTGTCCATCAAAAACTACACTGAGGGCATTGTCCCTCATAAGCTACACTGAGAGCATTGTCCATCATAAACTACACTGAGAGCATTGTCCATCATAATCTACACTGAGAGCATTGTCGATCATAAACTACACTGAGAGCATTGTCCATCATACACTACACTGAAGGCATTGTCCCTCATCAACTACACTGAGAGCATTGTCCATCATAAACTACACTGAGAGCACTGTCCATCATAAACTACACTGAGAGCATTGTCCATCATAAACTACACTGAGGGCATTTCCATCATAAACTACACTGAGAGCATTGTCCATCATACACTACACTGAGTGCATTGTCCACCATAAACAACACTGAGAGCATTGTCCTTCATAAACTACAGAGGGCATTGTCCATCATAAACTACACTGAGAGCATTGTCCATGATAATCTACACTGAGAGCATTGTCCATCATAAAGTACACTGAGGGCATTGTACATCATAAACTACACTGGGAGCATCGTCTATCATAAACTACACTGAGAGCATTATCCATCATAAAGTACACTGGGAGCATTGTCCATCATAAACTACACTGAGAGCATTGTCCATCACAAACTAAACTGAGAGCATTGTCCATCATAAACTACACTGAGAGCATTGTCCCTCATAAACAACACTGAGAGCATTGTGCATCATAAACTGCACTGAGAGCATTGTCCATCATAATCTACACTGAGAGCATTGTCGATCATAAGCTACACTGAGAGCATTGTCCATCATAAACTACACTGAGAGCATTGTCCATCATAAACTAGAATGAGAGCATTGTCCATCATAAACAACATTGAGAGCATTGCCCATCATAAACTACACTGAGAGCATTGTCCATCATAAACTATACTGAGAGCATTGTCTATCATAATCTACACTGAGAGCATTGTCCATCATAAACTACACTGGGAGCGTTGTCCATCATAAACTACACTGGGATCCTTGTCCATCATAAACTAAACTGAGAGCATTGCCCGTCATAAACTACAATGAAAGCATTGTCCATCATAAACTACACTGAGAGCATTGTCCATCGTAAACAACACTGAGGGCATTGCCCATAATAAACTGCACTGGGATCATTGTCCTTCATAAACTACACTGAGAGCATTGTCCTCATAAACTACACTGAGAGCATTGTCCATAATAAACTACACTGGGATCATTGTCCTTCATAAACTACACTGAGAGCATTGTCCAGCATAAACTAAGCTGAGAGCTTTGTCCAAAATAAACTACACTGAGAGCATTGTCCAACATAAACTACACTGAGAGCATTGTCCATCATAAACAACACTGAGAGCATTGTCCATCATAAAAAACACAGAGCATTGTCCATCAAAAACTACACTGATAGCATTGTCCATCATAAACTACACTGAGAGCATTGTCCATCATAAACAACACTGAGAGCATTGTGCATAAAAAACTACAATGAGAGCATTGTCAATCACAAACTACACTGAGAGCATTGTCCATCATAAACTTTGCTGAGAGCATTGTCCAAAATAAATTATACTGAGAGCATTGTCCATCATAAACTACACTGAGAGCAATGTCCATCATAATCTACACTGAGAGCATTGTCTATCATAATCTACACTGAGAGCATTGTCCATCATAAACTACACTGAGAACATTGTCCATCATAATGTACACTGAGAGCATTGTCCATCATAAACTACACTGAGAGCATTGTCCTTCATAATCTACACTGAGAGTATTGTCCATCATAAAGTTTACTGAGAGCATTGTCCATCATAAACTACCCTGAGCGCATTGTCCATCATAAACTACACTGAGGGCATTATCCATCATAAACTACACTGAGAGCATTGTCCCTCATAAACAACACTGAGAGCATTGTGCATCATAAACTGCACTGAGAGCATTGTCCATCATAATCTACACTGAGAGCATTGTCGATCATAAGCTACACTGAGAGCATTGTCCATCATAAACTACACTGAGAGCATTGTCCATCATAAACTAGAAGGAGAGCATTGTCCATCATAAACAACATTGAGAGCATTGCCCATCATAAACTACACTGAGAGCATTGTCCATCATAAACTATACTGAGAGCATTGTCTATCATAATCTACACTGAGAGCATTGTCCATCATAAACTACACTGAGAGCGTTGTCCATCATAAACTACACTGAGAGCATTGTCCATCATAAACTAAACTGAGAGCATTGTCCATCATAAAGTGCACTGAGAGCATTGTCCTCCTAAACTACACTGGGAGCATTGTCAATCACAAACAACACTAAGAGCATTGTCCTTCATAAACTGCACTGAGAGCATTGTCCAACATAAACTACACTGAGAGCATTGTCCATCATAAAAAACACTGAGGGCATTGTCCATCATAAACTACACTGACAGCATTGTCCATCATAAACTACACTGAGAGCATTGTCCTTCATAAACTACACTGAGGGCATTGTCCATCATAAACTACTTAGAGAGCATTGTCCTTCATAAACTACACTGAGGGCATTGTCCATCATAAACTACACTGAGAGCATTGTCCAACATAAACTACACAGAGAGCATTGTCCATCATAAACTAGACAGAGAGCCGTGTCTATCATAAACTACACTAGGAGCATTGCCCATCATAATCTACACTGAGAGCATTGTCCATCATAAACTACACTGAGAGCATTGTCCATCATAAACTACACGAAGAGCATTGTCCATCATAAAATACTCTGAGAGCATTGTCCTTCATAAACTACACTGAGAGCATTGACCAACATAAACTACACTGAGAGGATTGTCCATCATAAACTACACTGAGGGCATTGTCTATCATAAACTACACTGAGAGCATTGTCCATCATAAACAACACTGAGAGCATTGTGCATAAAAAACTACACTGAGAGCATTGTCCAAAATAAACTACACTGAGAGCATTGTCCATCACGAACTACACTGAGAGCATTGTCCATTATAAACTTTACTGAGAGCATTGTCCAAAAAAAACTACACTGAGAGCATTGTCCATCATAAACTACACTGAGTGCAATGTCCATCATAAACTACACTGAGAGCATTGTCTATCATAATCTACACTGAGAGCATTGTCCATCATAAACTACACTGAGAACATTGTCCATCATAATCTACACTGAGAGCATTGTCCATCATAAACTACACTGAGAGCATTGTCCATTATAAACTACACTGAGAGCATTGTCTATCATAAACTACACTGAGATCATTGTCCATCATAAACTACACTAAGAGCATTGTCCATCATAAACAACACTGAGAGCATTGTCCATCATAAACAACGCTGGGAGCATTGTCCATCATAAACTACACTGAGAGCATTGTCCATCATAAACCTTACTGAGAGCATTGTCCATCATAAACTACCCTGAGCGCATTGTCCTTCATAAACTACACTGAGGGCATTATCCATCATAAACTACACTGAGAGCATTGTCCATCATAAACAACACTGAGTGCCTTGTCCATCATAAACTACACTGAGAGCATTGTCCTTCATAATCTACACTGAGAGTATTGTCCATCATAAACTACACTGTGCCCTTGTCCATCATAAACTACACTGAGAGCATTGTCCATCATAAACTACATTGAGAGTATTGTCCAACATAAACATCACTGAGAGCATTGTCCATCATAAACTACACTGAGAGCATTGTCCATCATAAACTATACTGAGGGCAGTGTCCATCATATACTACACTGAGAGCATTGTCCATCATAAACTACGCTAAGAGCATTGTGCGTCATAAACTACACTGAGAGCCTTGTCCATCATAAACTACACTGAGAGCATTGTCCATCATAAACTATACTGAGGGCGTTGTCCATCATAAACTACACTGAGAGCATTGTCCATCATAATCTACACTGAGAGCAGTGTCCATCATAAACTACACTGAGGGCATTGTCCAACATAAACTACACTGAGGGTATTGTCCATCATAAACTACACTGAGAGCATTGTCCATCATAAACTATACAGAGGGCATTGTCCATCATAAACTACACTGAGAGCATTGTCCATCATAATCTACACTGAGAGCATTGTCCATCATAAACTACACTGAGGGCATTGTCCATCATAAACTGCACTGAGGGCATTGTCCATCATAAACTACACTGAGAGCATTGTCCATCATAAACTACGCTGAGAGCATTGTGCATCATAAACTACACTGAGAGCCTTGTCCATCATAAACTACACTGAGAGCATTGTCCTTCATAAACTACACTGAGAGCATTGTCTGTCATAAACTACACTGAGAGCATTGTCCATCAAAAACAACACTGAGAGCATTGTCCATCATAAACTGCACTGAGAGCATTGTCCATCATAAGTTACACTGAGAGCATTGTCCATCATAAACTACACTGAGAGCATTGTCCATCATAAAGTACACTGAGCGCATTGTCCATCATAAACTACACTGAGAGCATTGTCCATCATAAACTACACTGAGTGCTTTGTCCCTCATAACCTGCACTGAGAGCATTGTCCATCAAAAACTACACTGAGGGCATTGTCCCTCATAAACTAAACTGTGAGCATTGTCCATCATAAACTACACTGAGAGCATTGTCCATCATAATCTACACTGAGAGCATTGTCGATCATAAACTACACTGAGAGCATTGTCCATCATAAACTACACTGAAGGCATTGTCCCTCATAAACGACACTGAGAGCATTGTCCATCATAAACTACACTGAGAGCACTGTCCATCCTAAACTACACTGAGAGCACTGTCCATCATAAACTACACTGAGGGCATTTCCATCATAAACTACACTGAGAGCATTGTCCATCATAAACTACAGAGGGCATTGTCCATCATAAACTACACTGAGAGCATTGTCCATGATAATCTACACTGAGAGCATTGTCCATCATAAACTACACTGAGAGCATTGTACATCATAAACTACACTGGGAGCATCGTCTATCATAAACTACACTGAGAGCTTTATCCATCATAAAGTACACTGGGAGCATTCTCCATCATAAACTACACTGAGAGCATTGTCCATCACAAACTAAACTGAGAGCATTGTCCATCATAAACTACACTGAGAGCATTGTCCCTCATAAACAACACTGAGAACATTGTGCATCATAAACTACACTGAGAGCATTGTCCATCATAATCTACACTGAGAGCATTGTCGATCATAAGCTACACTGAGAGCATTGTCCATCATAAACTACACTGAGGGCATTGTCCAACATAAACTACACTGAGGGCATTGTCCATCATAAACTACGCTGAAAGCATTGTCCATCATAAACTACACTGAGGGCATTGTCCATCATAAACTACACTGAGAGCACTGTCCATCATAAACTACGCTGAGAGCATTGTGCATCATAAACTACACTGAGAGCCTTGTCCATCATAAACTACACTGAGAGCATTGTCCATCATAAACTACACTGAGAGCATTGTCTGTCATAAACTACACTGAGAGCATTGTCCATCAAAAACAACACTTAGAGCATTGTCCATCATAAACTGCACTGAGAGCATTGTCCATCATAAGTAACACTGAGAGCATTGTCCATCATAAACTACACTGAGAGCATTGTCCATCATAAAGTACACTGAGCGCATTGTCCATCATCAACTACACTGAGAGCATTGTCCATCATAAACTACACTGAGTGCTTTGTCCCTCATAACCTGCACTGAGAGCATTGTCCATCAAAAACTACACTGAGGGCATTGTCCCTCATAAACTACACTGAGAGCATTGTCCATCATAAACTACACTGAGAGCATTGTCCATCATAATCTACACTGAGAGCATTGTCGATCATAAACTACACTGAGAGCATTGTCCATCATAAACTACACTGAAGGAATTGTCCCTCATAAACTACACTGAGAGCATTGTCCATCATAAACTACACTGAGAGCACTGTCCATCCTAAACTACACTGAGAGCACTGTCCATCATAAACTACACTGAGGGCATTTCCATCATAAACTACACTGAGAGCATTGTCCATCATAAACTACACTGAGTGCATTGTCCATCATAAACAACACTGAGAGCATTGTCCTTCATAAACTACAGAGGGCATTGTCCATCATAAACCACACTGAGAGCATTGTCCATGATAATCTACACTGAGAGCATTGTCCATCATAAACTACACTGAGAGCATTGTACATCATAAAGTACACTGGGAGCATTCTCCATCATAAACTACACTGAGAGCATTGTCCATCACAAACTAAACTGAGAGCATTGTCCATCATAAACTACACTGAGAGCATTGTCCCTCATAAACAACACTGAGAACATTGTGCATCATAATCTACACTGAGAGCATTGTCGATCATAAGCTACACTGAGAATATTGTCCATCATAAACTAGAATGAGAGCATTGTCCATCATAAACAACATTGAGAGCATTGCCCATCATAAACTACACTGAGAGCATTGTCCATCATAAACTACACTGAGAGCATTGTCCATCATAAAATACACTGAGAGCATTGTCCTTCATAAACTACACTGAGAGCATTGTCCATCATAAACTACGCTGAGAGCATTGTCCTTCATAAACTACACTGAGAACCTTGTCCATCATAAACTACACTGAGAGCCGTGTCCATCATAAACTACACTGAGAGCATTGTCCATCATAAACTACACTGAGAGCATTGTCCATCATAAACTAGACTGAGAGCATTGTCCATTATAAACTACACTGAGAGCATTGTCCATCATAAACTACACTGAAAGCATTGACCATCATAAACTACACTGAGAGCATTGTCCATCATAAACTACACTGAGAGCATTGTCCTTCATAAACTACACTGACAGCATTGTCCATCATAATCTACACTGAGATCATTGTCCATCATAAACTACACTGGGAGCATTGTCCATCATAAACTACACTGAGAGCATTATCCATCATAAACTGCACTGGCAGCATTGCCAACATAAACTACACTGAGAGCATTGTCCATCATAAACTACACTGAGAGCATTGTACATCATAAACGACACTGAGAGCATTGTCCCTCATAAAATACACTGAGAGCATTGTCCATCATAAACTACACTGAGAGCATTGTCCATCAAAATCTACACTGAGAGCATTGTCCATCATAAGCTACACTGAGAGCATTGTCCATCATAAACTACACTGTGAGCATTGTCCATCATAATCTACACTGTGAGCATTGTCCATCATAAGCTACACTGAGAGCATTGTCCATCATAAACTACACTGAGAACACTGTCCATCATAAACTACACTGAGAGCATTGTCGTTCATAAACTACACTGAGAGCATTGTCCATCATAAACAACATTGAGAGCATTGTCCATCATAAACTACACTGAGAGCATTGTCAATCATAAACTACACTGAGCGCATTGTCCATCATAAACTACACTGAGGGCATTGTCCATCATAAACTACACTGAGAGCATTGTCCATCATAAACTACACTGAGAGCATTGTCCATCATAAACTACACTGAGGGCATTGTCCATCATAAACTACACTGAGGGCTTTATCAATCATAAACAACACTGAGAGCATTGTCCTTCATAAACTACACTGAGAGCAATGTCCATCATAAACTACACTGAGAGCATTGACCATCATAAACTGCCCTGAGAGCACTGTCCTTCATAAACAACATTGAGAGCATTGTCCATCATAAACAAAATTGAGAGCCTTGTCCATCATAAACTACACTGAGAGCATTGTCCATCATAAAGAACAATGAGCGCATTGTCCTCATAAACTACACTGGGAGCGTTTTCCATCATAAACTGAACTGGGAGATTTGTCCATCAAAAACTACACTGAGAGCATTGTCCATCCTAAACTACTCTGAGAGCATTGTCCATCATAAACAATACTGAGAGCATTGTCCATCATAATCTACACTGGGAGCATTGGCAATCATAAACTACACTAAGAACATTGTTCTCATAAACTACACTGGGAGCGTTGTCCATCATAAACTACACTGGGAGCATTGTCCATCATAAACTACACTGAGAGCACTGTCCATCATAAACAACACAGAGAGCATTGTCCATCATAAAGTACACTGAGAGCATTGTCAATCATAAACTACACTGAGAGCATTGTCCATTATAAACAACACTGAGAGCATTGTCCATCATAAACTAAACTGAGAGCATTGTCCATCATAAACAACATTGAGAGCATTGTCCATCATAAACAAAATTGAGAGCACTGTCCATCATAAACTACACTGAGAGCATTGTCCATCATAAACAACATTGAGAGCATTGTCCATCATAAACAAAATTGAGAGCATTGTCCATCATAAACTATACTGAGAGCATTGTCCATCATAAACAACATTGAGAGCATTGTCCATCATAAACAAAATTGAGAGCATTGTCCATCATAAACTACACTGAGAGCATTGTCCATCATAAACTACACTGAGAGCATTGTCCATCATAAAGAACACTGAGAGCATTGTCCTCATAAACTACACTGGGAGCGTTTTCCATCATAAACTACACTGGGAGACTTGCCCATCATAAACTACACTGAGAGCATTGTCCATCATAAACAACACTGAGAGCATTGTCCATCATAAACTACACTGAGAGCATTGTCCGTCATAAACTATACTGAGAGCATTGTCCATCATAATCTACACTGGGAGCATTGTCCATCATAAACTACACTGAGAGCATTGCCCTCATAAACTACACTGGGAGCGTTGTCCATCATAAACTACACTGGGAGCCTTGTCCATCATAAACTAAACTGAGAGCATTGCCCGTCATAAACTACACTGAGAGCATTGTCCATCATAAACTACATTGAGGGCATTGTCCATAATAAACTACACTGGGATCCTTGTCCTTCACAAACTACACTGAGAGCATTGTCCTCATAAACTACACTGAGAGCATTGTCCATAATAAACTACACTGGGATCATTGTCCTTCATAAACTACACTGAGAGCATTGTCCAGCATAAACTAAGCTGAGAGCTTTGTCCAAAATAAACTACACTGAGAGCATTGTCCAACATAAACTACACTGAGAGCATTGTCCATCATAAACAACACTGAGAGCATTGTCCATCATAAACTACACTGAGAGCATTGTCCATCATAAACTACATTGAGGGCATTGTCCATAATAAACTACACTGGGATCCTTGTCCTTCACAAACTACACTGAGAGCATTGTCCTCATAAACTACACTGAGAGCATTGTCCATAATAAACTACACTGGGATCATTGTCCTTCATAAACTACACTGAGAGCATTGTCCAGCATAAACTAAGCTGAGAGCTTTGTCCAAAATAAACTACACTGAGAGCATTGTCCAACATAAACTACACTGAGAGCATTGTCCATCATAAACAACACTGAGAGCATTGTCCATCATAAAAAACACAGAGCATTGTCCATCAAAAACTACACTGAGAGCATTGTCCATCATAAACTACACTGAGAGCATTGTGCATCATAATTAACACTGAGAGCATTGTGCATAAAAAACTACACTGAGAGCATTGTCCAAAATAAACTACACTGAGAGCATTGTCAATCACAAACTACACTGAGAGCATTGTCCATAATAAACTTTACTGAGAGCATTGTCCAAAATGAACTATACTGAGAGCATTGTCTATCATAATCTACACTGAGAGCATTGTCCATCATAAACTTTACTGAGAGCATTGTCCATCATAAACTACCCTGAGCGCATTGTCCATCATAAACTAGACTGAGGGCATTATCCATCATAAACTACACTGAGAGCATTGTCCATCATAAACTACACTGAGTGCCTTGTCCATCATAAACTACACCGAGAGCATTGTCCTTCATAATCTACACTGAGAGTATTGTCCATCATAAACTACACTGTGCCCTTGTCCATCATAAACTACACTGAGAGCATTGTCCATCATAAACTACATTGAGAGTAATGTCCAACATAAACATCACTGAGAGCATTGTCCAACATGAACTACACTGAGAGCATTGTCCATCATAAACTATACTGAGGGCATTGTCCATCATAAACGACACTGAGAGCATTGTCCATCATAAACTACGCTGAGAGCATTGTGCATCATAAACTACACTGAGAGCCTTGTCCATCATAAACTACACTGAGAGCATTGTCCATCATAATCTACACTGAGAGCATTATCCATCATAAACTATACTGATGGCATTGTCCATCATAAACTACACTGAGAGCATTGTCCATCATAAACTACACTGAGAGCATTGTCCATCATAATCTACACTGAGAGCATTGTCCATCATAAACTACACTGAGGGCATTGTCCAACATAAACTACACTGAGGGCATTGTCCATCATAAACTGCACTGAGAACATTGTCCATCATAAACTACACTGAGGGCATTGTCCATCATAAACTACACTGAGAGCATTGTCCATCATAAACTACGCTGAGAGCATTGTCCATCATAAACTACACTGAGAGCATTATCCATCATAAACTATACTGAGGGCATTGTCCATCATAAACTACACTGAGAGCATTGTCCATCATAATCTACACTGAGAGCATTGTCCATCATAAACTACACTGAGGGCATTGTCCAACATAAACTACACTGAGGGTATTGTCCATCATAAACTACACTGAGAGCATTGTCCATCATAAACTATACAGAGGGCATTGTCCATCATAAGCTACACTGAGAGCATTGTCCATCATAATCTACACTGAGAGCATTGTCCATCATAAACTACACTGAGGGCATTGTCCAACATAAACGACACTGAGGGCATTGTCCATCATAAACTACACTGAGAGCATTGTCCATCATAAACTACACTGAGGGCATTGTCCATCATAAACTACACTGAGAGCATTGTCCATCATAAACTACGCTGAGAGCATTGTGCATCATAAACTACACTGAGAGCCTTGTCCATCATAAACTACACTGAGAGCATTGTCCATCATAAACTACACTGAGAGCACTGTCTGTCATAAACTACACTGAGAGCATTGTCCATCAAAAACAACACTGAGAGCATTGTCCATCATAAACTGCACTGAGAGCATTGTCCATCATAAATTACACTGAGAGCATTGTCCATCATAAACTACACTGAGAGCATTGTCCATCATAAATTACACTGAGCGCATTGTCCATCATAAACTGCACTGAGAGCATTGTCCATCATAAGCTACACTGAGTGCTTTGTCCCTCAAAACCTGCACTGAGGGCATTGTCCATCAAAAACTACACTGAGGGCATTGTCCCTCATAAGCTACACTGAGAGCATTGTCCATCATAAACTACACTGAGAGCATTGTCCATCATAATCTACACTGAGAGCATTGTCGATCATAAACTACACTGAGAGCATTGTTCATCATAAACTACACTGAAGGCATTGTCCCTCATAAACTACACTGAGAGCATTGTCCATCATAAACTACACTGAGAGCACTGTCCATCATAAACTACACTGAGAGCATTGTCCATCATAAACTACACTGAGAGCATTGTCCATCATAAACTACACTGAGTGCATTGTCCATCATAAACAACACTGAGAGCATTGTCCTTCATAAACTACAGAGGGCATTGTCCATCATAAACGACACTGAGAGCATTGTCCATGATATTCTACACTGAGAGCATTGTCCATCATAAATTACACTGAGAGCATTGTCCATCATAAACTACACTGAGAGCATTTTCCATCATAAACTACACTGAGAGCATTGTCCATCACAAACTAAACTGAGAGCATTGTCCATCATAAACTACACTGAGAGCATTGTCCGTCATAAGCAACACTGAGAGAATTGTGCATCATAAACTACACTGAGAGCATTGTCCATCATAATCTACACTGAGAGCATTGTCGATCATAAGCTACACTGAGAGCATTGTCCATCATAAACTACACTGAGAGCATTGTCCATCATAAACTAGAATGAGAGCATTGTTCATCATAAACAACATTGAGAGCATTGCCCATCATAAACTACACTGAGAGCATTGTCCATCATAAACTATACTGAGAGCATTGTCTATCATAATCTACACTGAGAGCATTGTCCATCATAAACTACACTGAGAGCGTTGTCCATCATAAACTACACTGAGAGCATTGTCCATCATAAACTACACTGAGAGCATTGTCCATCATAACGTACACTGAGAGCATTGTCCTCATAAACTACACTGGGAGCATTGTCAATCATAAAAAACACTGAGGGCATTGTCCTTCATAAACTACACTGAGAGCATTGTCCTTCATAAACTACACTGAGAGCATTGTCCATCATAAAAAACACTGAGGGCATTGTCCATCATAAACTACACTGACAGCATTGTCCATCATAAACTACACTGAGAGCATTGTCCTTCATAAACTACACTGAGAGCATTGGCCATCATAAACTACACTGAGAGCATTGTCCATCATAAACTACACTGAGGGCATTGTCCATCATAATCTACACTGAGAGCATTGTCCTTCATAAACTACACTGAGGGCATTGTCCATCATAAACTACACTGAGAGCATTGTCCTTCATAAACTACACTGAGAGCATTGTCCAACATAAACTACACTGAGAGGATTGTCCATCATAAACTACACTGAGGGCATTGTCCATCATAAACTACACTGAGAGCATTGTCCATCATAAACTACACTGAGAGCATTGTCCATCATAAACTACACTGAGAGCATTGTCCAACATAAACTACACTGAGAGCATTGTCCATCATAAAATACACTGAGAGCCGTGTCCATCATAAACTACACTGGGAGCATTGTCCTTCATAAACTACACTGAGAGCATTGTCCATCATAAACTACACTGAGATCATAGTCCATCATAAACTATGCTGAGAGCATTGTGCATCATAAGCTAAACTGAGAGCCTTGTCCATCATAAACTACACTGAGAGCATTGTCCATCATAAACTACACTGAAGGCATTGTCCCGCATAAACTACACCGAGAGCATTGTCCATCATAAACTACAGTGAGAGCACTGTCCATCATAAACTACACTGAGAGCATTGTCCATCATAAACTACACTGAGGGCATTTCCATCATAAACGACACTGAGAGCATTGTCCATCATAAACTACACTGAGTGCATTGTCCATCATAAACAACACTGAGAGCATTGTCCTTCATAAACTACACAGAGGGCATTGTCCATCATAAACTACACTGAGAGCATTGTCCATCAAAATCTACACTGAGAGAATTGTCCATCATAAACTACGCTGAGAGCATTGTCCATCATAAACTTTACTGAGAGCATTGTCCAAAATGAACTATACTGAGAGCATTGTCTATCATAATCTACACTGAGAGCATTGTCCATCATAAACTTTACTGAGAGCATTGTCCATCATAAACTACCCTGAGCGCATTGTCCATCATAAACTACACTGAGGGCATTATCCATCATAAACTACACTGAGAGCATTGTCCATCATAAACAACACTGAGTGCCTTGTCCATCATAAACTACACAGAGAGCATTGTCCTTCATAATCTACACTGAGAGTATTGTCCATCATAAACTACACTGTGCCCTTGTCCATCATAAACTACACTGAGAGCATTGTCCATCATAAACTACATTGAGAGTAATGTCCAACATAAACATCACTGAGAGCATTGTCCATCATGAACTACACTGAGAGCATTGTCCATCATAAACTATACTGAGGGCATTGTCCATCATAAACGACACTGAGAGCATTGTCCATCATAAACTACGCTGAGAGCATTGTGCATCATAAACTACACTGAGAGCCTTGTCCATCATAAACTACACTGAGAGCATTATCCATCATAAACTATACTGATGGCATTGTCCATCATAAACTGCACTGAGAGCATTGTCCATCATAATCTACACTGAGAGCATTTTCCTTCATAAACTACACTGAGGGCATTGTCCATCATAAACTACACTGAGAGCATTGTCCTTCATAAACTACACTGAGAGCATTGTCCAACATAAACTACACTGAGGATTGTCCATCATAAACTACACTGAGGGCATTGTCCATCATAAACTACACTGAGAGCATTGTCCATCATAAACTACACTGAGAGCATTGTCCATCATAAACTACACTGAGAGCATTGTCCAACATAAACTACACTGAGAGCATTGTCCATCATAAAATACACTGAGAGCCGTGTCCATCATAAACTACACTGGGAGCATTGTCCTTCATAAACTACACTGAGAGCATTGTTCATCATAAACTACACTGAGATCATATTCCATCATAAACTATGCTGAAAGCATTGTGCATCATAAGCTAAACTGAGAGCCTTGTCCATCATAAACTACACTGAGAGCATTGTCCATCATAAACTACACTGAAGGCATTGTCCCGCATAAACTACACTGAGAGCATTGTCCATCATAAACTACACTGAGAGCACTGTCCATCATAAACTACACTGAGAGCATTGTCCATCATAAACTACACTGAGGGCATTTCCATCATAAACGACACTGAGAGCATTGTCCATCATAAACTACACTGAGTGCATTGTCCATCATAAACAACACTGAGAGCATTGTCCTTCATAAACTACACAGAGGGCATTGTCCATCATAAACTACACTGAGAGCATTGTCCATCATAATCTACACTGAGAGAATTGTCCATCATAAACTACACTGAGAGCATTGTACATCATAAACTACACTGGGAGCATCGTCCATCATAAACTACACTGAGAACATTATCCATCATAAAGTACATTGGGAGCATTGTCCATCATAAACTACACTGAGAGCATTGTCCATCACAAACTAAACTGAGAGCATTGTCCATCATAAACTACACTGAGAGCATTGTCCCTCATAAACAACACTGAGAGCATTGTGCATCATAAACTACACTGAGAGCATTGTCCATCATAATCTACACTGAGAGCATTGTCGATCATAAGCTACACTGAGAGCATTGTCCATCATAAACTACACTGAGAGCGTTGTCCATCATAAACTACACTGAGAGCATTGTCCATCATAAACTACACTGAGAGCATTGTCCATCATAAAGTACACTGAGAGCATTGTCCTCATAAACTACACTGGGAGCATTGACAATCATAAACAACACTAAGAGCATTGTCCATCATAAACTACACTGAGAGCATTGTCCTTCATAAACTGCACTGAGAGCATTGTCCAACATAAACTACACTGAGAGCATTGTCCATCATAAAAAACACTGAGGGCATTATCCTTCATAAACTACACTGACAGCATTGTCCATCATAAACTACACTGAGAGCATTGTCCTTCATAAATTACACTGAGAGCATTGGCCATCATAAACTACACTGAGGGCATTGTCCATCATAAACTACTTTGAGAGCATTGTCCTTCATAAACTACACTGAGGGCATTGTCCATCATAAACTACACTGAGAGCATTGTCCAACATAAACTAAACAGAGAGCATTGTCCATCATAAACTAGACTGAGTGCCGTGTCTATCATAAACTACACTGGGAGCATTGCCCATCATAATCTACACTGAGAGCATTGTCCATCATAAACTACACTGAGAGCATTGTCCATCATAAACTACACTGAGAGCGTTGTCCATCATAAACTACTCTGAGAGCATTGTCCATCATAAACTACACTGAGAGCATTGTCCAAAATAAACTACACTGGGAGCATTGTCAATCATAAACTACATGAAGAGCATTGTCCATCATAAACTACACTGAGAGCATTGTCCTTCATAAACTACACTGAGAGGATTGTCCATCATAAACTACACTGAGGGCATTGTCTATCATAAACTACACTGAGAGCATTGTCCATCATAAACTACACTGAGAGCATTGTCCAACATAAACTACACTGAGAGGATTGTCCATCATAAACTACACTGAGGGCATTGTCTATCATAAACTACACTGAGAGCATTGTCCATCATAAACTACACAGAGAGCATTGTCCATCATAAACTACACTGAGAGCATTGTCCAACATAAACTACACTGAGAGCATTGTCCATCATAAACTACACTGGGAGCATTGTCCATCATAAACTACACTGAGAGCATTGTCCATCATAAACTACACTGAGAGCATAGTCCATCATAAACTACGCTGAGAGCATTGTCCATCATAAGCTACACTGAGAGCCTTGTCCATCATAAACTACACTGAGAGCATTGTCCATCATAAATTACACTGAAGGAATTGTCCCTCATAAACTACACTGAGAGCATTGTCCATCATAAACTACACTGAGAACACTGTCCATCATAAACTACGCTGAGAGCATTGTCCATCATAAACTACACTGAGGGCATTTCCATCATAAACTACACTGAAAGCATTGTCCATCATAAACTACACTGAGTGCATTGTCCATCATAAACAACACTGAGAGCATTGTCCATCATAAACTACACTGAGAGCATTGTCCATCATAAACTACACTGAGAGCATTGTCCATCATAAACTACGCTGAGAGCATTGTCCATCATAAACTACACTGAGAGCATTGTCCATCATAAACTACACTGAGAGCGTTGTCCATCATAAACTACACTGAGAGCATTGTCCATCATAAACTACACTGAGAGCATTGTCCATCATAAACTACACTGAGTGCATTGTCCTCATAAACTACACTGGGAGCATTGTCAATCATAATCTACACTAAGAGCATTGTCCATCATAAACTACACTGAGAGCATTGTCCTTCATAAACTACACTGAGAGCATTGTCCAACATAAACTACACTGAGAGCATTGTCCATCATAAAAAACACTGAGGGCATTGTCCATCATAAACTACACTGACAGCATTGTCCATCATAAACTACACTGAGAGCATTGTCCTTCATAAACTACACTGAGAGCATTGGCCTTCATGAACGACACTGAGAGCATTGTCCATCATAAACTACACTGAGGGCATTGTCCATCATAATCTACACTGAGAGCATTGTCCTTCATAAACTACACTGAGGGCATTGTCCATCATAAACTGCACTGAGAGCATTGTCCAACATAAACTACACAGAGAGCATTGTCCATCATAAACTACACTGAGAGCCGTGTCTATCATAAACTACACGGGGAGCATTGCCCATCATAATCTACACTCAGAGCATTGCCCATCATAAACTACACTGAGAGCATTGTCCATCATAAACCACAATGAGAGCGTTGTCCATCATAAACTACACTGAGAGCATTGTGCATCATAAACTACACTGAGAGCATTGTCTAAAATAAACTACACTGGGAGCATTGCAAATCATAAACTACACTAAGAGCATTGTCCATCATCAACTACACTGAGAGCATTGTCCTTCATAAACTACACTGAGAGCATTGTCCAACATAAACTATACAGAGAGCATTGTCTGTCATAATCTACACTGAGAGCATTGTCCATCATAAACTACACTGAGAGCGTTGTCCATCATGAACTACACTGAGAGCATTGTCCATCATAAACTACACTGAGAGCATTGTCCATCATAAACTACACTGAGAGCATTGTCCTCATAAACTACACTGGGAGCATTGTCAATCATAAACTACACTAAGAGCATTGTCCATCATAAACTACACTGAGAGCATTGTCCTTCATAAACTACACTGAGAGCATTGTCCAACATAAACTACACTGAGAGCATTGTCCATCATAAACTACACTGAGAGCATTGGCCATCATAAACTACACTGAGAGCATTGTCCTTCATAAACTACACTGAGAGCATTGGCCATCATAAACTACACTGAGAGCATTGTCCATCATAAACTACACTGAGGGCATTGTCCATCATAATCTACACTGAGAGCATTGTCCTTCATAAACTACACTGAGGGCATTGTCCATCATAAACTGCACTGAGAGCATTGTCCAACATAAACTACACAGAGAGCATTGTCCATCATAAACTACACTGAGAGCCGTGTCTATCATAAACTACACTGGGAGCATTGCCCATCATAATCTACACTCAGAGCATTGTCCATCATAAACTACACTGAGAGCATTGTCCATCATAAACCACAATGAGAGCGTTGTCCATCATAAACTACACTGAGAGCGTTGTGCATCATAAACTACACTGAGAGCATTGTCTAAAATAAACTACACTGGGAGCATTGCAAATCATAAACTACACTAAGAGCATTGTCCATCATAAACTACACTGAGAGCATTGTCCTTCATAAACTACACTGAGAGCATTGTCCAACATAAACTACACTGAGAGGATTGTCCATCATAAACTACACTGAGGGCATTGTCCATCATAAACTACACTGAGAGCATTGTCTATCATAAACTACACTGAGAGCATTGTCCATCATAAACTACACTGAGAGCATTGTCCAACATAAACTACACTGAGAGCATTGTCCATCATAAAATACACTGAGAGCCGTGTCCATCATAAACTACACTGGGAGCATTGTCCATCATAAACTACACTGAGAGCATTGTCCATCATAAACTACACTGAGATCATAGTCCATCATAAACTATGCTGAGAGCATTGTGCATCATAAGCTAAACTGAGAGCCTTGTCCATCATAAACTACACTGAGAGCATTGTCCATCATAAACTACACTGAAGGCATTGTCCCGCATAAACTACACTGAGAGCATTGTCCATCATAAACTACACTGAGAGCACTGTCCATCATAAACTACACTGAGAGCATTGTCCATCATAAACTACACTGAGGGCATTTCCATCATAAACTACACTGAGAGCATTGTCCATCATAAACTACACTGAGTGCATTGTCCATCATAAACAACACTGAGAGCATTGTCCTTCATAAACTACACAGAGGGCATTGTCCATCATAAACTACACTCAGAGCATTGTCCATCATAATCTACACTGAGAGAATTGTCCATCATAAACTACACTGAGAGCATTGTACATCATAAACAACACTGGGAGCATCGTCCATCATAAACTACACTGAGAACATGATCCATCATAAAGTACATTGGGAGCATTGTCCATCATAAACTACATTGAGAGCATTGTCCATCACAAACTAAACTGAGAGCATTGTCCATCATAAACTACACTGAGAGCATTGTCCCTCATAAACAACACTGAGAGCATTGTGCATCATAAACTACACTGAGAGCATTGTCCATCATAATCTACACTGAGAGCATTGTCGATCATAAGCTACACTGAGAGCATTGTCCATCATAAACTACACTGAGAGCATTGTCCATCATAAACTAGAATGAGAGCATTGTCCATCATAAACAACATTGAGAGCATTGCTCATCATAAACTACACTGAGAGCATTGTCCATCATAAACTACACTGAGAGCATTGTCCATCGTAAACTACACTGAGAGCATTGTCTATCATAATCTACACTGAGAGCATTGCCCATCATAAACTACACTGAGAACATTGTCCATCATAATCTACACTGAGAGCATTGTCCATCATAAACTACACTGAGAGCATTGTCCTTCATAATGTACACTGAGAGTATTGTCCATCATAAACTTTACTGAGAGCATTGTCCATCATAAACTACCCTGAGCGCATTGTCCATCATAAACTACACTGAGGGCATTATCCATCATAAACTACACTGAGAGCATTGTCCATCATAAACAACACTGAGTGCCTTGTCCATCATAAACTACACTGAGAGCATTGTCCTTCATAATCTACACTGAGAGTATTGTCCATCATAAACTACACTGTGCCCTTGTCCATCATAAACTACACTGAGAGCATTGTCCATCATAAACTACATTGAGAGTATTGTCCAACATAAACATCACTGAGAGCATTGTCCATCATAAACTACACTGAGAGTATTGTCCATCATAAACTATACTGAGGGCATTGCCCATCATAAACTACACTGAGAGCATTGTCCATCATAAACTACGCTGAGAGCATTGTGCATCATAAACTACACTGAGAGCCTTGTCCATCATAAACTACACTGAGAGCATTGTCCATCATAAACTATACTGAGGGCATTGTCCATCATAAACTACACTGAGAGCATTGTCCATCATAATCTACACTGAGAGCATTGTCCATCATAAACTACACTGAGGGCATTGTCCAACATAAACTACACTGAGGGTATTGTCCATCATAAACTACACTGAGAGCATTGTCCATCATAAACTATACAGAGGGCATTGTCCATCATAAACTACACTGAGAGCATTGTCCATCATAATCTACACTGAGAGCATTGTCCATCATAAACTACACTGAGGGCATTGTCCAACATAAACTACACTGAGGGCATTGTCCTTCATAAACTACACTGAGAGCATTGTCCATCATAAACTACACTGAGGGCATTGTCCATCATAAACTACACTGAGAGCATTGTCCATCATAAACTACGCTGAGAGCATTGTGCATCATAAACTACACTGAGAGTCTTGTCCATCATAAACTACACTGAGAGCATTGTCCATCATAAACTACACTGAGAGCATTGTCTGTCATAAACTACACTGAGAGCATTGTCCATCAAAAACAACACTGAGAGCATTGTCCATCATAAACTGCACTGAGAGCATTGTCCATCATAAATTACACTGAGAGCATTGTCCATCATAAACTACACTGAGAGCATTGTCCATCATAAATTACACTGAGCGCATTGTCCATCATAAACTACACTGAGAGCACTGTCCATCATAAACTACACTGAGTGCTTTGTGCATCATAAACTACACTGAGAGCCTTGTCCATCATAAACTACACTGAGAGCATTGTCCATCATAAACTATACTGAGGGCATTGTCCATCATAAACTACACTGAGAGCATTGTCCATCATAATCTACACTGAGAGCATTGTCCATCATAAACTACACTGAGGGCATTGTCCAACATAAACTACACTGAGGGTATTGTCCATCATAAACTACACTGAGAGCATTGTCCATCATAAACTATACAGAGGGCATTGTCCATCATAAACTACACTGAGAGCATTGTCCATCATAATCTACACTGAGAGCATTGTCCATCATAAACTACACTGAGGGCATTGTCCAACATAAACTACACTGAGGGCATTGTCCTTCATAAACTACACTGAGAGCATTGTCCATCATAAACTACACTGAGGGCATTGTCCATCATAAACTACACTGAGAGCATTGTCCATCATAAACTACGCTGAGAGCATTGTGCATCATAAACTACACTGAGAGTCTTGTCCATCATAAACTACACTGAGAGCATTGTCCATCATAAACTACACTGAGAGCATTGTCTGTCATAAACTACACTGAGAGCATTGTCCATCAAAAACAACACTGAGAGCATTGTCCATCATAAACTGCACTGAGAGCATTGTCCATCATAAATTACACTGAGAGCATTGTCCATCATAAACTACACTGAGAGCATTGTCCATCATAAATTACACTGAGCGCATTGTCCATCATAAACTACACTGAGAGCACTGTCCATCATAAACTACACTGAGTGCTTTGTCCCTCATAACCTGCACTGAGAGCATTGTCCATTAAAAAGTACACTGAGGGCATTGTCCCTCATAAACTACACTGAGAGCATTGACCATCATAAACTACACTGAGAGCATTGTCCATCATAATCTACACTGAGAGCATTGTCGATCATAAACTACACTGAGAGCATTGCCATCATAAACTACACTGAAGGCATTGTCCCTCATAAACTACACTGAGAGCATTGTCCATCATAAACTACACTGAGAGCACTGTCCATCATAAACTACACTGAGAGCATTGTCCATCATAAACTACACTGAGGGCATTTCCATCATAAACTACACTGAGAGCATTGTCCATCATAAACAACACTGAGAGCATTCTCCTTCATAAACTACAGAGGGCATTGTCCATCAAAAACTACACTGAGAGCATTGTCCATGATAATCTACACTGAGAGCATTGTCCGTCATAAACTACACTGAGAGCATTGTACATCATAAACTAAACTGGGAGCATCGTCTATCATAAACTACACTGAGAGCATTATCCATCATAAAGTACACTGGGAGCATTGTCCATCATAAACTACACTGAGAGCATTGTCCATCACAAACTAAACTGAGAGCATTGTCCATCATAAACTACACTGAGAGCATTGTCCCTCATAAACAACACTGAGAGCATTGTGCATCATAAACTACACTGAGAGCATTGTCCATCATAATCTACACTGAGAGCATTGTCGATCATAAGCTACACTGAGAGCATTGTCCATCATAAACTACACTGAGAGCATTGTACATCATAATCTAGAATGGGAGCATTGTCCATCATAAACAACATTGAGAGCATTGCCCATCATAAACTACACTGAGAGCATTGTCCATCATAAACTATACTGAGAGCATTGTCTATCATAATCTACACTGAGAGCATTGTCCATCATAAACTACACTGAGAGCGTTGTCCATCATAAACTACACTGAGAGCATTGTCCATCATAAACTACACTGAGAGCATTGTCCATCATAAAGTACACTGAGAGCATTGTCCTCATAAACTACACTGGGAGCATTGTCAATCATAAACAACACTAAGAGCATTGTCCATCATAAACTACACTGAGAGCATTGTCCTTCATAAACTGCACTGAGAGCATTGTCCAACATAAACTACACTGAGAGCATTGTCCATCATAAAAACACTGAGGGCATTGTCCATCATAAACTACACTGACAGCATTGTCCATCATAAACTACACTGAGAGCATTGTGCATCATTAACTACACTGAGAGCCTTGTCCATCATAAACTGCACTGAGAGCATTGTCCATCATAAACTACACTGAGAGCATTGTCCATCATAAACTACACTGAGAGCATTGTCCATCATAAAGTACACTGAGAGCATTGTCCTCAAAAACTACACTGGGAGCATTGTCAATCATAAACAGCACTTAGAGCATTGTCCATCATAAACTACACTGAGTGCATTGTCCTTCATAGACTACACTGAGGGCATTGTCCATCATAAACTACACTGAGAGCATTGTCCATCATAAACTACACTGAGGGCATTGTCCATCATAAACTACACTGAGAGCATTGTCCTTCATAAACTTCACTGAGAGCATTGTCCAACATAAACTATACAGAGAGCATTGTCTGTCATAATCTACACTGAGAGCATTGTCCATCATAAACTACACTGAGAGCGTTGTCCATCATGAACTACACTGAGAGCATTGTCCATCATAAACTACACTGAGAGCATTGTCCATCATAAACTACACTGAGAGCATTGTCCTTCATAAACTACACTGAGAGCATTGTCCAACATAAACTACACTGAGAGCATTGTCCATCATAAACTACACTGAGAGAATTGGCCATCATAAACTACACTGAGAGCATTGTCCTTCATAAACTACACTGAGAGCATTGGCCATCATAAACTACACTGAGAGCATTGTCCATCATAAACTACACTGAGGGCATTGTCCATCATAATCTACACTGAGAGCATTGTCCTTCATAAACTACACTGAGGGCATTGTCCATCATAAACTGCACTGAGAGCATTGTCCAACATAAACTACACAGAGAGCATTGTCCATCATAAACTACACTGAGAGCCGTGTCTATCATAAACTACACTGGGAGCATTGCCCATCATAATCTACACTCAGAGCATTGTCCATCATAAACTACACTGAGAGCATTGTCCATCATAAACCACACTGAGAGCGTTGTCCATCATAAACTACACTGAGAGCGTTGTGCATCATAAACTACACTGAGAGCATTGTCTAAAATAAACTACACTGGGAGCATTACAAATCATAAACTAGACTAAGAGCATTGTCCATCATAAACTACACTGAGAGCATTGTCCTTCATAAACTACACTGAGAGCATTGTCCAACATAAACTACACTGAGAGGATTGTCCATCATAAACTACACTGAGGGCATTGTCCATCATAAACTACACTGAGAGCATTGTCTATCATAAACTACACTGAGAGCATTGTCCAACATAAACTACACTGAGAGCATTGTCCATCATAAAATACACTGAGAGCCGTGTCCATCATAAACTACACTGGGAGCATTGTCCATCATAAACTACACTGAGAGCATTGTCCTTCATAAACTACACTGAGAGCATTGGCCATCATAAACTACACTGAGAGCATTGTCCATCATAAACTACACTGAGGGCATTGTCCATCATAATCTACACTGAGAGCATTGTCCTTCATAAACTACACTGAGGGCATTGTCCATCATAAACTGCACTGAGAGCATTGTCCAACATAAACTACACAGAGAGCATTGTCCATCATAAACTACACTGAGAGCCGTGTCTATCATAAACTACACTGGGAGCATTGCCCATCATAATCTACACTCAGAGCATTGTCCATCATAAACTACACTGAGAGCATTGTCCATCATAAACCACACTGAGAGCGTTGTCCATCATAAACTACACTGAGAGCGTT
Organism: Somniosus microcephalus; assembly: GCF_052327205.1. Classification (NCBI taxonomy): domain Eukaryota; kingdom Metazoa; phylum Chordata; class Chondrichthyes; order Squaliformes; family Somniosidae; genus Somniosus; species Somniosus microcephalus. The sequence continues at coordinate 76,299,379 of NC_140996.1, read as the reverse complement.
GTGCATCATAAACTACACTGAGAGCATTGTCTAAAATAAACTACACTGGGAGCATTGCAAATCATAAACTACACTAAGAGCATTGTCCATCATAAACTACACTGAGAGCATTGTCCTTCATAAACTACACTGAGAGCATTGTCCAACATAAACTACACTGAGAGGATTGTCCATCATAAACTACACTGAGGGCATTGTCCATCATAAACTACACTGAGAGCATTGTCTATCATAAACTACACTGAGAGCATTGTCCAACATAAACTACACTGAGAGCATTGTCCATCATAAAATACACTGAGAGCCGTGTCCATCATAAACTACACTGGGAGCATTGTCCATCATAAACTACACTGAGAGCATTGTCCATCATAAACTACACTGAGATCATAGTCCATCATAATCTATGCTGAGAGCATTGTGCATCATAAGCTAAACTGAGAGCCTTGTCCATCATAAACTACACTGAGAGCATTGTCCATCATAAACTACACTGAAGGCATTGTCCCGCATAAACTACACTGAGAGCATTGTCCATCATAAACTACACTGAGAGCACTGTCCATCATAAACTACACTGAGAGCATTGTCCATCATAAACTACACTGAGGGCATTTCCATCATAAACTACACTGAGAGCATTGTCCATCATAAACTACACTGAGTGCATTGTCCATCATAAACAACACTGAGAGCATTGTCCTTCATAAACTACACAGAGGGCATTGTCCATCATAAACTACACTCAGAGCATTGTCCATCATAATCTACACTGAGAGAATTGTCCATCATAAACTACACTGAGAGCATTGTACATCATAAACAACACTGGGAGCATCGTCCATCATAAACTACACTGAGAACATGATCCATCATAAAGTACATTGGGAGCATTGTCCATCATAAACTACATTGAGAGCATTGTCCATCACAAACTAAACTGAGAGCATTGTCCATCATAAACTACACTGAGAGCATTGTCCCTCATAAACAACACTGAGAGCATTGTGCATCATAAACTACACTGAGAGCATTGTCCATCATAATCTAAACTGAGAGCATTGTCGATCATAAGCTACACTGAGAGCATTGTCCATCATAAACTACACTGAGAGCATTGTCCATCATAAACTAGAATGAGAGCATTGTCCATCATAAACAACATTGAGAGCATTGCTCATCATAAACTACACTGAGAGCATTGTCCATCATAAACTACACTGAGAGCATTGTCCATCGTAAACTACACTGAGAGCATTGTCTATCATAATCTACACTGAGAGCATTGTCCATCATAAACTACACTGAGAACATTGTCCATCATAATCTACACTGAGAGCATTGTCCATCATAAACTACACTGAGAGCATTGTCCTTCATAATGTACACTGAGAGTATTGTCCATCATAAACTTTACTGAGAGCATTGTCCATCATAAACTACCCTGAGCGCATTGTCCATCATAAACTACACTGAGGGCATTATCCATCATAAACTACACTGAGAGCATTGTCCATCATAAACAACACTGAGTGCCTTGTCCATCATAAACTACACTGAGAGCATTGTCCTTCATAATCTACACTGAGAGTATTGTCCGTCATAAACTACACTGTGCCCTTGTCCATCATAAACTACACTGAGAGCATTGTCCATCATAAACTACATTGAGAGTATTGTCCAACATAAACATCACTGAGAGCATTGTCCATCATAAACTACACTGAGAGTATTGTCCATCATAAACTATACTGAGGGCATTGCCCATCATAAACTACACTGAGAGCATTGTCCATCATAAACTACGCTGAGAGCATTGTGCATCATAAACTACACTGAGAGCCTTGTCCATCATAAACTACACTGAGAGCATTGTCCATCATAAACTATACTGAGGGCATTGTCCATCATAAACTACACTGAGAGCATTGTCCATCATAATCTACACTGAGAGCATTGTCCATCATAAACTACACTGAGGGCATTGTCCAACATAAACTACACTGAGGGTATTGTCCATCATAAACTACACTGAGAGCATTGTCCATCATAAACTATACAGAGGGCATTTTCCATCATAAACTACACTGAGAGCATTGTCCATCATAATCTACACTGAGAGCATTGTCCATCATAAACTACACTGAGGGCATTGTCCAACATAAACTACACTGAGGGCATTGTCCTTCATAAACTACACTGAGAGCATTGTCCATCATAAACTACACTGAGGGCATTGTCCATCATAAACTACACTGAGAGCATTGTCCATCATAAACTACGCTGAGAGCATTGTGCATCATAAACTACACTGAGAGTCTTGTCCATCATAAACTACACTGAGAGCATTGTCCATCATAAACTACACTGAGAGCATTGTCTGTCATAAACTACACTGAGAGCATTGTCCATCAAAAACAACACTGAGAGCATTGTCCATCATAAACTGCACTGAGAGCATTGTCCATCATAAATTACACTGAGAGCATTGTCCATCATAAACTACACTGAGAGCATTGTCCATCATAAATTACACTGAGCGCATTGTCCATCATAAACTACACTGAGAGCACTGTCCATCATAAACTACACTGAGTGCTTTGTCCCTCATAACCTGCACTGAGAGCATTGTCCATTAAAAAGTACACTGAGGGCATTGTCCCTCATAAACTACACTGAGAGCATTGACCATCATAAACTACACTGAGAGCATTGTCCATCATAATCTACACTGAGAGCATTGTCGATCATAAACTACACTGAGAGCATTGCCATCATAAACTACACTGAAGGCATTGTCCCTCATAAACTACACTGAGAGCATTGTCCATCATAAACTACACTGAGAGCACTGTCCATCATAAACTACACTGAGAGCATTGTCCATCATAAACTACACTGAGGGCATTTCCATCATAAACTACACTGAGAGCATTGTCCATCATAAACAACACTGAGAGCATTCTCCTTCATAAACTACAGAGGGCATTGTCCATCAAAAACTACACTGAGAGCATTGTCCATGATAATCTACACTGAGAGCATTGTCCGTCATAAACTACACTGAGAGCATTGTACATCATAAACTAAACTGGGAGCATCGTCTATCATAAACTACACTGAGAGCATTATCCATCATAAAGTACACTGGGAGCATTGTCCATCATAAACTACACTGAGAGCATTGTCCATCACAAACTAAACTGAGAGCATTGTCCATCATAAACTACACTGAGAGCATTGTCCCTCATAAACAACACTGAGAGCATTGTGCATCATAAACTACACTGAGAGCATTGTCCATCATAATCTACACTGAGAGCATTGTCGATCATAAGCTACACTGAGAGCATTGTCCATCATAAACTACACTGAGAGCATTGTACATCATAATCTAGAATGAGAGCATTGTCCATCATAAACAACATTGAGAGCATTGCCCATCATAAACTACACTGAGAGCATTGTCCATCATAAACTATACTGAGAGCATTGTCTATCATAATCTACACTGAGAGCATTGTCCATCATAAACTACACTGAGAGCGTTGTCCATCATAAACTACACTGAGAGCATTGTCCATCATAAACTACACTGAGAGCATTGTCCATCATAAAGTACACTGAGAGCATTGTCCTCATAAACTACACTGGGAGCATTGTCAATCATAAACAACACTAAGAGCATTGTCCATCATAAACTACACTGAGAGCATTGTCCTTCATAAACTGCACTGAGAGCATTGTCCAACATAAACTACACTGAGAGCATTGTCCATCATAAAAACACTGAGGGCATTGTCCATCATAAACTACACTGACAGCATTGTCCATCATAAACTACACTGAGAGCATTGTGCATCATTAACTACACTGAGAGCCTTGTCCATCATAAACTACACTGAGAGCATTGTCCATCATAAACTACACTGAGAGCATTGTCCATCATAAACTACACTGAGAGCATTGTCCATCATAAAGTACACTGAGAGCATTGTCCTCAAAAACTACACTGGGAGCATTGTCAATCATAAACAGCACTTAGAGCATTGTCCATCATAAACTACACTGAGTGCATTGTCCTTCATAGACTACACTGAGGGCATTGTCCATCATAAACTACACTGAGAGCATTGTCCATCATAAACTACACTGAGGGCATTGTCCATCATAAACTACACTGAGAGCATTGTACATCATAAACTACGCTGAGAGCATTGTGCATCATAAACTACACTGAGAGGCTTGTCCATCATAAACTACACTGAGAGCATTGTCCATCATAAACTACACTGAGAGCATTGTCTGTCATAAACTACACTGAGAGCATTGTCCATCAAAAACAACACTGAGAGCATTGTCCATCATAAACTGCACTGAGAGCATTGTCCATCATAAATTACACTGAGAGCATTGTCCATCATAAACTACACTGAGAGCATTGTCCATCATAAATTGCACTGAGCGCATTGTCCATCATAAACTACACTGAGAGCACTGTCCATCATCAACTACACTGAGTGCTTTGTCCCTCATAACTTGCACTGAGAGCATTGTCCATTAAAAAGTACACTGAGGGCATTGTGCCTCATAAACTACACTGAGAGCATTGTCCATCATAAACTACACTGAGAGCATTGTCCATCATAATCTACACTGAGAGCATTGTCGATCATAAACTACACTGAGAGCATTGTCCATCATAACGTACACTGAAGGCATTGTCCCTCATAAATTACACTGAGAGCATTGTCCATCATAAACTACACTGAGAGCACTGTCCATCATAAACTACACTGAGAGCATTGTCCATCATAAGTTACACTGAGGGTATTTCCATCATAAACTACACTGAGAGTATTGTCCATCATTAACAACACTGAGAGCATTGTCCTTCATAAACTACAGAGGGCATTGTCCATCATAAACTGCACTGAGAGCATTGTCCAACATAAACTACACAGAGAGCATTGTCCATCATAAACTACACTGAGAGCCGTGTCTATCATAAACTACACTGGGAGCATTGCCCATCATAATCTACACTCAGAGCATTGTCCATCATAAACTACACTGAGAGCGTTGTGCATCATAAACTACACTGAGAGCATTGTCTAAAATAAACTACACTGGGAGCATTGCAAATCATAAACTACACTAAGAGCATTGTCCATCATAAACTACACTGAGAGCATTGTCCTTCATAAACTACACTGAGAGCATTGTCCAACATAAACTACACTGAGAGGATTGTCCATCATAAACTACACTGAGGGCATTGTCCATCATAAACTACACTGAGAGCATTGTCTATCATAAACTACACTGAGAGCATTGTCCAACATAAACTACACTGAGAGCATTGTCCATCATAAAATACACTGAGAGCCGTGTCCATCATAAACTACACTGGGAGCATTGTCCATCATAAACTACACTGAGAGCATTGTCCATCATAAACTACACTGAGATCATAGTCCATCATAAACTATGCTGAGAGCATTGTGCATCATAAGCTAAACTGAGAGCCTTGTCCATCATAAACTACACTGAGAGCATTGTCCATCATAAACTACACTGAAGGCATTGTCCCGCATAAACTACACTGAGAGCATTGTCCACCATAAACTACACTGAGAGCACTGTCCATCATAAACTACACTGAGAGCATTGTCCATCATAAACTACACTGAGGGCATTTCCATCATAAACTACACTGAGAGCATTGTCCATCATAAACTACACTGAGTGCATTGTCCATCATAAACAACACTGAGAGCATTGTCCTTCATAAACTACACAGAGGGCATTGTCCATCATAAACTACACTCAGAGCATTGTCCATCATAATCTACACTGAGAGAATTGTCCATCATAAACTACACTGAGAGCATTGTACATCATAAACAACACTGGGAGCATCGTCCATCATAAACTACACTGAGAACATGATCCATCATAAAGTACATTGGGAGCATTGTCCATCATAAACTACATTGAGAGCATTGTCCATCACAAACTAAACTGAGAGCATTGTCCATCATAAACTACACTGAGAGCATTGTCCCTCATAAACAACACTGAGAGCATTGTGCATCATAAACTACACTGAGAGCATTGTCCATCATAATCTAAACTGAGAGCATTGTCGATCATAAGCTACACTGAGAGCATTGTCCATCATAAACTACACTGAGAGCATTGTCCATCATAAACTAGAATGAGAGCATTGTCCATCATAAACAACATTGAGAGCATTGCTCATCATAAACTACACTGAGAGCATTGTCCATCATAAACTACACTGAGAGCATTGTCCATCGTAAACTACACTGAGAGCATTGTCTATCATAATCTACACTGAGAGCATTGTCCATCATAAACTACACTGAGAACATTGTCCATCATAATCTACACTGAGAGCATTGTCCATCATAAACTACACTGAGAGCATTGTCCTTCATAATGTACACTGAGAGTATTGTCCATCATAAACTTTACTGAGAGCATTGTCCATCATAAACTACCCTGAGCGCATTGTCCATCATAAACTACACTGAGGGCATTATCCATCATAAACTACACTGAGAGCATTGTCCATCATAAACTAAACTGGGAGCATCGTCTATCATAAACTACACTGAGAGCATTATCCATCATAAAGTACACTGGGAGCATTGTCCATCATAAACTACACTGAGAGCATTGTCCATCACAAACTAAACTGAGAGCATTGTCCATCATAAACTACACTGAGAGCATTGTCCCTCATAAACAACACTGAGAGCATTGTGCATCATAAACTACACTGAGAGCATTGTCCATCATAATCTACACTGAGAGCATTGTCGATCATAAGCTACACTGAGAGCATTGTCCATCATAAACTACACTGAGAGCATTGTACATCATAATCTAGAATGAGAGCATTGTCCATCATAAACAACATTGAGAGCATTGCCCATCATAAACTACACTGAGAGCATTGTCCATCATAAACTATACTGAGAGCATTGTCTATCATAATCTACACTGAGAGCATTGTCCATCATAAACTACACTGAGAGCGTTGTCCATCATAAACTACACTGAGAGCATTGTCCATCATAAACTACACTGAGAGCATTGTCCATCATAAAGTACACTGAGAGCATTGTCCTCATAAACTACACTGGGAGCATTGTCAATCATAAACAACACTAAGAGCATTGTCCATCATAAACTACACTGAGAGCATTGTCCTTCATAAACTGCACTGAGAGCATTGTCCAACATAAACTACACTGAGAGCATTGTCCATCATAAAAACACTGAGGGCATTGTCCATCATAAACTACACTGACAGCATTGTCCATCATAAACTACACTGAGAGCATTGTGCATCATTAACTACACTGAGAGCCTTGTCCATCATAAACTACACTGAGAGCATTGTCCATCATAAACTACACTGAGAGCATTGTCCATCATAAACTACACTGAGAGCATTGTCCATCATAAAGTACACTGAGAGCATTGTCCTCAAAAACTACACTGGGAGCATTGTCAATCATAAACAGCACTTAGAGCATTGTCCATCATAAACTACACTGAGTGCATTGTCCTTCATAGACTACACTGAGGGCATTGTCCATCATAAACTACACTGAGAGCATTGTCCATCATAAACTACACTGAGGGCATTGTCCATCATAAACTACACTGAGAGCATTGTACATCATAAACTACGCTGAGAGCATTGTGCATCATAAACTACACTGAGAGGCTTGTCCATCATAAACTACACTGAGAGCATTGTCCATCATAAACTACACTGAGAGCATTGTCTGTCATAAACTACACTGAGAGCATTGTCCATCAAAAACAACACTGAGAGCATTGTCCATCATAAACTGCACTGAGAGCATTGTCCATCATAAATTACACTGAGAGCATTGTCCATCATAAACTACACTGAGAGCATTGTCCATCATAAATTGCACTGAGCGCATTGTCCATCATAAACTACACTGAGAGCACTGTCCATCATCAACTACACTGAGTGCTTTGTCCCTCATAACTTGCACTGAGAGCATTGTCCATTAAAAAGTACACTGAGGGCATTGTGCCTCATAAACTACACTGAGAGCATTGTCCATCATAAACTACACTGAGAGCATTGTCCATCATAATCTACACTGAGAGCATTGTCGATCATAAACTACACTGAGAGCATTGTCCATCATAACGTACACTGAAGGCATTGTCCCTCATAAATTACACTGAGAGCATTGTCCATCATAAACTACACTGAGAGCACTGTCCATCATAAACTACACTGAGAGCATTGTCCATCATAAGTTACACTGAGGGTATTTCCATCATAAACTACACTGAGAGTATTGTCCATCATTAACAACACTGAGAGCATTGTCCTTCATAAACTACAGAGGGCATTGTCCATCATAAACTGCACTGAGAGCATTGTCCAACATAAACTACACAGAGAGCATTGTCCATCATAAACTACACTGAGAGCCGTGTCTATCATAAACTACACTGGGAGCATTGCCCATCATAATCTACACTCAGAGCATTGTCCATCATAAACTACACTGAGAGCGTTGTGCATCATAAACTACACTGAGAGCATTGTCTAAAATAAACTACACTGGGAGCATTGCAAATCATAAACTACACTAAGAGCATTGTCCATCATAAACTACACTGAGAGCATTGTCCTTCATAAACTACACTGAGAGCATTGTCCAACATAAACTACACTGAGAGGATTGTCCATCATAAACTACACTGAGGGCATTGTCCATCATAAACTACACTGAGAGCATTGTCTATCATAAACTACACTGAGAGCATTGTCCAACATAAACTACACTGAGAGCATTGTCCATCATAAAATACACTGAGAGCCGTGTCCATCATAAACTACACTGGGAGCATTGTCCATCATAAACTACACTGAGAGCATTGTCCATCATAAACTACACTGAGATCATAGTCCATCATAAACTATGCTGAGAGCATTGTGCATCATAAGCTAAACTGAGAGCCTTGTCCATCATAAACTACACTGAGAGCATTGTCCATCATAAACTACACTGAAGGCATTGTCCCGCATAAACTACACTGAGAGCATTGTCCACCATAAACTACACTGAGAGCACTGTCCATCATAAACTACACTGAGAGCATTGTCCATCATAAACTACACTGAGGGCATTTCCATCATAAACTACACTGAGAGCATTGTCCATCATAAACTACACTGAGTGCATTGTCCATCATAAACAACACTGAGAGCATTGTCCTTCATAAACTACACAGAGGGCATTGTCCATCATAAACTACACTCAGAGCATTGTCCATCATAATCTACACTGAGAGAATTGTCCATCATAAACTACACTGAGAGCATTGTACATCATAAACAACACTGGGAGCATCGTCCATCATAAACTACACTGAGAACATGATCCATCATAAAGTACATTGGGAGCATTGTCCATCATAAACTACATTGAGAGCATTGTCCATCACAAACTAAACTGAGAGCATTGTCCATCATAAACTACACTGAGAGCATTGTCCCTCATAAACAACACTGAGAGCATTGTGCATCATAAACTACACTGAGAGCATTGTCCATCATAATCTAAACTGAGAGCATTGTCGATCATAAGCTACACTGAGAGCATTGTCCATCATAAACTACACTGAGAGCATTGTCCATCATAAACTAGAATGAGAGCATTGTCCATCATAAACAACATTGAGAGCATTGCTCATCATAAACTACACTGAGAGCATTGTCCATCATAAACTACACTGAGAGCATTGTCCATCGTAAACTACACTGAGAGCATTGTCTATCATAATCTACACTGAGAGCATTGTCCATCATAAACTACACTGAGAACATTGTCCATCATAATCTACACTGAGAGCATTGTCCATCATAAACTACACTGAGAGCATTGTCCTTCATAATGTACACTGAGAGTATTGTCCATCATAAACTTTACTGAGAGCATTGTCCATCATAAACTACCCTGAGCGCATTGTCCATCATAAACTACACTGAGGGCATTATCCATCATAAACTACACTGAGAGCATTGTCCATCATAAACAACACTGAGTGCCTTGTCCATCATAAACTACACTGAGAGCATTGTCCTTCATAATCTACACTGAGAGTATTGTCCGTCATAAACTACACTGTGCCCTTGTCCATCATAAACTACACTGAGAGCATTGTCCATCATAAACTACATTGAGAGTATTGTCCAACATAAACATCACTGAGAGCATTGTCCATCATAAACTACACTGAGAGTATTGTCCATCATAAACTATACTGAGGGCATTGCCCATCATAAACTACACTGAGAGCATTGTCCATCATAAACTACGCTGAGAGCATTGTGCATCATAAACTACACTGAGAGCCTTGTCCATCATAAACTACACTGAGAGCATTGTCCATCATAAACTATACTGAGGGCATTGTCCATCATAAACTACACTGAGAGCATTGTCCATCATAATCTACACTGAGAGCATTGTCCATCATAAACTACACTGAGGGCATTGTCCAACATAAACTACACTGAGGGTATTGTCCATCATAAACTACACTGAGAGCATTGTCCATCATAAACTATACAGAGGGCATTTTCCATCATAAACTACACTGAGAGCATTGTCCATCATAATCTACACTGAGAGCATTGTCCATCATAAACTACACTGAGGGCATTGTCCAACATAAACTACACTGAGGGCATTGTCCTTCATAAACTACACTGAGAGCATTGTCCATCATAAACTACACTGAGGGCATTGTCCATCATAAACTACACTGAGAGCATTGTCCATCATAAACTACGCTGAGAGCATTGTGCATCATAAACTACACTGAGAGTCTTGTCCATCATAAACTACACTGAGAGCATTGTCCATCATAAACTACACTGAGAGCATTGTCTGTCATAAACTACACTGAGAGCATTGTCCATCAAAAACAACACTGAGAGCATTGTCCATCATAAACTGCACTGAGAGCATTGTCCATCATAAATTACACTGAGAGCATTGTCCATCATAAACTACACTGAGAGCATTGTCCATCATAAATTACACTGAGCGCATTGTCCATCATAAACTACACTGAGAGCACTGTCCATCATAAACTACACTGAGTGCTTTGTCCCTCATAACCTGCACTGAGAGCATTGTCCATTAAAAAGTACACTGAGGGCATTGTCCCTCATAAACTACACTGAGAGCATTGACCATCATAAACTACACTGAGAGCATTGTCCATCATAATCTACACTGAGAGCATTGTCGATCATAAACTACACTGAGAGCATTGCCATCATAAACTACACTGAAGGCATTGTCCCTCATAAACTACACTGAGAGCATTGTCCATCATAAACTACACTGAGAGCACTGTCCATCATAAACTACACTGAGAGCATTGTCCATCATAAACTACACTGAGGGCATTTCCATCATAAACTACACTGAGAGCATTGTCCATCATAAACAACACTGAGAGCATTCTCCTTCATAAACTACAGAGGGCATTGTCCATCAAAAACTACACTGAGAGCATTGTCCATGATAATCTACACTGAGAGCATTGTCCGTCATAAACTACACTGAGAGCATTGTACATCACAAACTAAACTGGGAGCATCGTCTATCATAAACTACACTGAGAGCATTATCCATCATAAAGTACACTGGGAGCATTGTCCATCATAAACTACACTGAGAGCATTGTCCATCACAAACTAAACTGAGAGCATTGTCCATCATAAACTACACTGAGAGCATTGTCCCTCATAAACAACACTGAGAGCATTGTGCATCATAAACTACACTGAGAGCATTGTCCATCATAATCTACACTGAGAGCATTGTCGATCATAAGCTACACTGAGAGCATTGTCCATCATAAACTACACTGAGAGCATTGTACATCATAATCTAGAATGAGAGCATTGTCCATCATAAACAACATTGAGAGCATTGCCCATCATAAACTACACTAAGAGCATTGTCCATCATAAACTATACTGAGAGCATTGTCTATCATAATCTACACTGAGAGCATTGTCCATCATAAACTACACTGAGAGCGTTGTCCATCATAAACTACACTGAGAGCATTGTCCATCATAAACTACACTGAGAGCATTGTCCATCATAAAGTACACTGAGAGCATTGTCCTCATAAACTACACTGGGAGCATTGTCAATCATAAACAACACTAAGAGCATTGTCCATCATAAACTACACTGAGAGCATTGTCCTTCATAAACTGCACTGAGAGCATTGTCCAACATAAACTACACTGAGAGCATTGTCCATCATAAAAACACTGAGGGCATTGTCCATCATAAACTACACTGACAGCATTGTCCATCATAAACTACACTGAGAGCATTGTGCATCATTAACTACACTGAGAGCCTTGTCCATCATAAACTACACTGAGAGCATTGTCCATCATAAACTACACTGAGAGCATTGTCCATCATAAACTACACTGAGAGCATTGTCCATCATAAAGTACACTGAGAGCATTGTCCTCAAAAACTACACTGGGAGCATTGTCAATCATAAACAGCACTTAGAGCATTGTCCATCATAAACTACACTGAGTGCATTGTCCTTCATAGACTACACTGAGGGCATTGTCCATCATAAACTACACTGAGAGCATTGTCCATCATAAACTACACTGAGGGCATTGTCCATCATAAACTACACTGAGAGCATTGTACATCATAAACTACGCTGAGAGCAATGTGCATCATAAACTACACTGAGAGGCTTGTCCATCATAAACTACACTGAGAGCATTGTCCATCATAAACTACACTGAGAGCATTGTCTGTCATAAACTACACTGAGAGCATTGTCCATCAAAAACAACACTGAGAGCATTGTCCATCATAAACTGCACTGAGAGCATTGTCCATCATAAATTACACTGAGAGCATTGTCCATCATAAACTACACTGAGAGCATTGTCCATCATAAATTGCACTGAGCGCATTGTCCATCATAAACTACACTGAGAGCACTGTCCATCATCAACTACACTGAGTGCTTTGTCCCTCATAACTTGCACTGAGAGCATTGTCCATTAAAAAGTACACTGAGGGCATTGTGCCTCATAAACTACACTGAGAGCATTGTCCATCATAAACTACACTGAGAGCATTGTCCATCATAATCTACACTGAGAGCATTGTCGATCATAAACTACACTGAGAGCATTGTCCATCATAACGTACACTGAAGGCATTGTCCCTCATAAATTACACTGAGAGCATTGTCCATCATAAACTACACTGAGAGCACTGTCCATCATAAACTACACTGAGAGCATTGTCCATCATAAGTTACACTGAGGGTATTTCCATCATAAACTACACTGAGAGTATTGTCCATCATTAACAACACTGAGAGCATTGTCCTTCATAAACTACAGAGGGCATTGTCCATCATAAACTACACTGAGAGCAATGTCCATGATAATCTACACTGAGAGCATTGTCCATCATAAACTACACGGAGAGCATTGTACATCATAAACTACACTGGGAGCATCGTCTATCATAAACTACATTGAGAGCATTATCCATCATAAAGTACACTGGGAGCATTGTCCATCATAAACTACACTGAGAGCATTGTCCATCACAAACTAAACTGAGAGCATTGTTCATCATAAACTACACTGAGAGCATTGTCCCTCATAAACAACACTGAGAGCATTGTGCATCATAAACTACACTGAGAGCATTGTCCATCATAATCTACACTGAGAGCATTATCGATCATAAGCTACACTGAAAGCATTGTCCATCATAAACTAAACTGAGAGCATTGTCCATCATAAACTAGAATGAGAGCATTGTCTATCATAAACAACATTGAGAGCATTGCCCATCATAAACTATACTGAGAGCATTGTCCATCATAAACTATACTGAGAGCATTGTCTATCATAATCTACACTGAGAGCATTGTCCATCATAAACTACACTGAGAGCGTTGTCCATCATAAACTACACTGAGAGCATTGTCCATCATAAACTACACTGAGAGCGTTGTCCATCATAAAGTACACTGAGAGCATTGTCCTCATAAACTGCACTGGGAGCATTATCAATCATAAACAACACTAAGAGCATTGTCCATCATAAACTACACTGAGAGCATTGTCCTTCATAAACTGCACTGAGCATTGTCCAACATAAACTACACTGAGAGCATTGTCCATCATAAAAACACTGAGGGCATTGTCCATCATAAACTACACTGAGAGCATTGTCCATCATAATCTACACTGAGAGCATTGTCCATCATAAACTACACTGAGGGCATTGTCCAACATAAACTACACTGAGGGCACTGTCCATCATAAACTGCACTGAGAGCATTGTCCATCATAAACTACACTGAGGGCATTGTCCATCATAAACTACACTGAGAGCATTGTCCATCATAAACTACGCTGAGAGCATTGTGCATCATAAACTACACTGAGAGCCTTTTCCATCATAAACTACACTGAGAGCATTGTCCATCATAAACTACACTGAGAGCATTGTCTGTCATAAAATACACTGAGAACATTGTCCATCAAAAACAACACTGAGAGCATTGTCCATCATAAACTGCACTGAGAGCATTGTCCATCATAAATTACACTGAGAGCATTGTCCATCATAAACTACACTGAGAGCATTGTCCATCATAAATTACACTGAGCGCAGTGTCCATCATAAACTACATTGAGAGCACTGTCCATCATAAACTACACTGAGTGCTTTGTCCCTCATAACCTGCACTGAGAGCATTGTCCATTAAAAAGTACACTGAGGGCATTGTCCCTCATAAACTACACTGAGAGCATTGTCCATCATAAACTACACTGAGAGCATTGTCCATCATAATCTAAACTGAGAGCATTGTCGGTCATAAACTACACTGAGAGCATTGTCCATCATAAACTACACTGAGAGCATTGTCCATCATAAACTACACTGAGGGCATTTCCATCATAAACTACACTGAGAGCATTGTCCATCATAAACAACACTGAGAGCATTCTCCTTCATAAACTACAGAGGGCATTGTCCATCAAAAACTACACTGAGAGCATTGTCCATGATAATCTACACTGAGAGCATTGTCCGTCATAAACTACACTGAGAGCATTGTACATCATAAACTAAACTGGGAGCATCGTCTATCATAAACTACACTGAGAGCATTATCCATCATAAAGTACACTGGGAGCATTGTCCATCATAAACTACACTGAGAGCATTGTCCATCACAAACTAAACTGAGAGCATTGTCCATCATAAACTACACTGAGAGCATTGTCCCTCATAAACAACACTGAGAGCATTGTGCATCATAAACTACACTGAGAGCATTGTCCATCATAATCTACACTGAGAGCATTGTCGATCATAAGCTACACTGAGAGCATTGTCCATCATAAACTACACTGAGAGCATTGTACATCATAATCTAGAATGGGAGCATTGTCCATCATAAACAACATTGAGAGCATTGCCCATCATAAACTACACTGAGAGCATTGTCCATCATAAACTATACTGAGAGCATTGTCTATCATAATCTACACTGAGAGCATTGTCCATCATAAACTACACTGAGAGCGTTGTCCATCATAAACTACACTGAGAGCATTGTCCATCATAAACTACACTGAGAGCATTGTCCATCATAAAGTACACTGAGAGCATTGTCCTCATAAACTACACTGGGAGCATTGTCAATCATAAACAACACTAAGAGCATTGTCCATCATAAACTACACTGAGAGCATTGTCCTTCATAAACTGCACTGAGAGCATTGTCCAACATAAACTACACTGAGAGCATTGTCCATCATAAAAACACTGAGGGCATTGTCCATCATAAACTACACTGACAGCATTGTCCATCATAAACTACACTGAGAGCATTGTGCATCATTAACTACACTGAGAGCCTTGTCCATCATAAACTACACTGAGAGCATTGTCCATCATAAACTACACTGAGAGCATTGTCCATCATAAACTACACTGAGAGCATTGTCCATCATAAAGTACACTGAGAGCATTGTCCTCAAAAACTACACTGGGAGCATTGTCAATCATAAACAGCACTTAGAGCATTGTCCATCATAAACTACACTGAGTGCATTGTCCTTCATAGACTACACTGAGGGCATTGTCCATCATAAACTACACTGAGAGCATTGTCCATCATAAACTACACTGAGGGCATTGTCCATCATAAACTACACTGAGAGCATTGTCCTTCATAAACTTCACTGAGAGCATTGTCCAACATAAACTATACAGAGAGCATTGTCTGTCATAATCTACACTGGGAGCATTGTCAATCATAAACAGCACTTAGAGCATTGTCCATCATAAACTACACTGAGTGCATTGTCCTTCATAGACTACACTGAGGGCATTGTCCATCATAAACTACACTGAGAGCATTGTCCATCATAAACTACACTGAGGGCATTGTCCATCATAAACTACACTGAGAGCATTGTCCTTCATAAACTTCACTGAGAGCATTGTCCAACATAAACTATACAGAGAGCATTGTCTGTCATAATCTACACTGAGAGCATTGTCCATCATAAACTACACTGAGAGCGTTGTCCATCATGAACTACACTGAGAGCATTGTCCATCATAAACTACACTGAGAGCATTGTCCATCATAAACTACACTGAGAGCATTGTCCTTCATAAACTACACTGAGAGCATTGTCCAACATAAACTACACTGAGAGCATTGTCCATCATAAACTACACTGAGAGAATTGGCCATCATAAACTACACTGAGAGCATTGTCCTTCATAAACTACACTGAGAGCATTGGCCATCATAAACTACACTGAGAGCATTGTCCATCATAAACTACACTGAGGGCATTGTCCATCATAATCTACACTGAGAGCATTGTCCTTCATAAACTACACTGAGGGCATTGTCCATCATAAACTGCACTGAGAGCATTGTCCAACATAAACTACACAGAGAGCATTGTCCATCATAAACTACACTGAGAGCCGTGTCTATCATAAACTACACTGGGAGCATTGCCCATCATAATCTACACTCAGAGCATTGTCCATCATAAACTACACTGAGAGCATTGTCCATCATAAACCACACTGAGAGCGTTGTCCATCATAAACTACACTGAGAGCGTTGTGCATCATAAACTACACTGAGAGCATTGTCTAAAATAAACTACACTGGGAGCATTACAAATCATAAACTAGACTAAGAGCATTGTCCATCATAAACTACACTGAGAGCATTGTCCTTCATAAACTACACTGAGAGCATTGTCCAACATAAACTACACTGAGAGGATTGTCCATCATAAACTACACTGAGGGCATTGTCCATCATAAACTACACTGAGAGCATTGTCTATCATAAACTACACTGAGAGCATTGTCCAACATAAACTACACTGAGAGCATTGTCCATCATAAAATACACTGAGAGCCGTGTCCATCATAAACTACACTGGGAGCATTGTCCATCATAAACTACACTGAGAGCATTGTCCTTCATAAACTACACTGAGAGCATTGGCCATCATAAACTACACTGAGAGCATTGTCCATCATAAACTACACTGAGGGCATTGTCCATCATAATCTACACTGAGAGCATTGTCCTTCATAAACTACACTGAGGGCATTGTCCATCATAAACTGCACTGAGAGCATTGTCCAACATAAACTACACAGAGAGCATTGTCCATCATAAACTACACTGAGAGCCGTGTCTATCATAAACTACACTGGGAGCATTGCCCATCATAATCTACACTCAGAGCATTGTCCATCATAAACTACACTGAGAGCATTGTCCATCATAAACCACACTGAGAGCGTTGTCCATCATAAACTACACTGAGAGCGTTGTGCATCATAAACTACACTGAGAGCATTGTCTAAAATAAACTACACTGGGAGCATTGCAAATCATAAACTACACTAAGAGCATTGTCCATCATAAACTACACTGAGAGCATTGTCCTTCATAAACTACACTGAGAGCATTGTCCAACATAAACTACACTGAGAGGATTGTCCATCATAAACTACACTGAGGGCATTGTCCATCATAAACTACACTGAGAGCATTGTCTATCATAAACTACACTGAGAGCATTGTCCAACATAAACTACACTGAGAGCATTGTCCATCATAAAATACACTGAGAGCCGTGTCCATCATAAACTACACTGGGAGCATTGTCCATCATAAACTACACTGAGAGCATTGTCCATCATAAACTACACTGAGATCATAGTCCATCATAAACTATGCTGAGAGCATTGTGCATCATAAGCTAAACTGAGAGCCTTGTCCATCATAAACTACACTGAGAGCATTGTCCATCATAAACTACACTGAAGGCATTGTCCCGCATAAACTACACTGAGAGCATTGTCCATCATAAACTACACTGAGAGCACTGTCCATCATAAACTACACTGAGAGCATTGTCCATCATAAACTACACTGAGGGCATTTCCATCATAAACTACACTGAGAGCATTGTCCATCATAAACTACACTGAGTGCATTGTCCATCATAAACAACACTGAGAGCATTGTCCTTCATAAACTACACAGAGGGCATTGTCCATCATAAACTACACTCAGAGCATTGTCCATCATAATCTACACTGAGAGAATTGTCCATCATAAACTACACTGAGAGCATTGTACATCATAAACAACACTGGGAGCATCGTCCATCATAAACTACACTGAGAACATGATCCATCATAAAGTACATTGGGAGCATTGTCCATTATAAACTACATTGAGAGCATTGTCCATCACAAACTAAACTGAGAGCATTGTCCATCATAAACTACACTGAGAGCATTGTCCCTCATAAACAACACTGAGAGCATTGTGCATCATAAACTACACTGAGAGCATTGTCCATCATAATCTAAACTGAGAGCATTGTCGATCATAAGCTACACTGAGAGCATTGTCCATCATAAACTACACTGAGAGCATTGTCCATCATAAACTAGAATGAGAGCATTGTCCATCATAAACAACATTGAGAGCATTGCTCATCATAAACTACACTGAGAGCATTGTCCATCATAAACTACACTGAGAGCATTGTCCATCGTAAACTACACTGAGAGCATTGTCTATCATAATCTACACTGAGAGCATTGTCCATCATAAACTACACTGAGAACATTGTCCATCATAATCTACACTGAGAGCATTGTCCATCATAAACTACACTGAGAGCATTGTCCTTCATAATGTACACTGAGAGTATTGTCCATCATAAACTTTACTGAGAGCATTGTCCATCATAAACTACCCTGAGCGCATTGTCCATCATAAACTACACTGAGGGCATTATCCATCATAAACTACACTGAGAGCATTGTCCATCATAAACAACACTGAGTGCCTTGTCCATCATAAACTACACTGAGAGCATTGTCCTTCATAATCTACACTGAGAGTATTGTCCGTCATAAACTACACTGTGCCCTTGTCCATCATAAACTACACTGAGAGCATTGTCCATCATAAACTACATTGAGAGTATTGTCCAACATAAACATCACTGAGAGCATTGTCCATCATAAACTACACTGAGAGTATTGTCCATCATAAACTATACTGAGGGCATTGCCCATCATAAACTACACTGAGAGCATTGTCCATCATAAACTACGCTGAGAGCATTGTGCATCATAAACTACACTGAGAGCCTTGTCCATCATAAACTACACTGAGAGCATTGTCCATCATAAACTATACTGAGGGCATTGTCCATCATAAACTACACTGAGAGCATTGTCCATCATAATCTACACTGAGAGCATTGTCCATCATAAACTACACTGAGGGCATTGTCCAACATAAACTACACTGAGGGTATTGTCCATCATAAACTACACTGAGAGCATTGTCCATCATAAATTATACAGAGGGCATTTTCCATCATAAACTACACTGAGAGCATTGTCCATCATAATCTACACTGAGAGCATTGTCCATCATAAACTACACTGAGGGCATTGTCCAACATAAACTACACTGAGGGCATTGTCCTTCATAAACTACACTGAGAGCATTGTCCATCATAAACTACACTGAGGGCATTGTCCATCATAAACTACACTGAGAGCATTGTCCATCATAAACTACGCTGAGAGCATTGTGCATCATAAACTACACTGAGAGTCTTGTCCATCATAAACTACACTGAGAGCATTGTCCATCATAAACTACACTGAGAGCATTGTCTGTCATAAACTACACTGAGAGCATTGTCCATCAAAAACAACACTGAGAGCATTGTCCATCATAAACTGCACTGAGAGCATTGTCCATCATAAATTACACTGAGAGCATTGTCCATCATAAACTACACTGAGAGCATTGTCCATCATAAATTACACTGAGCGCATTGTCCATCATAAACTACACTGAGAGCACTGTCCATCATAAACTACACTGAGTGCTTTGTCCCTCATAACCTGCACTGAGAGCATTGTCCATTAAAAAGTACACTGAGGGCATTGTCCCTCATAAACTACACTGAGAGCATTGACCATCATAAACTACACTGAGAGCATTGTCCATCATAATCTACACTGAGAGCATTGTCGATCATAAACTACACTGAGAGCATTGCCATCATAAACTACACTGAAGGCATTGTCCCTCATAAACTACACTGAGAGCATTGTCCATCATAAACTACACTGAGAGCACTGTCCATCATAAACTACACTGAGAGCATTGTCCATCATAAACTACACTGAGGGCATTTCCATCATAAACTACACTGAGAGCATTGTCCATCATAAACAACACTGAGAGCATTCTCCTTCATAAACTACAGAGGGCATTGTCCATCAAAACTACACTGAGAGCATTGTCCATGATAATCTACACTGAGAGCATTGTCCGTCATAAACTACACTGAGAGCATTGTACATCATAAACTAAACTGGGAGCATCGTCTATCATAAACTACACTGAGAGCATTATCCATCATAAAGTACACTGGGAGCATTGTCCATCATAAACTACACTGAGAGCATTGTCCATCACAAACTAAACTGAGAGCATTGTCCATCATAAACTACACTGAGAGCATTGTCCCTCATAAACAACACTGAGAGCATTGTGCATCATAAACTACACTGAGAGCATTGTCCATCATAATCTACACTGAGAGCATTGTCGATCATAAGCTACACTGAGAGCATTGTCCATCATAAACTACACTGAGAGCATTGTACATCATAATCTAGAATGAGAGCATTGTCCATCATAAACAACATTGAGAGCATTGCCCATCATAAACTACACTGAGAGCATTGTCCATCATAAACTATACTGAGAGCATTGTCTATCATAATCTACACTGAGAGCATTGTCCATCATAAACTACACTGAGAGCGTTGTCCATCATAATCTACACTGAGAGCATTGTCCATCATAAACTACACTGAGAGCATTGTCCATCATAAAGTACACTGAGAGCATTGTCCTCATAAACTACACTGGGAGCATTGTCAATCATAAACAACACTAAGAGCATTGTCCATCATAAACTACACTGAGAGCATTGTCCTTCATAAACTGCACTGAGAGCATTGTCCAACATAAACTACACTGAGAGCATTGTCCATCATAAAAACACTGAGGGCATTGTCCATCATAAACTACACTGACAGCATTGTCCATCATAAACTACACTGAGAGCATTGTGCATCATTAACTACACTGAGAGCCTTGTCCATCATAAACTACACTGAGAGCATTGTCCATCATAAACTACACTGAGAGCATTGTCCATCATAAACTACACTGAGAGCATTGTCCATCATAAAGTACACTGAGAGCATTGTCCTCAAAAACTACACTGGGAGCATTGTCAATCATAAACAGCACTTAGAGCATTGTCCATCATAAACTACACTGAGTGCATTGTCCTTCATAGACTACACTGAGGGCATTGTCCATCATAAACTACACTGAGAGCATTGTCCATCATAAACTACACTGAGGGCATTGTCCATCATAAACTACACTGAGAGCATTGTACATCATAAACTACGCTGAGAGCATTGTGCATCATAAACTACACTGAGAGGCTTGTCCATCATAAACTACACTGAGAGCATTGTCCATCATAAACTACACTGAGAGCATTGTCTGTCATAAACTACACTGAGAGCATTGTCCATCAAAAACAACACTGAGAGCATTGTCCATCATAAACTGCACTGAGAGCATTGTCCATCATAAATTACACTGAGAGCATTGTCCATCATAAACTACACTGAGAGCATTGTCCATCATAAATTGCACTGAGCGCATTGTCCATCATAAACTACACTGAGAGCACTGTCCATCATCAACTACACTGAGTGCTTTGTCCCTCATAACTTGCACTGAGAGCATTGTCCATTAAAAAGTACACTGAGGGCATTGTGCCTCATAAACTACACTGAGAGCATTGTCCATCATAAACTACACTGAGAGCATTGTCCATCATAATCTACACTGAGAGCATTGTCGATCATAAACTACACTGAGAGCATTGTCCATCATAACGTACACTGAAGGCATTGTCCCTCATAAATTACACTGAGAGCATTGTCCATCATAAACTACACTGAGAGCACTGTCCATCATAAACTACACTGAGAGCATTGTCCATCATAAGTTACACTGAGGGTATTTCCATCATAAACTACACTGAGAGTATTGTCCATCATTAACAACACTGAGAGCATTGTCCTTCATAAACTACAGAGGGCATTGTCCATCATAAACTACACTGAGAGCAATGTCCATGATAATCTACACTGAGAGCATTGTCCATCATAAACTACACGGAGAGCATTGTACATCATAAACTACACTGGGAGCATCGTCTATCATAAACTACATTGAGAGCATTATCCATCATAAAGTACACTGAGAGAATTGGCCATCATAAACTACACTGAGAGCATTGTCCTTCATAAACTACACTGAGAGCATTGTCTGTCATAAACTACACTGAGAGCATTGTCCATCAAAAACAACACTGAGAGCATTGTCCATCATAAACTGCACTGAGAGCATTGTCCATCATAAACTACACTGAGAGCATTGTCCTTCATAAACTGCACTGAGAGCATTGTCCAACATAAACTACACTGAGAGCATTGTCCATCATAAAAACACTGAGGGCATTGTCCATCATAAACTACACTGACAGCATTGTCCATCATAAACTACACTGAGAGCATTGTGCATCATTAACTACACTGAGAGCCTTGTCCATCATAAACTACACTGAGAGCATTGTCCATCATAAACTACACTGAGAGCATTGTCCATCATAAACTACACTGAGAGCATTGTCCATCATAAAGTACACTGAGAGCATTGTCCTCAAAAACTACACTGGGAGCATTGTCAATCATAAACAGCACTTAGAGCATTGTCCATCATAAACTACACTGAGTGCATTGTCCTTCATAGACTACACTGAGGGCATTGTCCATCATAAACTACACTGAGAGCATTGTCCATCATAAACTACACTGAGGGCATTGTCCATCATAAACTACACTGAGAGCATTGTCCTTCATAAACTTCACTGAGAGCATTGTCCAACATAAACTATACAGAGAGCATTGTCTGTCATAATCTACACTGGGAGCATTGTCAATCATAAACAGCACTTAGAGCATTGTCCATCATAAACTACACTGAGTGCATTGTCCTTCATAGACTACACTGAGGGCATTGTCCATCATAAACTACACTGAGAGCATTGTCCATCATAAACTACACTGAGGGCATTGTCCATCATAAACTACACTGAGAGCATTGTCCTTCATAAACTTCACTGAGAGCATTGTCCAACATAAACTATACAGAGAGCATTGTCTGTCATAATCTACACTGAGAGCATTGTCCATCATAAACTACACTGAGAGCGTTGTCCATCATGAACTACACTGAGAGCATTGTCCATCATAAACTACACTGAGAGCATTGTCCATCATAAACTACACTGAGAGCATTGTCCTTCATAAACTACACTGAGAGCATTGTCCAACATAAACTACACTGAGAGCATTGTCCATCATAAACTACACTGAGAGAATTGGCCATCATAAACTACACTGAGAGCATTGTCCTTCATCAACTACACTGAGAGCATTGGCCATCATAAACTACACTGAGAGCATTGTCCATCATAAACTACACTGAGGGCATTGTCCATCATAATCTACACTGAGAGCATTGTCCTTCATAAACTACACTGAGGGCATTGTCCATCATAAACTGCACTGAGAGCATTGTCCAACATAAACTACACAGAGAGCATTGTCCATCATAAACTACACTGAGAGCCGTGTCTATCATAAACTACACTGGGAGCATTGCCCATCATAATCTACACTCAGAGCATTGTCCATCATAAACTACACTGAGAGCATTGTCCATCATAAACCACACTGAGAGCGTTGTCCATCATAAACTACACTGAGAGCGTTGTGCATCATAAACTACACTGAGAGCATTGTCTAAAATAAACTACACTGGGAGCATTACAAATCATAAACTAGACTAAGAGCATTGTCCATCATAAACTACACTGAGAGCATTGTCCTTCATAAACTACACTGAGAGCATTGTCCAACATAAACTACACTGAGAGGATTGTCCATCATAAACTACACTGAGGGCATTGTCCATCATAAACTACACTGAGAGCATTGTCTATCATAAACTACACTGAGAGCATTGTCCAACATAAACTACACTGAGAGCATTGTCCATCATAAAATACACTGAGAGCCGTGTCCATCATAAACTACACTGGGAGCATTGTCCATCATAAACTACACTGAGAGCATTGTCCTTCATAAACTACACTGAGAGCATTGGCCATCATAAACTACACTGAGAGCATTGTCCATCATAAACTACACTGAGGGCATTGTCCATCATAATCTACACTGAGAGCATTGTCCTTCATAAACTACACTGAGGGCATTGTCCATCATAAACTGCACTGAGAGCATTGTCCAACATAAACTACACAGAGAGCATTGTCCATCATAAACTACACTGAGAGCCGTGTCTATCATAAACTACACTGGGAGCATTGCCCATCATAATCTACACTCAGAGCATTGTCCATCATAAACTACACTGAGAGCATTGTCCATCATAAACCACACTGAGAGCGTTGTCCATCATAAACTACACTGAGAGCGTTGTGCATCATAAACTACACTGAGAGCATTGTCTAAAATAAACTACACTGGGAGCATTGCAAATCATAAACTACACTAAGAGCATTGTCCATCATAAACTACACTGAGAGCATTGTCCTTCATAAACTACACTGAGAGCATTGTCCAACATAAACTACACTGAGAGGATTGTCCATCATAAACTACACTGAGGGCATTGTCCATCATAAACTACACTGAGAGCATTGTCTATCATAAACTACACTGAGAGCATTGTCCAACATAAACTACACTGAGAGCATTGTCCATCATAAAATACACTGAGAGCCGTGTCCATCATAAACTACACTGGGAGCATTGTCCATCATAAACTACACTGAGAGCATTGTCCATCATAAACTACACTGAGATCATAGTCCATCATAAACTATGCTGAGAGCATTGTGCATCATAAGCTAAACTGAGAGCCTTGTCCATCATAAACTACACTGAGAGCATTGTCCATCATAAACTACACTGAAGGCATTGTCCCGCATAAACTACACTGAGAGCATTGTCCATCATAAACTACACTGAGAGCACTGTCCATCATAAACTACACTGAGAGCATTGTCCATCATAAACTACACTGAGGGCATTTCCATCATAAACTACACTGAGAGCATTGTCCATCATAAACTACACTGAGGGCATTGTCCATCATAATCTACACTGAGAGCATTGTCCTTCATAAACTACACTGAGGGCATTGTCCATCATAATCTACACTGAGAGCATTGTCCTTCATAAACTACACTGAGGGCATTGTCCATCATAAACTGCACTGAGAGCATTGTCCAACATAAACTACACAGAGAGCATTGTCCATCATAAACTACACTGAGAGCCGTGTCTATCATAAACTACACTGGGAGCATTGCCCATCATAATCTACACTCAGAGCATTGTCCATCATAAACTACACTGAGAGCATTGTCCATCATAAACCACACTGAGAGCGTTGTCCATCATAAACTACACTGAGAGCGTTGTGCATCATAAACTACACTGAGAGCATTGTCTAAAATAAACTACACTGGGAGCATTACAAATCATAAACTAGACTAAGAGCATTGTCCATCATAAACTACACTGAGAGCATTGTCCTTCATAAACTACACTGAGAGCATTGTCCAACATAAACTACACTGAGAGGATTGTCCATCATAAACTACACTGAGGGCATTGTCCATCATAAACTACACTGAGAGCATTGTCTATCATAAACTACACTGAGAGCATTGTCCAACATAAACTACACTGAGAGCATTGTCCATCATAAAATACACTGAGAGCCGTGTCCATCATAAACTACACTGGGAGCATTGTCCATCATAAACTACACTGAGAGCATTGTCCTTCATAAACTACACTGAGAGCATTGGCCATCATAAACTACACTGAGAGCATTGTCCATCATAAACTACACTGAGGGCATTGTCCATCATAATCTACACTGAGAGCATTGTCCTTCATAAACTACACTGAGGGCATTGTCCATCATAAACTGCACTGAGAGCATTGTCCAACATAAACTACACAGAGAGCATTGTCCATCATAAACTACACTGAGAGCCGTGTCTATCATAAACTACACTGGGAGCATTGCCCATCATAATCTACACTCAGAGCATTGTCCATCATAAACTACACTGAGAGCATTGTCCATCATAAACCACACTGAGAGCGTTGTCCATCATAAACTACACTGAGAGCGTTGTGCATCATAAACTACACTGAGAGCATTGTCTAAAATAAACTACACTGGGAGCATTGCAAATCATAAACTACACTAAGAGCATTGTCCATCATAAACTACACTGAGAGCATTGTCCTTCATAAACTACACTGAGAGCATTGTCCAACATAAACTACACTGAGAGGATTGTCCATCATAAACTACACTGAGGGCATTGTCCATCATAAACTACACTGAGAGCATTGTCTATCATAAACTACACTGAGAGCATTGTCCAACATAAACTACACTGAGAGCATTGTCCATCATAAAATACACTGAGAGCCGTGTCCATCATAAACTACACTGGGAGCATTGTCCATCATAAACTACACTGAGAGCATTGTCCATCATAAACTACACTGAGATCATAGTCCATCATAAACTATGCTGAGAGCATTGTGCATCATAAGCTAAACTGAGAGCCTTGTCCATCATAAACTACACTGAGAGCATTGTCCATCATAAACTACACTGAAGGCATTGTCCCGCATAAACTACACTGAGAGCATTGTCCATCATAAACTACACTGAGAGCACTGTCCATCATAAACTACACTGAGAGCATTGTCCATCATAAACTACACTGAGGGCATTTCCATCATAAACTACACTGAGAGCATTGTCCATCATAAACTACACTGAGTGCATTGTCCATCATAAACAACACTGAGAGCATTGTCCTTCATAAACTACACAGAGGGCATTGTCCATCATAAACTACACTCAGAGCATTGTCCATCATAATCTACACTGAGAGAATTGTCCATCATAAACTACACTGAGAGCATTGTACATCATAAACAACACTGGGAGCATCGTCCATCATAAACTACACTGAGAACATGATCCATCATAAAGTACATTGGGAGCATTGTCCATTATAAACTACATTGAGAGCATTGTCCATCACAAACTAAACTGAGAGCATTGTCCATCATAAACTACACTGAGAGCATTGTCCCTCATAAACAACACTGAGAGCATTGTGCATCATAAACTACACTGAGAGCATTGTCCATCATAATCTAAACTGAGAGCATTGTCGATCATAAGCTACACTGAGAGCATTGTCCATCATAAACTACACTGAGAGCATTGTCCATCATAAACTAGAATGAGAGCATTGTCCATCATAAACAACATTGAGAGCATTGCTCATCATAAACTACACTGAGAGCATTGTCCATCATAAACTACACTGAGAGCATTGTCCATCGTAAACTACACTGAGAGCATTGTCTATCATAATCTACACTGAGAGCATTGTCCATCATAAACTACACTGAGAACATTGTCCATCATAATCTACACTGAGAGCATTGTCCATCATAAACTACACTGAGAGCATTGTCCTTCATAATGTACACTGAGAGTATTGTCCATCATAAACTTTACTGAGAGCATTGTCCATCATAAACTACCCTGAGCGCATTGTCCATCATAAACTACACTGAGGGCATTATCCATCATAAACTACACTGAGAGCATTGTCCATCATAAACAACACTGAGTGCCTTGTCCATCATAAACTACACTGAGAGCATTGTCCTTCATAATCTACACTGAGAGTATTGTCCGTCATAAACTACACTGTGCCCTTGTCCATCATAAACTACACTGAGAGCATTGTCCATCATAAACTACATTGAGAGTATTGTCCAACATAAACATCACTGAGAGCATTGTCCATCATAAACTACACTGAGAGTATTGTCCATCATAAACTATACTGAGGGCATTGCCCATCATAAACTACACTGAGAGCATTGTCCATCATAAACTACGCTGAGAGCATTGTGCATCATAAACTACACTGAGAGCCTTGTCCATCATAAACTACACTGAGAGCATTGTCCATCATAAACTATACTGAGGGCATTGTCCATCATAAACTACACTGAGAGCATTGTCCATCATAATCTACACTGAGAGCATTGTCCATCATAAACTACACTGAGGGCATTGTCCAACATAAACTACACTGAGGGTATTGTCCATCATAAACTACACTGAGAGCATTGTCCATCATAAACTATACAGAGGGCATTTTCCATCATAAACTACACTGAGAGCATTGTCCATCATAATCTACACTGAGAGCATTGTCCATCATAAACTACACTGAGGGCATTGTCCAACATAAACTACACTGAGGGCATTGTCCTTCATAAACTACACTGAGAGCATTGTCCATCATAAACTACACTGAGGGCATTGTCCATCATAAACTACACTGAGAGCATTGTCCATCATAAACTACGCTGAGAGCATTGTGCATCATAAACTACACTGAGAGTCTTGTCCATCATAAACTACACTGAGAGCATTGTCCATCATAAACTACACTGAGAGCATTGTCTGTCATAAACTACACTGAGAGCATTGTCCATCAAAAACAACACTGAGAGCATTGTCCATCATAAACTGCACTGAGAGCATTGTCCATCATAAATTACACTGAGAGCATTGTCCATCATAAACTACACTGAGAGCATTGTCCATCATAAATTACACTGAGCGCATTGTCCATCATAAACTACACTGAGAGCACTGTCCATCATAAACTACACTGAGTGCTTTGTCCCTCATAACCTGCACTGAGAGCATTGTCCATTAAAAAGTACACTGAGGGCATTGTCCCTCATAAACTACACTGAGAGCATTGACCATCATAAACTACACTGAGAGCATTGTCCATCATAATCTACACTGAGAGCATTGTCGATCATAAACTACACTGAGAGCATTGCCATCATAAACTACACTGAAGGCATTGTCCCTCATAAACTACACTGAGAGCATTGTCCATCATAAACTACACTGAGAGCACTGTCCATCATAAACTACACTGAGAGCATTGTCCATCATAAACTACACTGAGGGCATTTCCATCATAAACTACACTGAGAGCATTGTCCATCATAAACAACACTGAGAGCATTCTCCTTCATAAACTACAGAGGGCATTGTCCATCAAAACTACACTGAGAGCATTGTCCATGATAATCTACACTGAGAGCATTGTCCGTCATAAACTACACTGAGAGCATTGTACATCATAAACTAAACTGGGAGCATCGTCTATCATAAACTACACTGAGAGCATTATCCATCATAAAGTACACTGGGAGCATTGTCCATCATAAACTACACTGAGAGCATTGTCCATCACAAACTAAACTGAGAGCATTGTCCATCATAAACTACACTGAGAGCATTGTCCCTCATAAACAACACTGAGAGCATTGTGCATCATAAACTACACTGAGAGCATTGTCCATCATAATCTACACTGAGAGCATTGTCGATCATAAGCTACACTGAGAGCATTGTCCATCATAAACTACACTGAGAGCATTGTACATCATAATCTAGAATGAGAGCATTGTCCATCATAAACAACATTGAGAGCATTGCCCATCATAAACTACACTGAGAGCATTGTCCATCATAAACTATACTGAGAGCATTGTCTATCATAATCTACACTGAGAGCATTGTCCATCATAAACTACACTGAGAGCGTTGTCCATCATAAACTACACTGAGAGCATTGTCCATCATAAACTACACTGAGAGCATTGTCCATCATAAAGTACACTGAGAGCATTGTCCTCATAAACTACACTGGGAGCATTGTCAATCATAAACAACACTAAGAGCATTGTCCATCATAAACTACACTGAGAGCATTGTCCTTCATAAACTGCACTGAGAGCATTGTCCAACATAAACTACACTGAGAGCATTGTCCATCATAAAAACACTGAGGGCATTGTCCATCATAAACTACACTGACAGCATTGTCCATCATAAACTACACTGAGAGCATTGTGCATCATTAACTACACTGAGAGCCTTGTCCATCATAAACTACACTGAGAGCATTGTCCATCATAAACTACACTGAGAGCATTGTCCATCATAAACTACACTGAGAGCATTGTCCATCATAAAGTACACTGAGAGCATTGTCCTCAAAAACTACACTGGGAGCATTGTCAATCATAAACAGCACTTAGAGCATTGTCCATCATAAACTACACTGAGTGCATTGTCCTTCATAGACTACACTGAGGGCATTGTCCATCATAAACTACACTGAGAGCATTGTCCATCATAAACTACACTGAGGGCATTGTCCATCATAAACTACACTGAGAGCATTGTACATCATAAACTACGCTGAGAGCATTGTGCATCATAAACTACACTGAGAGGCTTGTCCATCATAAACTACACTGAGAGCATTGTCCATCATAAACTACACTGAGAGCATTGTCTGTCATAAACTACACTGAGAGCATTGTCCATCAAAAACAACACTGAGAGCATTGTCCATCATAAACTGCACTGAGAGCATTGTCCATCATAAATTACACTGAGAGCATTGTCCATCATAAACTACACTGAGAGCATTGTCCATCATAAATTGCACTGAGCGCATTGTCCATCATAAACTACACTGAGAGCACTGTCCATCATCAACTACACTGAGTGCTTTGTCCCTCATAACTTGCACTGAGAGCATTGTCCATTAAAAAGTACACTGAGGGCATTGTGCCTCATAAACTACACTGAGAGCATTGTCCATCATAAACTACACTGAGAGCATTGTCCATCATAATCTACACTGAGAGCATTGTCGATCATAAACTACACTGAGAGCATTGTCCATCATAACGTACACTGAAGGCATTGTCCCTCATAAATTACACTGAGAGCATTGTCCATCATAAACTACACTGAGAGCACTGTCCATCATAAACTACACTGAGAGCATTGTCCATCATAAGTTACACTGAGGGTATTTCCATCATAAACTACACTGAGAGTATTGTCCATCATTAACAACACTGAGAGCATTGTCCTTCATAAACTACAGAGGGCATTGTCCATCATAAACTACACTGAGAGCAATGTCCATGATAATCTACACTGAGAGCATTGTCCATCATAAACTACACGGAGAGCATTGTACATCATAAACTACACTGGGAGCATCGTCTATCATAAACTACATTGAGAGCATTATCCATCATAAAGTACACTGGGAGCATTGTCCATCATAAACTACACTGAGAGCATTGTCCATCACAAACTAAACTGAGAGCATTGTTCATCATAAACTACACTGAGAGCATTGTCCCTCATAAACAACACTGAGAGCATTGTGCATCATAAACTACACTGAGAGCATTGTCCATCATAATCTACACTGAGAGCATTATCGATCATAAGCTACACTGAAAGCATTGTCCATCATAAACTAAACTGAGAGCATTGTCCATCATAAACTAGAATGAGAGCATTGTCTATCATAAACAACATTGAGAGCATTGCCCATCATAAACTATACTGAGAGCATTGTCCATCATAAACTATACTGAGAGCATTGTCTATCATAATCTACACTGAGAGCATTGTCCATCATAAACTACACTGAGAGCGTTGTCCATCATAAACTACACTGAGAGCATTGTCCATCATAAACTACACTGAGAGCATTGTCCATCATAAAGTACACTGAGAGCATTGTCCTCATAAACTGCACTGGGAGCATTATCAATCATAAACAACACTAAGAGCATTGTCCATCATAAACTACACTGAGAGCATTGTCCTTCATAAACTGCACTGAGCATTGTCCAACATAAACTACACTGAGAGCATTGTCCATCATAAAAACACTGAGGGCATTGTCCATCATAAACTACACTGAGAGCATTGTCCATCATAAACTATACAGAGGGCATTGTCCATCATAAACTACACTGAGAGCATTGTCCATCATAATCTACACTGAGAGCATTGTCCATCATAAACTACACTGAGGGCATTGTCCAACATAAACTACACTGAGGGCACTGTCCATCATAAACTGCACTGAGAGCATTGTCCATCATAAACTACACTGAGGGCATTGTCCATCATAAACTACACTGAGAGCATTGTCCATCATAAACTACGCTGAGAGCATTGTGCATCATAAACTACACTGAGAGCCTTTTCCATCATAAACTACACTGAGAGCATTGTCCATCATAAACTACACTGAGAGCATTGTCTGTCATAAAATACACTGAGAACATTGTCCATCAAAAACAACACTGAGAGCATTGTCCATCATAAACTGCACTGAGAGCATTGTCCATCATAAATTACACTGAGAGCATTGTCCATCATAAACTACACTGAGAGCATTGTCCATCATAAATTACACTGAGCGCAGTGTCCATCATAAACTACATTGAGAGCACTGTCCATCATAAACTACACTGAGTGCTTTGTCCCTCATAACCTGCACTGAGAGCATTGTCCATTAAAAAGTACACTGAGGGCATTGTCCCTCATAAACTACACTGAGAGCATTGTCCATCATAAACTACACTGAGAGCATTGTCCATCATAATCTAAACTGAGAGCATTGTCGGTCATAAACTACACTGAGAGCATTGTCCATCATAAACTACACTGAATGCATTGTCCCTCATAAACTACACTGAGAGCATTGTCCATCATAAACTACACTGAGAGCACTCTCCATCATAAACTACACTGAGAGCATTGTCCATCATAAACTACACTGAGGGCATTTCCATCATAAACTACACTGAGAGCATTGTCCATCATAAACAACACTGAGAGCATTGTCCTTCATAAACTACAGAGGGCATTGTCCATCATAAACTACACTGAGAGCATTGTCCATGATAATCTACACTGAGAGCATTGTCCATCATAAACTACACTGAGAGCATTGTACATCATAAACTACACTGGGAGCATCGTCTATCATAAACTACACTGAGAGCATTATCCATCATAAAGTACACTGGGAGCATTGTCCATCATAAACTACACTGAGAGCATTGTCCATCACAAACTAAACTGAGAGCATTGTACATCAAAAACTACACTGAGAGCATTGTCCCTCATTAACAACACTGAGAGCATTGTGCATCATAAAGTACACTGAGAGCATTGTCCATCATAATCTACACTGAGAGCATTGTCGATCATAAGCTACACTGAGAGCATTGTCCATCATAAACTACACTGAGAGCATTGTACATCATAAACTAGAATGAGAGCATTGTCCATCATAAACAACATTGAGAGCATTGCCTATCATAAACTACACTGAGAGCATTGTCCATCATAAACTATACTGAGAGCATTGTCTATCATAATATACACTGAGAGCATTGTCCATCATAAACTACACTGAGAGCGTTGTCCATCATAAACTACACTGAGAGCATTGTCCATCATAAACTACCCTGAGAGCATTGTCCATCATAAAGTACACGGAGAGCATTGTCCTCATAAACGATACTGGGAGCATTGTCAATCATAAACAACACTAAGAGCTTTGTCCATCATAAACTACACTGAGAGCATTGTCCTTCATAAACTGCACTGAGAGCATTGTCCAACATAAACTACACAGAGAGCATTGTCCATCATAAAAACACTGAGGGCATTGTCCATCATAAACTACACTGACAGCATTGTCCATCATAAACTACACTGAGAGCATTGTGCATCATAAACTACACTGAGAGCCTTGTCCATCATAAACTACACTGAGAGCGTTGTCCATCATAAACTACACTGAGAGCATTGTCCATCATAAACTACACTGAGAGCACTGTCCATCATAAAGTACACTGAGAGCATTGTCCTCATAAACTACACTGGGAGCATTGTCAATCATAAACAACACTTAGAGCATTGTCCATCATAAACTACACTGAGAGCATTGTCCTTCATAAACTACACTGAGGGCATTGTCCATCATAAACTACACTGAGAGCATTGTCCATCATAAACTACACTGAGGGCATTGTCCATCATAAACTACACTGAGAGCATTGTCCATCATAAACTACGCTGAGAGCATTGTGCATCATAAACTACACTGAGAGGCTTGTCCATCATAAACTACACTGAGAGCATTGTCCATCATAAAGTACACTGAGAGCATTGTCTGTCATAAACTACACTGAAAGCATTGTCCATCAAAAACAACACTGAGAGCATTGCCCATCATAAACTGCACTGAGAGCATTGTCCATCATAAATTACACTGAGAGCATTGTCCATCATAAACTACACTGAGAGCATTGTCCATCATAAATTGCACTGAGCGCATTGTCCATCATAAACTACACTGAGAGCCCTGTCCATCATAAACTACACTGAGTGCTTTGTCCCTCATAACCTGCACTGAGAGCATTGTCCATTAAAATGTACACTGAGGGCATTGTCCCTCATAAACTACACTGAGAGCATTGTCCATCATAAACTACACTGAGAGCATTGCCCATCATAATCTACACTGAGAGCATTGTCGATCATAAACTACACTGAGAGCATTGGCCATCATAAACTACACTGAAGGCATTGTCCCTCATAAACTACACTGAGAGCATTGTCCATCATAAACTACACTGAGAGCACTGTCCATCATAAACTACACTGAGAGCATTGTCCATCATAAGCTACACTGAGGGCATTTCCATCATAAACTACACTGAGAGCATTGTCCATCATAAACAACACTGAGAGCATTGTCCTTCATAATCTACAGAGGGCATTGTCCATCATAAACTACACTGAGAGCATTGTCCATGGTAATCTACACTGAGAGCATTGTCCATCATAATCTACACTGAGAGCATTGTCCATCAGAAACTACACTGAGAGCGTTGTCCATCATAAACTACACTGAGAGCATTGTCCATCATAAACTACACTGAGAGCATTGTCCATCATAAAGTACACTGAGAGCATTGTCCTCATAAACTGCACTGGGAGCATTATCAATCATAAACAACACTAAGAGCATTGTCCATCATAAACTACACTGAGAGCTTTGTCCTTCATAAACTGCACTGAGAGCATTGTCCAACATAAACTACACTGAGAGCATTGTCCATCATTTAAACACTGAGGGCATTGTCAATCATAAACTACACTGACAGCATTGTCCATCATAAACTACACTGAGAGCATTGTCCTTCATAAACTACACTGAGAGCATTGGCCATCAAAAACTACACTGAGAGCATTGTCCATCATAAACTACACTGAGGGCATTGTCCATCATAAACTACACTGAGAGCATTGTCCTTCATAAACTACACTGAGGGCATTGTCCATCATAAACTACACTGAGAGCATTGCCCAACATAAACAACACAGAGAGCAATGTCCATCATAAACTAGACTGAGAGCCGTGTCTATCATAAACTACACTGGGCGCATTGCCCATCATAATCTACACTGAGAGCATTGTCCATCATAAACTACACTGAGAGCATTGTCCATCATAAACTACACTGAGAGCGTTGTCCATCATAAACTACACTGAGAGCATTGTCCATCATAAACTACACTGAGAGCATTGTCCAAAATAAACTACACTGGGAGCATTGTCAATCATAAACTACACGAAGAGCATTGTCCATCATAAACTACACTGAGAGCACTGTCCATCATAAACTACACTGAGTGCTTTGTCCCTCATAACCTGCACTGAGAGCATTGTCCATTAAAAAGTACACTGAGGGCATTGTCCCTCATAAACTACACTGAGAGCATTGTCCATCATAAACTACACTGAGAGCATTGTCCATCATAATCTACACTGAGAGCATTGTCGATCATAAACTACACTGAGAGCATTGTCCATCATAAACTACACTGAAGGGATTGTCCCTCATAAACTACACTGAGAGCATTGTCCATCATAAACTACACTGAGAGCACTGTCCATCATAAACTACACTGAGAGCATTGTCCATCATAAGCTACACTGAGGGTGTTTCCATCATAAACTACACTGAGAGTATTGTCCATCATTAACAACACTGAGAGCATTGTCCTTCATAAACTACAGAGGGCATTGTCCATCATAAACTACACTGAGAGCATTGTCCATGATAATCTACACTGAGAGCATTGTCCATCATAAAGTACACTGAGAGCATTGTACAGCATAAACTACACTGGGAGCATCGTCTATCATAAACTACATTGAGAGCATTATCCATCATAAAGTACACTGGGAGCATTGTCCATCATAAACTACACTGAGAGCATTGTCCATCACAAACTAAACTGAGAGCATTGCCCATCATAAACTACACTGAGAGCATTGTCCCTCATAAACAACACTGAGAGCATTGTACATCATAAACTACACTGAGAGCATTGTCCATCATAATCTACACTGAGAGCATTATCGATCATAAGCTACACTGAAAGCATTGTCCATCATAAACTACACTGAGAGCATTGTCCATCATAAACTAGAATGAGAGCATTGTCTATCATAAACAACATTGAGAGCATTGCCCATCATAAACTATACTAAGAGCATTGTCCATCATAAACTATACTGAGAGCATTGTCTATCATAATCTACACTGAGAGCTTTGTCCATCATAAACTACACTGAGAGCGTTGTCCATCATAAACTACACTGAGAGCATTGTCCATCATAAACTACACTGAGAGCATTGTCCATCATAAAGTACACTGAGAGCATTGTCCTCATAAACTGCACTGGGAGCATTATCAATCATAAACAACACTAAGAGCATTGTCCATCATAAACTACACTGAGAGCATTGTCCTTCATAAACTGCACTGAGAGCATTGTCCAACATAAACTACACTGAGAGCATTGTCCATCATAAAAACACTGAGGGCATTGTCCATCATAAACTACACTGAGAGCATTGTCCATCATAAACTATACAGAGGGCATTGTCCATCATAAACTACACTGAGAGCATTGTCCATCATAATCTACACTGAGAGCATTGTCCATCATAAACTACACTGAGGGCATTGTCCAACATAAACTACACTGAGGGCATTGTCCATCATAAACTACACTGAGAGCATTGTCCATCATAAACTACTCTGAGGGCATTGTCCATCATAAACTACACTGAGAGCATTGTCCATCATAAACTACGCTGAGAGCATTGTGCATCATAAACTACACTGAGAGCCTTTTCCATCATAAACTACACTGAGAGCATTGTCCATCATAAACTACACTGAGAGCATTGTCTGTCATAAAATACACTGAGAACATTGTCCATCAAAAACAACACTGAGAGCATTGTCCATCATAAACTGCACTGAGAGCATTGTCCATCATAAATTACACTGAGAGCATTGTCCATCATAAACTACACTGAGAGCATTGTCCATCATAAATTACACTGAGCGCAGTGTCCATCATAAGCTACATTGAGAGCACTGTCCATCATAAACTACACTGAGTGCTTTGACCCTCATAACCTGCACTGAGAGCATTGTCCATTAAAAAGTACACTGAGGGCATTGTCCCTCATAAACTACACTGAGAGCATTGTCCATCATAAACTACACTGAGAGCATTGTCCATCATAATCTAAACTGAGAGCATTGTCGATCATAAACTTGTGGTAAACCACTGTCATACCTGTCTGTGTCTGTATGTGTATTCCACTAGGTACAGGTCTGGACATGCCTCGGCTGACTCCTCCCACTATTCCAGGTATATAAGTGAGTACCTCCCAGTCCCTTAGTATTCTGGACGGGTCGACCACTCGAGACAAGACCTTCATTCTTTAGTTAATAAAAGCCTGATTGTTACTCGCTCAACTTCAGTCTTTTGAGTAATTGATGGCGCATCAAAACTACACTGAGAGCATTGTCCATCATAAACTACACTGAATGCATTGTCCCTCATAAACTACACTGAGAGCATTGTCCATCATAAACTACACTGAGAGCACTCTCCATCATAAACTACACTGAGAGCATTGTCCATCATAAACTACACTGAGGGCATTTCCATCATAAACTACACTGAGAGCATTGTCCATCATAAACAACACTGAGAGCATTGTCCTTCATAAACTACAGAGGGCATTGTCCATCATAAACTACACTGAGAGCATTGTCCATGATAATCTACACTGAGAGCATTGTCCATCATAAACTACACTGAGAGCATTGTACATCATAAACTACACTGGGAGCATCGTCTATCATAAACTACACTGAGAGCATTATCCATCATAAAGTACACTGGGAGCATTGTCCATCATAAACTACACTGAGAGCATTGTCCATCACAAACTAAACTGAGAGCATTGTACATCAAAAACTACACTGAGAGCATTGTCCCTCATTAACAACACTGAGAGCATTGTGCATCATAAACTACACTGAGAGCATTGTCCATCATAATCTACACTGAGAGCATTGTCGATCATAAGCTACACTGAGAGCATTGTCCATCATAAACTACACTGAGAGCATTGTACATCATAAACTAGAATGAGAGCATTGTCCATCATAAACAACATTGAGAGCATTGCCTATCATAAACTACGCTGAGAGCATTGTCCATCATAAACTATACTGAGAGCATTGTCTATCATAATCTACACTGAGAGCATTGTCCATCATAAACTACACTGAGAGCGTTGTCCATCATAAACTACACTGAGAGCATTGTCCATCATAAACTACCCTGAGAGCATTGTCCATCATAAAGTACACTGAGAGCATTGTCCTCATAAACTACACTGGGAGCATTGTCAATCATAAACAACACTAAGAGCATTGTCCATCATAAACTACACTGAGAGCATTGTCCTTCATAAACTGCACTGAGAGCATTGTCCAACATAAACTACACTGAGAGCATTGTCCATCATAAAAACACTGAGGGCATTGTCCATCATAAACTACACTGACAGCATTGTCCATCATAAACTACACTGAGAGCATTGTGCATCATAAACTACACTGAGAGCCTTGTCCATCATAAACTACACTGAGAGCGTTGTCCATCATAAACTACACTGAGAGCATTGTCCATCATAAACTACACTGAGAGCACTGTCCATCATAAAGTACACTGAGAGCATTGTCCTCATAAACTGCACTGGGAGCATTGTCAATCATAAACAACACTTAGAGCATTGTCCATCATAAACTACACTGAGAGCATTGTCCTTCATAAACTACACTGAGGGCATTGTCCATCATAAACTACACTGAGAGCATTGTCCATCATAAACTACACTGAGGGCATTGTCCATCATAAACTACACTGAGAGCATTGTCCATCATAAACTACGCTGAGAGCATTGTGCATCATAAACTACACTGAGAGGCTTGTCCATCATAAACTACACTGAGAGCATTGTCCATCATAAACTACACTGAGAGCATTGTCTGTCATAAACTACACTGAGAGCATTGTCCATCAAAAACAACACTGAGCGCATTGTCCATCATAAACTGCACTGAGAGCATTGTCCATCATAAATTACACTGAGAGCATTGTCCATCATAAACTACACTGAGAGCATTGTCCATCATAAATTGCACTGAGCGCATTGTCCATCATAAACTACACTGAGAGCCCTGTCCATCATAAACTACACTGAGTGCTTTGTCCCTCATAACCTGCACTGAGAGCATTGTCCATTAAAAAGTACACTGAGGGCATTGTCCCTCATAAACTACACTGAGAGCATTGTCCATCATAAACTACACTGAGAGCATTGTCCATCATAATCTACACTGAGAGCATTGTCGATCATAAACTACACTGAGAGCATTGGCCATCATAAACTACACTGAAGGCATTGTCCCTCATAAACTACACTGAGAGCATTGTCCATCATAAACTACACTGAGAGCACTGTCCATCATAAACTACACTGAGAGCATTGTCCATCATAAGCTACACTGACGGCATTTCCATCATAAACTACACTGAGAGCATTGTCCATCATAAACAACACTGAGAGCATTGTCCTTCATAATCTACAGAGGGCATTGTCCATCATAAACTACACTGAGAGCATTGTCCATGATCATCTACACTGAGAGCATTGTCCATCATAATCTACACTGAGAGCATTGTCCATCATAAACTACACTGAGAGCGTTGTCCATCATAAACTACACTGAGAGCATTGTCCATCATAAACTACACTGAGAGCATTGTCCATCATAAAGTACACTGAGAGCATTGTCCTCATAAACTGCACTGGGAGCATTATCAATCATAAACAACACTAAGAGCATTGTCCATCAAAAACTACACTGAGAGCATTGTCCATCATAAACTACACTGAGAGCGTTGTCTTTCATAAACTACACTGAGAGCATTGTCCATCATAAACTACCCTGAGAGCATTGTCCATCATAAAGTACACTGAGAGCATTGTCCTCATAAACTACACTGGGAGCATTGTCAATCATAAACAGCACTAAGAGCATTGTCCATCATAAACTACACTGAGAGCATTGTCCTTCATAAACTGCACTGAGAGCATTGTCCAACATAAACTACACTGAGAGCATTGTCCATCATAAAAACACTGAGGGCATTGTCCATCATAAACTACACTGACAGCATTGTCCATCATAAACTACACTGAGAGCATTGTGCATCATAAACTACACTGAGAGCCTTGTCCATCATAAACTACACTGAGAGCGTTGTCCATCATAAACTACACTGAGAGCATTGTCCATCATAAACTACACTGAGAGCACTGTCCATCATAAAGTACACTGAGAGCATTGTCCTCATAAACTGCACTGGGAGCATTGTCAATCATAAACAACACTTAGAGCATTGTCCATCATAAACTACACTGAGAGCATTGTCCTTCATAAACTACACTGAGGGCATTGTCCATCATAAACTACACTGAGAGCATTGTCCATCATAAACTACACTGAGGGCATTGTCCATCATAAACTACACTGAGAGCATTGTCCATCATAAACTACGCTGAGAGCATTGTGCATCATAAACTACACTGAGAGGCTTGTCCATCATAAACTACACTGAGAGCATTGTCCATCATAAACTACACTGAGAGCATTGTCTGTCATAAACTACACTGAGAGCATTGTCCATCAAAAACAACACTGAGAGCATTGTCCATCATAAACTGCACTGAGAGCATTGTCCATCATAAATTACACTGAGAGCTTTGTCCATCATAAACTACACTGAGAGCATTGTCCATCATAAATTGCACTGAGCGCATTGTCCATCATAAACTACACTGAGAGCCCTGTCCATCATAAACTACACTGAGTGCTTTGTCCCTCATAACCTGCACTGAGAGCATTGTCCATTAAAAAGTACACTGAGGGCATTGTCCCTCATAAACTACACTGAGAGCATTGTCCATCATAAACTACACTGAGAGCATTGTCCATCATAATCTACACTGAGAGCATTGTCGATCATAAACTACACTGAGAGCATTGGCCATCATAAACTACACTGAAGGCATTGTCCCTCATAAACTACACTGAGAGCATTGTCCATCATAAACTACACTGAGAGCACTGTCCATCATAAACTACACTGAGAGCATTGTCCATCATAAGCTACACTGAGGGCATTTCCATCATAAACTACACTGAGAGCATTGTCCATCATAAACAACACTGAGAGCATTGTCCTTCATAATCTACAGAGGGCATTGTCCATCATAAACTACACTGAGAGCATTGTCCATGATAATCTACACTGAGAGCATTGTCCATCATAATCTACACTGACAGCATTGTCCATCATAAACTACACTGAGAGCGTTGTCCATCATAAACTACACTGAGAGCATTGTCCATCATAAACTACACTGAGAGCATTGTCCATCATAAAGTACACTGAGAGCATTGTCCTCATAAACTGCACTGGGAGCATTATCAATCATAAACAACACTAAGAGCATTGTCCATCAAAAACTACACTGAGAGCATTGTCCTTCATAAACTGCACTGAGAGCATTGTCCAACATAAACTACACTGAGAGCATTGTCCATCAATTAAACACTGAGGGCATTGTCAATCATAAACTACACTGACAGCATTGTCCATCATAAACTACACTGAGAGCATTGTCCTTCATAAACTACACTGAGAGCATTGGCCATCATAAACTACACTGAGAGCATTGTCCATCATAAACTACACTGAGGGCATTGTCCATCATAAACTACACTGAGAGCATTGTCCTTCATAAACTACACTGAGGGCATTGTCCATCATAAACTACACTGAGAGCATTGCCCAACATAAACAACACAGAGAGCATTGTCCATCATAAACTAGACTGAGAGCCATGTCTATCATAAACTACACTGGGCGCATTGCCCATCATAATCTACACTGAGAGCATTGTCCATCATAAACTACACTGAGAGCATTGTCCATCATAAACTACACTGAGAGCGTTGTCCATCATAAACTACACTGAGAGCATTGTCCATCATAAACTACACTGAGAGCATTGTCCAAAATAAACTACACTGAGGGCATTGTCCATCATAAACTACACTGAGAGCATTGTCCATCATAAACTACACTGAGGGCATTGTCCATCATAAACTACACTGAGGGCATTGTCCATCATAAACTACACTGAGAGCATTGTCCATCATAAACTACACTGAGAGCATTGTCCATCATAAACTACACTGAGGGCATTGTCCATCATAAACTACACTGAGAGCATTGTCCATCATAAACTACGCTGAGAGCATTGTGCATCATAAACTACACTGAGAGGCTTGTCCATCATAAACTACACTGAGAGCATTGTCCATCATAAACTACACTGAGAGCATTGTCTGTCATAAACTACACTGAGAGCATTGTCCATCAAAAACAACACTGAGCGCATTGTCCATCATAAACTGCACTGAGAGCATTGTCCATCATAAATTACACTGAGAGCATTGTCCATCATAAACTACACTGAGAGCATTGTCCATCATAAATTGCACTGAGCGCATTGTCCATCATAAACTACACTGAGAGCCCTGTCCATCATAAACTACACTGAGTGCTTTGTCCCTCATAACCTGCACTGAGAGCATTGTCCATTAAAAAGTACACTGAGGGCATTGTCCCTCATAAACTACACTGAGAGCATTGTCCATCATAAACTACACTGAGAGCATTGTCCATCATAATCTACACTGAGAGCATTGTCGATCATAAACTACACTGAGAGCATTGGCCATCATAAACTACACTGAAGGCATTGTCCCTCATAAACTACACTGAGAGCATTGTCCATCATAAACTACACTGAGAGCACTGTCCAT
The DNA here is from genome assembly GCF_052327205.1 of Somniosus microcephalus. Lineage (NCBI taxonomy): Eukaryota > Metazoa > Chordata > Chondrichthyes > Squaliformes > Somniosidae > Somniosus > Somniosus microcephalus. The sequence goes on along the minus strand of NC_140996.1, from coordinate 76,255,057 downwards.
CATAAACTACACTGAGAGCATTGTCCATCATAAGCTACACTGACGGCATTTCCATCATAAACTACACTGAGAGCATTGTCCATCATAAACAACACTGAGAGCATTGTCCTTCATAATCTACAGAGGGCATTGTCCATCATAAACTACACTGAGAGCATTGTCCATGATCATCTACACTGAGAGCATTGTCCATCATAATGTACACTGAGAGCATTGTCCATCATAAACTACACTGAGAGCGTTGTCCATCATAAACTACACTGAGAGCATTGTCCATCATAAACTACACTGAGAGCATTGTCCATCATAAAGTACACTGAGAGCATTGTCCTCATAAACTGCACTGGGAGCATTATCAATCATAAACAACACTAAGAGCATTGTCCATCAAAAACTACACTGAGAGCATTGTCCATCATAAACTACACTGAGAGCGTTGTCTTTCATAAACTACACTGAGAGCATTGTCCATCATAAACTACCCTGAGAGCATTGTCCATCATAAAGTACACTGAGAGCATTGTCCTCATAAACTACACTGGGAGCATTGTCAATCATAAACAGCACTAAGAGCATTGTCCATCATAAACTACACTGAGAGCATTGTCCTTCATAAACTGCACTGAGAGCATTGTCCAACATAAACTACACTGAGAGCATTGTCCATCATAAAAACACTGAGGGCATTGTCCATCATAAACTACACTGACAGCATTGTCCATCATAAACTACACTGAGAGCATTGTGCATCATAAACTACACTGAGAGCCTTGTCCATCATAAACTACACTGAGAGCGTTGTCCATCATAAACTACACTGAGAGCATTGTCCATCATAAACTACACTGAGAGCACTGTCCATCATAAAGTACACTGAGAGCATTGTCCTCATAAACTGCACTGGGAGCATTGTCAATCATAAACAACACTTAGAGCATTGTCCATCATAAACTACACTGAGAGCATTGTCCTTCATAAACTACACTGAGGGCATTGTCCATCATAAACTACACTGAGAGCATTGTCCATCATAAACTACACTGAGGGCATTGTCCATCATAAACTACACTGAGAGCATTGTCCATCATAAACTACGCTGAGAGCATTGTGCATCATATACTACACTGAGAGGCTTGTCCATCATAAACTACACTGAGAGCATTGTCCATCATAAACTACACTGAGAGCATTGTCTGTCATAAACTACACTGAGAGCATTGTCCATCAAAAACAACACTGAGAGCATTGTCCATCATAAACTGCACTGAGAGCATTGTCCATCATAAATTACACTGAGAGCTTTGTCCATCATAAACTACACTGAGAGCATTGTCCATCATAAATTGCACTGAGCGCATTGTCCATCATAAACTACACTGAGAGCCCTGTCCATCATAAACTACACTGAGTGCTTTGTCCCTCATAACCTGCACTGAGAGCATTGTCCATTAAAAAGTACACTGAGGGCATTGTCCCTCATAAACTACACTGAGAGCATTGTCCATCATAAACTACACTGAGAGCATTGTCCATCATAATCTACACTGAGAGCATTGTCGATCATAAACTACACTGAGAGCATTGGCCATCATAAACTACACTGAAGGCATTGTCCCTCATAAACTACACTGAGAGCATTGTCCATCATAAACTACACTGAGAGCACTGTCCATCATAAACTACACTGAGAGCATTGTCCATCATAAGCTACACTGAGGGCATTTCCATCATAAACTACACTGAGAGCATTGTCCATCATAAACAACACTGAGAGCATTGTCCTTCATAATCTACAGAGGGCATTGTCCATCATAAACTACACTGAGAGCATTGTCCATGATAATCTACACTGAGAGCATTGTCCATCATAATCTACACTGACAGCATTGTCCATCATAAACTACACTGAGAGCGTTGTCCATCATAAACTACACTGAGAGCATTGTCCATCATAAACTACACTGAGAGCATTGTCCATCATAAAGTACACTGAGAGCATTGTCCTCATAAACTGCACTGGGAGCATTATCAATCATAAACAACACTAAGAGCATTGTCCATCAAAAACTACACTGAGAGCATTGTCCTTCATAAACTGCACTGAGAGCATTGTCCAACATAAACTACACTGAGAGCATTGTCCATCAATTAAACACTGAGGGCATTGTCAATCATAAACTACACTGACAGCATTGTCCATCATAAACTACACTGAGAGCATTGTCCTTCATAAACTACACTGAGAGCATTGGCCATCATAAACTACACTGAGAGCATTGTCCATCATAAACTACACTGAGGGCATTGTCCATCATAAACTACACTGAGAGCATTGTCCTTCATAAACTACACTGAGGGCATTGTCCATCATAAACTACACTGAGAGCATTGCCCAACATAAACAACACAGAGAGCATTGTCCATCATAAACTAGACTGAGAGCCATGTCTATCATAAACTACACTGGGCGCATTGCCCATCATAATCTACACTGAGAGCATTGTCCATCATAAACTACACTGAGAGCATTGTCCATCATAAACTACACTGAGAGCGTTGTCCATCATAAACTACACTGAGAGCATTGTCCATCATAAACTACACTGAGAGCATTGTCCAAAATAAACTACACTGGGAGCATTGTCAATCATAAACTACACGAAGAGCATTGTCCATCATAAACTACACTGAGAGCATTGTCCTTCATAAACTACACTGAGAGCATTGCCCAACATAAACTACACTGAGAGGATTGTCCATCATAAACTACACTGAGGGCATTGTCTATCATAAACTACACTGAGAGCATTGTCCATCATAAACTACACTGAGAGCATTGTCCTTCATAAACTACACTGAGAGCATTGCCCAACATAAACTACACTGGGAGCATTGTCAATCATAAACAACACTAAGAGCATTGTCCATCATAAACTACACTGAGAGCAATGTCCTTCATAAACTGCACTGAGAGCATTGTCCAACATAAACTACACTGAGAGCATTGTCCATCATAAAAACACTGAGGGCATTGTCCATCATAATCTACACTGACAGCATTGTCCATCATAAACTACACTGAGAGCATTGTGCATCATAAACTACACTGAGAGCCTTGTCCATCATAAACTACACTGAGAGCGTTGTCCATCATAAACTACACTGAGAGGATTGTCCATCATAAACTACACTGAGAGCACTGTCCATCATAAAGTACACTGAGAGCATTGTCCTCATAAACTGCACTGGGAGCATTGTCAATCATAAACAACACTTAGAGCATTGTCCATCATAAACTACACTGAGAGCATTGTCCATCATAAACTACACTGAGGGCATTGTCCATCATAAACTACACTGAGAGCATTGTCCATCATAAACTACACTGAGGGCATTGTCCATCATAAACTACACTGAGAGCATTGTCCATCATAAACTACGCTGAGAGCATTGTGCATCATAAACTACACTGAGAGGCTTGTCCATCATAAACTACACTGAGAGCATTGTCCATCATAAACTACACTGAGAGCATTGTCTGTCATAAACTACACTGAGAGCATTGTCCATCAAAAACAACACTGAGAGCATTGTCCATCATAAACTGCACTGAGAGCATTGTCCATCATAAATTACACTGAGAGCATTGTCCATCATAAACTACACTGAGAGCATTGTCCATCATAAATTGCACTGAGCGCATTGTCCATCATAAACTACACTGAGAGCCCTGTCCATCATAAACTACACTGAGTGCTTTGTCCCTCATAACCTGCACTGAGAGCATTGTCCATTAAAAAGTACACTGAGGGCATTGTCCCTCATAAACTACACTGAGAGCATTGTCCATCATAAACTACACTGAGAGCATTGTCCATCATAATCTACATTGAGAGCATTGTCGATCATAAACTACACTGAGAGCATTGGCCATCATAAACTACACTGAAGGCATTGTCCCTCATAAACTACACTGAGAGCATTGTCCATCATAAACTACACTGAGAGCACTGTCCATCATAAACTACACTGAGAGCATTGTCCATCATAAGCTACACTGAGGGCATTTCCATCATAAACTACACTGAGAGCATTGTCCATCATAAACTACACTGAGAGCGTTGTCCATCATAAACTACACTGAGAGCATTGTCCATCATAAACTACACTGAGAGCATTGTCCATCATAAAGTACACTGAGAGCATTGTCCTCATAAACTGCACTGGGAGCATTATCAATCATAAACAACACTAAGAGCATTGTCCATCATAAACAACACTGAGAGCATTGTCCTTCATAAACTGCACTGAGAGCATTGTCCAACATAAACTACACTGAGAGCATTGTCCATCATTTAAACACTGAGGGCATTGTCAATCATAAACTACACTGACAGCATTGTCCATCATAAACTACACTGAGAGCATTGTCCTTCATAAACTACACTGAGAGCATTGGCCATCAAAAACTACACTGAGAGCATTGTCCATCATAAACTACACTGAGGGCATTGTCCATCATAAACTACACTGAGAGCATTGTCCTTCATAAACTACACTGAGGGCATTGTCCATCATAAACTACACTGAGAGCATTGCCCAACATAAAGAACACAGAGAGCATTGTCCAACATAAACTAGACTGAGAGCCGTGTCTATCATAAACTACACTGGGCGCATTGCCCATCATAATCTACACTGAGAGCATTGTCCATCATAAACTACACTGAGAGCATTGTCCATCATAAACTACACTGAGAGCGTTGTCCATCATAAACTACACTGAGAGCATTGTCCATCATAAACTACACTGAGAGCATTGTCCAAAATAAACTACACTGGGAGCATTGTCAATCATAAACTACACGAAGAGCATTGTCCATCATAAACTACACTGAGAGCACTGTCCATCATAAACTACACTGAGTGCTTTGTCCCTCATAACCTGCACTGAGAGCATTGTCCATTAAAAAGTACACTGAGGGCATTGTCCCTCATAAACTACACTGAGAGCATTGTCCATGATAAACTACACTGAGAGCATTGTCCATCATAATCTACACTGAGAGCATTGTCGATCATAAACTACACTGAGAGCATTGTCCATCATAAACTACACTGAAGGCATTGTCCCTCAAAAACTACACTGAGAGCATTGTCCATCATAAACTACACTGAGAGCACTGTCCATCATAAACTACACTGAGAGCATTGTCCATCATAAGCTACACTGAGGGTATTTCCATCATAAACTACACTGAGATTATTGTCCATCATTAACAACACTGAGAGCATTGTCCTTCATAAACTACAGAGGGCATTGTCCATCATAAACTACACTGAGAGCATTGTCCATGATAATCTACACTGAGAGCATTGTCCATCATAAACTACACTGAGAGCATTGTACATCATAAACTACACTGGGAGCATCGTCTATCATAAACTACATTGAGAGCATTATCCATCATAAAGTACACTGGGAGCATTGTCCATCATAAACTACACTGAGAGCATTGTCCATCACAAACTAAACTGAGAGCATTGTCCATCATAAACTACACTGAGAGCATTGTCCCTCATAAACAACACTGAGAGCATTGTACATCATAAACTACACTGAGAGCATTGTCCATCATAATCTACACTGAGAGCATTATCGATCATAAGCTACACTGAAAGCATTGTCCATCATAAACTACACTGAGAGCATTGTCCATCATAAACGAGAATGAGAGCATTGTCTATCATAAACAACATTGAGAGAATTGCCCATCATAAACTATACTGAGAGCATTGTCCATCATAAACTATACTGAGAGCATTGTCTATCATAATCTACACTGAGAGCATTGTCCATCATAAACTACACTGAGAGCGTTGTCCATCATAAACTACACTGAGAGCATTGTCCATCATAAACTACACTGAGAGCATTGTCCATCATAAAGTACACTGAGAGCATTGTCCTCATAAACTGCACTGGGAGCATTATCAATCATAAACAACACTAAGAGCATTGTCCATCATAAACTACACTGAGAGCATTGTCCTTCATAAACTGCACTGAGAGCATTGTCCAACATAAACTACACTGAGAGCATTGTCCATCATAAAAACACTGAGGGCATTGTCCATCATAAACTACACTGAGAGCATTGTCCATCATAAACTATACAGAGGGCATTGTCCATCATAAACTACACTGAGAGCATTGTCCATCATAATCTACACTGAGAGCATTGTCCATCATAAACTACACTGAGGGCATTGTCCAACATAAACTACACTGAGGGCATTGTCCATCATAAACTACACTGAGAGCATTGTCCATCATAAACTACACTGAGGGCATTGTCCATCATAAACTACACTGAGAGCATTGTCCATCATAAACTACGCTGAGAGCATTGTGCATCATAAACGACACTGAGAGCCTTTTCCATCATAAACTACACTGAGAGCATTGTCCATCATAAACTACACTGAGAGCATTGTCTGTCATAAAATACACTGAGAACATTGTCCATCAAAAACAACACTGAGAGCATTGTCCATCATAAACTGCACTGAGAGCATTGTCCATCATAAATTACACTGAGAGCATTGTCCATCATAAACTACACTGAGAGCATTGTCCATCATAAATTACACTGAGCGCAGTGTCCATCATAAACTACATTGAGAGCACTGTCCATCATAAACTACACTGAGTGCTTTGTCCCTCATAACCTGCACTGAGAGCATTGTCCATTAAAAAGTACACTGAGGGCATTGTCCCTCATAAACTACACTGAGAGCATTGTCCATCATAAACTACACTGAGAGCATTGTCCATCATAATCTAAACTGAGAGCATTGTCGATCATAAACTACACTGAGAGCATTGTCCATCATAAACTACACTGAATGCATTGTCCCTCATAAACTACACTGAGAGCATTGTCCATCATAAACTACACTGAGAGCATTGTCCATCATAAACTACACTGAGGGCATTTCCATCATAAACTACACTGAGAGCATTGTCCATCATAAACAACACTGAGAGCATTGTCCTTCATAAACTACAGAGGGCATTGTCCATCATAAATTACACTGAGAGCATTGTCCATGATAATCTACACTGAGAGCATTGTCCATCATAAACTACACTGAGAGCATTGTACATCATAAACTAGACTGGGAGCATCGTCTATCATAAACTACACAGAGAGCATTATCCATCATAAAGTACACTGGGAGCATTGTCCATCATAAACTACACTGAGAGCATTGTCCATCACAAACTAAACTGAGAGCATTGTACATCAAAAACTAGACTGAGAGCATTGTCCCTCATTAACAACACTGAGAGCATTGTGCATCATAAACTACACTGAGAGCATTGTCCATCATAATCTACACTGAGAGCATTGTCGATCATAAGCTACACTGAGAGCATTGTCCATCATAAACTACACTGAGAGCATTGTACATCATAAACTAGAATGAGAGCATTGTCCATCATAAACAACATTGAGAGCATTGCCTATCATAAACTACACTGAGAGCATTGTCCATCATAAACTATACTGAGAGCATTGTCTATCATAATCTACACTGAGAGCATTGTCCATCATAAACTACACTGAGAGCGTTGTCCATCATAAACTACACTGAGAGCATTGTCCATCATAAACTACCCTGAGAGCATTGTCCATCATAAAGTACACTGAGAGCATTGTCCTCATAAACTACACTGGGAGCATTGTCAATCTTAAACAACACTAAGAGCATAGTCCATCATAAACTACACTGAGAGCATTGTCCTTCATAAACTGCACTGAGAGCATTGTCCAACATAAACTACACTGAGAGCATTGTCCATCATAAAAACACTGAGGGCATTGTCCACCATAAACTACACTGACAGCATTGTCCATCATAAACTACACTGAGAGCATTGTGCATCATAAACTACACTGAGAGCCTTGTCCATCATAAACTACACTGAGAGCGGTGTCCATCATAAACTACACTGAGAGCATTGTCCATCATAAACTACACTGAGAGCACTGTCCATCATAAAGTACACTGAGAGCATTGTCCTCATAAACTGCACTGGGAGCATTGTCAATCATAAACAACACTTAGAGCATTGTCCATCATAAACTACACTGAGAGCATTGTCCTTCATAAACTACACTGAGGGCATTGTCCATCATAAACTACACTGAGAGCATTGTCCATCATAAACTACACTGAGGGCATTGTCCATCATAAACTACACTGAGAGCATTGTCCATCATAAACTACGCTGAGAGCATTGTGCATCATAAACTACACTGAGAGGCTTGTCCATCATAAACGACACTGAGAGCATTGTCCATCATAAACTACACTGAGAGCATTGTCTGTCATAAACTACACTGAGAGCATTGTCCATCAAAAACAACACTGAGAGCATTGTCCATCATAAACTGCACTGAGAGCATTGTCCATCATAAATTACACTGAGAGCATTGTCCATCATAAACTACACTGAGAGCATTGTCCATCATAAATTGCACTGAGCGCATTGTCCATCATAAACTACACTGAGAGCCCTGTCCATCATAAACTACACTGAGTGCTTTGTCCCTCATAACCTGCACTGAGAGCATTGTCCATTAAAAAGTACACTGAGGGCATTGTCCCTCATAAACTACACTGAGAGCATTGTCCATCATAAACTACACTGAGAGCATTGTCCATCATAATCTACACTGAGAGCATTGTCGATCATAAACTACACTGAGAGCATTGGCCATCATAAACTACACTGAAGGCATTGTCCCTCATAAACTACACTGAGAGCATTGTCCATCATAAACTACACTGAGAGCACTGTCCATCATAAACTACACTGAGAGCATTGTCCATCATAAGCTACACTGAGGGCATTTCCATCATAAACTACACTGAGAGCATTGTCCATCATAAACAACACTGAGAGCATTGTTCTTCATAATCTACAGAGGGCATTGTCCATCATAAACTACACTGAGAGCATTGTCCATGATAATCTACACTGAGAGCATTGTCCATCATAATCTACACTGAGAGCATTGTCCATCATAAACTACACTGAGAGCGTTGTCCATCATAAACTACACTGAGAGCATTGTCCATCATAAACTACACTGAGAGCATTGTCCATCATAAAGTACACTGAGAGCATTGTCCTCATAAACTGCACTGGGAGCATTATCAATCATAAACAACACTAAGAGCATTGTCCATCAAAAACTACACTGAGAGCATTGTCCTTCATAAACTGCACTGAGAGCATTGTCCAACATAAACTACACTGAGAGCATTGTCCATCATTTAAACACTGAGGGCATTGTCAATCATAAACTACACTGACAGCATTGTCCATCATAAACTACACTGAGAGCATTGTCCTTCATAAACTACACTGAGAGCATTGGCCATCATAAACTACACTGAGAGCATTGTCCATCATAAACTACACTGAGGGCATTGTTCATCATAAACTACACTGAGAGCATTGTCCTTCATAAACTACACTGAGGGCATTGTCCATCATAAACTACACTGAGAGCGTTGCCCAACATAAACAACACAGAGAGCATTGTCCATCATAAACTAGACTGAGAGCCGTGTCTATCATAAACTACACTGGGCGCATTGCCCATCATAATCTACACTGAGAGCATTGTCCATCATAAACTACACTGAGAGCATTGTCCATCATAAACTACACTGAGAGCGTTGTCCATCATAAACTACACTGAGAGCATTGCCCATCATAAACTACACTGAGAGCATTGTCCAAAATAAACTACACTGGGAGCATTGTCAATCATAAACTACACGAAGAGCATTGTCCATCATAAATTACACAGAGAGCATTGTCCATCATAAACTACACTAAGAGCATTGTCCAACATAAACTAAACTGAGAGCATTGTCCATCATAAACTACACTGAGAGCCGTGTCCATCATAAACTACACTGGGAGCATTGTCCATCATAAACTACACTGAGAGCCGTGTCCATCATAAACTACACTGGGAGCATTGTCCATCATAAACTACACTGAGAGCATTGTCCATCAGAAACTACACTGAGAGCATAGTCCATCATACACTACGCTGAGAGCATTGTCCATCATAAGCTACACTGAGAGCCTTGTCCATCATAAACTACACTGAGAGCATTGTCCATCATAAACTACACTGAAGGCATTGTCCCTCATAAACTACACTGAGAGCATTGTCCATCATAAACTTCACTGAGAACACTGTTTATCATAAACTACACTGAGAGCATTGTCCATCATAAACTACACTGAGGGCATTTCCATCATAAACTACACTGAGAGCATTGTCCATCATAAACTACACTGAGTGCATTGTCCGTCATAAACAACACTGAGAGCATTTTCCATCATAAACTACACTGAGAGCATTGTCCATCATAAACTACACTGAGAGCATTGTCCATCATAAACTACGCTGAGAGCATTGTCCATCATAAACTACACTGAGAGCCTTGTCCATCATAATCTACACTGAGAGCCGTGTCCATCAAAAACTGCTCTGTGAGCATTGTCCATCATAAACTATACTGAGAGCCTTGTCCATCATAAACTACACTGAGAGCATTGTCCATCATAAACTATACTGAGGGCATTGTCCATCATAAACTACACTGAGAGCATTGTCCATCATAATCTACACTGAGAGCATTGTCCAACATAAACTACACTGAGGGCATTGTCCAACATAAACTACACTGAGGGTATTGTCCATCATAAACTATACTGAGAGCATTGTCCATCATAAACTATACAGAGGGCATTGTCCATCATAAACTACACTGAGAGCATTGTCCATCATAATCTACACTGAGAGCATTGTCCATCATAAACTACACTGAGGGCATTGTCCAACATAAACTACACTGAGGGCATTGTCCATCATAAACTACACTGAGAGCATTGTCCATCATAAACTACACTGAGGGCATTGTCCATCATAAACTACACTGAGAGCATTGTCCATCATAAACTACGCTGAGAGCATTGTGCATCATAAACTACACTGAGAGCCTTGTCCATCATAAACTACACTAAGAGCATTGTCCATCATAAACTACACTGAGAGCATTGTCCATCAAAAACAACACTGAGAGCATTGTCCATCATAAACTGCACGGAGAGCATTGTCCATCATAAATTACACTGAGAGCATTGTCCATCATAAACTACACTGAGAGCATTGTCCATCATAAATTACACTGAGCGCATTGTCCATCATAAACTACACTGAGAGCACTGTCCATCATAAACTACACTGAGTGCTTTGTCCCTCATAACCTGCACTGAGAGCATTGTCCATTAAAAAGTACACTGAGTGCATTGTCCCTCATAAACTACACTGAGAGCATTGTCCATCAAAAACAACACTGAGAGCATTGTCCATCATAAACTGCACTGAGAGCATTGTCCATCATAAATTACACTGAGAGCATTGTCCATCATAAACTACACTGAGAGCATTGTCCATCATAAATTGCACTGAGCGCATTGTCCATCATAAACTACACTGAGAGCCCTGTCCATCATAAACTACACTGAGTGCTTTGTCCCTCATAACCTGCACTGAGAGCATTGTCCATTAAAAAGTACACTGAGGGCATTGTCCCTCATAAACTACACTGAGAGCATTGTCCATCATAAACTACACTGAGAGCATTGTCCATCATAATCTACACTGAGAGCATTGTCGATCATAAACTACACTGAGAGCATTGGCCATCATAAACTACACTGAAGGCATTGTCCCTCATAAACTACACTGAGAGCATTGTCCATCATAAACTACACTGAGAGCACTGTCCATCATAAACTACACTGAGAGCATTGTCCATCATAAGCTACACTGAGGGCATTTCCATCATAAACTACACTGAGAGCATTGTCCATCATAAACAACACTGAGAGCATTGTCCTTCATAATCTACAGAGGGCATTGTCCATCATAAACTACACTGAGAGCATTGTCCATGATAATCTACACTGAGAGCATTGTCCATCATAATCTACACTGAGAGCATTGTCCATCATAAACTACACTGAGAGCGTTGTCCATCATAAACTACACTGAGAGCATTGTCCATCATAAACTACACTGAGAGCATTGTCCATCATAAAGTACACTGAGAGCATTGTCCTCATAAACTGCACTGGGAGCATTATCAATCATAAACAACACTAAGAGCATTGTCCATCAAAAACTACACTGAGAGCATTGTCCTTCATAAACTGCACTGAGAGCATTGTCCAACATAAACTACACTGAGAGCATTGTCCATCATTTAAACACTGAGGGCATTGTCAATCATAAACTACACTGACAGCATTGTCCATCATAAACTACACTGAGAGCATTGTCCTTCATAAACTACACTGAGAGCATTGGCCATCATAAACTACACTGAGAGCATTGTCCATCATAAACTACACTGAGGGCATTGTCCATCATAAACTACACTGAGAGCATTGTCCTTCATAAACTACACTGAGGGCATTGTCCATCATAAACTACACTGAGAGCATTGCCCAACATAAACAACACAGAGAGCATTGTCCATCATAAACTAGACTGAGAGCCGTGTCTATCATAAACTACACTGGGCGCATTGCCCATCATAATCTACACTGAGAGCATTGTCCATCATAAACTACACTGAGAGCATTGTCCATCATAAACTACACTGAGAGCGTTGTCCATCATAAACTACACTGAGAGCATTGTCCATCATAAACTACACTGAGAGCATTGTCCAAAATAAACTACACTGGGAGCATTGTCAATCATAAACTACACGAAGAGCATTGTCCATCATAAACTACACTGAGAGCATTGTCCTTCATAAACTACACTGAGAGCATTGCCCAACATAAACTACACTGAGAGGATTGTCCATCATAAACTACACTGAGAGCATTGTCCATCATAAATTACACAGAGAGCATTGTCCATCATAAACTACACTAAGAGCATTGTCCAACATAAACTAAACTGAGAGCATTGTCCATCATAAACTACACTGAGAGCCGTGTCCATCATAAACTACACTGGGAGCATTGTCCATCATAAACTACACTGAGAGCCGTGTCCATCATAAACTACACTGGGAGCATTGTCCATCATAAACTACACTGAGAGCATTGTCCATCATAAACTACACTGAGAGCATAGTCCATCATACACTACGCTGAGAGCATTGTCCATCATAAGCTACACTGAGAGCCTTGTCCATCATAAACTACACTGAGAGCATTGTCCATCATAAACTACACTGAAGGCATTGTCCCTCATAAACTACACTGAGAGCATTGTCCATCATAAACTTCACTGAGAACACTGTTTATCATAAACTACACTGAGAGCATTGTCCATCATAAACTACACTGAGGGCATTTCCATCATAAACTACACTGAGAGCATTGTCCATCATAAACTACACTGAGTGCATTGTCCGTCATAAACAACACTGAGAGCATTGTCCATCATAAACTACACTGAGAGCATTGTCCATCATAAACTACACTGAGAGCATTGTCCATCATAAACTACGCTGAGAGCATTGTCCATCATAAACTACACTGAGAGCCTTGTCCATCATAATCTACACTGAGAGCCGTGTCCATCAAAAACTACTCTGTGAGCATTGTCCATCATAAACTATACTGAGAGCCTTGTCCATCATAAACTACACTGAGAGCATTGTCCATCATAAACTATACTGAGGGCATTGTCCATCATAAACTACACTGAGAGCATTGTCCATCATAATCTACACTGAGAGCATTGTCCAACATAAACTACACTGAGGGCATTGTCCAACATAAACTACACTGAGGGTATTGTCCATCATAAACTATACTGAGAGCATTGTCCATCATAAACTATACAGAGGGCATTGTCCATCATAAACTACACTGAGAGCATTGTCCATCATAATCTACACTGAGAGCATTGTCCATCATAAACTACACTGAGGGCATTGTCCAACATAAACTACACTGAGGGCATTGTCCATCATAAACTACACTGAGAGCATTGTCCATCATAAACTACACTGAGGGCATTGTCCATCATAAACTACACTGAGAGCATTGTCCATCATAAACTACGCTGAGAGCATTGTGCATCATAAACTACACTGAGAGCCTTGTCCATCATAAACTACACTAAGAGCATTGTCCATCATAAACTACACTGAGAGCATTGTCCATCAAAAACAACACTGAGAGCATTGTCCATCATAAACTACACTGAGAGCATTGTCGATCATAAACTACACTGAGAGCATTGTCCATCATAATCTACACTGAGAGCATTGTCGATCATAAACTACACTGAGAGCATTGTCCATCATAAACTACACTGAAGGCATTGTCCCTCATAAACTACACTGAGAGCATTGTCCATCATAAACTACACTGAGAGCACTGTCCATCATAAACTACACTGAGAGCATTGTCCATCATAAACTACACTGAGGGCATTTCCATCATAAACTACACTGAGAGCATTGTCCATCATAAACAACACTGAGAGCATTGCCCTTCATAAACTACGGAGGGCATTGTCCAAATTAAACTAAACTGAGAGCATTGTCCATCATAAACTACACTGAGAGCCGTGTCCATCATAAACTACACTGGGAGCATTGTCCATCATAAACTACACTGAGAGCCGTGTCCAACATAAACTACACTGGGAGCATTGTCCATCATAAACTACACTGAGAGCATTGTCCATCATAAACTACACTGAGAGCATAGTCCATCATACACTACGCTGTGAGCATTGTCCATCATAAGCTACACTGAGAGCCTTGTCCATCATAAACTACACTGAGAGCATTGTCCTTCATAAACTACACTGAAGGCATTGTCCCTCATAAACTACACTGAGAGCATTGTCCATCATAAACTTCACTGAGAACACTGTTTATCATAAACTACACTGAGAGCATTGTCCTTCATAAACTACACTGAGGGCAATTCCATCATAAACTACACTGAGAGCATTGTCCATCATAAACTACACTGAGTGCATTGTCCGTCATAAACAAAACTGAGAGCATTGTCCATCATAAACTACACTGAGAGCATTGTCCATCATAAACTACACTGAGAGCATTGTCCATCATAAACTACGCTGAGAGCATTGTCCATCATAAACTACACTGAGAGCCTTGTCCATCATAATCTACACTGAGAGCCGTGTCCATCAAAAACTACTCTGTGAGCATTGTCCATCATAAACTATACTGAGAGTCTTGTCCATCATAAACTACACTGAGAGCATTGTCCATCATAAACTATACTGAGGGCATTGTCCATCATAAACTACACAGAGAGCATTGTCCATCATAATCTACACTGAGAGCATTGTCCATCATAAACTACACTGAGGGCATTGTCCAACATAAACTACACTGAGAGCATTGTCCATCATAAACTACACTGAGAGCATTGTCCATCATAAACTACACTGAGAGCATTGTCCATCATAAACTACACTGAGGGCATTTCCATCATAAACTACACTGAGAGCATTGTCCAGAATAAACAACACTGAGAGCATTGTCCTTCATAAACTACAGAGGGCATTGTCCATCATAAACTACACTGAGAGCATTGTCCATGATAATCTACACTGAGAGCATTGTCCATCATAAACTACACTGAGAGCATTGTACATCATAAACTACACTGGGAGCATCGTCTATCATAAACTACACTGAGAGCATTATCCATCATAAAGTACACTGGGAGCAGTGTCCATCATAAACTACACTGAGAGCATTGTACATCATAAACTAGAATGAGAGCATTGTCCCTCATAAACAACAGTGAGAGGATTGTGCATCATAAACTACACTGAGAGCATTGTCCATCATAATCTACACTGAGAGCATTGTCGATCATAAGCTACACTGAGAGCATTGTCCATCATAAACTACACTGAGAGCATTGTACATCATAAACTAGAATGAGAGCATTGTCCATCATAAATAACATTGAGAGCATTGCCCATCATAAACTACACTGAGAGCATTGTCCATCATAAACTATACTGAGAGCATTGTCTATCATAATCTACACTGAGAGCATTGTCCATCATAAACTACACTGAGAGCGTTGTCCATCATAAACTTCACTGAGAGCATTGTCCATCATAAACTACCCTGAGAGCATTGTCCATCATGAAGTACACTGAGAGCATTGTCCTCATAAACTACACTGGGAGCATTGTCAATCATAAACAACACTAAGAGCATTGTCCATCATAAACTACACTGAGAGCATTGTCCTTCATAAACTGCACTGAGAGCATTGTCCAACATAAACTACACTGAGAGCATTGTCCATCATAAAAACACTGAGGGCATTGTCCATCATAAACTATACTGACAGCATTGTCCATCATAAACTACACTGAGAGCATTGTGCATCATAAACTACACTGAGAGCCTTGTCCATCATAAACTACACTGAGAGCGCTTTCCATCATAAACTACACTGAGAGCATTGTCCATCATAAACTACACTGAGAGCATTGTCCATCATAAAGTACACTGAGAGCATTGTCCTCATAAACTACACTGGGAGCATTGTCAATCATAAACAACACTTAGAGCATTGTCCATCATAAACTACACTGAGAGCATTGTCCTTCATAAACTACACTGAGGGCATTGTCCATCATAAACTACACCGAGAGCATTGTCCATCATAAACTACACTGAGGGCATTGTCCATCATAAACTACACTGAGAGCATTGTCCATCATAAACTACGCTGAGAGCATTGTGCATCATAAACAACACTGTGAGGATTGTCCATCATAAACTACACTGAGAGCATTGTCCATCATAAACTACACTGAGAGCATTGTCTGTCATAAACTACACTGAGAGCATTGTCCATCAAAAACAACACTGAGAGCATTGTCCATCATAAACTGCACTGATAGCATTGTCCATCATAAATTACACTGAGAGCATTGTCCATCATAAACTACACTGAGAGCATTGTCCATCATAAATTGCACTGAGCGCATTGTCCATCATAAACTACACTGAGAGCACTGTCCATCATAAACTACACTGAGTGCTTTGTCCCTCATAACCTGCACTGAGAGCATTGTCCATTAAAAAGTACACTGAGGGCATTGTCCCTCATAAACTACACTGAGAGCATTGTCCATCATAAACTACACTGAGACCATTGTCCATCATAATCTACACTGAGAGCATTGTCGATCATAAACTACACTGAGAGCATTGTCCATCATAAACTACACTGAAGGCATTGTCCCTCATAAACTACACTGAGAGCATTGTCCATCATAAACTACACTGAGAGCACTGTCCATCATAAACTACACTGAGAGCAATGTCCATCATAAGCTACACTGAGGGCATTTCCATCATAAACTACACTGAGAGCATTGTCCATCATAAACAACACTGAGAGCATTATCCTTCATAAACTACAGAGGGCATTGTCCATCATAAACTACACTGAGAGCATTGTCCATGATAATCTACACTGAGAGCATTGTCCATCATAAACTACACTGAGAGCATTGTACATCATAAACTACACTGGGAGCATCGTCTATCATAAAATACACTGAGAGCATTATCCATCATAAAGTACACTGGGAGCATTGTCCATCATAAACTACACTGAGAGCATTGTCCATCACAAACTAAACTGAGAGCATTGTCCATCATAAACTACACTGAGAGCATTGTCCCTCATAAACAACACTGAGAGCATTGTGCATCATAAACTACACTGAGAGCATTGTCCATCATAATCTACACTGAGAGCATTATCGATCATAAGCTACACTGAGAGCATTGTCCATCATAAACTACACTGAGAGCATTGTCCATCATAAACAAGAATGAGAGCATTGTCTATCATAAACAACATTGAGAGCATTGCCCATCATAAACTACACTGAGAGCATTGTCCATCATAAACTATACTGAGAGCATTGTCTATCATAATCTACACTGAGAGCATTGTCCATCATAAACTACACTGAGAGCGTTGTCCATCATAAACTACACTGAGAGCATTGTCCATCATAAACTACACTGAGAGCATTGTCCATCATAAAGTACACTGAGAGCATTGTCCTCATAAACTGCACTGGGAGCATTATCAATCATAAACAACACTAAGAGCATTGTCCATCATAAACTACACTGAGAGCATTGTCCTTCATAAACTGCACTGAGAGCATTGTCCAACATAAACTACACTGAGAGCATTGTCCATCATAAAAACACTGAGGGCATTGTCCATCATAAACTACACTGACAGCATTGTCCATCATAAACTACACTGAGAGCATTGTCCTTCATAAACTACACTGAGAGCATTGGCCATCATAAACTACACTGAGAGCATTGTCCATCATAAACTACACTGAGGGCATTGTCCATCATAAACTACACTGAGAGCATTGTCCTTCATAAACTACACTGAGGGCATTGTCCATCATAAACTACACTGAGAGCATTGCACAACATAAACAACACAGAGAGCATTGTCCATCATAAACTAGACTGAGAGCCGTGTCTATCATAAACTACACTGGGAGCATTGCCCATCATATTCTAAACTGAGAGCATTGTCCTTCATAAACTACACTGAGAGCATTGTCCATCATCAACTACACTGAGAGCATTGTCCATCATAAACTACACTGAGAGCATTGTCCATCATAAACTACACTGAGAGCATTGTCCAAAATAAACTACACTGGGAGCATTGTCAATCATAAACGACACTAAGAACATTGTCCATCATAAACTACACTGAGAGCATTGTCCTTCATAAACTACACTGAGAGCATTGCCCAACATAAACTACACTGAGAGGA
Source organism: Somniosus microcephalus (assembly GCF_052327205.1). Classification (NCBI taxonomy): domain Eukaryota; kingdom Metazoa; phylum Chordata; class Chondrichthyes; order Squaliformes; family Somniosidae; genus Somniosus; species Somniosus microcephalus. The sequence continues at coordinate 76,236,080 of NC_140996.1, read as the reverse complement.
TTGTCCATCATAAACTACACTGAGGGCATTGTCTATCATAAACTACACTGGGAGCATTGACCATCATAAACTACACTGAGAGCCGTGTCCATCATAAACTACACTGGGAGCATTGTCCATCATAAACTACACTGAGAGCATTGTCCATCATAAACTACACTGAGAGCATAGTCCATCATACACTACGCTGAGAGCATTGTCCATCATAAGCTACACTGAGAGCCTTGTCCATCATAAACTACACTGAGAGCATTGTCCATCATAAACTATACTGAAGGCATTGTCCCTCATAAACTACACTGAGAGCATTGTCCATCATAAACTTCACTGAGAACACTGTTTATCGTAAACTACACTGAGAGCATTGTCCATCATAAACTACACTGAGGGCATTTCCATCATAAACTACACTGAGAGCATTGTCCATCATAAACTACACTGAGTGCATTGTCCATCATAAACAACACTGAGAGCATTGTCCATCATAAACTACACTGAGAGCATTGTCCATCATAAACTACACTGAGAGCATTGTCCATCATAAACTACGCTGAGAGCATTGTCCATCATAAACTACACTGAGAGCCTTGTCCATCATAATCTACACTGAGAGCCGTGTCCATCAAAAACTACTCTGGGAGCATTGTCCATCATAAACTATACTGAGAGCATTGTCCATCATAAACTACATTGAGAGCATTGTCCTTCAAAAACTATACTGAGAGCATTGTCTATCATAATCTACACTGCGAGCATTGTCCATCATAAACTACACTGAGAGCGTTGTCCATCATAAACTACACTGAGAGCATTGTCCATCATAAACTACACTGAGAGCATTGTCCTCATAAACTACACTGGGAGCATTGTCAATCAGAAACTACACTGAGGCATTTCCATCATAATCTACACTGAGAGCATTGTCCAACATAAACTAAACTGAGTGCATTGTCCATCATAAACTACACTGAGAGCATTGTCTGTCATAAACTACACTGAGAGCATTGTCCATCAAAAACAACACTGAGAGCATTGTCCTTCATAAACTGCACTGAGAGCATTGTCTTTCATAAATTACACTGAGAGTATTGTCCATCATAAACTACACTGAGAGCATTGTCCATCATAAATTGCACTGAGCGCATTGTCCATCATAAACTACATTGAGAGCACTGTCCATCATAAACTACACTGAGTGCTTTGTCCCTCATAACCTGCACTGAGAGCATTGTCCATTAAAAAGTATACTGAGGGCATTGTCCCTCATAAACTACACTGAGAGCATTGTCCATCATAAACTACACTGAGAGCATTGTCCATCATAATCTACACTGAGATCATTGTCGATCATAAACTACACTGAGAGCATTGTCCATCATAAACTACACTGAAGGCATTGTCCCTCATAAACTACACTGAGAGCACTGTCCATCATAAACTACACTGAGAGCATTGTCCATCATAAACTACACTGAGAGCATTGTCCATGATAATCTACACTGAGAGCATTGTCCATCATAAACTACACTGAGAGCATTGTACATCATAAACTACACTGGGAGCATCATCTATCATAAACTACACTGAGAGCATTATCCATCATAAAGTACACTGGGAGCATTGTCCATCATAAACTACACTGAGAGCATTGTCCATCACAAACTAAACTGAGAGCATTGTCCATCATAAACTACACTGAGAGCATTGTCCCTCATAAACAACACTGAGAGCATTGTGCATCATAAACTACACTGAGAGCATTGTCCATCATAAACTACACTGAGAGCATTGTCCATCATAAACTAGAATGAGAGCATTGTCTATCATAAACAACATTGAGAGCATTGCCCATCATAAACTACACTGAGAGCATTGTCCATCATAAACTATACTGAGAGCATTGTCTATCATAATCTACACTGAGAGCATTGTCCATCATAAACTACACTGAGAGCGTTGTCCATCATAAACTACACTGAGAGCATTGTCCATCATAAACTACACTGAGAGCATTGTCCATCATAAAGTACACTGAGAGCATTGTCCTCATAAACTGCACTGGGAGCATGATCAATCATAAACAACACTAAGAGCATTGTCCATCATAAACTACACTGAGAGCATTGTCCTTCATAAACTGCACTGAGAGCATTGTCCAACATAAACTACACTGAGAGCATTGTCCATCATAAAAACACTGAGGGCATTGTCCATCATAAACTACACTGACAGCATTGTCCATCATAAACTACACTGAGAGCATTGTCCTTCATAAACTACACTGAGAGCATTGGCCATCATAAACTACACTGAGAGCATTGTCCATCATAAGCTACACTGAGGGCATTGTCCATCATAAACTACACTGAGAGCATTGTCCTTCATAAACTACACTGAGGGCATTGTCCATCATAAACTACACTGAGAGCATTGCACAACATAAACAACACAGAGAGCATTGTCCATCATAAACTAGACTGAGAGCCGTGTCTATCATAAAATACACTGGGAGCATTGCCCATCATATTCTACACTGAGAGCATTGTCCATCATAAACTACACTGAGAGCATTGTCCATCATCAACTACACTGAGAGCGTTGTCCATCATAAACTACACTGAGAGCATTGTCCATCATAAACTACACTGAGAGCATTGTCCAAAATAAACTACACTGGGAGCATTGTCAATCATAAACTACACGAAGAGCATTGTCCATCATAAACTACACTGAGAGCATTGTCCTTCATAAACTACACTGAGAGCTTTGCCCAACATAAACTACACTGAGAGGATTGTCCATCATAAACTACACTGAGGGCATTGTCTATCATAAACTACACTGAGAGCATTGTCCATCATAAACTACACAGAGAGCATTGTCCATCATAAACTACACTGAGAGCATTCTCCAACATAAACTAAACTGAGAGCATTGTCCATCATAAACTACACTGAGAGCCGTGTCCATCATAAACTACACTGGGAGCATTGTCCATCATAAATTACACTGAGAGCATTGTCCTTCATAAACTACACTGAGAGCATTGCCCAACATAAACTACACTGAGAGCATTGTCCATCATAAACTAGAATGAGAGCATTGTCTATCATAAACAACATTGAGAGCATTGCCCATCATAAACTACACTGAGAGCATTGTCCATCATAAACTATACTGAGAGCATTGTCTATCATAATCTACACTGAGAGCATTGTCCATCATAAATTACACTGAGAGCGTTGTCCATCATAAACTACACTGAGAGCATTGTCCATCATAAACTACACTGAGAGCATTGTCCATCATAAAGTACACTGAGAGCATTGTCCTCATAAACTGCACTGGGAGCATGATCAATCATAAACAACACTAAGAGCATTGTCCATCATAAACTACACTGAGAGCATTGTCCTTCATAAACTGCACTGAGAGCATTGTCCAACATAAACTACACTGAGAGCATTGTCCATCATAAAAACACTGAGGGCATTGTCCATCATAAACTACACTGACAGCATTGTCCATCATAAACTACACTGAGAGCATTGTCCTTCATAAACTACACTGAGAGCATTGGCCATCATAAACTACACTGAGAGCATTGTCCATCATAAGCTACACTGAGGGCATTGTCCATCATAAACTACACTGAGAGCATTGTCCTTCATAAACTACACTGAGGGCATTGTCCATCATAAACTACACTGAGAGCATTGCACAACATAAACAACACAGAGAGCATTGTCCATCATAAACTAGACTGAGAGCCGTGTCTATCATAAAATACACTGGGAGCATTGCCCATCATATTCTACACTGAGAGCATTGTCCATCATAAACTACACTGAGAGCATTGTCCATCATCAACTACACTGAGAGCGTTGTCCATCATAAACTACACTGAGAGCATTGTCCATCATAAACTACACTGAGAGCATTGTCCAAAATAAACTACACTGGGAGCATTGTCAATCATAAACTACACGAAGAGCATTGTCCATCATAAACTACACTGAGAGCATTGTCCTTCATAAACTACACTGAGAGCTTTGCCCAACATAAACTACACTGAGAGGATTGTCCATCATAAACTACACTGAGGGCATTGTCTATCATAAACTACACTGAGAGCATTGTCCATCATAAACTACACAGAGAGCATTGTCCATCATAAACTACACTGAAGGCATTGTCCCTCATAAACTACACTGAGAGCATTGTCCATCATAAACTTCACTGAGAACACTGTTTATCGTAAACTACACTGAGAGCATTGTCCATCATAAACTACACTGAGGGCATTTCCATCATAAACTACACTGAGAGCATTGTCCATCATAAACTACACTGAGTGCATTGTCCATCATAAACAACACTGAGAGCATTGTCCATCATAAACTACACTGAGAGCATTGTCCATCATAAACTACACTGAGAGCATTGTCCATCATAAACTACGCTGAGAGCATTGTCCATCATAAACTACACTGAGAGCCTTGTCCATCATAATCTACACTGAGAGCCGTGTCCATCAAAAACTACTCTGGGAGCATTGTCCATCATAAACTATACTGAGAGCATTGTCCATCATAAACTACATTGAGAGCATTGTCCTTCAAAAACTATACTGAGAGCATTGTCTATCATAATCTACACTGCGAGCATTGTCCATCATAAACTACACTGAGAGCGTTGTCCATCATAAACTACACTGAGAGCATTGTCCATCATAAACTACACTGAGAGCATTGTCCTCATAAACTACACTGGGAGCATTGTCAATCAGAAACTACACTGAGGCATTTCCATCATAATCTACACTGAGAGCATTGTCCAACATAAACTAAACTGAGTGCATTGTCCATCATAAACTACACTGAGAGCATTGTCTGTCATAAACTACACTGAGAGCATTGTCCATCAAAAACAACACTGAGAGCATTGTCCTTCATAAACTGCACTGAGAGCATTGTCTTTCATAAATTACACTGAGAGTATTGTCCATCATAAACTACACTGAGAGCATTGTCCATCATAAATTGCACTGAGCGCATTGTCCATCATAAACTACATTGAGAGCACTGTCCATCATAAACTACACTGAGTGCTTTGTCCCTCATAACCTGCACTGAGAGCATTGTCCATTAAAAAGTATACTGAGGGCATTGTCCCTCATAAACTACACTGAGAGCATTGTCCATCATAAACTACACTGAGAGCATTGTCCATCATAATCTACACTGAGATCATTGTCGATCATAAACTACACTGAGAGCATTGTCCATCATAAACTACACTGAAGGCATTGTCCCTCATAAACTACACTGAGAGCACTGTCCATCATAAACTACACTGAGAGCATTGTCCATCATAAACTACACTGAGAGCATTGTCCATGATAATCTACACTGAGAGCATTGTCCATCATAAACTACACTGAGAGCATTGTACATCATAAACTACACTGGGAGCATCATCTATCATAAACTACACTGAGAGCATTATCCATCATAAAGTACACTGGGAGCATTGTCCATCATAAACTACACTGAGAGCATTGTCCATCACAAACTAAACTGAGAGCATTGTCCATCATAAACTACACTGAGAGCATTGTCCCTCATAAACAACACTGAGAGCATTGTGCATCATAAACTACACTGAGAGCATTGTCCATCATAAACTACACTGAGAGCATTGTCCATCATAAACTAGAATGAGAGCATTGTCTATCATAAACAACATTGAGAGCATTGCCCATCATAAACTACACTGAGAGCATTGTCCATCATAAACTATACTGAGAGCATTGTCTATCATAATCTACACTGAGAGCATTGTCCATCATAAACTACACTGAGAGCGTTGTCCATCATAAACTACACTGAGAGCATTGTCCATCATAAACTACACTGAGAGCATTGTCCATCATAAAGTACACTGAGAGCATTGTCCTCATAAACTGCACTGGGAGCATGATCAATCATAAACAACACTAAGAGCATTGTCCATCATAAACTACACTGAGAGCATTGTCCTTCATAAACTGCACTGAGAGCATTGTCCAACATAAACTACACTGAGAGCATTGTCCATCATAAAAACACTGAGGGCATTGTCCATCATAAACTACACTGACAGCATTGTCCATCATAAACTACACTGAGAGCATTGTCCTTCATAAACTACACTGAGAGCATTGGCCATCATAAACTACACTGAGAGCATTGTCCATCATAAGCTACACTGAGGGCATTGTCCATCATAAACTACACTGAGAGCATTGTCCTTCATAAACTACACTGAGGGCATTGTCCATCATAAACTACACTGAGAGCATTGCACAACATAAACAACACAGAGAGCATTGTCCATCATAAACTAGACTGAGAGCCGTGTCTATCATAAAATACACTGGGAGCATTGCCCATCATATTCTACACTGAGAGCATTGTCCATCATAAACTACACTGAGAGCATTGTCCATCATCAACTACACTGAGAGCGTTGTCCATCATAAACTACACTGAGAGCATTGTCCATCATAAACTACACTGAGAGCATTGTCCAAAATAAACTACACTGGGAGCATTGTCAATCATAAACTACACGAAGAGCATTGTCCATCATAAACTACACTGAGAGCATTGTCCTTCATAAACTACACTGAGAGCTTTGCCCAACATAAACTACACTGAGAGGATTGTCCATCATAAACTACACTGAGGGCATTGTCTATCATAAACTACACTGAGAGCATTGTCCATCATAAACTACACAGAGAGCATTGTCCATCATAAACTACACTGAGAGCATTCTCCAACATAAACTAAACTGAGAGCATTGTCCATCATAAACTACACTGAGAGCCGTGTCCATCATAAACTACACTGGGAGCATTGTCCATCATAAATTACACTGAGAGCATTGTCCTTCATAAACTACACTGAGAGCATTGCCCAACATAAACTACACTGAGAGCATTGTCCATCATAAACTAGAATGAGAGCATTGTCTATCATAAACAACATTGAGAGCATTGCCCATCATAAACTACACTGAGAGCATTGTCCATCATAAACTATACTGAGAGCATTGTCTATCATAATCTACACTGAGAGCATTGTCCATCATAAATTACACTGAGAGCGTTGTCCATCATAAACTACACTGAGAGCATTGTCCATCATAAACTACACTGAGAGCATTGTCCATCATAAAGTACACTGAGAGCATTGTCCTCATAAACTGCACTGGGAGCATGATCAATCATAAACAACACTAAGAGCATTGTCCATCATAAACTACACTGAGAGCATTGTCCTTCATAAACTGCACTGAGAGCATTGTCCAACATAAACTACACTGAGAGCATTGTCCATCATAAAAACACTGAGGGCATTGTCCATCATAAACTACACTGACAGCATTGTCCATCATAAACTACACTGAGAGCATTGTCCTTCATAAACTACACTGAGAGCATTGGCCATCATAAACTACACTGAGAGCATTGTCCATCATAAGCTACACTGAGGGCATTGTCCATCATAAACTACACTGAGAGCATTGTCCTTCATAAACTACACTGAGGGCATTGTCCATCATAAACTACACTGAGAGCATTGCACAACATAAACAACACAGAGAGCATTGTCCATCATAAACTAGACTGAGAGCCGTGTCTATCATAAAATACACTGGGAGCATTGCCCATCATATTCTACACTGAGAGCATTGTCCATCATAAACTACACTGAGAGCATTGTCCATCATCAACTACACTGAGAGCGTTGTCCATCATAAACTACACTGAGAGCATTGTCCATCATAAACTACACTGAGAGCATTGTCCAAAATAAACTACACTGGGAGCATTGTCAATCATAAACTACACGAAGAGCATTGTCCATCATAAACTACACTGAGAGCATTGTCCTTCATAAACTACACTGAGAGCTTTGCCCAACATAAACTACACTGAGAGGATTGTCCATCATAAACTACACTGAGGGCATTGTCTATCATAAACTACACTGAGAGCATTGTCCATCATAAACTACACAGAGAGCATTGTCCATCATAAACTACACTGAGAGCATTCTCCAACATAAACTAAACTGAGAGCATTGTCCATCATAAACTACACTGAGAGCCGTGTCCATCATAAACTACACTGGGAGCATTGTCCATCATAAATTACACTGAGAGCATTGTCCTTCATAAACTACACTGAGAGCATTGCCCAACATAAACTACACTGAGAGGATTGTCCATCATAAACTACACTGAGGGCATTGTCTATCATAAACTACACTGAGAGCATTGTCCATCATAAACTACACAGAGAGCATTGTCCATCATAAACTACACTGAGAGCATTCTCCAACATAAACTAAACTGAGAGCATTGTCCATCATAAACTACACTGAGTGCCGTGTCCATCATAAACTACACTGGGAGCATTGACCATCATAAACTACACTGAGAGCCGTGTCCATCATAAACTACACTGGGAGCATTGTCCATCATAAACTACACTGAGAGCATTGTCCATCATAAACTACACTGAGAGCATAGTCCATCATACACTACGCTGAGAGCATTGTCCATCATAATCTACACTGAGTGCCTTGTCCATCATAAACTACACTGAGAGCATTGTCCATCATAAACTACACTGAAGGCATTGTCCCTCATAAACTACACTGAGAGCATTGTCCATCATAAACTTCACTGAGAACACTGTTTATCATAAACTACACTGAGAGCATTGTCCATCATAAACTACACTGAGGGCATTTCCATCATAAACTACACTGAGAGCATTGTCCATCATAAACTACACTGAGTGCATTGTCCGTCATAAACAACACTGAGAGCATTGTCCATCATAAACTACACTGAGAGCATTGTCCATCATAAACTACACTGAGAGCATTGTCCATCATAAACTACGCTGAGAGCATTGTCCATCATAACCTACACTGAGAGCCTTGTCCATCATAATCTACACTGAGAGCCGTGTCCATCAAAAACTACTCTGGGAGCATTGTCCATCATAAACTATACTGAGAGCATTGTCCATCATAAACTACATTGAGAGCATTGTCCTTCAAAAACTATACTGAGAGCATTGTCTATCATAATCTACACTGCGAGCATTGTCCATCATAAACTACACTGAGAGCGTTGTCCATCATAAACTACACTGAGAGCATTGTCCATCATAAACTACACTGAGAGCATTGTCCTCATAAACTACACTGGGAGCATTGTCAATCAGAAACTACACTGAGGCATTTCCATCATAATCTACACTGAGAGCATTGTCCAACATAAACTAAACTGAGTGCATTGTCCATCATAAACTACACTGAGAGCATTGTCTGTCATAAACTACACTGAGAGCATTGTCCATCAAAAACAACACTGAGAGCATTGTCCTTCATAAACTGCACTGAGAGCATTGTCTTTCATAAATTACACTGAGAGTATTGTCCATCATAAACTACACTGAGAGCATTGTCCATCATAAATTGCACTGAGCGCATTGTCCATCATAAACTACATTGAGAGCACTGTCCATCATAAACTACACTGAGTGCTTTGTCCCTCATAACCTGCACTGAGAGCATTGTCCATTAAAAAGTATACTGAGGGCATTGTCCCTCATAAACTACACTGAGAGCATTGTCCATCATAAACTACACTGAGAGCATTGTCCATCATAATCTACACTGAGAGCATTGTCGATCATAAACTACACTGAGAGCATTGTCCATCATAAACTACACTGAAGGCATTGTCCCTCATAAACTACACTGAGAGCACTGTCCATCATAAACTACACTGAGAGCATTGTCCATCATAAACTACACTGAGAGCATTGTCCATGATAATCTACACTGAGAGCATTGTCCATCATAAACTACACTGAGAGCATTGTACATCATAAACTACACTGGGAGCATCATCTATCATAAACTACACTGAGAGCATTATCCATCATAAAGTACACTGGGAGCATTGTCCATCATAAACTACACTGAGAGCATTGTCCATCACAAACTAAACTGAGAGCATTGTCCATCATAAACTACACTGAGTGCATTGTCCCTCATAAACAACACTGAGAGCATTGTGCATCATAAACTACACTGAGAGCATTGTCCATCATAAACTACACTGAGAGCATTGTCCATCATAAACTAGAATGAGAGCATTGTCTATCATAAACAACATTGAGAGCATTGCCCATCATAAACTACACTGAGAGCATTGTCCATCATAAACTATACTGAGAGCATTGTCTATCATAATCTACACTGAGAGCATTGTCCATCATAAACTACACTGAGAGCGTTGTCCATCATAAACTACACTGAGAGCATTGTCCATCATAAACTACACTGAGAGCATTGTCCATCATAAAGTACACTGAGAGCATTGTCCTCATAAACTGCACTGGGAGCATGATCAATCATAAACAACACTAAGAGCATTGTCCATCATAAACTACACTGAGAGCATTGTCCTTCATAAACTGCACTGAGAGCATTGTCCAACATAAACTACACTGAGAGCATTGTCCATCATAAAAACACTGAGGGCATTGTCCATCATAAACTACACTGACAGCATTGTCCATCATAAACTACACTGAGAGCATTGTCCTTCATAAACTACACTGAGAGCATTGGCCATCATAAACTACACTGAGAGCATTGTCCATCATAAGCTACACTGAGGGCATTGTCCATCATAAACTACACTGAGAGCATTGTCCTTCATAAACTACACTGAGGGCATTGTCCATCATAAACTACACTGAGAGCATTGCACAACATAAACAACACAGAGAGCATTGTCCATCATAAACTAGACTGAGAGCCGTGTCTATCATAAAATACACTGGGAGCATTGCCCATCATATTCTACACTGAGAGCATTGTCCATCATAAACTACACTGAGAGCATTGTCCATCATCAACTACACTGAGAGCGTTGTCCATCATAAACTACACTGAGAGCATTGTCCATCATAAACTACACTGAGAGCATTGTCCAAAATAAACTACACTGGGAGCATTGTCAATCATAAACTACACGAAGAGCATTGTCCATCATAAACTACACTGAGAGCATTGCCCTTCATAAACTACACTGAGAGCTTTGCCCAACATAAACTACACTGAGAGGATTGTCCATCATAAACTACACTGAGGGCATTGTCTATCATAAACTACACTGAGAGCATTGTCCATCATAAACTACACAGAGAGCATTGTCCATCATAAACTACACTGAGAGCATTCTCCAACATAAACTAAACTGAGAGCATTGTCCATCATAAACTACACTGAGAGCCGTGTCCATCATAAACTACACTGGGAGCATTGTCCATCATAAATTACACTGAGAGCATTGTCCTTCATAAACTACACTGAGAGCATTGCCCAACATAAACTACACTGAGAGGATTGTCCATCATAAACTACACTGAGGGCATTGTCTATCATAAACTACACTGAGAGCATTGTCCATCATAAACTACACAGAGAGCATTGTCCATCATAAACTACACTGAGAGCATTCTCCAACATAAACTAAACTGAGAGCATTGTCCATCATAAACTACACTGAGTGCCGTGTCCATCATAAACTACACTGGGAGCATTGACCATCATAAACTACACTGAGAGCCGTGTCCATCATAAACTACACTGGGAGCATTGTCCATCATAAACTACACTGAGAGCATTGTCCATCATAAACTACACTGAAGGCATTGTCCCTCATAAACTACACTGAGAGCATTGTCCATCATAAACTTCACTGAGAACACTGTTTATCATAAACTACACTGAGAGCATTGTCCATCATAAACTACACTGAGGGCATTTCCATCATAAACTACACTGAGAGCATTGTCCATCATAAACTACACTGAGTGCATTGTCCGTCATAAACAACACTGAGAGCATTGTCCATCATAAACTACACTGAGAGCATTGTCCATCATAAACTACACTGAGAGCATTGTCCATCATAAACTACGCTGAGAGCATTGTCCATCATAACCTACACTGAGAGCCTTGTCCATCATAATCTACACTGAGAGCCGTGTCCATCAAAAACTACTCTGGGAGCATTGTCCATCATAAACTATACTGAGAGCATTGTCCATCATAAACTACATTGAGAGCATTGTCCTTCAAAAACTATACTGAGAGCATTGTCTATCATAATCTACACTGCGAGCATTGTCCATCATAAACTACACTGAGAGCGTTGTCCATCATAAACTACACTGAGAGCATTGTCCATCATAAACTACACGGAGAGCATTGTCCTCATAAACTACACTGGGAGCATTGTCAATCAGAAACTACACTGAGGCATTTCCATCATAATCTACACTGAGAGCATTGTCCAACATAAACTAAACTGAGTGCTTTGTCCATCATAAACTACACTGAGAGCACTGTCTATCATAAATTGCACTGAGCGCATTGTCCATCATAAACTACACTGAGAGCACTGTCCATCATAAACAACACTGAGTGCTTTGTCCCTCATAACCTGCACTGAGAGCATTGTCCATTAAAAAGTACACTGAGGGCATTGTCCCTCATAAACTAAACTGAGAGCATTGTCCATCATAAACTACACTGAGAGCATTGTCCATCATAATCTAAACTGAGAGCATTGTCGATCATAAACTACACTGAGAGCATTGTCCATCATAAACTACACTGAAGGCATTGTCCCTCATAAACTACACTGAGAGCACTGTCCATCATAAACTACACTGAGAGCATTGTCCATCATAAACTACACTGAGAGCATTGTCCATGATAATCTACACTGAGAGCATTGTCCATCATAAACTACACTGAGAGCATTGTACATCATAAACTACACTGGGAGCATCGTCTATCATAAACTACACTGAGAGCATTATCCATCATAAAGTACACTGGGAGCATTGTCCATCATAAACTAAACTGAGAGCATTGTCCATCATAAACTACACTGAGAGCATTGTCCCTCATAAACAACACTGAGAGCATTGTGCATCATAAACTACACTGAGAGCATTGTCCATCATAATCTACACTGAGAGCATTATCGATCATAAGCTACACTGAGAGCATTGTCCATCATAAACTACACTGAGAGCATTGTCCATCATAAACTAGAATGAGAGCATTGTCTATCATAAACAACATTGAGAGCATTGCCCATCATAAACTACACTGAGAGCATTGTCCATCATAAACTATACTGAGAGCATTGTCTATCATAATCTACACTGAGAGCATTGTCCATCATAAACTACACTGAGAGCGTTGTCCATCATAAACTACAGTGAGAGCATTGTCCATCATAAACTACACTGAGAGCATTGTCCATCATAAAGTACACTGAGAGCATTGTCCTCATAAACTGCACTGGGAGCATGATCAATCATAAACAACACTAAGAGCATTGTCCATCATAAACTACACTGAGAGCATTGTCCTTCATAAACTGCACTGAGAGCATTGTCCAACATAAACTACACTGAGAGCATTGTCCATCATAAAAACACTGAGGGCATTGTCCATCATAAACTACACTGACAGCATTGTCCATCATAAACTACACTGAGAGCATTGTCCTTCATAAACTACACTGAGAGCATTGGCCATCATAAACTACACTGAGAGCATTGTCCATCATAAACTACACTGAGGGCATTGTCCATCATAAACTACACTGAGAGCATTGTCCTTCATAAACTACACTGAGGGCATTGTCCATCATAAACTACACTGAGAGCATTGCACAACATAAACAACACAGAGAGCATTGTCCATCATAAACTAGACTGAGAGCCGTGTCTATCATAAACTACACTGGGAGCATTGCCCATCATATTCTACACTGAGAGCATTGTCCATCATAAACTACACTGAGAGCATTGTCCATCATCAACTACACTGAGAGCGTTGTCCATCATAAACTACACTGAGAGCATTGTCCATCATAAACTACACTGAGAGCATTGTCCAAAATAAACTACACTGGGAGCATTGTCAATCATAAACTACACGAAGAGCATTGTCCATCATAAACTACACTGAGAGCATTGTCCTTCATAAACTACACTGAGAGCATTGCCCAACATAAACTACACTGAGAGCATTGTCCATCATAAACTACACTGAGGGCATTGTCTATCATAAACTACACTGAGAGCATTGTCCATCATAAACTACACAGAGAGCATTGTCCATCATAAACTACACTGAGAGCATTCTCCAACATAAACTAAACTGAGAGCATTGTCCATCATAAACTACACTGAGTGCCGTGTCCATCATAAACTACACTGGGAGCATTGTCCATCATAAACTACACTGAGAGCATTGTCCATCATAAACTACACTGAGAGCATAGTCCATCATACACTACGCTGAGAGCATTGTCCATCATAAGCTACACTGAGAGCCTTGTCCATCATAAACTACACTGAGAGCATTGTCCATCATAAACTACACTGAAGGCATTGTCCCTCATAAACTACACTGAGAGCATTGTCCATCATAAACTACACTGAGGGCATTTCCATCATAAACTACACTGAGAGCATTGTCCATCATAAACTACACTGAGTGCATTGCCCGTCATAAACAACACTGAGAGCATTGTCCATCATAAACTACACTGAGAGCATTGTCCATCATAAACTACACTGAGTGCATTGTCCATCATAAACTACGCTGAGAGCATTGTCCATCATAAACTACACTGAGAGCCTTGTCCATCATAATCGACACTGAGAGCCATGTCCATCAAAAACTACTCTGGGAGCATTGTCCATCATAAACTGTACTGAGAGCATTGTCCATCATAAACTACATTGAGAGCATTGTCCTTCAAAAACTATACTGAGAGCATTGTCTATCATAATCTACACTGACAGCATTGTCCATCATAAACTACACTGAGAGCGTTGTCCATCATAAACTACACTGAGAGCATTGTCCATCATAAACTACACTGAGAGCATTGTCCTCATAAACTACACTGGGAGCATTGTCAATCATAAACTACACTGAGGCATTTCCATCATAATCTACACTGAGAGCATTGTCCAACATAAACTAAACTGAGTGCATTGTCCATCATAAACTACACTGAGAGCATTGTCTGTCATAAACTACACTGAGAGCATTGTCCATCAAAAACAACACTGAGAGCATTGTCCTTCATAAACTGCACTGAGAGCATTGTCCATCATAAATTACACTGAGAGTATTGTCCATCATAAACTACACTGAGAGCATTGTCCATCATAAATTGCACTGAGCGCATTGTCCATCATAAACTACACTGAGAGCACTGTCCATCATAAACGACACTGAGTGCTTTGTCCCTCATAACCTGCACTGAGAGCATTGTCCATTAAAAAGTACACTGAGGGCATTGTCACTCATAAACTACACTGAGAGCATTGTCCATCATAAACTACACTGAGAGCATTGTCCATCATAATCTACACTGAGAGCATTGTCGATCATAAACTACACTGAGAGCATTGTCCATCATAAACTACACTGAAGGCATTGTCCCTCATAAACTACACTGAGAGCACTGTCCATCATAAACTACACTGAGAGCATTGTCCATCATAAGCTACACTGAGGGCATTTCCATCATAAACTACACTGAGAGCATTGTCCATCATAAACAACACTGAGAGCATTGTCCTTCATAAACTACAGAGGGCATTGTCCATCATAAACTACACTGAGAGCATTGTCCATGATAATCTACACTGAGAGCATTGTCCATCATAAACTACACTGAGAGCATTGTACATCATAAACTACACTGGGAGCATCGTCGATCATAAACTACACTGAGAGCATTATCCATCACAATGTACACTGGGAGCATTGTCCATCATAAACTACACTGAGAGCATTGTCCATCACAAACTAAACTGAGAGCATTGCCCATCATAAACTACACTGAGAGCATTGTCCCTCATAAACAACACTGAGAGCATTGTGCATCATAAACTACACTGAGAGCATTGTCCATCATAATCTACACTGAGAGCATTATCGATCATAAGCTACACTGAGAGCATTGTCCATCATAAACTACACTGAGAGCATTGTCCATCATAAACTAGAATGAGAGCATTGTCTATCATAAACAACATTGAGAGCATTGCCCATCATAAACTACACTGAGAGCAATGTCCATCATAAACTATACTGAGAGCATTGTCTATCATAATCTACACTGAGAGCATTGTCCATCATAAACTACACTGAGAGCGTTGTCCATCATAAACTACACTGAGAGCATTGTCCATCATAAACTACACTGAGAGCATTGTCCATCATAAAGTACACTGAGAGCATTGTCCTCATAAATTGCACTGGGAGCATTATCAATCATAAACAACACTAAGAGCATTGTCCATCATAAACTACACTGAGAGCATTGTCCTTCATAAACTGCACTGAGAGCATTGTCCAACATAAACTACACAGAGAGCATTGTCCATCATAAAAACACTGAGGGCATTGTCCATCATAAACTACACTGACAGCATTGTCCATCATAAACTACACTGAGAGCATTGTCCTTCATAAAGTACACTGAGAGCATTGGCCATCATAAACTACACTGAGAGCATTGTCCATCATAAACTACACTGAGGGCATTGTCCATCATAAACTACACTGAGAGCATTGTCCATCATAATCTACACTGAGAGCATTGTCGATCATAAACTACACTGAGTGCTTTGTCCCTCATAACCTGCACTGAGAGCATTGTCCATTAAAAAGTACACTGAGGGCATTGTCCCTCATAAACTACACTGAGAGCATTGTCCAACATAAAAACACTGAGGGCATTGTCCATCATAAACTACACTGACAGCATTGTCCATCATAAACTACACTGAGAGCATTGTCCTTCATAAAAACACTGAGGGCATTGTCCATCATAAACTACACTGACAGCATTATCCATCATAAACTACACTGAGAGCATTGTCCTTCATAAACTACACTGAGAGCATTGGCCATCATAAACTACACTGAGAGCACTGTCCATCATAAACTACACTGAGTGCTTTGCCCCTCATAACCTGCACTGAGAGCATTGTCCATTAAAAAGTACACTGAGGGCATTGTCCCTCATAAACTACACTGAGAGCATTGTCCATCATAAACTACACTGAGAGCATTGTCCATCATAATCTACACTAAGACCATTGTCGATCATAAACTACACTGAGAGCATTGTCCATCATAAACTACACTGCAGGCATTGTCCCTCATAAACTACACTGAGAGCACTGTCCATCATAAACTACACTGAGAGCATTGTCCATCATAAGCTACACTGAGGGCATTTCCATCATAAACTACACTGAGAGCATTGTCCATCATAAACAACACTGAGAGCATTGTCCTTCATAAACTACAGAGGGCATTGTCCATCATAAACTACACTGAGAGCATTGTCCATGATAATCTACACTGAGAGCATTGTCCATCATAAACGACACTGAGAGCATTGTACTTCATAAACTACACTGGGAGCATCGTCTATCATAAACTACACTGAGAGCATTATCCATCATAAAGTACACTGGGAGCATTGTCCATAATAAACTACACTGAGAGCATTGTCCATCACAAACTAAACTGAGAGCATTGTCCATAATAAACTACACTGAGAGCATTGTCCCTCATAAACAACACTGAGAGCATTGTGCATCATAAACTACACTGAGAGCATTGTCCATCATAATCTACACTGAGAGCATTATCGATCATAAGCTACACTGAGAGCATTGTCCATCATAAACTACACTGAGAGCATTGTCCATCATAAACTAGAATGAGAGCATTGTCTATCATAAACAACTTTGAGAGCATTGCCCATCATAAACTACACTGAGAGCATTGTCCATCATAAACTATACTGAGAGCATTGTCTATCATAATCTACACTGAGAGCATTGTCCATCATAAACTACACTGAGAGCGTTGTCCATCATAAACTACACTGAGAGCATTGTCCATCATAAACTACACTGAGAGCATTGTCCATCATAAAGTACACTGAGAGCATTGTCCTCATAAACTGCACTGGGAGCATTATCAATCATAAACAACACTAAGAGCATTGTCCATCATAAACTACACTGAGAGCATTGTCCTTCATAAACTTCACTGAGAGCATTGTCCAACATAAACTACACAGAGAGCATTGTCCATCATAAAAACACTGAGGGCATTGTCCATCATAAACTACACTGACAGCATTGTCCATCATAAACTACACTGAGAGCATTGTCCTTCATAAACTACACTGAGAGCATTGGCCATCATAAACTACACTGAGAGCATTGTCCATCATAAACTACACTGAGGGCATTGTCCATCATAAACTACACTGAGAGCATTGTCCTTCATAAACTACACTGAGGGCATTGTCCATCATAAACTACACTGAGAGCATTGCCCAACATAAACAACACAGAGAGCATTGTCCATCATAACCTAGACTGAGAGCCGTGTCTATCATAAACTACACTGGGAGCATTGCCCATCATAATCTACACTGAGAGCATTGTCCATCATAAACTACACTGAGAGCATTGTCCATCATAAACTACACTGAGAGCGTTGTCCATCATAAACTACACTGAGAGCATTGTCCATCATAAACTACACTGAGAGCATTGTCCTTCATAAACTACACTGAGAGCATTGCCCAACATAAACTACACTGAGAGGATTGTCCATCATAAACTACACTGAGGGCATTGTCTATCATAAACTACACTGAGAGCATTGTCCATCATAAACTACACAGAGAGCATTGTCCATCATAAGCTACACTGAGAGCATTGCCCATCATAAACTACACTGAGAGGATTGTCCATCATAAACTACACTGAGGGCATTGTCTATCATAAACTACACTAAGAGCATTGTCCATCATAAACTACACTGAGAGCATTGTCGATCATAAGCTACACTGAGAGCATTGCCCATCATAAACTACACTGAGAGCATTGTCCATCATAAACTAGAATGAGAGCATTGTCCATCATAAACAACATTGAGAGCATTGCCCATCATAAACTACACTGAGAGCATTGTCCATCATAAACTACACTGAGAGCATTGTCCATCATAAACTACACTGAGAGCATTGTCCACCATAAACTACACTGAGAGCATTGTCCTTCATAAACTACGCCGAGAGCATTGTCCATCATAAACTACACTGAGTGCCTTGTCCATCATAAACTACACTGAGAGCCGTGTCGATCATAAACTACTCTGGGAGCATTGTCCATCATAAACTATACTGAGAGCATTGTCCATCATAAACTATACTGAGAGCATTGTCTATCATAATCTACATTGAGAGCATTGTCAATCATAAACTACACTGAGAGCGTTGTCCATCATAAATTACACTGAGAGCATTGTCCATCATAAACTATACTGAGAGCATTGTCTATCATAATCTACACTGAGAGCATTGTCAATCATAAACTACACTGAGAGCGTTGTCCATCATAAATTACACTGAGAGCATTGTCCATCATAGACTACACTGAGAGCATTGTCCATCATAAACTTCACTGCAAGCATTGTCCTCATAAACTACACTGGGAGCATTTTCAATCATAAACTACACTGAGAGCATTGTCCGGCATAAACTACACTGAGAGCATTGTCCATCATAAAAAACACTGAGGGCATTGTCCATCATAAACTACACTGACAGCATTGTCCATCATAAACTACACTGAGAGCATTGTCCTTCATAAACTACACTGAGAGCATTGGCCATCATAAACTACACTGAGAGCATTGTCCATCATAAACTACACTGAGGGCATTGTCCATCATAAACTACACTGAGAGCATTGTCCATAATATACTACACTGAGGGCATTGTCCATCATAAACTGCACTGAGAGCATTGTCCAACATAAACTACACAGAGAGCATTGTCCATCATAAACTACACTGAGAGCATTGTCCAACATAAACTAAACTGAGAGCATTGTCCATCATAAACTACACTGAGAGCCGTGTCCATCATAAACTATACTGGGAGCATTGTCCATCATAAACTACACTGAGAGCCGTATCCATTATAAACTACACTGGGAGCATTGTCCATCATAAACTACACTGAGAGCATTGTCCATCATAAACTACACTTAGAGCATAGTCCATCATACACTACGCTGAGAGCATTGTCCATCATAAACTACACTGAGAGCATTGTCCATCATAAACTACACTGAAGGCATTGTCCCTCATAAACTACACTGAGAGCATTGTCCATCATAAACTTCACTGAGAGCACTGTTTATCATAAACTACACTGAGAGCATTGTCCATCATAAACTACACTGAGGGCATTTCCGTCATAAACTACTCTGAGAGCATTGTCCATCATAAACTACACTGAGTGCATTGTCCGTCATAAACAACACTGAGAGCATTGTCCATCATAAACTACACTGAGAGCATTGTCCATCATAAACTACACTGAGAGCATTGTCCATCATAAACTACGCTGAGAGCATTGTCCATCATAAACTACACTGAGAGCCTTGTCCGTCATAATCTACACTGAGAGCCATGTCCATCAAAAACTACTCTGGGAGCATTGTCCATCATAAACTATACAGAGAGCATTGTCCATCATAAACTACATTGAGAGCATTGTCCTTCATAAACTACACTGAGAGCATTGTCTATCATAATCTACACTGAGAGCATTGTCCATCATAAACTACACTGAGAGCGTTGTCCATCATAAACTACACTGAGAGCATTGTCCATCATAAACTACACTGAGAGCATTGTCCTCATAAACTACACTGGGAGCATTGTCAATCATAAACTACACTGAGGGCATTTCCATCATAAACTACACTGAGAGCATTGTCCAACATAAACTAAACTGAGTGCATTGTCCATCATAAACAACACTGAGAGCATTGTCCTTCATAAACTACACAGAGGGCATTGTCCATCATAATCTACACTGAGAGCATTGTCCATCATAAACTACACTGAGAGCATTGTACATTATAAACTACACTGGGAGCATCGTCCATCATAAACTACACTGGGAACATTATCCATCATAAAGTACATTGGGAGCATTGTCCATCATAAACTACACTGAGAGCATTGTCCAGCACAAACTAAACTGAGAGCATTGTCCATCATAAACTACACTGAAAGCATTGTCCCTCATAAACAACACTGAGAGCATTGTGCATCATAAACTACACTGAGATCATTGTCCATCATAATCTACACTGAGAGCATTGTCGATCATAAGCTACACTGAGAGCATTGTCCATCATAAACTACACTGAGAGCATTGTCCATCTTAAACTAGAATGAGAGCATTGTCCATCATAAACAACATTGAGAGCATTGCCCATCATAAACTACACTGAGAGCATTGTCCATCATAAACTACACTGAGAGCATTGTCCATCATAAACTACACTGAGAGCATTGTCCACCATAAACTACACTGAGAGCATTGTCCTTCATAAACTACGCCGAGAGCATTGTCCATCATAAACTACACTGAGAGCCTTGTCCATCATAAACTACACTGAGAGCCGTGTCGGTCATAAACTACTCTGGGAGCATTGTCCATCATAAACTATACTGAGAGCATTGTCCATCATAAACTACACTGAGAGCATTGTCCATCATAAACTATACTGAGAGCATTGTCTATCATAATCTACACTGAGAGCATTGTCAATCATAAACTACACTGAGAGCGTTGTCCATCATAAATTACACTGAGAGCATTGTCCATCATAAACTACACTGAGAGCAATGTCCATCATAAACTACACTGCAAGCATTGTCCTCATAAACTACACTGGGAGCATTTTCAATCATAAACTACACTGAGAGCATTGTCCGGCATAAACTACACTGAGAGCATTGTCCATCATAAAAAACACTGAGGGCATTGTCCATCATAAACTACACTGAGAGCATTGTCCTTCATAAACTACACTGAGAGCATTGGCCATCATAAACTACACTGAGAGCATTGTCCATCATAAACTACACTGAGGGCATTGTCCCTCATAAACTACACTGAGAGCAGTGTCCATAATAAACTACACTGAGGGCATTGTCCATCATAAACTGCACTGAGAGCATTGTCCAACATAAACTACACAGAGAGCATTGTCCATCATAAACTACACTGAGAGCCGTGTCTATCATAAACTACACTGGGAGCATTGCCCATCATAATCTACACTGAGAGCATTGTCCATCATAAACTACACTGAGAGCATTGTCCATCATAAACTACACTGAGAGCGCTGTCCATCATAAACTACACTGAGAGCATTGTGCATCATAAACTACACTGAGAGCATTGTCTAAAATAAACTTCACTGGGAGCATTGTCAATCATAAACTACACGAAGAGCATTGTCCATCATAAACTACACTGAGAGCATTGTCCTTCATAAACTACACTGAGAGCATTGTCCAACATAAACTACACTGAGAGGATTGTCCATCATAAAATACACTGAGGGCATTGTCCATCATAAACTACACTGAGAGCATTGTCCATCATAAACTACACTGAGAGCATTGTCCATCATAAACTACACTGAGAGCATTGTCCAACATAAACTACACTGAGAGCATTGTCCATCATAAACTACACTGAGAGCCGTGTCCATCATAAACTACACTGGGAGCATTGTCCATCATAAACTACACTGAGAGCATTGTCCATCATAAACTACACTGAGAGCATAGTCCATCATAAACTACGCTGAGAGCATTGTCCATCATAAGCTACACTGAGAGCCTTGTCCATCATAAACTACACTGAGAGCATTGTCCTCATAAACTACACTGGGAGCATTGTCAATCATAAACTACACTGAGGGCATTTCCATCATAAACTACACTGAGAGCATTGTCCAACATAAACTAAACTGACTGCATTGTCCATCATAAGCAACACTGAGAGCATTGTCCTTCATAAACTACACAGAGGGCATTGTCCATCATAAACTACACTGAGAGCATTGTCCATCATAATCTACACTGAGAGCATTGTCCATCATAAACTACACTGAGAGCATTGTACATTATAAACTAAACTGGGAGCATCGTCCATCATAAACTACACTGGGAACATTATCCATCATAAAGTACATTGGGAGCATTGTCCATCATAAACTACACTGAGAGCAGTGTCCATCACAAACTAAACTGAGAGCATTGTCCATCATAAACTACACTGAAAGCATTGTCCCTCATAAACAACACTGAGAGCATTGTGCATCATAAACTACACTGAGAGCATTGTTCATCATAATCTACACTGAGAGCATTGTCGATCATAAGCTACACTGAGAGCATTGCCCATCATAAACTACACTGAGAGCATTGTCCATCATAAACTAGAATGAGAGCATTGTCCATCATAAACAACATTGAGAGCATTGCCCATCATAAACTACACTGAGAGCATTGTCCATCATAAACTACACTGAGAGCATTGTCCATCATAAACTACACTGAGAGCATTGTCCACCATAAACTACACTGAGAGCATTGTCCTTCATAAACTACGCCGAGAGCATTGTCCATCATAAACTACACTGAGAGCCTTGTCCATCATAAACTAAACTGAGAGCCGTGTCGATCATAAACTACTCTGGGAGCATTGTCCATCATAAACTATACTGAGAGCATTGTCCATCATAAACTACACTGAGAGCATTGTCCATCATAAACTATACTGAGAGCATTGTCTATCATAATCTACACTGAGAGCATTGTCAATCATAAACTACACTGAGAGCGTTGTCCATCATAAATTACACTGAGAGCATTGTCCATCATAAACTACACTGAGAGCATTGTCCATCATAAACTACACTGCAAGCGTTGTCCTCATAAACTACACTGGGAGCATTTTCAATCATAAACTACACTGAGAGCATTGTCCGGCATAAACTACACTGAGAGCATTGTCCATCATAAAAAACACTGAGGGCATTGTCCATCATAAACTACACTGACAGCATTGTCCATCATAAACTACACTGAGAGCATTGTCCTTCATAAACTACACTGAGAGCATTGGCCATCATAAACTACACTGAGAGAATTGTCCATCATAAACTACACTGAGGGCATGGTCCATCATAAACTACACTGAGAGCATTGTCCATAATATACTACACTGAGGGCATTGTCCATCATAAACTGCACTGAGAGCATTGTCCAACATAAACTACACAGAGAGCATTGTCCATCATAAACTACACTGAGAGCCGTGTCTATCATAAACTACACTGGGAGCATTGCCCATCATAATCTACACTGAGAGCATTGTCCATCATAAACTACACTGAGAGCATTGTCCATCATAAACTACACCGAGAGCGCTGTCCATCATAAACTACACTGAGAGCATTGTGCATCATAAACTACACTGAGAGCATTGTCTAAAATAAACTTCACTGGGAGCATTGTCAATCATAAACTACACGAAGAGCATTGTCCATCATAAACAACACTGAGAGCATTGTCCTTCATAAACTACACTGAGAGCATTGTCCAACATAAACTACACTGAGAGGATTGTCCATCATAAACTACACTGAGGCCATTGTCCATCATAAACTACACTGAGAGCATTGTCCATCATAAACTACACTGAGAGCATTGTCCATCATAAACTATACTGAGAGCATTGTCCAACATAAACTACACTGAGAGCATTGTCCATCATAAACTACACTGAGAGCCGTGTCCATCATAAACTACACTGGGAGCATTGTCCATCATAAACTACACTGAGAGCATTGTCCATCATAAACTACACTGAGAGCATAGTCCATCATAAACTACGCTGAGAGCATTGTCCATCATAAGCTACACTGAGAGCCTTGTCCATCATAAACTACACTGAGAGCATTGTCCATCATAAACTACACTGAATGCATTGTCCCGCATAAACTACACTGAGAGCATTGTCCATCATAAACTACACTGAGAGCACTGTCCATCATAAACTACACTGAGAGCATTGTCCATCATAAGCTAAACTTACGGCATTTCCATCATAAACTACACTGAGAGCATTGTCCATCATAAACTACACTGAGTGCATTGTCCATCATAAACAACACTGAGAGCATTTTCCTTCATAAACTACACAGAGGGCATTGTCCATCATAAACTACACTGAGAGCATTGTCCATCATAATCTACACTGAGAGCATTGTCCATCATAAACTACACTGAGAGCATTGTACATCATAAACTACACTGGGAGCATCGTCCAACATAAACTACACTGAGAGCATTGTCCATCATAAAAAACACTGAGGGCATTGTCCATCATAAACTACATTGACAGCATTGTCCATCATAAACTACACTGAGAGCATTGTCCTTCATAAACTACACTGAGAGCATTGGCCATCATAAACTACACTGAGAGCATTGTCCATCATAAACTACACTGAGGGCATTGTCCATCATAAACTACACTGAGAGCATTGTCCTTCATAAACTACACTGAGGGCATTGTCCATCATAAACTGCACTGAGAGCATTGTCCAACATAAACTACACAGAGAGCATTGTCCATCATAAACTACACTGAGAGCCGTGTCTATCATAAACGACACTGGGAGCATTGCCCATCATAATCTACACTGAGAGCATTGTCCATCATAAACTACACTGAGAGCATTGTCCATCATAAACCACACTGAGAGCGTTCTCCATCATAAACTACACTAAGAGCATTGTCCATCATAAACTACACTGAGAGCATTGTCCTTC
Organism: Somniosus microcephalus; assembly: GCF_052327205.1. Classification (NCBI taxonomy): domain Eukaryota; kingdom Metazoa; phylum Chordata; class Chondrichthyes; order Squaliformes; family Somniosidae; genus Somniosus; species Somniosus microcephalus. Next base: position 76,210,140 of record NC_140996.1, on the reverse strand, counting down.
ATAAACTACACTGAGAGCATTGTCCAACATAAACTGCACTGAGACAATTCTCCATCATAAACTACACTGAGGGCATTGTCCATCATAAACTACACTGAGAGCATTGTCCATCATAAACTACACTGAGAGCATTGTCCATCATAAACTACACTGAGAGCATTGTCCAACATCAACTACACTGAGAGCATTGTCCATCATAAAATACACTGAGAGCCGTGTCCATCATAAACTACACTGGGAGCATTGTCCATCATAAACTACACTGAGAGCATTGTCCATCATAAACAACACTGAGAGCATTGTCCATCATAAACTTTGCTGAGAGCATTGTCCATCATAAGCTAAACTGAGAGCCATGTCCATCATAAACTACACTGAGAGCATTGTCCATCATAAACTACACTGAAGGCATTGTCCCGCATAAACTACACTGAGAGCATTGTCCATCATAAACTACACTGAGAGCACTGTCCATCATAAACTACACTGAGAGCATTGTCCATCATAAACTACACTGAGGGTATTTCCATCATAAACTACACTGAGAGCATTGTCCATCATAAACTACACTGAGAGCATTGTCCAACATAAACTACACTGAGAGCATTGTCCATCATAAACTACACTGAGAGCCGTGTCCATCATAAACTACACTGGGAGCATTGTCCATCATAAACTACACTGAGAGCATTGTCCATCATAAACTACACTGAGAGCATTGTCCATCATAAACTACACTGAGAGCATTGTCCAACATAAACTACACTGAGAGCATTGTCCATCATAAACTACACTGAGAGCTGTGTCCATCATAAACTACACTGGGAGCATTGTCCATCATAAACTACACTGAGAGCATTGTCCATCATAAACTACACTGAGAGCATAGTCCATCATAAACTACACTGAGAGCATTGTCCATCATAAGCTACACTGAGAGCCTTGTCCATCATAAACTACACTGAGAGCATTGTCCATCATAAACTACACTGAATGCATTGTCCCGCATAAACTACACTGAGAGCATTGTCCATCATAAACTACACTGAGAGCACTGTCCATCATAAAATACACTGAGAGCATTGTCCATCATAAACTACACTGAGGGCATTTCTATCATAAACTACACTGAGAGCATTGTCCATCATAAACTACACAGAGTGCATTGTCCATCATAAACAACACTGAGAGCATTGTCCTTTATAAACTACACAGAGGGCATTGTCCATCATAAACTACACTGAGAGCATTGTCCATCATAATCTACACTGAGAGCATTGTCCATCATAAACTACACTGAGAGCATTGCACATCATAAACTACACTGGGAGCATCGTCCAACATAAACTACACTGAGAGCATTGTCCATCATAAAAAACAATGAGGGCATTTTCCATCATAAACTACATTGACAGCATTGTCCATCATAAACTACACTGAGAGCATTGTCCTTCATAAACTACACTGAGAGCATTGGCCATCATAAACTACACTGTGAGCGTTGTCCATCATAAACTACACGAAGAGCATTGTCCATCATAAACTACACTGAGAGCATTGTCCTTCATAAACTACACTGAGAGCATTGTCCAACATAAACTGCACTGAGAGGATTGTCCATCATAAACTACACTGAGGGCATTGTCCATCATAAACTACACTGAGAGCATTGTCCATCATAAACTACACTGAGAGCATTGTCCATCATAAACTACACTGAGAGCATTGTCCAACATCAACTACACTGAGAGCATTGTCCATCATAAAATACACTGAGAGCATTGTCCATCATAAACTACACTGGGAGCATTGTCCATCATAAACTACACTGAGAGCATTGTCCACCATAAACTACACTGAGAGCATTGTCCTTCATAAACTACGCCGAGAGCATTGTCCATCATAAACTACACTGAGAGCCTTGTCCATCATAAACTACACTGAGAGCCGTGTCGATCATAAACTACTCTGGGAGCATTGTCCATCATAAACTATACTGAGAGCATTGTCCATCATAAACTACACTGAGAGCATTATCCATCATAAACTATACTGAGAGCATTGTCTATCATAATCTACACTGAGAGCATTGTCAATCATAAACTACACTGAGAGCGTTGTCCATCATAAATTACACTGAGAGCATTGTCCATCATAAACTACACTGAGAGCATTGTCCATCATAAACTACACTGCAAGCATTGTCCTCATAAACAACACTGGGAGCATTTTCAATCATAAACTACACTGAGAGCATTGTCCGGCATAAACTACACTGAGAGCATTGTCCATCATAAAAAACACTGAGGGCATTGTCCATCATAAACTACACTGACAGCATTGTCCATCATAAACTACACTGAGAGCATTGTCCTTCATAAACTACACTGAGAGCATTGGCCATCATAAACTACACTGAGAGCATTGTCCATAATAAACTACACTGAGGGCATTGTCCATCATAAACTGCACTGAGAGCATTGTCCAACATAAACTACACAGAGAGCATTGTCCATCATAAACTACACTGAGAGCCGTGTCTATCATAAACTACACTGGGAGCATTGCCCATCATAATCTACACTGAGAGCATTGTCCATCATAAACTACACTGAGAGCATTGTCCATCATAAACTACACTGAGAGCGCTGTCCATCATAAACTACACTGAGAGCATTGTGCATCATAAACTACACTGAGAGCATTGTCTAAAATAAACTTCACTGGGAGCATTGTCAATCATAAACTACACGAAGAGCATTGTCCATCATAAACTACACTGAGAGCATTGTCCTTCATAAACTACACTGAGAGCATTGTCCAACATAAACTACACGAAGAGCATTGTCCATCATAAACTACACTGAGAGCATTGTCCATCATAAACAACACTGAGAGCATTGTGCTTCATAAACTACAGAGGGCATTGTCCATCATAAACTACACTGAGAGCATTGTCCATCATAAAGTACACTGGGAGCATTGTCCATCATAAACTACACTGAGAGCATTGTCCATCACAAACTAAACTGAGAGCATTGTCCATCATAAACTACACTGAGAGCATTGTCCCTCATAAACAACACTGAGAGCATTGTGCAACATAAACTACACTGAGAGCATTGTCCATCATAATCTACACTGAGAGCATTATCGATCATAAGCTACACTGAGAGCATTGTCCATCATAAACTACACTGAGAGCATTGTCCATCATAAACTAGAATGAGAGCATTGTCTATCATAAACAACATTGAGAGCATTGCCCATCATAAACTACACTGAGAGCATTGTCCATCATAAACTATACTGAGAGCATTGTCTATCATAATCTACACTGAGAGCATTGTCCATCATAAACTACACTGAGAGCGTTGTCCATCATAAACTACACTGAGAGCATTGTCCATCATAAACTACACTGAGAGCATTGTCCATCATAAAGTACACTGAGAGCATTGTCCTCATAAACTGCACTGGGAGCATTATCAATCATAAACAACACTAAGAGCATTGTCCATCATAAACTACACTGAGAGCATTGTCCTTCATAAACTGCACTGAGAGCATTGTCCAACATAAACTACACAGAGAGCATTGTCCATCATAAAAACACTGAGGGCATTGTCCATCATAAACTACACTGACAGCATTGTCCATCATAAACTACACTGAGAGCATTGTCCTTCATAAACTACACTGAGAGCATTGGCCATCATAAACTACACTGAGAGCATTGTCCATCATAAACTACACTGAGGGCATTGTCCATCATAAACTACACTGAGAGCATTGCCCAACATAAACAACACAGAGAGCATTGTCCATCATAAACTAGACTGAGAGCCGTGTCTATCATAAACTACACTGGGAGCATTGCCCATCATAATCTACACTGAGAGCATTGTCCATCATAAACTACACTGAGTGCATTGTCCATCATAAACTACACTGAGAGCGTTGTCCATCATAAACTACACTGAGGGCATTGTCTATCATAAACTACACTGAGAGCATTGTCCATCATAAACTACACAGAGAGCATTGTCCATCATAAACTACACTGAGAGCATTGTCCAACATAAACTAAACTGAGAGCATTGTCCATCATAAACTACACTGAGAGCCGTGTCCATCATAAACTATACTGGGAGCATTGTCCTTCATAAACTACACTGAGAGCCGTGTCCATCATAAACTACACTGGGAGCATTGTCCATCATAAACTACACTGAGAGCATTGTCCATCATAAACTACACTTAGAGCATAGTCCATCATACACTACGCTGAGAGCATTGTCCATCATAAACTACACTGAGAGCATTGTCCATCATAAACTACACTGAAGGCATTGTCCCTCATAAACTACACTGAGAGCATTGTCCATCATAAACTTCACTGAGAGCACTGTTTATCATAAACTACACTGAGAGCATTGTCCATCATAAACTACACTGAGGGCATTTCCATCATAAACTACACTGAGAGCATTGTCCATCATAAACTACACTGAGTGCACTGTCCGTCATAAACAACACTGAGAGCATTGTCCATCATAAACTACACTGAGAGCATTGTCCATCATAAACTACGCTGAGAGCATTGTCCATCATAAACTACACTGAGAGCCTTGTCCGTCATAATCTACACTGAGAGCCGTGTCCATCAAAAACTACTCTGGGAGCATTGTCCATCATAAACTATACTGAGAGCATTGTCCATCATAAACTACATTGAGAGCATTGTCCTTCATAAACTATACTGAGAGCATTGTCTATCATAATCTACACTGTGAGCTTTGTCCATCATAAACTACACTGAGAGCGTTGTCCACCATAAACTACACTGAGAGCATTGTCCATCATAAACTACACTGAGAGCATTGTCCTCATAAACTACACTGGGAGCATTGTCAATCATAAACTACACTGAGGGCATTTCCATCATAAACTACACTGAGAGCATTGTCCAACATAAACTACGCTGAGTGCATTGTCCATCATAAACAACACTGAGAGCATTGTCCTTCATAAACTACACAGAGGGCATTGTCCATCATAAACTGCACTGAGAGCATTGTCCATCATAATCTACACTGAGAGCATTGTCCATCATAAACTACACTGAGAGCATTGTACATTATAAACTACACTGGGAGCATCGTCCATCATAAACTACACTGGGAACATTATCCATCATAATGTACATTGGGAGCATTGTCCATCATAAACTACACTGAGAGCATTGTCCATCACAAACTAAACTGAGAGCATTGTCCATCATAAACTACACTGAAAGCATTGTCCCTCATAAACAACACTGAGAGCATTGTGCATCATAAACTACACTGAGAGCATTGTCCATCATAATCTACACTGAGAGCATTGTCGATCATAAGCTACACTGAGAGCATTGTCCATCATAAACTACACTGAGAGCATTGTCGATCATAAACTAGAATGAGAGCATTGTCCATCATAAACAACATTGAGAGCATTGCCCATCATAAACTACACTGAGAGCATTGTCCATCATAAACTACACTGAGAGCATTGTCCATCATAAACTACACTGAGAGCATTGTCCACCATAAACTACACTGAGAGCATTGTCCTTCATAAACTACGCTGAGAGCATTGTCCATCATAAAGTACACTGAGAGCCTTGTCCATCATAAACTACACTGAGAGCCGTGTCGATCATAAACTACTCTGGGAGCATTGTCCATCATGAACTATACTGAGAGCATTGTCCATCATAAACTACACTGAGAGCATTGTCCATCATAAACTATACTGAGAGCATTGTCTCTCATAATCTACAATGAGAGCATTGTCAATCATAAACTACACTGAGAGCGTTGTCCATCATAAATTACACTGAGAGCATTGTCCATCATAATCTACACTGAGAGCAAAGTCCATCATAAACTACACTGCAAGCATTGTCCTCATAAACTACACTGGGAGCATTTTCAATCATAAACTACACTGAGAGCATTGTCCGGCATAAACTACACTGAGAGCATTGTCCATCATAAAAAACACTGAGGGCATTGTCCATCATAAACTACACTGAGAGCATTGTCCTTCATAAACTACACTGAGAGCATTGGCCATCATAAACTACACTGAGAGCATTGTCCATCATAAACTACACTGAGGGCATTGTCCATCATAAACTACACTGAGAGCATTGTCCATAATAAACTACACTGAGGGCATTGTCCATCATAAACTGCACTGAGAGCATTGTCCAACATAAACTACACAGAGAGCATTGTCCATCATAAACTACACTGAGAGCCGTGTCTATCATAAACTACACTGGGAGCATGGCCCATCATAATCTACACTGAGAGCATTGTCCATCATAAACTACACTGAGAGCGCTGTCCATCATAAACTACACTGAGAGCATTGTGCATCATAAACTACACTGAGAGCATTGTCTAAAATAAACTTCACTGGGAGCATTGTCAATCATAAACTACACGAAGAGCATTGTCCATCATAAACTACACTGAGAGCATTGTCCTTCATAAACTACACTGAGAGCATTGTCCAACATAAACTTCACTGAGAGGATTGTCAATCATAAACTACACTGAGGGCATTGTCCATCATAAACTACACTGAGAGCATTGTCCATCATAAACTACACTGAGAGCATTGTCCATCATAAACTACACTGAGAGCATTGTCCAACATAAACTACACTGAGAGCATTGTCCATCATAAACTACACTGAGAGCCGTGTCCATCATAAACTACACTGGGAGCATTGTCCATCATAAACTACACTGAGAGCATTGTCCATCATAAACTACACTGAGAGCATAGTCCATCATAAACTACGCTGAGAGCATTGTCCATCATAAGCTACACTGAGAGCCTTGTCCATCATAAACTACACTGAGAGCATTATCCTCATAAACTACACTGGGAGCATTGTCAATCATAAACTACACTGAGGGCATTTCCATCATAAACTACACTGAGAGCATTTCCAACATAAACTAAACTGAGTGCATTGTCCATCATAAGCAACACTGAGAGCATTGTCCTTCATAAACTACACAGAGGGCATTGTCCATCATAAACTACACTGAGAGCATTGTCCATCATAATCTACACTGAGAGCATTGTCCATCATAAACTACACTGACAGCATTGTACATTATAAACTACACTGGGAGCATCGTCCATCATAAACTACACTGGGAACATTATCCATCATAAAGTACATTGGGAGCATTGTCCATCATAAACTTCACTGAGAGCAGTGTCCATCACAAACTAAACTGAGAGCATTGTCCATCATAAACTACACTGAAAGCATTGTCCCTCATAAACAACACTGAGAGCATTGTCCATCATAATCTACACTGAGAGCATTGTCGATCATAAGCTTCACTGAGAGCATTGCCCATCATAAACTACACTGAGAGCATTGTCCATCATAAACTAGAATGAGAGCATTGTCCATCATAAACAACATTGAGAGCATTGCCCATCATAAACTACACTGAGAGCATTGTCCATCATAAACTACACTGAGAGCATTGTCCATCATAAACTACACTGAGAGCATTGTCCACCATAAACTACACTGAGAGCATTGTCCTTCATAAACTACGCCGAGAGCATTGTCCATCATAAACTACACTGAGAGCCTTGTCCATCATAAACTACACTGAGAGCCGTGTCGATCATAAACTACTCCGGGAGCATTGTCCATCATAAACTATACTGAGAGCATTGTCCATCATAAACTACACTGAGAGCATTGTCCATCATAAACTATACTGAGAGCATTGTCTATCATAATCTACACTGAGAGCATTGTCAATCATAAACTACACTGAGAGCGTTGTCCATCATAAATTACACTGAGAGCATTGTCCATCATAAACTACACTGAGAGCATTGTCCATCATAAACTACACTGCAAGCATTGTCCTCATAAACTACACTGGGAGCATTTTCAATCATAAACTACACTGAGAGCATTGTCCGGCATAAACTACACTGAGAGCATTGTCCATCATAAAAAACACAGAGGGCATTGCCCATCATAAACTACACTGACAGCATTGTCCATCATAAACTACACTGAGAGCATTGTCCTTCATAAACTACACTGAGAGCATTGGCCATCATAAACTACACTGAGAGCATTGTCCATCATAAACTACACTGAGGGCATTGTCCATCATAAACTACACTGAGAGCATTGTCCATAATATACTACACTGAGGGCATTGTCCATCATAAACTGCACTGAGAGCATTGTCCAACATAAACTACACAGAGAGCATTGTCCATCATAAACTACACTGAGAGCCGTGTCTATCAGGAACTACACTGGGAGCATTGCCCATCATAATCTACACTGAGAGCATTGTCCATCATAAACTACACTGAGAGCATTGTCCATCATAAACTACACTGAGAGCGCTGTCCATCATAAACTACACTGAGAGCATTGTGCATCATAAACTACACTGAGAGCATTGTCTAAAATAAACTTCACTGGGAGCATTGTCAATCATAAACTACACGAAGAGCATTGTCCATCATAAACTACACTGAGAGCATTGTCCTTCATAAACTACACTGAGAGCATTGTCCAACATAAACTACACTGAGAGGATTGTCCATCATAAACTACACTGAGGGCATTGTCCATCATAAACTACACTGCGAGCATTGTCCATCATAAACTACACTGAGAGCATTGTCCATCATAAACTACACTGAGAGCATTGTCCAACATAAACTACACTGAGAGCATTGTCCATCATAAACTATACTGAGAGCCGTGTCCATCATAAACTACACTGGGAGCATTGTCCATCATAAACTACACTGAGAGCATTGTCCATCATAAACTACACTGAGAGCATAGTCCATCATAAACTACGCTGAGAGCATTGTACATCATAAACTACACTGAGAGCATTGGCCATCATAAACTACACTGAGAGCATTGTCCATCATAAACTACACTGAGGGCATTGTCCATCATAAACTACACTGAGAGCATTGTCCTTCATAAACTACACTGAGGGCATTGTCCATCATAAACTGCACTGAGAGCATTGTCCAACATAAACTACACAGAGAGCATTGTCCATCATAAACTACACTGAGAGCCGTGTCTATCATAAACTACACTGGGAGCATTGCCCATCATAATCTACACTGAGAGCATTGTCCATCATAAACTACACTGAGAGCATTGTCCATCATAAACCACACTGAGAGCGTTCTCCATCATAAACTACACTAAGAGCATTGTCCATCATAAACTACACTGAGAGCATTGTCCTTCATAAACTAGACTGAGAGCATTGTCCAACATAAACTGCACTGAGACAATTCTCCATCATAAACTACACTGAGGGCATTGTCCATCATAAACTACACTGAGAGCATTGTCCATCATAAACTACACTGAGAGCATTGTCCAACATCAACTACACTGAGAGCATTGTCCATCATAAAATACACTGAGAGCCGTGTCCATCATAAACTACATTGGGAGCATTGTCCATCATAAACTACACTGAGAGCATTGTCCATCATAAACAACACTGAGAGCATTGTCCATCATAAACTTTGCTGAGAGCATTGTCCATCATAAGCTAAACTGAGAGCCATGTCCATCATAAACTACACTGAGAGCATTGTCCATCATAAACTACACTGAAGGCATTGTCCCGCATAAACTACACTGAGAGCATTGTCCATCATAAACTACACTGAGAGCACTGTCCATCATAAACTACACTGAGAGCATTGTCCATCATAAACTACACTGAGGGTATTTCCATCATAAATTACACTGAGAGCATTGTCCATCATAAACTACACTGAGAGCATTGTCCAACATAAACTACACTGAGAGCATTGTCCATCATAAACTAGACTGAGAGCCGTGTCCATCATAAACTACACTGGGAGCATTGTCCATCATAAACTACACTGAGAGCATTGTCCATCATAAACTACACTGAGAGCATTGTCCATCATAAACTACACTGAGAGCATTGTCCAACATAAACTACACTGAGAGCATTGTCCATCATAAACTACACTGAGAGCCGTGTCCATCATAAACTACACTGGGAGCATTGTCCATCATAAACTACACTGAGAGCATTGTCCATCATAAACTACACTGAGAGCATAGTCCATCATAAACTACACTGAGAGCATTGTCCATCATAAGCTACACTGAGAGCCTTGTCCATCATAAACTACACTGAGAGCATTGTCCATCATAAACTACACTGAATGCATTGTCCCGCATAAACTACACTGAGAGCATTGTCCATCATAAACTACACTGAGAGCACTGTCCATCATAAACTACACTGAGAGCATTGTCCATCATAAACTACACTGAGGGCATTTCCATCATAAACTACACTGAGAGCATTGTCCATCATAAACTACACTGAGTGCATTGTCCATCATAAACAACACTGAGAGCATTGTCCTTCATAAACTACACAGAGGGCATTGTCCATCATAAACTACACTGAGAGCATTGTCCATCATAATCTACACTGAGAGCATTGTCCATCATAAACTACACTGAGAGCATTGCACATCATAAACTACACTGGGAGCATCGTCCAACATAAACTACACTGAGAGCATTGTCCATCATAAAAAACACTGAGGGCATTGTCCATCATAAACGACATTGACAGCATTGTCCATCATAAACTACACTGAGAGCATTGTCCTTCATAAACTACACTGATAGCATTGGCCATCATAAACTACACTGAGAGCATTGTCCATCATAAACTACACTGAGGGCATTGTCCATCATAAACTACACTGAGAGCATTGTCCTTCATAAACTACACTGAGGGCATTGTCCATCATAAACTGCACTGAGAGCATTGTCCAACATAAACTACACAGAGAGCATTGTCCATCATAAACTACACTGAGAGCCGTGTCTATCATAAACTACACTGGGAGCATTGCCCATCATAATCTACACTGAGAGCATTGTCCATCATAAACTACACTGAGAGCATTGTCCATCATAAACCACACTGAGAGCATTGTCCTTCATAAACTACACTGAGAGCATTGTCCAACATAAACTGCACTGAGAGGATTGTCGATCATAAACTGCACTGAGGGCATTGTCCATCATAAACTACACTGAGAGCATTGTCCATCATAAACTACACTGAGAGCATTGTCCATCATAAACTACACAGAGAGCATTGTCCAACATCAACTACACTGAGAGCATTGTCCATCATAAAATACACTGAGAGCCGTGTCCATCATAAACTGCACTGGGAGCATTGTCCATCATAAACTACACTGAGAGCATTGTCCATCATAAACAACACTGAGAGCATAGTCCATCATAAACTATGCTGAGAGCATTGTCCATCATAAGCTAAACTGAGAGCCATGTCCATCATAAACTACACTGAGAGCATTGTCCATCATAAACTACACTCAAGGCATTGTCCCGCATAAACTACACTGAGAGCATTGTCCATCATAAACTACACTGAGAGCACTGTCCATCATAAATTACACTGAGAGCATTGTCCATCATAAACTACACTGGGAGCATTGTCCATCATAAACTACACTGAGAGCATTGTCCACCATAAACTACACTGAGAGCATTGTCCTTCATAAACTACGCCGAGAGCATTGTCCATCATAAACTACACTGAGAGCCTTGTCCATCATAAACTACACTGAGAGCCGTGTCGATCATAAACTACTCTGGGAGCATTGTCCATCATAAACTATACTGAGAGCATTGTCCATCATAAACTACACTGAGAGCATTGTCCATCATAAACTATACTGAGAGCATTGTCCATCATAAACTACACTGAGAGCATTGTCCATCATAAACTACACTGCAAGCATTGTCCTCATAAACTACACTGGGAGCATTTTCAATCATAAACTACACTGAGAGCACTGTCCGGCATAAACTACACTGAGAGCATTGTCCATCATAAAAAACACTGAGGGCATTGTCCATCATAAACTACACTGACAGCATTGTCCATCATAAACTACACTGAGAGCATTGTCCTTCATAAACTACACTGAGAGCATTGGCCATCATAAACTACACTGAGAGCATTGTCCATCATAAACTACACTGAGGGCATTGTCCATCATAAACTACACTGAGAGCATTGTCCATAATAAACTACACTGAGGGCATTGTCCATCATAAACTGCACTGAGAGCATTGTCCAACATAAACTACACAGAGAGCATTGTCCATCATAAACTACACTCAAGGCATTGTCCCGCATAAACTACACTGAGAGCATTGTCCATCATAAACTACACTGAGAGCACTGTCCATCATAAATTACACTGAGAGCATTGTCCATCATAAACTACACTGGGAGCATTGTCCATCATAAACTACACTGAGAGCATTGTCCACCATAAACTACACTGAGAGCATTGTCCTTCATAAACTACGCCGAGAGCATTGTCCATCATAAACTACACTGAGAGCCTTGTCCATCATAAACTACACTGAGAGCCGTGTCGATCATAAACTACTCTGGGAGCATTGTCCATCATAAACTATACTGAGAGCATTGTCCATCATAAACTACACTGAGAGCATTGTCCATCATAAACTATACTGAGAGCATTGTCCATCATAAACTACACTGAGAGCATTGTCCATCATAAACTACACTGCAAGCATTGTCCTCATAAACTACACTGGGAGCATTTTCAATCATAAACTACACTGAGAGCACTGTCCGGCATAAACTACACTGAGAGCATTGTCCATCATAAAAAACACTGAGGGCATTGTCCATCATAAACTACACTGACAGCATTGTCCATCATAAACTACACTGAGAGCATTGTCCTTCATAAACTACACTGAGAGCATTGGCCATCATAAACTACACTGAGAGCATTGTCCATCATAAACTACACTGAGGGCATTGTCCATCATAAACTACACTGAGAGCATTGTCCATAATAAACTACACTGAGGGCATTGTCCATCATAAACTGCACTGAGAGCATTGTCCAACATAAACTACACAGAGAGCATTGTCCATCATAAACTACACTGAGAGCCGTGTCTATCATAAACTACACTGGGAGCATTGCCCATCATAATCTACACTGAGAGCATTGTCCATCATAAACTACACTGAGAGCATTGTCCATCATAAACTACACTGAGAGCATTGTCCATCATAAACTACACTGAGAGCATTGTCCAACATCAACTACACTGAGAGCATTGTCCATCATAAAATACACTGAGAGCCGTGTCCATCATAAACTACACTGGGAGCATTGTCCATCATAAACTACACTGAGAGCATTGTCCATCATAAACAACACTGAGAGCATTGTCCATCATAAACTTTGCTGAGAGCATTGTCCATCATAAGCTAAACTGAGAGCCATGTCCATCTTAAACTACACTGAGAGCATTGTCCATCATAAACTACACTGAAGGCATTGTCCTGCATAAACTACACTGAGAGCATTGTCCATCATAAACTACACTGAGAGCACTGTCCATCATAAACTACACTGAGAGCATTGTCCATCATAAACTACACTGAGGGTATTTCCATCATAAACTACACTGAGAGCATTGTCCATCATAAACTACACTGAGAGCATTGTCCAACATAAACTACACTGAGAGCATTGTCCATCATAAACTACACTGAGAGCCGTGTCCATCATAAACTACACTGGGAGCATTGTCCATCATAAACTACACTGAGAGCATTGTCCATCATAAACTACACTGAGAGCATTGTCCATCATAAACTACACTGAGAGCATTGTCCAACATAAACTACACTGAGAGCATTGTCCATCATAAACTACACTGAGAGCCGTGTCCATCATAAACTACACTGGGAGCATTGTCCATCATAAACTACACTGAGAGCATTGTCCATCATAAACTACACTGAGAGCATAGTCCATCATAAACTACACTGAGAGCATTGTCCATCATAAGCTACACTGAGAGCCTTGTCCATCATAAACTACACTGAGAGCATTGTCCATCATAAACTACACTGAATGCATTGTCCCGCATAAACTACACTGAGAGCATTGTCCATCATAAACTACACTGAGAGCACTGTCCATCATAAATTACACTGAGAGCATTGTCCATCATAAACTACACTGGGAGCATTGTCCATCATAAACTACACTGAGAGCATTGTCCACCATAAACTACACTGAGAGCATTGTCCTTCATAAACTACGCCGAGAGCATTGTCCATCATAAACTACACTGAGAGCCTTGTCCATCATAAACTACACTGAGAGCCGTGTCGATCATAAACTACTCTGGGAGCATTGTCCATCATAAACTATACTGAGAGCATTGTCCATCATAAACTACACTGAGAGCATTGTCCATCATAAACTATACTGAGAGCATTGTCTATCATAATCTACACTGAGTGCATTGTCAATCATAAACTACACTGAGAGCGTTGTCCATCATAAATTACACTGAGAGCATTGTCCATCATAAACTACACTGAGAGCATTGTCCATCATAAACTACACTGCAAGCATTGTCCTCATAAACTACACTGGGAGCATTTTCAATCATAAACTAACACTGAGAGCATTGTCCGGCATAAACTACACTGAGAGCATTGTCCATCATAAAAAACACTGAGGGCATTGTCCATCATAAACTACACTGACAGCATTGTCCATCATAAACTACACTGAGAGCATTGTCCGTCATAAACTACACTGAGAGCATTGGCCATCATAAACTACACTGAGAGCATTGTCCATCATAAACTACACTGAGGGCATTGTCCATCATAAACTACACTGAGAGCATTGTCCATAATAAACTACACTGAGGGCATTGTCCATCATAAACTGCACTGAGAGCATTGTCCAACATAAACTACACAGAGAGCATTGTCCATCATAAACTACACTGAGAGCCGTGTTTATCACAAACTACACTGGGAGCATTGCCCATCATAATCTACACTGAGAGCATTGTCCATCATAAACTACACTGAGAGCATTGTCCATCATAAACTACACTGAGAGCATTGTCCATCATAAACTACACTGAGAGCATTGTCCAACATCAACTACACTGAGAGCATTGTCCATCATAAAATACACTGAGAGCCGTGTCCATCATAAACTACACTGAGAGCATTGTCCATCATAAACTTTGCTGAGAGATTTGTCCATCATAAGCTAAACTGAGAGCCATGTCCATCATAAACTACACTGAGAGCATTGTCCATCATAAACTACACTGAAGGCATTGTCCCGCATAAACTACACTGAGAGCATTGTCCATCATAAACTACACTGAGTGCACTGTCCATCATAAACTACACTGAGAGCATTGTCCATCATAAACTACACTGAGGGTATTTCCATCATAAACTACACTGAGAGCATTGTCCATCATAAACTACACTGAGAGCATTGTCCAACATAAACTACACTGAGAGCATTGTCCATCATAAACTACACTGAGAGCCGTGTCCATCATAAACTACACTGGGAGCATTGTCCATCATAAACTTCACTGAGAGCATTGTCCATCATAAACTACACTGAGAGCATTGTCCATCATAAACTACACTGAGAGCATTGTCCAACATAAACTACACTGAGAGCAGTGTCCATCATAAACTACACTGAGAGCCGTGTCCATCATAAACTACAGTGGGAGCTTTGTCCATCATAAACTACACTGAGAGCATTGTCCATCATAAACTACACTGAGAGCATAGTCCATCATAAACTACACTGAGAGCATTGTCCATCATAAGCTACACTGAGAGCCTTGTACATCATAAACTACACTGAGAGCATTGTCCATCATAAACTACACTGAATGCATTGTCCCGCATAAACTACACTGAGAGCATTGTCCATCATAAACTACACTGAGAGCACTGTCCATCATAAACTACACTGAGAGCATTGTCCATCATAACCTACACTGAGGGCATTTCCATCATAAACTACACTGAGAGCATTGTCCATCATAAACTACACTGAGTGCATTGTCCATCATAAACAACACTGAGAGCATTGTCCTTCATAAACTACACAGAGGGCATTGTCCATCATAAACTACACTGAGAGCATTGTCCATCATAATCTACACTGAGAGCATTGTCCATCATAAACTACACTGAGAGCATTGCACATCATAAACTACACTGGGAGCATCGTCCAACATAAACTACACTGAGAGCATTGTCCATCATAAAAAACACTGAGGGCATTGTCCATCATAAACTACACTGAGAGCATTGTCCTTCATAAACTACACTGAGAGCATTGGCCATCATAAACTACACTGAGAGCATTGTCCATCATAAACTACACTGAGGGCATTGTCCATCATAAACTACACTGAGAGCATTGTCCTTCTTAAACTACACTGAGGGCATTGTCCATCATAAACTGCACTGAGAGCATTGTCCAACATAAACTACACAGAGAGCATTGTCCATCATAAACTACATTGAGAGCCGTGTCTATCATAAACTACACTGGGAGCATTGCCCATCATAATCTACACTGAGAGCATTGTCCATCATAAACTACACTGAGAGCATTGTCCATCATAAACCACACTGAGCGCGTTGTCCATCATAAACTACACTAAGAGCATTGTCCATCATAAACTACACTGAGAGCATTGTCCTTCATAAACTACACTGAGAGCATTGTCCAACATAAACTGAACTGAGAGGATTGTCCATCATAAACTACACTGAGGGCATTGTCCATCATAAACTACACTGAGAGCATTGTCCATCATAAACTACACTGAGAGCATTGTCCATCATAAACTACACTGAGAGCATTGTCCAACATCAACTACACTGAGAGCATTGTCCATCATAAAATACACTGAGAGCCGTGTCCATCATAAACTACACTGGGAGCATTGTCCATCATAAACTACACTGAGAGCATTGTCCATCATAAACAACACTGAGAGCATAGTCCATCATAAACTATGCTGAGAGCATTGTCCATCATAAACTAAACTGAGAGCCATGTCCATCATAAACTACACTGAGAGCATTGTCCATCATAAACTACACTCAAGGCATTGTCCCGCATAAACTACACTGAGAGCATTGTCCATCATAAACTACACTGAGAGCACTGTCCATCATAAATTACACTGAGAGCATTGTCCATCATAAACTACACTGGGAGCATTGTCCATCATTAATTACACTGAGAGCATTGTCCACCATAAACTACACTGAGAGCATTGTCCTTCATAAACTACGCCGAGAGCATTGTCCATCATAAACTACACTGAGAGCCTTGTCCATCATAAACTACACTGAGAGCCGTGTCGATCATAAACTACGCTGGGAGCATTGTCCATCATAAACTATACTGAGAGCATTCTCCATCATAAACTACACTGAGAGCATTGTCCATCATAAACTATACTGAGAGCTTTGTCTATCATAATCTACACTGAGAGCATTGTCAATCATAAACTACACTGAGAGCGTTGTCCATCATAAATTACACTGAGAGCATTGTCCATCATAAACTACACTGAGAGCATTGTCCATCATAAACTACACTGCAAGCATTGTCCTCATAAACTACACTGGGAGCATTTTCAATCATAAACTACACTGAGAGCATTGTCCGGCATAAACTACACTGAGAGCATTGTCCATCATAAAAAAAACTGAGGGCATTGTCCATCATAAACTACACTGACAGCATTGTCCATCATAAACAACACTGAGAGCATTGTCCTTCATAAACTACACTGAGAGCATTGGCCATCATAAACTACACTGAGAGCATTGGCCGTCATAAACTACACTGAGGGCATTGTCCATCATAAACTGCACTGAGAGCATTGTCCAACATAAACTACACAGAGAGCATTGTCCATCATAAACTACACTGAGAGCCGTGTCTACCATAAACTACACTGGGAGCATTGCCCATCATAATCTACACTGAGAGCATTGTCCATCATAAACTACACTGAGAGCATTGTCCATCATAAACTACACTGAGAGCGCTGTCCATCATAAACTACACTGAGAGCATTGTGCATCATAAACTACACTGAGAGCATTGTCTAAAATAAACTTCACTGGGAGCATTGTCAATCATAAACTACACGAAGAGCATTGTCCATCATAAACTACACTGAGAGCATTGTCCTTCATAAACTACACTGAGAGCATTGTCCAACATAAACTACACTGAGAGGATTGTCCATCATAAACTACACTGAGGGCATTGTCCATCATAAACTACACTGAGAGCATTGTCCATCATAAACTACACTGAGAGCATTGTCCATCATAAACTACACTGAAAGCATTGTCCAACATAAACTACACTGAGAGCATTGTCCATCATAAACTACACTGAGAGCCGTGTCCATCATAAACTACACTGGGAGCATTGTCCATCATAAACTACACTGAGAGCATTGTCCATCATAAACTACACTGAGAGCATAGTCCATCATAAACTACGCTGAGAGCATTGTCCATCATAAGCTACACTGAGAGCCTTGTCCATCATAAACTACACTGAGAGCATTGTCCATCATAAACTACACTGAGAGCATTGTCCAACATCAACTACACTGAGAGCATTGTCCATCATAAAATACACTGAGAGCCGTGTCCATCATAAACTACACTGGGAGCATTGTCCATCATAAACTACACTGAGAGCATTGTCCATCATAAACTAAACTGAGAGCCATGTCCATCATAAACTATACTGAGAGCATTGTCCATCATAAACTACACTCAAGGCATTGTCCCGCATAAACTACACTGAGAGCATTGTCCATCATAAACTACACTGAGAGCACTGTCCATCATAAATTACACTGAGAGCATTGTCCATCATAAACTACACTGGGAGCATTGTCCATCATTAATTACACTGAGAGCATTGTCCACCATAAACTACACTGAGAGCATTGTCCTTCATAAACTACGCCGAGAGCATTGTCCATCATAAACTACACTGAGAGCCTTGTCCATCATAAACTACACTGAGAGCCGTGTCGATCATAAACTACGCTGGGAGCATTGTCCATCATAAACTATACTGAGAGCATTGTCCATCATAAACTACACTGAGGGCATTGTCCATCATAAACTACACTGAGAGCATTTTCCTTCATAAACTACACTGAGGGCATTGTCCATCATAAACTGCACTGAGAGCATTGTCCAACATAAACTACACAGAGAGCATTGTCCATCATAAACTACACTGAGAGCCGTGTCTATCATAAACTACACTGGGAGCATTGCCCATCATAATCTACACTGAGAGCATTGTCCATCAAAAACTACACTGAGAGCATTGTCCATCATAAACCACACTGAGAGCGTTGTCCATCATAAACTACACTAAGAGCATTGTCCATCATAAACTACACTGAGAGCATTGTCCTTCATAAACTACACTGAGAGCATTGTCCAACATAAACTGCACTGAGAGGATTGTCCATCATAAACTACACTGAGGGCATTGTCCATCATAAACTACACTGAGAGCATTGTCCATCATAAACTACACTGAGAGCATTGTCCATCATAAACTACACTGAGAGCATTGTCCAACATCAACTACACTGAGAGCATTGTCCATCATAAAATACACTGAGAGCCGTGTCCATCATAAACTACACTGGGAGCATTGTCCATCATAAACTACACTGAGAGCATTGTCCATCATAAACAACACTGAGAGCATAGTCCATCATAAACTATGCTGAGAGCATTGTCCATCATAAACTAAACTGAGAGCCATGTCCATCATAAACTACACTGAGAGCATTGTCCATCATAAACTACACTCAAGGCATTGTCCCGCATAAACTACACTGAGAGCATTGTCCATCATAAACTACACTGAGAGCACTGTCCATCATAAATTACACTGAGAGCATTGTCCATCATAAACTACACTGGGAGCATTGTCCATCATTAATTACACTGAGAGCATTGTCCACCATAAACTACACTGAGAGCATTGTCCTTCATAAACTACGCCGAGAGCATTGTCCATCATAAACTACACTGAGAGCCTTGTCCATCATAAACTACACTGAGAGCCGTGTCGATCATAAACTACACTGGGAGCATTGTCCATCATAAACTATACTGAGAGCATTGTCCATCATAAACTACACTGAGAGCATTGTCCATCATAAACTATACTGAGAGCTTTGTCTATCATAATCTACACTGAGAGCATTGTCAATCATAAACTACACTGAGAGCGTTGTCCATCATAAATTACACTGAGAGCATTGTCCATCATAAACTACACTGAGAGCATTGTCCATCATAAACTACACTGCAAGCATTGTCCTCATAAACTACACTGGGAGCATTTTCAATCATAAACTACACTGAGAGCATTGTCCGGCATAAACTACACTGAGAGCATTGTCCATCATAAAAAACACTGAGGGCATTGTCCATCATAAACTACACTGACAGCATTGTCCATCATAAACAACACTGAGAGCATTGTCCTTCATAAACTACACTGAGAGCATTGGCCATCATAAACTACACTGAGAGCATTGGCCATCATAAACTACACTGAGGGCATTGTCCATCATAAACTACACTGAGAGCATTGTCCATAATAAACTACACTGAGGGCATTGTCCATCATAAACTGCACTGAGAGCATTGTCCAACATAAACTACACAGAGAGCATTGTCCATCATAAACTACACTGAGAGCCGTGTCTATCATAAACTACACTGGGAGCATTGCCCATCATAATCTACACTGAGAGCATTGTCCATCATAAACTACACTGAGAGCATTGTCCATCATAAACTACACTGAGAGCGCTGCCCATCATAATCTACACTGAGAGCATTGTGCATCATAAACTACACTGAGAGCATTGTCTAAAATAAACTTCACTGGGAGCATTGTCAATCATAAACTACACGAAGAGCATTGTCCATCATAAACTACACTGAGAGCATTGTCCTTCATAAACTACACTGAGAGCATTGTCCAACATAAACTACACTGAGAGGATTGTCCATCATAAACTACACTGAGGGCATTGTCCATCATAAACTACACTGAGAGCATTGTCCATCATAAAATACACTGAGAGCATTGTCCATCATAAACTACACTGAGAGCATTGTCCAACATAAATTACACTGAGAGCATTGTCCATCATAAAATACACTGAGAGCCGTGTCCATCATAAACTACACTGGGAGCATTGTCCATCATAAACTACACTGAGAGCATTGTCCATCATAAACTACACTGAGAGCATAGTCCATCATAAACTACGCTGAGAGCATTGTCCATCATAAGCTACACTGAGAGCCTTGTCCATCATAAACTACACTGAGAGCATTGTCCATCATAAACTACACTGAGAGCATTGTCCAACATCAACTACACTGAGAGCATTGTCCATCATAAAATACACTGAGAGCCGTGTCCATCATAAACTACACTGGGAGCATTGTCCATCATAAACTACACTGAGAGCATTGTCCATCATAAACAACACTGAGAGCATAGTCCATCATAAACTATGCTGAGAGCATTGTCCATCATAAACTAAACTGAGAGCCATGTCCATCATAAACTATACTGAGAGCATTGTCCATCATAAACTACACTCAAGGCATTGTCCCGCATAAACTACACTGAGAGCATTGTCCATCATAAACTACACTGAGAGCACTGTCCATCATAAATTACACTGAGAGCATTGTCCATCATAAACTACACTGGGAGCATTGTCCATCATTAATTACACTGAGAGCATTGTCCACCATAAACTACACTGAGAGCATTGTCCTTCATAAACTACGCCGAGAGCATTGTCCATCATAAACTACACTGAGAGCCTTGTCCATCATAAACTACACTGAGAGCCGTGTCGATCATAAACTACGCTGGGAGCATTGTCCATCATAAACTATACTGAGAGCATTGTCCATCATAAACTACACTGAGAGCATTGTCCATCATAAACTATACTGAGAGCTTTGTCTATCATAATCTACACTGAGAGCATTGTCAATCATAAACTACACTGAGAGCGTTGTCCATCATAAATTACACTGAGAGCATTGTCCATCATAAACTACACTGAGAGCATTGTCCATCATAAACTACACTGCAAGCATTGTCCTCATAAACTACACTGGGAGCATTTTCAATCATAAACTACACTGAGAGCATTGTCCGGCATAAACTACACTGAGAGCATTGTCCATCATAAAAAACACTGAGGGCATTGTCCATCATAAACTACACTGACAGCATTGTCCATCATAAACAACACTGAGAGCATTGTCCTTCATAAACTACACTGAGAGCATTGGCCATCATAAACTACACTGAGAGCATTGTCCATCATAAATTACACTGAGGGCATTGTCCATCATAAACTACACTGAGAGCATTGTCCATAATAAACTACACTGAGGGCATTGTCCATCATAAACTGCACTGAGAGCATTGTCCAACATAAACTACACAGAGAGCATTGTCCATCATAAACTACACTGAGAGCCGTGTCTATCATAAACTACACTGGGAGCATTGCCCATCATAATCTACACTGAGAGCATTGTCCATCATAAACTACACTGAGAGCATTGTCCATCATAAACTACACTGAGAGCGCTGTCCATCATAAACTACACTGAGAGCATTGTGCATCATAAACTACACTGAGAGCATTGTCTAAAATAAACTTCACTGGGAGCATTGTCAATCATAAACTACACGAAGAGCATTGTCCATCATAAACTACACTGAGAGCATTGTCCTTCATAAACTACACTGAGAGCATTGTCCAACATAAACTACACTGAGAGGATTGTCCATCATAAACTACACTGAGGGCATTGTCCATCATAAACTACACTGAGAGCATTGTCCATCATAAACTACACTGAGAGCATTGTCCATCATAAACTACACTGAGAGCATTGTCCAACATAAACTACACTGAGAGCATTGTCCATCATAAACTACACTGAGAGCCGTGTCCATCATAAACTACACTGGGAGCATTGTCCATCATAAACTACACTGAGAGCATTGTCCATCATAAACTACACTGAGAGCATAGTCCATCATAAACTACGCTGAGAGCATTGTCCATCATAAGCTACACTGAGAGCCTTGTCCATCATAAACAACACTGAGAGCATTGTCCATCATAAACTACACTGAATGCATTGTCCCGCATAAACTACACTGAGAGCATTGTCCATCATAAACTACACTGAGAGCACTGTCCATCATAAACTACACTGAGAGCATTGTCCATCATAAACTAAACTGAGGGCATTTCCATTATAAACTACACTGAGAGCATTGTCCATCATAAACTACACTGAGTGCATTGTCCATCATAAACAACACTGAGAGCATTGTCCTTCATAAACTACACAGAGGGCATTGTCCATCATAAACTACACTGAGAGCATTGTCCATCATAATCTACACTGAGAGCATTGTCCATCATAAACTACACTGAGAGCATTGTACATCATAAACTACACTGGGAGCATCGTCCAACATAAACTACACTGAGAGCATTGTCCATCATAAAAAACACTGAGGGCATTGTCCATCATAAACTACATTGACAGCATTGTCCATCATAAACTACACTGAGAGCATTGTCCTTCATAAACTACACTGAGAGCATTGGCCATCATAAACTACACTGAGAGCATTGTCCATCATAAACTACACTGAGGGCATTGTCCATCATAAACTACACTGAGAGCATTGTCCTTCATAAACTACACTGAGGGCATTGTCCATCATAAACTGCACTGAGAGCATTGTCCAACATAAACTACACAGAGAGCATTGTCCATCATAAACTACACTGAGAGCCGTGTCTATCATAAACTACACTGGGAGCATTGCCCATCATAATCTACACTGAGAGCGTTCTCCATCATAAACTACACTAAGAGCATTGTCCATCATAAACTACACTGAGAGCATTGTCCTTCATCAACTACACTGAGAGCATTGTCCATCATAAACTACACTGAGAGCATTGGCCATCATAAACTGCACTGAGAGCATTGTCCATCATAAACCACACTGGGAGCATTGTCCATCATAAACTACACTGAGAGCATTGTCCATCGTAAACTACACCAAGAGCATTTTCCATCATAAACTACACTGAGAGCATTGTCCATCATAAACTACACTGGGAGCATTGTTCATCATAAATTACACTGAGAGCATTGTCCATCATAAACTACACTGGGAGCATTGTCCATCATAATCTACACTGAGAGCATTGTCCATCATAAACAACACTGAGAGCATTGTGAATCATAAACTACACTGTTAGCATTGTCCATCGTAAACTTCACTGAGAGCATTGTCCATCATAAAGTACACTGATAGCATTGTCCATCATAAAGTACACTGAGAGCATTATCTTTCATAAACTACACTGAGAGCATGGTCCATCATAAACTACACTGAGAGCATTGTCCATAATAATCTACACTGAGAGCATTGTCCATCATAAAATACACTGACAGCATTGTCCATCATAAACTACACTGAGAGCATTGTCCATAATAAACTACACTGAGAGCATTGTCCATCATAATCTACACTAAGAGCATTGTCCATTATAAACAACACTGAGAGCATTGTCCATCATAAACTACACTGATAGCAATGTCCATCATTAACTACACTAAGAGCATTGTCGATCATAAACTACACTTAGAGCACTGTCCATCATAAACGACACTGAGAGCATTGTCCATCATAAACTACACTGAGAGCATTGTCCATCATAATCTACACTGAGAGCATTGTCCATCATAAACAACACTGAGAGCATTGTCCATCATAAACTGCACTGAGATCATTGTCCATCATAAACTACACTGAGAGCATTGTCCAACATAAACTACCCTGAGAGCATTGTCCATCATAAACTACACTGAGAGCATTGTCCATCATAAACTACCCTGAGAGCATTGTCCATCATAAACTACACTGAGAGCATTGTCCATCATAAACTACACAGAGAGCTTTGTCCATCATAAACAACACTGACAGCATTGTCCAGCATAAACTACACTGAGAGCATTGTCCATCATAAACTACACTGAGAGCATTGTCCATCATAAACTACACTGAGAGCATTGTCCATCAAAAACTATACTGAGAGCATTGTCCATCATAAACTACACTGTGAGCATTGTCCATCATAAACTACACTGAGAGCATTGTCCATCATAAACTACACTGAGGGCATTGTCCATCATAAACTACACTGAGAGCATTGTCCATCATAAACTACACTGAGAGCATTGTCCATCATAATCTACACTGAGAGCATTGTCCATCATAAACTACACTGAGAGCATTGTCCATCATAAACAACACTGAGAGCATTGTCCTTCATAAACTACACAGAGGGCATTGTCCATCATAAACTACACTGAGAGCATTGTCCATCATAATCTACACTGAGAGCATTGTCCATCATAAACTACACTGAGAGCATTGCACATCATAAACTACACTGGGAGCATCGTCCAACATAAACTACACTGAGAGCATTGTCCATCATAAAAAACACTGAGGGCATTGTCCATCATAAACTACACTGAGAGCATTGTCCTTCATAAACTACACTGAGAGCATTGGCCATCATAAACTACACTGAGAGCATTGTCCATCATAAACTACACTGAGGGCATTGTCCATCATAAACTACACTGAGAGCATTGTCCTTCATAAACTGCACTGAGGGCATTGTCCATCATAAACTGCACTGAGAGCATTGTCCAACATAAACTACACAGAGAGCATTGTCCATCATAAACTACACTGAGAGCATTGTCCATCATAAACCACACTGAGAGCGTTGTCCATCATAAACTACACTAAGAGCATTGTCCTTCATAAACTACACTGAGGGCATTGTCCATCATAAACTGCACTGAGAGCATTGTCCAACATAAACTACACAGAGAGCATTGTCCATCATAAACTACACTGAGAGCCGTGTCTATCATAAACTACACTGGGAGCATTGCCCATCATAATCTACACTGAGAGCATTGTCCATCATAAACTACACTGAGAGCATTGTCCATCATAAACCACACTGAGAGCGTTGTCCATCATAAACTACACTAAGAGCATTGTCCATCATAAACTACACTGAGAGCATTGTCCTTCATAAACTACACTGAGAGCATTGTCCAACATAAACTGCACTGAGAGGATTGTCCATCATAAACTACACTGAGGGCATTGCCCATCATAAACTACACTGAGAGCATTGTCCATCATAAACTACACTGAGAGCATTGTCCATCATAAACTACACTGAGAGCATTGTCCAACATCAACTACACTGAGAGCATTGTCCATCATAAAATACACTGAGAGCATTGTCCATCATAAACAACACTGAGAGCATAGTCCATCATAAACTATGCTGAGAGCATTGTCCATCATAAGCTAAACTGAGAGCCATGTCCATCATAAACTACACTGAGAGCATTGTCCATCATAAACTACACTCAAGGCATTGTCCCGCATAAACTACACTGAGAGCATTGTCCATCATAAACTACACTGAGAGCATTGTCCATCATAAACTACACTGAGAGCATTGTCCATCATAAACTACACTGAGAGCATTGTCCTTCATCAACTACACTGAGAGCATTGTCCATCATAAACTACACTGTGAGCATTGGCAATCATAAACTGCACTGAGAGCATTGTCCATCATAAACCACACTGGGAGCATTGTCCATCATAAACTACACTGAGAGCATTGTCCATCGTAAACTACACCAAGAGCATTTTCCATCATAACCTACACTGAGAGCATTGTCCATCATAAACTACACTGGGAGCATTGTTCATCATAAATTACACTGAGAGCATTGTCCATTATAAACTACACTGGGAGCGTTGTCCAAACAAAAACTACACTGAGAGCATTGTCCATCATGAACTACACTGAGAGAATTGTCCATCATAATCTACACTGAGAGCATTGTCCATCATAAACAACACTGAGAGCATTGTGAATCATAAACTACACTGTTAGCATTGTCCATCGTAAACTTCACTGAGAGCATTGTCCATCATAAAGTACACTGATAGCATTGTCCATCATAAAGTACACTGAGAGCATTATCTTTCATAAACTACACTGAGAGCATGGTCCATCATAAACTACACTGAGAGCATTGTCCATAATAATCTACACTGAGAGCATTGTCCATCATAAAATACACTGACAGCATTGTCCATCATAAACTACACTGAGAGCATTGTCCATAATAAACTACACTGAGAGCATTGTCCATCATAATCTACACTAAGAGCATTGTCCATTATAAACAACACTGAGAGCATTGTCCATCATAAACTACACTGATAGCAATGTCCATCATTAACTACACTAAGAGCATTGTCGATCATAAACTACACTTAGAGCACTGTCCATCATAAACGACACTGAGAGCATTGTCCATCATAAACTACACTGAGAGCATTGTCCATCATAATCTACACTGAGAGCATTGTCCATCATAAACAACACTGAGAGCATTGTCCATCATAAACTACACTGAGAGCATTGTCCATCATAAACTACACTGAGAGCATTGTCCAACATAAACTACCCTGAGAGCATTGTCCATCATAAACTACACTGAGAGCATTGTCCATCATAAACTACCCTGAGAGCATTGTCCATCATAAACTACACTGAGAGCATTGTCCATCATAAACTACACAGAGAGCTCTGTCCATCATAAACAACACTGACAGCATTGTCCATCATAAACTACACTGAGAGCATTGTCCATCATAAACTACACTGAGAGCATTGTCCATCATAAACTACACTGAGAGCATTGTCCATCAAAAACTATACTGAGAGCATTGTCCATCATCAACTACACTGTGAGCATTGTCCATCATAAACTACACTGAGAGCATTGTCCATCATAAACTACACTGAGGGCATTGTCCATCATAAACTACACTGAGAGCATTGTCCATCATAAACTACACTGAGAGCATTGTCCATCATAATCTACACTGAGAGCATTGTCCATCATAAACTACACTGAGAGCATTGTCCATCATAAACAACACTGAGAGCATTGTCCTTCATAAACTACACAGAGGGCATTGTCCATCATAAACTACACTGAGAGCATTGTCCATCATAATCTACACTGAGAGCATTGTCCATCATAAACTACACTGAGAGCATTGCACATCATAAACTACACTGGGAGCATCGTCCAACATAAACTACACTGAGAGCATTGTCCATCATAAAAAACACTGAGGGCATTGTCCATCATAAACTACACTGAGAGCATTGTCCTTCATAAACTACACTGAGAGCATTGGCCATCATAAACTACACTGAGAGCATTGTCCATCATAAACTACACTGAGGGCATTGTCCATCATAAACTGCACTGAGAGCATTGTCCAACATAAACTACACAGAGAGCATTGTCCATCATAAACTACACTGAGAGCATTGTCCATCATAAACCACACTGAGAGCGTTGTCCATCATAAACTACACTAAGAGCATTGTCCTTCATAAACTACACTGAGGGCATTGTCCATCATAAACTGCACTGAGAGCATTGTCCAACATAAACTACACAGAGAGCATTGTCCATCATAAACTACACTGAGAGCCGTGTCTATCATAAACTACACTGGGAGCATTGCCCATCATAATCTACACTGAGAGCATTGTCCATCATAAACTACACTGAGAGCATTGTCCATCATAAACCACACTGAGAGCGTTGTCCATCATAAACTACACTAAGAGCATTGTCCATCATAAACTACACTGAGAGCATTGTCCTTCATAAACTACACTGAGAGCATTGTCCAACATAAACTGCACTGAGAGGATTGTCCATCATAAACTACACTGAGGGCATTGCCCATCATAAACTACACTGAGAGCATTGTCCATCATAAACTACACTGAGAGCATTGTCCATCATAAACTACACTGAGAGCATTGTCCAACATCAACTACACTGAGAGCATTGTCCATCATAAAATACACTGAGAGCATTGTCCATCATAAACAACACTGAGAGCATAGTCCATCATAAACTATGCTGAGAGCATTGTCCATCATAAGCTAAACTGAGAGCCATGTCCATCATAAACTACACTGAGAGCATTGTCCATCATAAACTACACTCAAGGCATTGTCCCGCATAAACTACACTGAGAGCATTGTCCATCATAAACTACACTGAGAGCACTGTCCATCATAAATTACACTGAGAGCATTGTCCATCATAAACTACAGTGGGAGCATTGTCCATCATAAACTACACTGAGAGCATTGTCCACCATAAAGTACACTGAGAGCATTGTCCTTCATAAACTACGCCGAGAGCATTGTCCATCATAAACTACACTGAGAGCCTTGTCCATCATAAACTACACTGAGAGCCGTGTCGATCATAAACTACTCTGGGAGCATTGTCCATCATAAACTATACTGAGAGCATTGTCCATCATAAACTACACTGAGAGCATTGTCCATCATAAACTATACTGAGAGCATTGTCTATCATAATCTACACTGAGAGCATTGTCAATCATAAACTACACTGAGAGCGTTGTCCATCATAAATTACACTGAGAGCATTGTCCATCATAAACTACACTGAGAGCATTGTCCATCATAAACTACACTGCAAGCATTGTCCTCATAAACTACACTGGGAGCATTTTCAATCATAAACTACACTGAGAGCATTGTCCGGCATAAACTACACTGAGAGCATTGTCCATCATAAAAAACACTGAGGGCATTGTCCATCATAAACTACACTGACAGCATTGTCCATCATAAACAACACTGAGAGCATTGTCCTTCATAAACTACACTGAGAGCATTGGCCATCATAAACTACACTGAGAGCATTGTCCATCATAAACTACACTGAGGGCATTGTCCATCATAAACTACACTGAGAGCATTGTCCATAATAAACTACACTGAGGGCATTGTCCATCATAAACTGCACTGAGAGCATTGTCCAACATAAACTACACAGAGAGCATTGTCCATCATAAACTACACTGAGAGCCGTGTCTATCATAAACTACACTGGGAGCATTGCCCATCATAATCTACACTGAGAGCATTGTCCATCATAAACTACACTGAGAGCATTGTCCATCATAAACTACACTGAGAGCGCTGTCCATCATAAACTACACTGAGAGCATTGTGCATCATAAACTACACTGAGAGCATTGTCTAAAATAAACTTCACTGGGAGCATTGTCAATCATAAACTACACTGAGAGCATTGTCCATCATAGACTACACTGAGAGCATTGTCCATCATAAACTACACTAAGAGCATTGTCCATCATAAACTTCACTGAGAGCATTGTCTATCATAAACTACACTGGGAGCATTGTCCATCAAAAACTACACTGAGAGCATTGTCCATTATAAACTGCACTGGGAGCATTGTCCATCATAAAATACACTGATGGCATTGTCCATCATAAACTGCACTGAGAGCATTGTCCACAATAAACTACACTGAGAGCATTGTCCACAATAAACTACACTGAGAGCATTGTCCATCATAATCTACACTGAGAGCATTGTCCATTATAAACAACACTGAGAGCATTGTCCATCATAAACTACAATGATAGCAATGTCCATCATTAACTACACTAAGAGCATTGTCCATCATAAACTACACTGAGAGCTCTGTCCATCATAAACTACACTGAGAGCATTGTCCATCATAAACTACACTGAGAGCATTGTCCATCATAAACTACACTGAGAACATTGTCCATCATAAACTACACTGAGAGCATTGTCCATCATAAACAACATTGAGTGCATTGTCCATCATAAACTACACTGGGAGCATTGTTCATCATAATCTACACTGAGAGCATTGTCCATCATAAACAACACTGAGAGCATTGTCCATCATAAACTACACTGAGAGCATTGTCCATCATAAACTACACTGAGAGCATTGTCCAACGTAAACTAGCCTGAGAGCATTGTCCATCATAAACTACACTGAGAGCATTGTCCATCATAAACTACACTGAGACCATTGTCCATCATAAACAACACTGAGAGCATTGTCCATCATAAACTACACTGAGAGCATTGTCCATCATAAACTACACTGAGAGCATTGTCCATCAAAAACTATACTGAGAGCATTGTCCATCATAAACTACACTGAGAGCATTGTCCATCATAAACTACACTGAGAGCATTGTCCATCATAAACTACACTGAGGGCATTGTCCATCATAAACTACACTGAGAGCATTGTCCATCATAAACTACACTGAGAGCATTGTCCATCATAATCTACACTGAGAGCATTGTCCATCATAAACTACACTGAGAGCATTGTCCATCATAATCTACACTGAGAGCATGGTCCATCAAAAACTACACTGAGAGCATTGTCCATCATTATCTACACTGAGAGCATTGTCCATCATAAACTACACTGAGAGCATTGTCCATCATAAACTACACTGAGGGCATTGTCCATCATGATCTACACTGAGAGCATTGTCCATCATAAACTACACTGGGTGCATTGTCCATCATAATCTACACTGAGGGCATTGTCCATCATAAACAACACTGAGAGCACTGTCCATCATAAACTACACTGAGAGCGTTGTCCATCATAAACTACACTGAGCGCATTGACCATCACAAACTACACTGAGAGCATTGTCCATCATAAACAACACTGAGAGCATTGTCCATCATAAACTACACTGAGAGCATTGTCCAACATACACTACACTGAGAGCATTGTCCATCATAAACTTCACTGAGAGCATTGTCCAACATACACTACACTGAGAGCATTGTCCATCATAAACTACACTGAGAGCATTGTCCATCATAAACTACACTGAGAGCATTGTCCACCATAAACTACACTGAGAGCATTGTCCATAATAAACTACACTGAGAGCATTGTCCATCATAAACTACACTGAGAGCATTGTCCATCATAATCTACACTGAGAGCACTGTCCATCATAAACTACACTGAGAGCATTGTCCATCATAATCTACACTGAGAGCATTGTCCATCATAAACTACACTGAGAGCATTGTCCATCATAATCTACACTGATGTAAGATTCGAAATTTTCAGCAATAATCACGCAAGAAAACAGGATAAAAAAAGACAGTTTATTGACCAAAGTAAGCTTGCACAGAAAAACCTTTGATAAAAGGGCATACAAAATGGCCACGGGGCC
Organism: Somniosus microcephalus; assembly: GCF_052327205.1. Classification (NCBI taxonomy): domain Eukaryota; kingdom Metazoa; phylum Chordata; class Chondrichthyes; order Squaliformes; family Somniosidae; genus Somniosus; species Somniosus microcephalus. The sequence goes on along the minus strand of NC_140996.1, from coordinate 76,177,685 downwards.
TCGTGATCAGTTTCTGGACCATTTGTTTTCTGTTACTGCAAGCCAGACAGGCTTGTGGATTGAAAACAGCAAGCCCGCGAAAGCCAGTATCGGGAAACCGAAACTCAGGGAAACAGCATACATATTCAATCGATTCTAAGTACAGGACGGTTTCAGGCTAACAGGATGGGGCCCATTAAGATATGGCGGACAATGCATGAACACTTATACCCATTTAATGTACAAAGGAGAAACCGTTTAACAGCCATCAAGGGAAATCTCCGGACCGATCAATATGCGAACCGAGTCACGGTGACAATGTAAAAGACATTAAAAGTCATTATCGGCCAGGAAAGCCAGTTAAGTTATCACCGGCTCCCGTTACAAGACAAAGCGCCCCTGCAGAGATTTCTGCCCGCCAAAATTAATACAAAGACAGGACTATGATTTGGCGGGAGATAAGACTGTCCCAAAAGGGTATAACTATGGATTGAAAGTCCATCAAAAAAAGGCGGTGACGGTTACACTGATCCAGGATCAAGTTCACGTTTCACTTCTTCGGAATTCGACCAAGACGTCTCTTCTTTTCGAGGACGCTTCGGACAGACTTTTCAGTGCAAGGCAGCACTTCGATTTCGGGACACGATCGGTGTTCAGCCAGACAAGGCTCGGCCACGACGGGAAGATGACAAGGGTGGCCCAGCTGCTGTTGTCGGGAGATCATCGACGACCCAGGCCGAAGGAGAAGACACCCTCGAGAAAAAACCGACGATCCAGGTCGGATAAAAAGGACATTCCGAGCCTAGCCAGGCAAGGTCTCGACACGTGCATCCATTTCTTCAATATCACATTGGTGGCAGGGACTGCTCCATGAACCCAAATCGAAACTAGTGGATCTCAACCTTGACGAGCGCTCATCGAGGCTGTGTCTACCCCGCCGCCTCGAGAGAGAGAGAGAGAGAGAGAATATCGACTGCGCCAGAAGTTTCCAGATACACGTGACGACGGAAAGCTGTGCCAAAGATTGCAAACCCCTTTTTGCGATTCTGATAGTGGTGAGCATGATCCCGAGTTCCTCAAATCGAAACTTAGTTTAGGTATTTAGGGGAGGGAGTAAGGTTAAATCGTAATGTGTTTCCCCTTTTACGACGTGCCGTGTGTTCCCCATTTCCATAGAGTCAAGTTCATAAATTTGTGCATGATTGTAGTTACTTTAATCTGTGCCTATGACATGTATTTTGTAATGCTTCAAACTGTTTAAAAATAAAAGCATCCATTTCGTGCTATTCAACCTGGTCTATTGAGTCCTTTCTCTGCACTACAGTTCTCTGCATCTAAGTCCAAAGTCTAGAACCGTAGGGGAGAGTGGGTCGAACCACTCAAGGGTAATTATTGCACAAAGCCTGGCAGGAGACCAGAACGAGCAAGAGAAACCCCCTACAGAAATGGTGACCGCGGCAGGACCTTGGCAGCAGGAAAGTCGTGTGTTAGATCAAGGTCTGAATACACGAAATGTGATGGATGAAAGAATTATGTTTTTGGAAAAGTCAACCTCACAAAACAATGGATATCTGACCTATTAAGGGATAGGCGCCCGCTAGACGCAGCCATCAAGTGGACAGAGGTTAAAGAGCATAAGAAATCTGTAGAAAAGGCAGTCTGGCTGATGTGCTACAAGAAGCAAGTCCAGCTTTTGGACCAAGTCGTTGCAGCACAAACAGCCCAGATCAAAGGTTCGCTTACAGACGTAGGGGAAAAGGTTGCGGGAGGTCAAAAACTGATTGAATCGCTTAACGCGCTGAATCAGGAACGCCACTCCACAACTCGCTGCCATGAAACCCGGTAGAGTATTTAAAATGTCAGGTCATTGAAGCCAAGGCCTGTGAAGGTAGAATGAGAGAGAGGTGTTTCCTTCTAGCAAAGCAAATAGAGACCCAAGAGGAATAACTTCTGAGAGCCAGGGCAGCATATAAGATGGCCATGGAGGATAGATCTGAGAGCACCGACCACAGCGCTTGCCGCCGGGAGCAAGAGGACCTGAGAATGGCCCTAGCCAAGGCAAACGGGTTGGTGTGTCTCATAAACCCACCAGCGAGCCAGCTATTGCTAGCCAAGGAATCCAAAAAACCGATTCCACAATAGATAGTTCAGGAACTAACCCCCGAACCCTCTGTGCCTCCTGCTTATGATGAGTCTTGGACTCCGGGGAAGGAAACGGAGACGGTAGATGAAGAGATTCTTGAGGTAGAGCAACACCAGATAGTAGAAACATAGAAACACATAGAAACATAGAAGATAGGAGCAGGAGTAGGCCATTCGGCCCTTCGAGCCTGCTCCGCCATTCAACGAGATCATGGCTGATCATCCAAACCCTAGCACCCGGTCTCTACACCGACAGCCATCCCACCCAAGCCCTATCCCCGTAACCCCGTAACCCCACGTATTTAATCCCCCCTAACACTAAGGACCAATTTTTTTTTTTATCATGGCCAATCAACCTAACCCGCACATCTTTGGACTGTGGGAGGAAACCAGAGCACCCGGAGGAAGCCCACGCAAACACGGGGAGAATGTGCAAACTCCACACAGACAGTCACCCGAGGCCGGATTTGAACCCGGGCCCCTGGCGCTGTGAGGCAACAGTGCTAACCACTATGCCACCGTGCAGCCGGGGCCGGCGCCGATGTGTCCAACTCGACACCGGAGGCTCGGTCCGAATGAAGACAATGGCGAGGACGGACCCCTTGTGAATCAGATCATAATGCCCCACAGCGCACAACAGCTGAGGGCAATGATAAGTCACATCCCAAAACTCTCCGAGTCAGGAGATCCCTCCGTCCATTTTAGGGATGTGGAGCAGACCGCAGCAGTTAATGACTGCGACGGGGCTGAACAGTCTAAGATGCTGCTGTTCTCCCTGGACAGCTCGCTCCTCCAGTGTCTCCCTGACGAGAGCAAGAGAGGGCACAGGGAATATGAATTGTTACGGGACGAGATCCTGGAGATTATAGGAGAGGGTGATGGAACTCCGTTCCTCTGTTTAGAAAAGACAGTGCAGCTAGAGGGAGAACCCCCACGGGTTTTCGCCGGAAGGTTGTGGCCCATGTATCGGCGCAGCTGCCCGGGAGGACCGGAACGGAACGCGCTAAATGATGAACAAAGGGCTCATTGGCTCCGGTGCCTGGTAGCAGGTTGCTTGCCAATAGTGAGGGAGCAGGCCAAAGCATGGTTTGACCCCACTAACGCCCGCTCCATGGAGGAACTAGTACTTGATCAGCTCACGATCAGTTACAGGAACAACAAGGGTAGGAAAACGCCTGCTTTAAAAGGAAAGGTACATGAGGCAAGGCCCGCAGCTTCTGCTAAAAAGGAATGGCATCAGGAGGGGAATCGCCCTCCCCAAGCCAACAGCAGTTGTTACGGGTGTGGGAAGGAGGGTCATTGGCGCAAGGACTGTAGAAATCCATGGAAGGATAAGAGAGAGAGAATGTTCGCCGCAGCCCAAGCCCGAGCCCAAGCCCAGACCGTTGCCCCAGCACCAGTCCAAGCCCAAGCCCAGACCGCTGCCCCAGCACCAGCCCAGAACCCAACCGTAGCCCCTGCCCCAACAACAGGAGGTGGTGCGGTTGTGGATCCCGCTACGATAGAGTCAATCTTGGAGACTATGCGGTCCCTGATGACCTCGCAGGGGAAGGTAGCGGTCGCCAACAGCCCTATCGCTCCCGAGACCCCAACCGAAGCACCTAAATGACTGATGCCTGCGCAGCCCATCTACTTGTGTCCGCTCCGCTATGACGCCTGGAGAAGACCTGTGGTGGAAATGGAGGTGGAAAGGGAAAAGGGTAGTTACCTGTTGGATACGGGAGCTTCGTGTACCGTGATCCACACAGCTAGACCTTTTGCCTCACCTCTGTCCACCCAGGCTCCATTCTTAGTAGCGGGTTTCACAGGCAGAGAACAGGCTGGCGCGTACTCCATCCCGCTCTCCATTCATTTGGGAGCACTCCACACCACATGGACGTGTATCCTATTGAAGTGGAGTGAGGGGGGTGGAAAATGCATCCTCGGAGCTGATTTCTTGGTGGAACACGGGATCCTCGTGGACCTGAGAAATCACTGTCTCTGGGGAGCCGAGAGCGGTTTAGGTAAGGTAGTCGTAATCCCAGGGAGGGAAAAAAAGGGGGCCCTGTGCACCATGAAGCTGTCAGGAGGTTACGATCTCGAGCTCATGGTAGCGAACGTCCCAACGGACTTGCAGGCGTGTGTGTCGGAAAATCTGACCGCGTTTGCCACCCACAAGCACGACTGCGGGAGAGTCACTGGGTTTGAAGTCAGCGTAGACGGGGACCCCATGATCCGACCCCAAAAGCAGTATAATTTCCCCAAGGAGGCAGAACCCGACATGGAGACCGCAATATCTTCATTGGTGCAGCAGGGCGTATTGAGACCAATAGCCACTCACGTGAACTCCCCCTTATGGCCGGTAAAGAAGCCGGACAATTCGTGGAGAGCCACGGTGGACTATAGAGTCCTCAATAGTAACATCCCAGCCTGCGCGCCCACGGTAGCAGCAGTTGCAGACCTAATAGGGAGTATTCCAGCATCGGCAACCACGTTCACGGTGCTGGACATCTCGAACGGTTTCTGGTCCATTCCGCTGCGGCGGGAGGATCAGTACAAGTTTGTCTTTACTTTCAAAGGGCAACAGTACACTTGGAACTGCTTGCCACAGGGTTTTCACAACAGCCCCAGCATTTTCCATCAATGCATGGCGGGGAGTTTTAAAGAGTTTAGCCAGCCCAACCAGATAGTACAGTATGTGGACGACCTACTCCTGTTCACGGACACAAGGGAGGAGCACGGCCCACTATTAGCCGAATTATTGGAACTGTTAGAAAGGAAGGGTTTCAAAGTAAACCTAAAGAAAGCACGGATCGGCCAGCAGGAAGTCAAATTCCTGGGTCTGGCCATCCGCGCTGGAGAAAGAGCCATAGATAAGGCCAGAAGGGAATCAGTACAAGATCTGCCGATCCCCAACACAGTAACGGGTGTAAGGTCCTTTTTGGGATTGACCGGGTACTGCAGAGATTTCATCGAGGACTATGCTGCCACAGCAGCCCCGCTACTCCGACTCTTACACAAGGGAGTCGAGTGGTCTTGGGATGAGGGGTGCCAGGCAGCATTCGAGAAGTTGAAAAGAGATCTGCAGACCGCGCCAGCCCTAGGGGCCATAGATGGGGGAGAGGAGTTCTTCCTGGAGGTAGCCGCTAGTGGGGACAGCCTGAGCGCCGTGTTGCTCCAGGAGCGGCACGGCAAGCTGAGACCGGTAGTTTATTCCTCCAGGGTGCTCACAGATGTGGAGAGGAGTTTCTCCAATTGCGAACGGCATCTCCTGGCCACGCATTGGGCTGTGAACAGATCAGTGATCTTCACAGGAACCTCTCCCATCACGCTCCTCACCCATCACACCCCCACAAAGATGCTTCTGGATGGAAGGATTAAGGATGGGACCGAAAGCAGCGCTCGGATTGCGCGCTGGACCCTCCTCCTTTCCCAGATGGATTTCAAAGTTAAAGGCCTCTGCGAGCCAAAGCTCGCAGCCAACATGGTATATCCCGGAACAGCCCATCGGTGTTCCGTAGAAGGGGTATGGGAGGTCAACATAGGTTTACGGGCCGGGATACACCCCACAGGCCGCGAAATCTACGTCGACGGTTCTAGCACTGTATCTGCTGGCGAATGACTCACAGGGTGTGGAGTTTATGACCCTGCGGCAAACATTGCCCTGGCAATTAAGCTCCCCAGCACTATGAGCGCACAGCAGGCTGAACTGTCTGTGGTGGCGTACGTGGTTACCCACCCCGAGATTTTTCCAACCCCATACACGATTTGCTCAGAAAGCATGTTCACATGCAATTCGTGTACAGAGTACCTCGCCATCTGGTCCCGCCGTGGATATACCTCCACGGACGGGCGGCCTTTAACAGTTAAGCCCTTGCTGGAAAAGATCCTGGCAGCTGTGGGAGAGGAAGGGGAGGTGTTCATCCATAAGGTGAAGGCTCATTCCACCACAGAACCCCGCAGTCAGGGCAACCAGCAGGCGGATGCGCTAGCCAGGGAGGGTGCCCGCAACGGCATTCTCTGGGACCCCTATGGACCCGGACCCGTGGCGGCGATCCAAGGCAGGGAGGGAATTCCAGGGAACACAGGGGTGACACCGCCCCCAGACCTAAAGACCGTCCAAACCCTGGATCCCGCCCTAAAAGCAGTCCTAAAAGCCATCACAGAAGGCAAGCAGGTAGAGGGTCCGTACAGTACGGCAGCCCTCTCAGTCAAAGAAGGCATGCTGTTCCGAGAGGAGCAGTGGGTTGTGCCGCAGCAGCACCGGAGGGAATTCCTGCAACTGGCCCACGAGGGTCCAGGGGCAGGACACCCCGGGCCTGAGGTTACCTGGCAGCGGGTAGAGCAGGCGGGATGGTGGCCGGGACTTCGGGACAATGTCCGCGAATTCTGCACAAGCTGTCTTGTGTGCGCTGATGTGCCTCAATAAGTTCCGAGACTCGATGTTAGCGAAACAAAACAAGGCTTTTATTAAATTAGAAAGTAACACGTAAAAGAGAGAGATGTCTTCCTTCTGGAGGCTGAGGCCAGACTGAGCCAGCTTACAAAAGGGGCCAGGTATGGGCAGAGCCCTACACACAGCACATTCCAGCACATTCCAATACATAATACAATGAGGACTGGGGGAAGGGAAATGACACTGAAACCGACCACAGTCACAGGCAGTGATGAATGGAATATATTTCATCACATTCACCCCTTCTATAGATTTAGTCTGTTCGGGGGTTTGATAGTCCTCTGCGACCGACGTGGTGCCGCGGGTGTCGGCTGGGTGTCCCCGGTAGCCTCCTGGGTCTCTGCCGGGGGTGCCGCCAGGGTTGTTGAAGGGGTAGTTGGTGGGGGTGCCGTTGGTCGATGTTCTTCCGGGGTTGATGAAAGAGTAGTGGGTGGGTAAGGGTTGCTGTGATCGTTGAAAAGAGTAGTGGGTGGGTAAGAATTGCTGTGATCGTTGTCGCTGCTATTGCCGTGGTTGTTGTCGATGCCGGCTGGGGCGACGTCTTTTATGGACACGGTGTCCTCCCTTCCGTCGGCGTGCCGGACATATGCGTATTGGGGGTTGGCGTGGAGTAGGTGAACTGGCTCCACGAGAGGGTCCGTCTTGTGGCCCCTCACATGCCTTCGCACGAGTACCGGACCTGGGGTGGAGAGCCATGATGGCATGGATACACCTGAGGTGGATTTCCGAGGAAAGACAAACATACGTTCATGAGGCGTGGCATTAGTGGTCGTACACAATAGCGACCGTATCGAATGGAGCACATCCAAGAGGACTTCCTGCCAGCGGGAGATAGGGAGGCCCTTGGTCCTTAGAGCTAGAGTGACTGCTTTCCACACTGTCCCGTTCTCTCGCTCCACCTGGCCGTTACCCCGGGGGTTGTAGCTGGTGGTACGGCTCGTGGCGATCCCCTTGGACAGCATGTACTGGCGTAGCTCTTCACTCATGAAGGACGCCCCCCTATCCGTATGGATGTAGCTCGGCATACCGAACAGGCAGAACAGGCTGTTGAGGCATTTAATGACCGTGGCGCTGGTCATGTCTGGGCAGGGGAAGGCGAATGGGAACCGGGAGTATTCGTCCACAATGTTCAGGAAGTAAACATTGCGGTCGACGGACGGGAAGGGGCCCTTGAAATCTAAGCTGAGCCGCTCAAAGGGCCGTGTAGCTTTGATTAAGTGGGCTCTATCTGGGCGGTAGAACCGAGGCTTGCACTCAGCGCAAGTGCGGCAGTTCCTGGTCAGAGACCAAACTTCCTCAATCGAGTAGGGTAAGTTACGGGACTTTATGAAGTGGAACAGCCGCGTGACCCCTGGGTGGCAGAGGTCGTTGTGGAGGGTCTGTAGCCGATCCCCGGTGGCGCTGGCACACATCCCTCGTGAGAGGGCGTCAGGGGATTCGTTAAGGGCCCCTGGCCGGTAAATGATGTCGTACTCGAAGGTGGAGAGCTCGATCCGCCACCTAAGAATCTTATCATTTTTAATCTTCCCCCTCTGTTTATTGTTGAACATAAACGCTACCGACCGCTGGTCGGTAAGTAGAGTGAAGCGTTTGCCGGCTAGGTAGTGGCGCCAGTGGCGCACTGCCTCCACGATGGCTTGGGCCTCCTTTTCCACGGAGGAGTGTCTGATCTCGGGGCCTTGGAGGGTCCTCGAGAAGAAAGCTACGGGCCGCCCCGCCTGGTTGAGGGTGGCCACCAAGGCGAAGTCAGACGCATCACTTTCCACTTGAAATGGAGTGTTCTCGTCCACTGCCTGTAGCGTGGCCCACTCAATATCCTGCTTAATGCTTTTGAAGGCGGCGTGGGCCTCAGCAGAGAGCGGAAAAGAGGATGCTTTCAAGAGGGGGCGGGCTTTGTCGGAGTAGTTGGGGACCCATTGGGAATAATAAGAAAATAACCCCAGGCACCTTTTCAGGGCTTTGGGAGTGTTGGGCAGGGGCAGCTCCCGTAGGGGGCGCAATCGGTCGGGGTCTGGTCCGATTTCCCCATTCTCCACCACACTGCCTAGTATGCAGAGGCGCGTGGTGTTGAAAACGCATTTGTCCTCATTGTAGGTGAGGTTGAGTTTTTGTGCGGTTTCCAGGAACCTCTCGAGGTTCGAGTCGTGATCCTGCTGATTGTGGCTGCAGATGGTGACGTTGTCGAGGTTGGGGAAGGTTGCCTGCAAGTGGTGGTCATCGACCATGCGGTCCATCTCCCTCTGAAAGACCGAGACCCCATTCGTCACCCCAAAGGGGACTCTGAGGAATTGGTAGAGGCGTCCGTTCGCCTCGAAGGCGGTGTACGGGCGGTCCTCTGGTCTGATAGGGAGCTGGTGGTACGCTGACTTGAGGTCGATGGTGGAGAACACCCGGTATTGGGCGATTTGGTTCACCATTTCTGATATGCGGGGTAGCGGGTAGGCGTCTAGTAGGGTGTACCTGTTGATCGTTTGACTATAGTCGATCACCATCCGTTTCTTCTCACTACCCCTTACCACTACCACTTGGGCGCGCCACGGGCTGTTGCTGCGTTCAATAATGCGCTCTTTCAGGAGCCTGTCTACCTCGGTCGCGATAAACCGCCTGTCCTCCCAGCTGTACCTCCTGCTTTTGGTCGCTATTGGCCGGCAGTTAGGTGTAAGGTTCGCAAATAGCGAAGGTGGCTTTACCTTCAGGGTAGCCAGACCGCACACTGTGAGGGGCGGCTGGGACCCACCGTACTTGAGCGTGATGCTTTCGTGGTTGCACTGGAAATCCAGGCCCAAGATCACGCTCGCACATAGGTTCTTCATGATTAACACTTTAAAATTATCGTATACAGTTCCGTTAATGCCCAATTGTACCGTGCAGTAACCCAGAATGGTCGATGTCTGGGTTTTATCAGCCATAGAGATGGTACCCTGAGTAGGGACCACCTTTAGGGAGAGTTGCTGTGCCAGTTCAGGGTGGATAAAACTCTCCGTGCTTCCACTGTCAATTAAACATTTAACCCGGCACCCGTTTACCTCGATATCCACCATTGATTTGGATAGCGGGTGCGGCCTGGTCTGGTCCACTGTGACCGATGCCACTGTAGGGCCCTGATCGATACAAGATGGCGTCCACGCTGTCTGCTCATAAGATGGCGGACCCCACGAGGTCGGGCAAGATGGCGTCCAAGATGGCCGCTCCCACGGCGCACACGCGGCGGTTGCGGGTTTCCCGGCGGTGGGTTTTCCGGCGGGGTTCCCTCTGCACACCTTCCCGAAGTGCCCCTTTTTACCGCACTTAAAGCAGGTGGTGCCTTTCGCCGGGCACAGGTTTCTGGTGTGCTTTGGCTGCCCGCAGAAGTAGCAGTTGGGTCCCTGGCGCGTCGCGGCTGTCGTAGGGCTTCTGGGGGGAGAGCTGGGCCCCACCGGTGTCGGGCTGCCGGGCGGGGAAGATGCCTTCCAAGATGGCGGCACCCTCGGTGCGCACGTGGTGGCGTGGACGGCGCGGGCTGAAGAGTAGGCGTCCGAGTTTCTCTGGGCCACATCCAGGGACCGCGCGGTGTCCGCAGCCTGTTTCAGGTCCAACCCCGTTTTTTCCAGCAGTCTTTGCCGGATGTAAGTGGAGCTGAGGCCTGTGATAAAGGCATCGCGAACAAGCTCGTCGGTGTACACTGCGGCTTTTACATCTCGGCACTTACAGTCTTTGCCAAGCATTTTCAGGATGCTTAGGAACTCCTCCACCGATTCCCCAGGTCGCTGTGCGCGAGTAGCGAGTAGATGCCTAGCATACACCTCATTCGTAGGCTGCTGGTAATGCGCCTTTAAGATGTCGCAGGCGGCCAGGTACGTATCGGCGTCTTGGATGAGGGGTAAACCCGGTGGCTTACCCAATTCCACAGAATTCCGAGTCTCATCCTCGCAGCGTCCGTAGCGTCTTTGACGGCTGCGGAATTGTCCAGGAAGAATTCCATACGCTCAAACCAGTGTCCGAAGCGTGCTGATGCGTCCGGAGCATGTTGATCCAAATCCAAACGTTCGGGTTTCAGGAGTTGGTCCATAGTGTTGAAAAATAATTTAATAAAATTGATGTGCCTCAATAAGTTCCGAGACTCGATGTTAGCGAAACAAAACAAGGCTTTTATTAAATTAGAAATTAACACGTAAAAGAGAGAGATGTCTTCCTTCTGGAGGCTGAGGCCAGACTGAGCCAGCTTACAAAAGGGGCCAGGTATGGGCGGAGCCCTACACACAGCACATTCCAGCACATTCCAATACATAATACAATGAGGACTGGGGGAAGGGAAATGACACTGAAACCGACCACAGTCACAGGCAGTGATGAATGGGATATATTTCATCACATGCGCTGCAAACAACCCAGACCCCCACAAAAGGAATGTGCCCATGGGGCACATCAGGAGGGTAGAGGGACCATGGCAGTCGATTCAGGTCGACTACATAGGGCCCCTGCCCACCGCCCAGGGAGGATATAAGTACTGCCTTGTCCTGGTAGATGTGTTCACCAAATGGGTAGAAGCTTTCCCGTGCAGAACAGCTACGGCACTGGGCACTGCTAAGATCTTGATTCGGGAAGTGTTCTCATGGTGGGGACTCCCCCGTTTTGTAGAGTCCGACCAAGGGAGTCAGTTCACCGGTCAAGTAATGCAGAACGCTCTCATGCTCTTGGGCATTGAGGGGAAGCGGCACGTAGCATACAATCCCCAGTCATCCGGGATTGTTGAACGCATGAATCGGACCCTCAAGGAAAAGCTGAGGAAAGAGACAATGGGCTCGCCCCAGAAATGGGCGGAGGTCCTGCCTTTAGTCCTCATGGCGATCCGAGCCAGCCAGTCCAAAAGTACGGGGTATTCCCCGCACGAATTAATGACTGGAAGGATCATGCGAACACCCACCCATGTACTAGCCCCGGTGCTCACTGAGGGCCAGCTCCGAGAGGTGAAGCGAGACAAATTCGTCCAAACCCTTTTGGAGCGCCTGAAACAGATTTATGGGCAGGCGGCTGGGAACATGGGAAGACAGCACCAGGGAAATCGACTGTTACTGGAACCTCGTAAGCAACAAGAGTGGGTAGTCGGAGACCAGGTCATGGTCCGAAACTACGCCAGGGTAGGGAGTTTTGAACCACTGTACATGGGGCCGTACAGCATTGTAGACAAGGCCAGCCCCATGGTTTATGCAGTGAAGGTGCCCCGACGTACCAAATGGTTTCACATTAACCAGTGTAAACTGTTTAAATCGGGTGCACAAGGGCCAACAAAAGGGACCAGGTCTGAGAACAAAAATCCTCAGCCTGTAACAGAGTCACAGACCACACAGGCTGGAACAGTAGCCTGTGTGAAGGGAGGGGCCACCCCATCGGAGTGGGAGGTCTCCCCTCTAATTTGGGATTCGGACGAGGAAGAGCCCGAACAGCTCAACCTCGCCTTAGACCCAATCACGGAGGAGGAAGAGTCAGAGGACGACGATCCCGCCCTCGACTCAAGCTTGGGGGAGGTAGGGAATGGGGGCGGAGACTCACTACCTGTAGGGACAGGTGAGGTGGAGTCGGAAGCCCAAATCCCGGCCCCGGGGGGGCGGAGCCTGAGGGAGGGGAACTGGAGCCGGCAGCTGTGGTGGAACCACAGGCTGTGACGGTGACAGTCCCAACCCCCGGTCCATCAGCCCCGGGAGCCTCACCCAAAGAAGCCCCTCGTAGGTCGACTCGAGCGCCCCAGCCCAGAAAGTTTTGGCCAGATTCTCCCCATTTTTCCCAACCTCGGTTTAGAGCAGCCCCAGAAAGGCATGGTTCCCGTTCAACAGTGATAGGCTGCGGGGGATCAAAGCCGAAGGCCAGTGCAGCCCCACCACAGGGTGTGGCACGCTGCAGCCCTCACAGGAATTCAGTAGGCCGCCCGGCGGAGGGCGGCGCTGTACATAAGTTAAGTTAGGTAATTATGATAATAGTTTAAGGAATATAAAGTTTACGGTGTTAAGAAATGTTAAGAGTACAATTTTGAAGTCTGCCCGGTATGTGTGCTTGTTTGGGAGCGGGGTCCAGGAACCCGAGCGTCCATTTAATTAGGCCAGCACCTATTGGGAGCCTGGCTACATCATTTTATTGGTTACAGAAACCTGGGATATGATGAAAAGGATTCTCATCGTGTTCGTGGCGATCGGGTGCGGCTGGGCCTACCGAAGCTGCACCAAGGACGTCATCATCTTCGGGTGTTCCGGGGACACGGCCCCCATCGCAACGGATGGGACAGGGGAGTGAGAGGTTGAGGAAACCGCCACCTACTTCCACCAGGGGAGATGGCCAGGTTGGCTGGGGACGAATTCTACGGAATTCTCCAGCAATTTCGGTTTTGCCTACCAAGAGACTTCGTTAACGTGCCCTCGGGTGAGGATCCTTGCACCCAGAGTCAGCGTTACAGTGGGAAAGAGGAGCTGTCTGGTGTGTAATGGGAACGTACCACTAAGGTGATGGTGGTGGCTGCGAAAGCTGGGAAAGGACATGAAGAACTCTACGGTCGAGTGGGAGCGACTGGGTAATAATACCCATCAGACTATTACGGGGACTCACGGACAATTACGTGTGTGTTGGGACAAATGGTGGGAACCAGATGAAGGAATATATGTCTGTATGTGGGGTTCAAAACGCGTTTGCCCCAAGGGCGTATCCATCTTCTTCCAGAAGCAGTGGCAGGATGAAGGAAAGGGGATGAGATGGGATGTCAGCACTCGAGCGTGCGGAGCCCCATACTCCCCTATTCCGGTAAACGCCACTGAACTCATCACCCGCCCACGCAAGCCCCTGCCCACGCTTCTGGTGGCACTAGCCCAGAAAGAAGGGTGCCCAACCACCACCAAGGGACCCGGGAACGGTTTAGTATTGGTACCCACCGGTCAGGTGCTGTACCAAGGGGTACACTACGCGGTGGCCTCAGTGATTTTAAACCTCACTGAGGTACGATTGCCGGAGTAGTGTCCCAAAGAAACGGAACAATTATAACAGGTCCTGTTAACCCGAATGTTTAGACAGTTTTACGAGTTTGACTTTGCCGACATCAACAAAGACAAATTATACACCACACCACCAGAAGTTTTGGATCGAGTCGGGAGGCAGAGAAGGGGTACAGTAAATGACATATTCACTGCTTTTAATACCGGGACATCTGTCGTCAACGCTCTAGATAACGTGGAGCTGCAGACACAGATCAACGGTTTAAAAGCCCAGTTAAGGAACATACTGACAGACGAAAATAAGGTAGTGGGTTCTGAGTTACATGAGGACCAGGCCATGACACTACACTTTAAGGAAATAATAGCTGAGCTGGAGAAACACGCGAGAACGGTAAATGCGCTCATTAAGGAGGATCGGAATGCATCCGATCAAGCTGCGCAAAACGAGGCCTGTGTGCTATACGGGGCGTGGTTACTGGGCGAGGGCCGCAGTAATCTTGAGGATTTAAAACAGGGTTTGGTCTCGTCCTGGATCAGCAACAAGCACTTGCAAGCGCTCCACCCTTTTGAGAATGCATTAAGCCCATGCCAGCTCAGACTAGCTGCAGAAGTGTACCCAGTCCCAGTGGACTGCGGACGTTCGAATCATACTATCATGGGAATAGTGGTAAGAATGCCGGTGTTGGATCCCGCAGCAAAGCCCGCCCCGTTATAGAGGGTGGAGAACATTGGAGTCATTCAGGGGGGCGCACACATTCGTTACGCAGTGGTCTCGCCTTACATCATCAGATGGGAGCGTACAATGACAGGCACCGACCTCTCGGGGTGTCGGAGCCGGGGAGCACACATCATCCTGTGTCCCCAGCACTTGAATGCCTTTTTGAAACCACAGTGTGGGTTCAGAACCGCTAGTGCGAAGCCGATAAATTGCACCATGGAGGCAATGGCAGAGGACCATGTTTCCCCGCAGGTAGCATATATCGGGGGTGGGACATACTGCGTCACCACTGCAGCACCTCACTACCGCAACAGACAACACGAGTGGTGTTCGATCAGTGATAGCAGTTTCTGTTTCAAACCCAGGGCCGAGGTTCAATTGGCACAACAACGAATTGTCCCCATTCCTGCACCCTCCACCGTTCACCTCACTGTCAAAGAGAATTTCACGGACTTTCAACGATTCGTTGCGCATTTTGGTTATGTCATTCCCCCTCTTCCCGAACACCTCACCAAGATTTTAAAAGCCATTATAGTTTCACAGAAACATTTTTACACACTGGAGCAGAAGACTTTAGAGATAGGAAAAGACATATTGGACATAGTCATCCCACTATGGTGGGACTTGTTCACTAACATAGAGGTCCCGGCCTGGATTAGAATAGCATCCCACATCCTAGTAGTGTGTCAGGTTTTAATTGTGATATTTTTGCTATTCGTGCATTGCAAAAGAGGCAAACGCCTCCAGAGGCACGAGAACACAGGAGAATGGAGAGAACGCTATGTGCGAATGGGGGAAGAAGACACCCCACTTTAAGTTGCTAGTATTGAAGGTTAAGCGTCCCTCCATTTTTAGATTTTGGCCATTTGCGTGTTTTTGTTTTAAGCATATGAATATTGTTATGTTATTAGTCGTTCTCAAGTTTTTGGATGAATAAAAGGTGTATGTAGGTGGTGCAAGAGGGTATCAACCCCTGCACATCTGACAGATGAATGTGTTATAGTTTAAGAAGTGCGGCCTATGATTGTCCAAATGTGCAAAAGGTAATTTTCGTTTTTTTCGGAAATGGGAACTGCATGTGTCGTGAGGGTCATAGATAGTTGAGTGCCAGGAATGTTTGGATGTGGGGAATCAGGGAAAATTTGGTCACCAAGGATCATTGATACCTCTAGCAAGCTATCAGTATCACAGGGGGACCTGTAAGATTCGAAATTTTCAGCAATAATCACGCAAGAAAACAGGATAAAATAAGACAGTTTATTGACCAAAGTAAGCTTGCACAGAAAAACCTTTGATAAAAGGGCATACAAAATGGCCACCGGGCCTCGTGATCAGTTTCTGGACCATTTGATTTCTGTTACTGCAAGCCAGACAGGCTTGTGGATTGAAAACAGTAAGCCCGCGAAAGCCAGTATCGGGAAACCGAAACTCAGGGAAACAGCATACATATTCAATCGATTCTAAGTACAGGACGGTTTCAGGCAAACAGGATGGGGCCCATCAAGATATGGGCGGACAATGCATGAACACTTATACCCATTTAATGTACAAAGGAGAAACCGTTTAACAGCCATCAAGGGAAATCTCCGGACCGATCAATATGCGAACCGAGTCACGGTGACAATGTAAAAGACATTAAAAGACATTATCGGCCAGGAAGGCCAGTTAAGTTATCACCGGCTCCCGTTACAAGACAAAGCGCCCCTGCAGAGATTTCTGCCCGCCAAAATTAATACAAAGACAGGACTATGATTTGGCGGGAGATAAGACTGTCCCAAAAGGGTATAACTATGGATTGAAAGTCCATCAAAAAAAGGCGGTGACGGTTACACTGATCCAGGATCAAGTTCACGTTTCACTTCTTCGGAATTCGACCAAGACGTCTCTTCTTTTCGAGGACGCTTCGGACGGACTTTTCAGTGCAAGGCAGCACTTCGATTTCGGGACACGATCGGTGTTCAGCCAGACAAGGCTCGGGCACGACGGGAAGATGACGAGGGTGGCCCAGGTGCTGTTGTCGGGAGATCATCGACGACCCAGGCCGAAGGAGAAGACACCCTCGGGACAAAAACGACGATCCAGGTCGGATAAAAAGGACATTCCGAGCCTAGCCAGGCAAGGTCTCGACACGTGCATCCATTTCTTCAATATCATATTGGTGGCAGGGACTGCTCCATGAACACAAATCGAAACTAGTGGATCTCAACCTTGACGAGCGCTCATCGAGGCTGTGTCTACCCCGCCGCCTCGAGAGAGAGAGAGAGAGAGAATATCGACTGCGCCAGAAGTTTCCAGATCCACGTGATGATGGAAAGCTGTGCCAAAGATTGCGAACCCCTTTTTGCGATTCTGATAGTGGTGAGCATGATCCCGAGTTCCTCAAATCGAAACTTAGTTTAGGTATTTAGGGGAGGGAGTAAGGTTAAATCATAATGTGTTTCCCCTTTTACGACGTGCCGTGTGTTCCCCATTTCCATAGAGTCAAGTTCATAAATTTGTGCATGATTGTAGTTACTTTAATCTGTGCCTATGACATGTATTTTGTAATGCTTCAAATTGTTTAAAAATAAAAGCATCCATTTTGTGCTATTCAACCTGGTCTATTGAGTCCTTTCTCTGCACTACAGTTCTCTGCATCTAAGTCCAAGGTCTAGAACCGTAGGGGAGAGTGGGTCGAACCACTCAAGGGTAATTATTGCACAAAGCATGGCAGGAGACCAGAACGAGCAAGAGAAACCCCCTACACTGAGAGCATTGTCCATCATAAACTACACTGAGAGCATTGTCCTCATAAACTCCACTGAGAGCATTGCCCAAAATAATCTACACTGAGAGCATTGTCCATCATAAAGAACTCTGAGAGCATTGTCCATTATAAACTCCACTGCGAGCATTGTCCATCATAATCTACACTGAGAGCATTGTCCAAAATAATCTACACTGAGAGCATTGTCCATCATAATCTACACTGAGAGCATTGTCCTCATAAACTACACTGCAAGCATTGTCCATCCTAATCTTCAATAAGAGCATTGTCCATCATAAACTACACCGAGAGCATTGTCCATCATAAACTACACTGCGAGCATTGTCCATCATAAACTCCACAGAGAGCATTGTCCATCATAATCTACACTTAGCGCATTGTCCATCATAATCCACACTAAGAGCATTGTCCATCATAAACTACCCTGACAGCATTGTCCATCATAAACTACACTGAGAGCATTGTCCATCATAATCTACACTGAGAGCATTGTCCATCATAATCTACACTGAGAGCATTGTCCATCATAATTTACACTGAGAGCATTGTCCTCATAAACTCCACTGAGAGCATTGTCCATCATAATCTACACTAAGAGCATTGTCCATCATAAACACAATTGAGAGCATTGTCCAACATAAACTACACTGAGAGCATTTTCCATCATAATCCACACTGAGTGCATTGTCCGTTATAATCTGCACTGAGAGCATTGTCCATCATAACCTACACTGAGAGCATTGTCCGTCATAAACTTCACTAAGAGCATTGTCCATCATAAACTACACTGAGTGCATTGTCCATCATAAACTTCACTGAGCACCCTTTCCATCATAAACTACATTGAGAGCAATGTCCATCATAAACTTATCATAGCGGTATCCATCATAAACTACACTGATGAGTACAGCTCCAACAACACTCAAGAAGCTCGACACCATCCAGGACAAAGCAGCACACTTGATTGGCACCCCATCCAACACCTTCAACATTCACTCCCTCCACCACCGGCGTACCGTGGCTGCAGTGTGTACCATCTACAAGATGCACTGCAGCAACTCACCAAGGCTCCTTTGGCAGCACCTCCCAAACCTGCGACCTCTTCCACCTAGAAGGACAAGGGCAGCAGACGCATGGGAACACCACCACCTCCAAGTTCCCCTCCAAGTGACACACCATCCTGACTTAAATGTATATCGCCGATCCTTCATCATGGCTGGGTCAAAATCCTGAAACTCCCTACCTAACAGCACTGTGGGAGTACCTTCACCACACGGACTGCAGCGGTTTAATTAGGTGGCTCACCCCCACCTTCTCAAGGGCAACTAGCAATGGGCAGTAAATGCTGGCCTTGCCAGCGATGCCCACATCCCATAACCAAATTTTAAAAAACACTGAGAGCCCTGTCCAACAGTAACTACACTGAGTGCATTGTCCATCGTAATCTAAACTGAATGCATTTATTTGAGAAGAATCTAAAAATGTGTGTATACAGTTTGACGCAAGTAAATAGTAAATAAATGGCTAATCAGAAACTATTGTTTTTACAGATACATTGGTTTTTAAATTTGTGATAGAGAAGTCATATAACATGCCCAGTGGTCTCTCTAATGGGAGTAAGGCACTGAAGTGTTTGTACATCTGCAATGATAAGAAAGAACTGATATTTTTATATGCTTCGCATTCAATTAATTACTTTTGAAGTATAGTCTATTCCATCATGGTGGCCGTGACGGCATCTTGCAGTGGTACTCCTGTGCTGTCATTACATTAGGCTGTTATGTGCTGGATCCCTTTCGTTAATCACCTGGGATTTCGCTGTACTGGGAGAGAGCTGGCTGGTTGATTTGTTATTCGGCCAGGTCAGTCCATCAGTTAATTAAGCAGGAGCGCCGTCAGTTGATTACTCCACTTCAGCTATTGCTGTAACGGTGATTTCTCACTGCATCTTTTGATTAACCAGCATTGACAACTGATAATAACAGTTTCTATTCAGCCTCAAAAAATACTTTAACTTATTGTCTTGACACCTTACCTCTGTTCATCACTGACTACATCAACTTTTTCAGACACTTAATTTAATCTAATTTTTCCCATGTGTTCTCTCCACTGGACTCTCAATATATTTCAAAACATGCTTTATAATCTAGTAGGGAATCACGCCTATGTAACTTAGTCCTCATGCTCATCGGCATGTGCATTTTGGCTGCTGCTCCATACCCGAGCCCATCACTTCTATCTCCCCTTTTCTCTCCCGTATTCCTCTTTTCTCTTTATACCCAACACCCTGCCGCCTCCCCCCCCCCCACCGCCTTCGTGCCTCCTTTCTTTTCTCTGCCTTCAGGCATTCTTCCCTCACTAACCCCAATTCTTCAATACTGATCATCTTTCCTACTCCCCTGCCACCATTCAAGACTTGACTCCATCTTAAATAATTCTACAGCTTCCCTCAGTGCCTCTCTTAGCATCCTTCGGCAGGCCCACCGAGGCACCAGTCGCTGCCTCCGAGCGAGTTGCAACCCCAATTGCCACATCTTATTCTCTCCCCGCCCTCCCCACCCTAAGCGCCTGCTGTGGGGCAATCTCACCAAACTCCTTCCGGTCGCTCCCTGTTCTTCCCTTTGGACTGAGACTGGAAAATCGGGTATCATCGCTCCTCTCCATTTCCCTTCAAAATGTACGTTCACGTGTAAATAAGGGCATTGCCATCCATGCCTTTATTGTGGACGATCACATTACATCATGGCATTGACAGAGGCATGGTTGAGGGGTGATAATCTTGTTCTGCCCAAACCACCATGGTGGTAGAGTAGCAATTATTTCTAAATCACACCATGGTCTGTCTCCCTACTCCTCTGGCAACTTTTCCTCCTTTGACCATCTCGCCTTGAGCACCTCTCACGTCCTTCTTTTAAAATCCTTGTACTGTATCGCCCACCCAAATACCACACCAATTTTCTCATTGAGATATCTTCTCTGCTTTCCTCCCTTTGCCTCTGCACCAAGCGACTCCTCATCCTCGGTGATTTCAACCTCCACCTCAACTCTTCTTGTTCTCCCTTCTCTGAGTTCACTGCTCTCCTTTCCTCCATTAATTCCTCCCTCCAGATAAATTCTCCTAACCATATACACAGCCACCCGTTCGATCTTGTCATCTCATGTGGCCTAGGCTGTCCCCACCGTAGCTATCACTGATAAGGCAATCTCTGACCATTTCCTTATATCGCTCTCTACCCATATTCCTCTTCCCCCTCCCAGCCCCTCTTTTTTCTGTGTCCGCCTCTGGATAAAACTCTCCCTCATGTCCCTTACCAAGGCACATTCTAATTCCCAACTATCCAGCTTTTGGCCTACAATTCTTCATGGCATATCTACAGCTACTGATTTGCTAAATCACATCCTCTCCACTACCTTTGATGCCCTCATTCCCCACTAAAATCATTACACTCTCTCACCCTAGTCATTCCCCCTGGTATACCCTTCATCTCTGCTCCCTTAAGTCCAAGGGATGCAGACTTGAACGTCATTGGCGGACAACTGGTCTAATCATCTATCACCAGATATGGTTGGATCATATAAAGCATTATTGGGCCCTGCTCTCTATCGCTAAATCTGTCCATATTCTAAGATCATCCAGGAATGCAAAGATAACCCCTGGCTTCCCTTCCCCATTACTAACCTCCTTCTCAAGCCATCCACCCCAGCCTCCTCCTCCCTCACCTCCAACAATAAATTCGAGGAGCTCATTGACTTTTCTGTTAAAAAGATCAAGAACATCTGTTCAACTGCCTCTGCTACTTCCCTCCCTTCCCCTAGCCCACCAGTTACTTCTTCACTGCCCTAACCCTGAATTTGCATATTTCTCTAGTTTCTCTCCTATCTCCCCTTATGCCCGTTCAAAGCTCATCTTGTCAATGAGACTGATCTCCTGCACACTCGATCCTATTCCTACTAAACTGGTGACCACCCAATTTCCCTTCTTGCCTCCCAAGTTGGCTGATATGGTTAATGGTTTTCTCTCCTCAGATATTGTCTCCTTCTGCTTCAAATCTGCTGTTACCACCCCTCTCCTCAAAAAACCAACCCTTCACCCTCCATCTTTGCAAACCATCCCCAATCCTCCCTTTCCTCTCCAAAATCCTTGAACGTGTTGTTGCCTCCCAAATCTGTGCCCATCTTTCCAGGAACTGCTTGTTTGAATCCCTCCATTCAGGTTTCTGCCTCCACCACAGTATCAAAACGGCTCTTACCAAGGTCACAAATGGCATCCTAATTGACTGCGACAAAGGTCTGCAGCCTTTGAAATGGTTGACCACAAAATGCTCCTCTAACGCCTCTCCACCGTCATCCAGCTGGATGGGACTGCACTCGCCTGGTTCCATTCCTATCTTGCCAGCTGTAGCCATAGAATCACCTGCAATAGCTTCTCTTCCTGCTCCCACACCGTCACCTCTGGTGTCCCCCAAGGATTTATCCTTGGCCCTCTCCTATTTCTCAACTACATGCTGCCACTTTGTGACATTACCCGACGACACAGCATGAGTTTTCACATGTACGCTGATGATACCCAGCTCTACCTCTCCTCCACCTCTCTCAAATGCTCCACGATCTCTATACTATCAGACCGCTTGTCCAACATTCAGCACTCGGTGAGCAGAAATTTCCTCCAATTAAATATTGGGAAGACCGAAGCTATGGTCTTCAGTTCACGCCACAAACTCTGCTCCCTTGCCACCAATTCGATTCCTCTCCCTGACAACTGTTTGAGGCTGACCAAGTCTGTTGGCAACCTTGATGTCATATTTAATCACGAGTTGAGCTTCCTACCTCATATCCGTTTCATCACAAGACCGCTCATTTCCACTTCCGTAGCATCGCCTGTTTCCGCCCTTGTCTCAGTTTATCTGCTGCCGAAACCCTCATCCATGCCTTTGTTACCTCTAGACTTGACTATTCCAACGCACTCCTGGCTGGCCTCCCTAGTTCTACCCTCCATAAACTAGAGGTCATCCAAAACTCTGCCGCTCGTGTGCTAACTCGCACCAAGTCCCACCCACCCACCTTCCCAGTGCTCGCTGACCTACATTGGCTCCCAGTTAAGCAACGCTACAATTTTAAAATTCTCATCCTTGTTTTCAAATCCATCCATGGCCTCGCCCCTTCTTATCTCTGTAATCTTCTTGAGCCCTATAATCCGCCGTGGTCTTGGCGCTCCGTCTATTCTGGCCTTTTGAACATCCCAAATTTTAATTGCTCCACCATTGGCGGTCGTGCCTTCAGCTGCCTAGGTCCTAAGCTCTGGAATTCCCTCCCTAAATCTCTCCGCCTCTCTTTCCTCCTTTAAGATGCTCCTTAAAACCCACCTCTTTCATTAAGATTTTGGTCATCTGCCCTAACATCTCCTTATATGGCTTGGTGACAATTTTCTTTTTTGATAGCGCTCTGTGAAGCGCTTTGGGGCGTCTTATTATGTTAAAGGCGCTATATAAATATAAGTTGTTGTTGTTATTGTTCTAGTCACTGTTGTAATGTAGGGAAATACAGCTTCCCATTTGCACACAGCAAGGTCTCACAAATAACCAATGGTTTGAATGCCCAGTTAATGTTTTGGGTGGTTTTGGTTGAGGGATGAATCTTGGCAGGACACCTTCCCTACTTTTGTACTAATAGTGGCATTGGATCTTTTACATCTACCGAGAGAGCACACAAGGCTCTCTATATATCATCTGAAATACAGCACCTCTAACTATGCAGTATTCCCCAAAAGCATCAGCCCAGTGAATGTGCCCATGTCCTGGAGTATAATTGGAACCCATGACTGAATGACTCAGTGATAGCACTAAGTCAAGAAAGAAGACACTATCATAATGCAAATGATTGCAGGTCTCTCCAGGGTACTTCTTTATGACCAGTTCAACACAGAAAAAGCAGAGATCTACAGCCTGTTTGAGAACTATCAATGGTGCATAAGAATTTAAAAGCACATAAAATATGGGGCTAGTGAGAGTGCTTTTATAATGTCCTTAGGTCTGTAAATACTGCATTTGGTTTCGTGCATTTATAAATGAAAATAATGAAAGTGTGTTTCAAAGCTCTTTGATTAACTGAAGAATTAAATTCAAAACTATGAAATAAAATAGAAATAATTTACTTTGCATAAGTGAATGCACCTGATGTGCTTCACCAGATAAACCATCCATTGGAGATGTGGGGAATACTCCAGCTTCACTAAGAACTAACATAAATCATAGAATCATAGAATGGTTACAGTACAGAAGAAGGCCATTCGGCCATCGAATCCATGCCAGCTCTCTGCAAGACCACTTCAGCTAGTCCCACTCCCCCGCCCTTTCCCCATAGCCCAGCAATTAATTTCCTTCAGGTACTTATCCAATTCCCTTTTGAAAGCCACAATTTAATCCACCTCCACCACCCTTTTAGGCAGTGCATTCCAGATCCTAACCACTCGCTGCGTAAAAAAGTTTTTCCTCATGTCGCCTTTGGTTCTTCTGCCAATCACGTTAAATCTGTGTCCTCTGGTTTTCAAACTTTCGCCAATGGGAACAGTTTCTCTCTATCTACTCTGTCTAGACCCTCATGATTTTTAACACCTCCATCAAATCTCCTCTCAAACTTCTCTGCTCTAAGGAGAACAACCTCAGCTCCTCCAATCTATCCATGCAACTGAAGTCACTCATCCCTGGAACCATTTTTGTAAATCTTTTCTGCACCCTCTCTAAGGCCTTCACATCCTTCCTAAAGTGCGGTGGCCAGAATTGGACACAATACTCCAGTTGAGGTTGGACCAGTGTTTTATAAAGGTTCATGATAACTTCCTTGCTTTTGTACTCTATGCCTCTATTTATGAAGCCCAGGATCGTGTATGCTTTTTTAACTGCTTTCTCAACCTGCCCTGCCACCTTCAATGATTTGTGCACATATACCCCCAGGTCTCTCTGTTCATGCACCCACTTTAGAATTGTACCCTTCAGTTTATATTGCCTCTCCTCGTTCTTCCTACCAAAATGTATCACTTCGTACTTTTCTGCGTTAAATTTCATCTGCCACGTGTCTGCCCATTTCACCAGCCTCGCTATGTCCTCATGAAGTCTATCACTATCCTTCTCACTGTTCAATATACTTCCAAGTTTTGTGTCATCTGCAAATTTTTAAATTGTGCCATAAACACACAAGTCCAATTCATTAATATAGATCAAGAAAAGCAGTGGTCCTAATATCGACCCCTGGGGAACACCACTGTATACCTTCCTCCAGTCCAAAAAACAACCGTTCCCCACTACTCTCTGTTTCCTGTCACTTAGCCAATTCCGTATCTATGCTGCCACTGTCCCTTTTATTTCATGGACTTCAACTTTGCTGGCAAGCCTATTATGTGGCACTTTATCAAACGCTTTTTGGAAGTCCATGTACACCACGTCAACCGCATTGCCCTCATCAAGAAACTCAATCAAGTTAGTTAAACATGGTTTGCCTTTAACAAATCCATGCTGGCTTTCCTTAATTAATCCACACTTGTCCAAGTGACCGTTAATTTTGTCCCGGATTATTGTTTCTAAAAGCTTCCCCACTACAGAGGTTAAACTGACTGGCCTGTAGTTGCTAGGTTTATCCTTACACCCTTTTTTGAACAAGGATGTAACATTTGCAATTCTCCAGTCCTCTGGCACCACTCCTGTATCTAAGGAGGATTGGAAGATTATGGCCAGTATCTCCGCAATTTCCACTTTTACTTCCCTTAGCATCGCAGGATGCATCCCATCCAGTACTGGTGACCTATCTACTTTAAGTGCAGCCAGCCTTTCTAGTACCTCCTCTTTATCAATTTTTATCCCATCCAGTATTTAAACTACCTTCTCTTTCACTATGACTTTGGCAGCATCTTCTTCCTTGGTAAAGACAGATGCAAAGTACTCATTTAGTACCTCAGCCATGCACTCTGCCTCCATGCATAGGTCTCCATTTTGGTCCCTAATTGGCCCCACCCCTCCTCTTACTACCTGTTTACTATTTATATGCCTATAGAAGACATTTGGATTCCCTTTTATGTTAGCTGCCAATCTATTCTCATATTCTTTGCCCCTCATTTCCTTTATCACTTCGCCTCTGAACTTTCTATATTCAGCCTGGTTCTCACTTGTATTCTCAACCTGACATCTGTCATGCACCCCCTTTTTCTGCTTCATCTTACTCTCCATCTCTTTTGTCATCCAGGGAACTCTGGCTTTAGTTGCCCTACCATTCCCCCTTGTAGGAATGTACCTCGACTGTACCCAAACCATCTCCTCTTAAAAAGCAGCCCATTGTTCAATTACTGTTTTGCTTGCCAATCTTTGATTCCAATTTACCTGGGTCAGATCCATTCTCAACCCACTGAAATTGGCCTTCCTCCATTTTGACTCTAGATTGCTCCCTGTCCTTTTCCATAGCGAATCTAAACCTTATGATACTGTGATCACTGTTCCCTAAATGTTCCCCTACTGACACTTGCTCCACTTGACCCACCTCATTCCCCAGAACCAGATCCAGCAATGCCTCCTTCCTCGTTGGGCTGGAAACGCACTGATCAAGAAAGTTCTCCTAAACACACTGCTCTTTACACTATTACTATCCCAGTCTATATTTGGATATCTGAAGTCCCCCATTATCACAATTCTATAGTTCTTGTACCTCTGTAATTTCTCTGCAAATTTGCTCCTCTATATCCTTCCCATTCGTTGGCAGCCTATCGAATACACCTAGTAGTGTAATGGCGCCTCTATTGTTTCTTAACTCAAACCAATCAGATTCTGTCCTTGACCCCTCCAGGACATCCTCTCTCTCCAGCACTGTAATATTCTCCTTAATCAATACTGCCACCCCACCTCCTTTCTTTCCTTTCCTATCTGTCCTTAACACCTTATATCCAGGAATATTTAATACCTAATCCTGCCCTTTTTTGAGCCATGTCTCAGTTATTGCCACAACATCATATTCCCATGTGACTATTTGTGCCTGCAGCTCACCAACCTTATTTACCACACTTCGTGCATTTACACACATGCACTGTAAAAAATGGTATGTTGGCCTTCGTAGCGAGAGGATTCGAGTACAGGAACAAGGATGTCTTGCTGCAGTTGTACAGGGCTTTGGTGAGACCACACCTTGAGTATTGTGTGCAGTTTTGGTCGCCTGATCTGAGGAAGGATGTTCTTGCCATGGAGGGAGTGCAGTGAAGATGCACCAGACTGATACCTGGGATGGCAGGAATGACGTATGAGGAGAGATTGGGTCAATTGGGCTTATACTCGCTGGAGTTTAGAAGAATGAGAGGGGATCTCATTGAAACTTATAAAATCCTAACAGGACTAGACAGACTAGATGCAGGAAGAGTGTACCCGATGGCGGGGGAGTCCAGAACCAGGGGCCACAGTCTAAAGATAAGGGGTAAGCCATTTAGGACAGAGATGAGGAGGAATTTCTTCACCCAGAGAGTGGTGAACCTGTGGAATTCTCTACCACAGAAGGCAGTTGAGGCCAATTCATTAAATATATTCAAGAAGGAGTTGGATGTATTTCTTAAGGCTAAAGGGATCAAGGGATATGGGGAGAAGGCAGGGACAGGGTATTGAGTTTGGATGATCAGCCATGATCTCATTGAATGGCGGAGCAGGCTCGAGGGGCCGAATGGCCTACTCCTGCTCCTATCTTCTATGTTTCTATGTTTCTATGTAAACCTATCTTAGGCCTTCTTGTATTGTCTCTTAGTCTGAGCCCACCTAATACCGTACTATTTCTTACTCTCGTGCTATCTGTCTCTCCCAATTCTCTGTGCATTTGATTTTCCTTTATAATGTTACATTGTGGTGTCCATCCCCCTGCCAAATTAGTTTAAACCCTCCCCAACAGCACTAGCAAACCCCATCCCGTGAGGACAATTGTCTCGGCTCTATTAAGGTGCAACCTGTCTGGCCTGTACAGGTCCCACCTCCGCAAAAACCGGTCCCAATGTCCCAGGAATCTAAAACCCTCCCTCGAGCACCATTGCTCCAGTCACGCATTCATCTGCTCTATCCTCCTATTTCTGTACTCACTAGCTCGTGGCACCAGGAGTTAGCCAGAGATTACAACCTTTGAGGACCTGCTTTTAAATCTCTTTCCTAGCTCCTGAAAATCTGCTTGCCGGACCTCATCCCTTTTTCTACCAATGTCATTGATACCAATATGGACCATGACCTCAGGCTGTTCACCCTTCCCCCTCAGAATGTTCTGCAGCCGCTCAGTGACATCCTTGACCCTAGCACCAGGGAGGCAACATGCCATCCTGGGCCGTATATTCCGATTCCTACGGGTGGGTATGCGCTGTGTACACACCCGTAGGGACATCAGAAATGCGGGTTTCAGCCATGCGAAGCGCATGCGCTGAAAACCGGTACTTCCGATCTGTCAAGAATGCTCTTGACAGATCGGACGCCTGCCCTGGAGAAGGGCACCTGCGGGCGAATAGTTCAGCTTTCTGGAGACCCTCCGCCCGCAGAAAACCCTTAGAATTCTTATGCCTGGTAAAAGCAGAGGTAAGGCCTGCTTTTACCAGTTTAAGATTTGAAAAAAGTAAAAAAAAAATGTTTTCACTCATTTATTATTTTAAAATACTTTAAAAAAGTAAGTTTATTTTTCGCCCCATAAAAAACATTAATTATTTTTTTCAAAAAATGTAATTTTTGTTGAACATAGAAACATAGAAGATAGGAGCAGGAGTAGGCCATTCGTTCTCTTGAGCCTATTCCGCAATTTAATGGCTGATCATCCAAATTCCGTACCCTGTCCCTGCTTTCTCCCCATATCCCTTGATCCTTTTAGCCTTAAGAAATATATCTAACTCCTTCTTGAATATATTTAATGAGTTGGCCTCAACTGCCTCTTGTGGTAGAGAACTCGACAGGTTCACCACTCTCTGGGTGAAGAAATTCCTCCTCATCTCAATCCTAAATGGCTTACCCCTTATCCTTAGACTGTGACCCCTGGTTCTGGACTCCCCGGCCATCGGGAACACCCTTCCTGCACCTAGTCTGTCTAGTCCTGTTAAAATTTTATAAGTTTCAATGAGATCCCCTCTCATTCTTCTAAACGCTAGTGAATGTAAGCCTAATCGACCCCATCTCATAGAGTCATAGAGTTATACAGCACAGAAAGAGGCCCTTCGGCCCATCATGTCTGCGCCGTCCATCAAGCCCTGTCCAATCTAATCCCATTTTCCAGCATTTGGTCCATAGCCTTGTATGCAATGGCATTTCAAGTGCTCATCCAAATGCTTCTTGAATGTTGTGAGGGTTCCTGCCTCTACCACCCTTTCAGGCAGTGAGTTCCAGACTCCAACCACCCTCTGGGTGAAAAAGTTCCTCCTCAAATCCCCTCTAAACCTCCTGCCCCTTACCTTGAATCTATGCCCCCTTGTTATTGACCCCCCTACTAAGGGGAAAAGTTTCTCTTTATCTACCCTATCTATGCCCCTCATCATTTTGTACACCTCAATCAGGTCCCCCCTCAGCCTTCTTTGCTCCAAGGAAAACAACCCCAGCCTGTTTAGTCTTTCTTCATAGCTGAGGCGCTCCATCCCAGGTAACATCCTGGTGAATCTTCTCTGCACCCTCTCCAAAGCAATCACATCCTTCCTATAGTGAGGCGACCAGAACTGCACACAGTACTCCAGCTGTGGCCTTACCAGCGTTTTGTACAGCTCCATCATAACCTCCCTGCTCTTATATTCTATGCCTCGGCTAATGAAGGCAAGTATCCCATATGCCTTTTTAACCACCTTATCTACCTGATCCGCTGCCTTCAGTGATCTATGTACATGTACACCAAGGTCCCTCTGACCCTCTGTGCTTCCCAGGGCCCTACCACTCATTGTGTATTCCCTTGCCTTATTTGTCCGTCCAAAATGCATCACCTCGCACTTTTCAGGGTTAAATTCCATTTGCCACTTT
This sequence comes from Somniosus microcephalus, assembly GCF_052327205.1. Classification (NCBI taxonomy): domain Eukaryota; kingdom Metazoa; phylum Chordata; class Chondrichthyes; order Squaliformes; family Somniosidae; genus Somniosus; species Somniosus microcephalus. The sequence continues at coordinate 76,148,707 of NC_140996.1, read as the reverse complement.
TCCGGCCATCTGACCAACCCGTTTATATCATCCTGTAGCCTGAGGCTTTCCTCCTCGCAATTTACCACCCCACCAATTTTCGTGTCATCTGCGAACTTACTGATCATACCTTTTACATTCTCATCCAAATCATTTATGTAGATCACAAACAGCAAGGGAACCAGCACCAATCCCTGAGGTACCCCACTGGACACAGGCTTCCAGTCACAAAAGCAACCTTCGACCATCACCCTCTGCCTCCTGCCACTCAGCCAGTTTAGGATCCAACGTGCCAAGGCACCCTGGATCCCATGGGCTCTTATCTTCTTTACCAGTCTCCTATGCGGGACTTTGTCAAAAGCCTTACTGAAGTCCATGTACACCACATCCACAGCATTTCCCTCATCCACACACCTTGTAACCCCCTCGAAAAATTCAATCAGATTGGTCAGACATGATTTACCCTTGACAAAGCCATGCTGACTATCCCCGATTAATCCTTGCCTCTCCAAGTGGAGACTAATTTTGTCCCTCAGATTTTTTTCCAATAATTTCCCTACCACAGATGTTAGGCTCACTGGCCTGTAATTCCCTGGTTTATCCCTGCTACCCTTCTTGAATAATGGTACTACGTTAGCTGTTCTCCAGTCCTCTGGTACATCCCCTGTGGCCAGAGAGGTTCTGAAAATTTGTGTCAGAGCCCCTGCAATCTCCTCCTTTGCCTCACACAGCAGCCTGGGATACATCTCGTCCGGGCCTGGGGATTTATCCACTTTTTGGCCTGCTAAAACCGCTAGTACCTCCTCCCTCTCGATGCTAATATGTTCAAGTATATCACAGTCCCCTTGCCCGATTTCTATGTCTACAACGTCTTCCTCCATAGTGAACACAGATGCAAAAAATTCATTTAAAACCCCGCCTACATCATCTGGCTCTACACACAGATTGCCACTTTGGTCCCTAATGGGCCCTACCCTTTCCCTGGTTATCCTCTTGCCCTTAATATACTTATAAAACATCTTAGGATTTTCCTTTATTTTGCTCGCCAGTGTTATTTCATGGCCCCTCCTCGCTCTCCTAATTTCTTTTTTAAGTATGCCCCTGCACTTTTTATACTCCTCTAGGGCTTCCTCCGTCTTTAGTCTTTTGTAACTGCCAAAAGCCCCCCTTTTTTTCCTAATGCATTTTTGTATATCCCTTGTCATCCAAGGTTCCCTTTGCTTGTTGGTACCACCCTTGACCTTTACGGGAACATGTTGGCGTTGTACTCTCTCTATTTCCCTTCTGAAAGTCTCCCACTGCTTTGATGTGGATTTTCCTATAAGTAGCTGCTCCCAGTCCACTTTGGCCAGATCCTGCCTTATCATATTAAAATCGGCCTTCCCCCAATTTAGAACCCTTATTTCCGCGCCTTCTTTGTCTTTTTCCATGACCACCTTAAATCTCACCGAATTATGGTCACTGTCGCCAAAATGCTCTCCTACTGACACTTCCACCACTTGCCCGGCTACATTCCCTAGAATTAGGTCCAGTACCGCCCCCTCTCTTGTAGGACTTTCTACACGCTGGCTCAAAAAGCTCTCCTGGATGCACTTTAAGAATTCTGCACCCTCTAAGCCGTTCACACTCTGACTATCCCAATTAATATTGGGGAAGTTGAAATCCCCCACTATTATTACCCTATTATTTTCGCACTTCTCTGAGATTTGCCTACATATCTGTTCCTCTATCTCCCCCTGACTGTTTGGGAGCCTATAGTACATTCCCAGCAAAGTGCTTGCCCCCTTTTTGTTTTTAAGTTCTACCCATATGGCCTCATTAGTGGAACCCGCTAATATATCATCCCTCCTTACAGCAGTAATTGACTCCTTAATTAATATTGCAACACCCCCTCCCCTTTTACACCCCCCTCTGTCTCGCCTGAAGATTCTATACCCCGGAATATTGAGCTGCCAGTCCTGACCCTCCCTCAACCATGTCTCCGTGATAGCAACAATATCGTACTCCCATGTGTTCAACAACAACTTCAGTTCATCCACCTTATTTGCAAGACTCCTTGCATTAAAATAAATGCCTTCCAGCCTTGCCATATTCCATTTTGCCTTCACATATTTGCTCTGCCTTCCCAGCTGACTTGTTTTTTCCTCCGTATTTGGCTGTAATTCACCCCCTACTATAGCTCCACTCTGTATCTCATCCCCCTGCCAAGTTAGTTTAAACCCCCCCCAACAGTGCTAGCAAACCTCCCCGCAAGGATATTGGTCCCCCTCTGGTTCAGGTATAAACCGTCCGACTTGTACAAGTCCCACCTTTCCCAGAAACAGACCCAGTGATCCAGGAAACTAAAGCCCTCCCTCCGGCACCAACTCTTTAGCCACGCATTCATCTGTTCTATCTTCCTATTCCTATACTCACTAGCACATGGCACCGGGAGTAATCCAGAGATTACAACCTTTGATGTCCTGCTCTTTAATCTTCTACCTAGCTCCCTAAATTCTTGCTGCAGGACCTCATCCCTCTTTTTACCTATGTCATTGGTACCAATGTGGACCACGACCTCTGGCTGTTCGCCCTCCCCCTCCAGAATGCCCTGCAGCTGCTCAGTGACATCCTTGACCCTGGCACCAGGGAGGCAACAAACCATCCTGGATTCACGTCTACGGCCACAGAAACACCTATTTGTTCCCCTTACTATAGAATCCCCTACCACTATTGCTCTCCCACTCTTTTTCCTCCCTTCCTGGGCAGCAGGGGCACCCCTAGTGCCAGGAAGTTGGCTGCTGCTGCCTTCCTCTGGTAAGTCATCCCCCTCAACAGTATCTAAAGCGGTATACCTGGTTGAAAGGGGGATGGCCACAGGGGTCTCCTGCTCTACCTGCCTGCTTCTATTGTGCCACCTGGTGGTCACCCATTTCCCTTCTGCCTGTGCAGCCCTACCCTGTGGTGTGACCAACTCACTGTACGAGTAATTCGCGACCCTCTCAGCATCGTGAATGCTCCACAACCCATCCACCCGCAGCTCCAGCGCCGCAAGACGGCCCGTTAGTAGCTGCAGCTGGATGCATTTCTGGCACACGTGTTGGTCAGGGGCACTGGCAGCGTCCCTGAATTCCCACATAGAGCAAGAGGAGCACAACACGGGGCTGGGATCTCCTGGCATGACCTACCCCTTTAATCAATTTAAATTAACTTAGTTCAATACCACCAGTAAAGTAAGCCTTACCTGGTCTCTGGAGCCCTTTGTAGGCCCGCTCTGCCGCTGAAGCACCCGCTGAAGCTCTGAGGCCTTGCCTCGCCTAACTCCCTGACTCACCCAACTCTCAGCACTCTGTTGAAAATCGCACTCTCTTCTTACGTCATTCCTGCCATCCCAGGTATCAGCCTGGTGAATCTTCACTGTACTCCCTCCATGGCAAGAACATCCTTCCTCAGATCAGGTGACCAAAACTGCACAAAATACTCAAGGTGTGGTCTCACCAAGGCCCTGTACAACTGCAGCAAGACATTCTTGCTCCTTTACTTGAATCCTCTCGCTATGAAGGCCAACACACCCTTTGCCTTCTTAACTGCCTGCTGCAGTTGCATGCTTACCTTCAGCAACTGGTGCACAAGGACACCCAGGTCTCATTGCACTTCCCCTTTTCCCAATCTATTGCCATTCAGATAATAATCTGTCTTCCTGTTTTTCCCACCAAAGTGGATAACCTCGTATTTATCCACATTATACTGCATCTGCCATGCATCTGCCCAATCACCCAACCTGTCCAAATCATACTGGAGTTTCTCTGCATCCTCCTCACAGCACACACACCCACCCAGCTTTGTGTCATCTGCAAACTTAGAAATATTACATCGAGTTCCCTTGTCTAGATCATTAATATATATTAAATGGCCCAGAAATTCGGGTCGGGGGTTTCCCGCGGGTGCAAGTCCCCGACCTGCACTTACCTAGCATGTCAGCCATTGAGCTGTGGGCCCATGTGGGATTCCGATCCTGGGCCTCCTCCAACTGCCGGCGCGCAGTGCTTGCTTATCCCAGGGGCACAGTTAGTTCGATGTGTCCCCTGGGATCACGTGGGCCATGGAGAGCCAATGGTAGCTGGGATTGCTTCATTCATAAATTTGACAGGAAGAGCTGTCAAACCTATAAATACTATAAACCCCAAAACATCACTAAAACTTCAAATAATTTTTTTTTTAAATCACATTTTTTAAATAACTATAAATTGTATGAAATAACTATTTTAAACAATAATTTAAATTTTTGAAAAAAATAATTACATTTTCTAACAGGGCTAAAAATAAACTTATCTTTCTTTAAAGTATTTAAAAATAATAAACCTGTGGAAAAAATGTTTTAATTTTAATTAATTCACCACTTACCTTGTTAAAAGCAGGCCTTGCACCTGCTTTTTAAAAGTGTAACTCCTGGAGACATACCCTCCCAGAGAAACCTGCAAAAAAAATGTAAGTTCGATGCGCACGTGCTGCCTCTCCAGCGCACGCGTTCCACCTGTCAACCCCTTCTTTCAGGGGGAACGGAAGTGCCGGTTTCCCACGCATGCGCAGTGCATGCACAAAACCGGCACTTTCGTTGGGCCTACACGTGAGTACCCCGTGCATACTCATGTGTTGGGACCCGAAGTTCTGGGTTAATAATTGTGAATAGCTGGGGTGCTAGCACCGATCCCTGCGGTACCCCACTAGTCACTGCCTGCCACTCAGAGAAAGACCCATTTATTCCAACTCTTTGCTTCCTGTCTGCCAACCAGTTCTCTGTCCAAGTCAGATGAAGAGAAGACGTTTCTACTTGTGAGTAGACCAGAACTAAGGGCCATAAATATAAGATAGTCACTAATAAATCCAATAGGGAATTCTGGAGAGATTTCTTTACCAAGAGAGTGGTTAGAATGTGGAACTGGCTAACACAAGGAGCAGTTAAGGCAACTTGCATTGATGCATTTAAGGGGAATCTAGATAAGCATATGAGGGAGAAAGGAACAGAAGGAGATGTTGATGGGTTTAGATGAAGTAGGGTGGGAGGAGGCTCGTGTGGTGCGTAAACACTGGCATGGGCCTGTTGGGCCGAATGGTCTGTGTCTGTGCTGTAATTACTCTGTAAAGGTCTGAGACAGTGTTTTATTATTCATTCACATTGCATGGTCTGCGTCAGTGTTTTAATATTGTAGGGTTCTCAAAATTCCCACATTCCCCAAAAGTTATGGATAAAGGGACCCTGTATGGACAAGTTATTAAAAAGGGTACACAAAATGGCTTCTGAAACCTCGTGACCAAAACCAACAGGATTTCAAAAGCAAGGCCCTGCAAAAAGGCAGGCCCTGTGAGCTCACCGTTTACTTCCACGAGGGAAGGTGGCCAGGGTGGCTGGGGTCCAATTCGACTCAGTACTCTAGCCAGACTGGGTTCACATACGGGGAGGCCTCCCTCCTGTGCCCCAGGGTACAGGTCATTGCCACAAGGGTCAGCGTCACCGTCGGGAAACTTGTATGTTTAACGTGCAAGGGACAGATTCCTTTGGATAGGTGGTGGTGGCTCAGGAAACTGAGCAAAAATATTGGAAACCCCGCAGTCAGGTGGGAACGATTGGGAAACAACACTCATCGGACGATTACAGGGACTCACGGGGGATTGAGTGTGTGCTGAGACAAGTGGTGGGAACTGGATCAGGGGATTTATGTCTGTATGTGGGGATCAGAGAAGGCCTGCCCCACAGGCATATCCATCATTTTCCACCGGCAGTGGCAAGATGCCAGGGAGGGGGTGGAGTGGGATTCCAGCCTGAAGGTGTGCGCAGTCCCATACTGCCCGATCCGAGTTAATGCCACTGAACATGTGACCCGCCCCCGAAAGCACGGTGGCATAGTGGTTAGCACTGTTGCCTCACAGCGCCAGGGACCCGGGTTCGAATCCGGCCTCGGGCGACTGTCTGTGTGGAGTTTGCACATTCTCCCCGTGTTTGCGTGGGTTTCCTCCGGGTGCTCCGGTTTCCTCCCACAGTCCAAAGATGTGCGGGTTAGGTTGATTGGCTATGATAAATTGACCCTTAGTGTTAGGGGGATTAAATACGTGGGGTTATGGGGATAGGGTGGGATATGTGTTGGTGTAGGGGTTACGGGGATCGGGTGGGATATGTGTCGGTGCAGGCTCGATGGGCCGAAATGGCCTCTATCTGCACTGTGGGGTTTCTGTGATTTCTGTGATTTCTGTGAAAGGCCCTGCCCATGACCCAGGCAGCAAGGACACACAGGGAGGGGTGCCCCGCCACCACCAAGGGACCAGGGAATGGGCTGGTACTAGTGCCTATGGATCAGGTGCTATACCAAGGGGTACACTACGCGGTAGCCTCTGTGATTTTAAACCTCACCGAGGTACACTTACCGGAGTGGTGCCCCAAAGAGACAGAACAGCTATACCAGATCCTGTTAAAAGAGATGTTTAGGAAATTTTACGAGTTCGGTTTTGCTAATGTAGACAAAACCGAACTGTACACCACACACCATGAGTACTTTGGTAATACGGGGAGACAAAGAACGGGAGCATCGAATGATGTTTTTACTGCGTTTAACACAGGGTCCTCTGTCATCAACAGTCTGGATGACATAGTGTTGCAGACCCAGATAAACGGTTTAAAAACACAGCTAAGGAAAATATTGATGGATGAGAATAAGGTAGTAGGCTCGGAGTTACATGAGGACCAGGCCATGACGGTCCATTTAAAAGAAATTATAGCAGAGCTGGAAAGACACGCCAAGACTGTAAATGCCCTCATAAGAGAGGACAGAAATGCTTCTGACCAGGATGCACAGAACGAGGTGTGCATGCTGTACGGGGCATGGTTGCTGGGCGAGGGCCGCAGTAATCCGGAGGATTTAAAACAGGGTTTAGTCCCCTCCTGGATCAGTAACAAACACCTCGCAGCCCTCCATCCATTTGAGAATGCATTAAGCCCGTGCCAACTCCGGCTAGCTTCTGAGGCCTACCCCGTCCCAGTAGATTGTGGATGGTCCAACCACACCATCATGGGTATAGTAGTAAGGATGCCGGTCATGGGTAGGACAGCCTGACCCACGCCGGTATACAGGGTAAAGAACATTGGAGTCATTCAAGGGGGTGCACACATCCAGTTCACAGCGGTCCCACCTTATGTCATAAAGTGGGAGCACGCTATGACAGGTACTGACCTCTCGGGGTGCCGGAGCCGGGAAGCACACATAATACTGTGTCCCCAGCACTTGAATGCCTATTCAAAACCACAGTGCAGGTTTAAAGCTACTGGCGCAAAACCTATAAACTGCACCATGGAGGTAATGGCGCAAGACCATGTTTCCCCACAGGTAGCATATATAGGAGGTGGAACATATCGGGCTAGAATTTTGGGGAGCCGTCAGGCGGGGTTTCAGGCGTGTGGGGGGGGGAAATCCCGACTTTGGGGGTCCCGACACCATCCCGCCCAAAACCCCATCCCACGTAAGTGTCAGGGGCGGCGGGTACATGCCCCACACTGGGACCTTCCGAAACCAGGCGGGAAGCGATTAGTGCCAATTAACTGCCTGTTAACAGGTAGTTAACAGGCAGTTTATAGCCTAATCCCCATTTTGAGGGGTTTCGTGTGGGTTTCCCGACGGCTCCAAACCATGCCAGGTTAGAGCAGTGGGCCGTCTGGTTGAATGAGTTGGAGGGGTCGCGATGTCGGTGCACAGGTGAGTGATGGGTGCATGAGTGTAAAGGTAAGTGTGTTTGGTGTGTCTAAAGTGTGTAAAGAACTTTTACTTACCTTTACTTACCTTAACAGCCTTTCTTCCTGTAGCCGTCGGGAGCGCAGCACTCAGCCGGAACTGAAGCTGAACGGCTGCGATCTGTCAAAAGTGACAGCCTTCAGCTTTTAGTGCTGCTGAGATTTCTAAATGAGTCTGCGCAGAAGGACTCATCTTAGAAATCAGACTGTCAGTATTTGACAGCTTCAAACAGCTGTAAAACACTGATTTTTCATCTGTCAGATACCTTGACAGATGAAATTTCAGTCTGTGACATCACCTGTTGCCGGGTGGCCCTTAATTGGCCTGCTGAGCCCGCTGGTTGGGCTCAACAAGGTCAATCAAGGGAAAATCGTGCGGATTGGCCGGACATTGAAGTAGGTGGGTCAGAAACCCAAAATGGGAAGTCCCGCCTTCTTCCCGACAGGTTCGACAAAATCGACCCCATTGTGTCACCACAGGTGCGCCCCACTACCAGCATGGACAGCATAGCTGGTGTCCGATAAGTGACAGCAGCTTCTGCTTTAAACCCGAGGCAGAAGTTCAAGTGGCCCAGGAACGGATTGTCCCCATTCCTGAACCCTCCACTGTTCACCTCACTGTAACAGAAAATTTCACCAACCTGCAAAAATATGTATCACATTTCGGCTACGAAATCCCCCCTCTCCCAGGACACCTTACCAAAATACTCAAAGCAGTAATAGTCTCACAGAAACATTTCTACACTCTGGAGCAGAAGATGGTAGAGATAGGGGCTAAGATACTGGACATTGTAGTTCCACCCTGGTGGGACATTTTTGAAAATATAGAGGTCCCTTCGTGGATTAGACTGGCTTCCCACATCCTCGTGGTTTGCCAGATGGGAATAGTATTGTACCTAGTATGCACTTAGTGCAAGGGAAAAGGTCAAATACTAGAATTCCGAAACCAAAGGAACTGGAACATTATGTGAAGGTGGAGGGAGATACATCTGTTTGAATTTTTTTGTGTATTTCTGAATAAAGGTTGTTTTTTTGTGTTTTGTTGTTTTTAATAAAGATTTTCGATGTGTTGTTTTAATAAAGATATATGTGTACCAAGTGGTGCAGGGGTGTTCGACCCCCTCCATGCTTGGATGTGTGTAAATGACTGTAATTATTCTATGTATGCTTATGTACACTACATTTTTACAGAATGGGAAATGCACGTGTCATGGGATCATAGATAGGTAATTTACAGGGGAAGATTGACTATGGAGGGTCGGAAATTTTGCTCACCTTGTCAGGATGATACTTAAATCGAGTTTAGTATCAACAGGGGGGAGTGTAGGGTTCTCAAAATTCCCACATTCCCCAAAAGTTACGGATAAAGGGACCCTGTATGGACAAGTTATTAAAAAGGGTACCCAAAATGGCTTCTGAAACCTCGTGACCAAAACCGACAGGATTTTAAAAGCAAGGCCCTGCAAAATGGTAGGCCCTGAAATGAAACCTAACATGCATGGATCTGTGAAAAGACTTTGGAAAGCCAGACAGCTAGGTAAACACAGAATATGCATTCTTCACCTTGGAACAGATCAAGTCAGGATGGGCCTAATCTGAAGGCCATCAACTCTTCGCATAAATAATCGGTAACAGCTCACAGGTAGCTGCCAAGCCAGGAAAGACGATTAAGTTTCATAAATAACAAACAGTCAAGATATCGAAGCCATTATACAAGGAGGCAACCGCCCCAGAAGTCATTAAAGTAAATGGCTGTAATCATTTTAGACAAGCCCGCCAAAAGTTAGACAAAGGACTGACCTGATGTGGCACGCAGATAAGGGGTGAAGAACCGGGTATAATTGTAGGCCCACCGGTAGTGATCGGGCTCTTGTCGCTTGCCTCTTGCTCCTGCCTCCTGCCTCTCGCTCTCGCTTCGTTCCTCATTGTGGGCCCTCTTCTCCCTCCCCGCACTGCCTGACACCAAGGACGCCCATTACTACACTGGGGGCCAAACGTGGGAGGAGAACGAGACCCGAATTGAAAACGCACAGGACATACGGGGCCACGAACAGACGAGACGAAATGAGGAAAACGGTAAAACCGGTAAAGGCAGAGAAGGGCAGCGGAAAGACGCGTTGGGGGACAAACGGCCTAGTTATAAGCTGGCATTTGATGAATAAGTTAGCGTTTGAAGCTTGGACAGTGAAATCAAGACAAACGGCCTAGTTATAAGCTGGTGTTTGATGCTTGGACAGTAAAGCCCAATTAAGAATAAACTGGCGTTCGAAGTTTGGATAGGAAAATCATAGTAATGGTAAAAATCGCCAACTGAGCCCCAACCGCAGCAAAACCATTGACGACCAACCGCCCGAAGAAGAAGACCCATCACGACAAGATACTCAATGAAGACATTAACGGAGGAAAAGGGAGGGTGCTTCGCACAAACAACTCCATCGCCGCATCCTGTGACCACGTGGCAACGACGAACCCCAAAGGACATCAAGAGTGAACCTCAAAACCCACAACCAGTTAAAGCAACAGCTTTCAAATTGGTGAGCATGAATTCCTGGCCCCTCGTAGCTTAATCTAGTTAGGTATTGGGAATAGGATAAGGATAAGGGGATTTTAATGTATTTGTTTCCCTCGATGCGCCGTGTGTTCCCCATTCCCAAATAAGTGTAATTGTTTATGCCTGTAATTATTCCAGTAATTCTCAGTAAGATTGTGTTTTATTGTGCCTTTAATAAAAATTGCTGTTTTCTTGCACCAAACCACTTGTCTACTCGATTTTCTGTATCGCCGCCTGTACCTAAGTCCGGTGTCTAGAACCCAGGGGTGTGGGAGTGATTCGAACCACTCAGAGACAGTCAGAGGTGAAGCAGACTGGGCACACGCCACCCCCTACAATATTCATTCACAATGTATGGCCTGTGACAATATTATAAACATAGAATCATAGAATGATATAGCACAGAAGGAAGCCATTCAGCCCATCATGCCTGTGCCATTCCTTTGGTAGAGATATCCAATTAATCCCACTCCCCTGCTCTTTCCCCATAGCCCTGTAATTTATTCCCTTCAAGTATTTATCCAATTCTCTTTTGAATGTTGCTATTGAATCTGCTTCCACCACCCTTTCAGGCAGTGCATTCCAGATCACAACAACTCGCTGTGTAAATAAATGTTTCCTCATGTTGTCTCTGGTTCTTTTGTCAAAAACCTTCAATCTTTTTCCTCTGGTTATCTATCCTTCTGACACTGGAAACAGTTTCTCCATATTTACCCTATCAAAACCATTCATGATTTTTAAAACCTCTATCAAATTTACACTTAATCTTCTTTGCTCTAAGGAAACAACCCAGCTTCTCCAGTCTCTCAACATCCCTGGTACCATTCTAGTAAATCTCTTGCACCCTCTCCAAGACCTTGACATCCTTCCAATCGTATGGTGCCCAGAATTGAACACAATACGCAAGCTGAGGCCTAACCAGTGTTTTATAAATGATTATCATAACTTCCTTGCTTTTGTACTCTATGGGCTGGATTTTGTCAATGGGGAGCTTTTGGAGGCGGGACTCCCACTTGTTGGGTTTTAGTCCTGCCTCCATCAACTTGTGGCCAGCGGGATTAGCAGGCCAATTAAGGGAAAGCCAGTTACAGGTGACATCAGCGAGTGCCGTTTCATCTGTCAAGAGCTTTTGACAGATGAAATGTCATCGTTTGACAGCTCTGTGAAGCTGTCAAACACTGACAATCTGTCTTCTAAGTTGTGTCTTTACTCAAGACTCAGTCAGAGAGCTCTCCTGAGAAGAAAGCAGAAGGCTGCAGCTTTTGACAGTTCAGCGGCCATTCTGCTTTCTGTGCCGGTGAGCTGAGGGACTCCCAAGACCTGAAGGGAGGAAGCCTGCAGGAAGAAGTAAAGTTAAGTAAAACTTATTAAAACACTTTACACACACCTCACACACTTACCTCTGCACACATGCACCCATTACTCACCTGCACACCGGACATCTCGGCCCCTCCGACCCCTGCAGACGGACGGCCTGCCTCGCTGACCCCAGCGAGGTTTGGAGCCGTCAGGAAGCCCACACTTCAGGGCTCCAAATAGGGATTAGCCAAAAAACTGCCTGTTAACTGCCTGTTAACAGGCAGTTAATTGGCATTAATCCCCTTCCCGCCTCGAGGAGGCGAGACCCAGTGCGGGTCGGCTACCCGCCTCCTGGCAAGATGGCATGGAGGTGGATTGGGGGCGGGTTGGGCACCTGTGCCCAAATTCTGCCATTTTCCTGGCAGTCCCGCCTCCAAACCCGCCTCCCCAGGGCTGGCAAAATCCAGCCCTATGCCGCCGGGAGAAGCATCCGGGAAGACGCCGAACACCTCAGGTCTCTTCGCCGGGAGCAAGCGGAAGCCAAGCGCAAGGAGCGCACATCAACCCAAGCACCCCACCCACCCGCCCCTTCAACCACCGTCTGCCCCACCTGTGACAGAGACTGTGGGCTCGATTTTGCCAGACCTGAGGAGGCGGTATTGGAGGCGTGTGGGGTGGTAAACTAGCAAAAAATGGCGTGCGGACCTGATCCCGCCTCCATCCCGCCTCCGAAGAATTTTCCCACATGCGAGTATTCTGAACCCGTTTCCATCCCGCTTCCAAGAGGCGGTATAGACCCTTAAGGTCCTTAACAACCACTTAATTGCCTCTATAATCCCATTTTGAGAGGCCTTTCGGATTTTCCCACTTTTCCCACGTGCTGCACACCTCCTCTGGAACACGCCAGTGAATCCTGGTGGCATCACAAGTGGCTTGCTTACTAATAGCTGCAGCTCCACCATTAAAAAGGAGTTTTCACCAATCATCATTTGCAGGTGGCAGAACTTTGTTGTCTCAGGTCTGGGGGAACTTTTAGCAGGCATACTCATTGTTGTAGAAGTTTGGAACCTGACACCCATCTCCAGTGTGTCCTCCTGGGAAACCCCGCTCCCCATCTTGAATGAGCGCTTCCTCAACTGAGGTATATACCAGAAGAATGGGAACTATTTATTTCCCTTCCTCCTGGACATCAGATTCGGACAAAGACCAGCCGCGGCAGCAGCAGAACCCTGAACAACAGCAGCACCAACTGCAGGAGCAACAGCAGGAGCTCCAAGCTGCTGATCACCTGACCGAGGGCTTTGCAGTGGCATAGTCATGTGAGCGCTTGGAGAGGAGCCCCCAATTACTTGTTGTCTGCCACCAACATCCCCACTTCAGAACTAACAAGTGGCTTGACAGCACCTTGCTGCACTTCAGGGGGGCCATGAGGACCCGTTTCTGCACTGGAAGTCCTACTCCCGAGGACTTGCCTGAAGGTCTGGTTTGTTTGCTCAATAGCTGACCATTGCATCTCAAGAGATGTCAGTCTATTCTGAACAATGTCCATATTTTCCAAACCTTGGTGACTAAGCTCCTCCATGGACATAGCTGTAATGATCAATAACATGTCATTCTATAGTGGACACTAGGTGGAGCCGTAGAGCTGTGTAGAGCTGTATATAGCTGTATGTATAAGACTACACTACCCAGCTGTATGTGTTTAAGACTACATTACCCAGTAGGCACTAGGCTACCCACAAGGCAGCAGTCAAGATGGAAGCCTCTACAGATACAGTACCTAATCCACATGTGCTCAATAAAAGTGTCTAGCAAAAGCTAGCTGTGTTCGTAATAAGAATGTCTATTTATTAATGAACATAAGATGGTACCAGGATGGTGAAGATCTGCTGAAAATTGTGAAAAGCGAAATGGAGAATTTGAAGCCACCAGAGCATTTGAAACTCACAGGAAAAATCGACTACAATTGGCAGACTTTTAAACAACAATTCGAACTCTACATTGCAGCCATCGGATTCGGTACGAAGCCAGACGCAAGGAAGATAGCGTTGCTGCTTACGGTTGCAGGCCCACAGGCAATAGAGGTATTTAATACATTTGTATTTAATCCAGAAGAGAACATAGTAAAATTAGAAGATGTGCTAAAAAAATTTGATGCACATTGCTCTCCCAAAAAGAATGAGACCTATGAAAGATATATCTTCTGTTCTCGGACACAGCAGCAAAATGAGACTTTTGATAGCTTTATAACTGATCTGAAACTGAAAGCACAGACATGTAATTTCTCTGAGCTCAAAGCATCCATGATTCGTGACCAGATTGTGTTTGGTATTCATGATAAAAAAGTCAGGGAACATGTGTTGAGAGAAACCGAACTAAATTTGGAAAATGCGGTGAAAATATGCCAAGCCAGCGAGCTAGCTCGAAAGCACGCGAAGACTTTCAGTGAAATCAATAATGATGCGATTGTAATGAGTGATAATGCTGCTGTTGGTGATGTGTCCTATAAGGGGAAGAAATATGGGCAGAACAGAAATGAAAAGCAATCGGAGGATGAAATTTTTAATTGTAAACGCTGTGGTTACAAACACCAGTTAAGACAATGCCCAGCATTTGGAAAAATGTGCACAAAGTGTAATGGAAAGAATCACTATGCCAAACAATGCTTTTCAAAAGTACAAACTAAGAAAGGGCAACGAGTTAATGTAATTGAGGACACTGATTTAAGTGAGACATTTTTTGTAGGAATGGTGTCATGTGACAATATCAAAAAGGATACAGAAAATCTGCAGCCCTCAGAAATGGACAATGCTGAACATAAAGTTAATGCAGTAAAAGAGGACAAATGGATGATCCCACTGCAAGTAAATGGAGCATTAGTTACCTTGAAACTAGACACTGGGGCAAAAGCAAACTTAATCAGTATGAGTGACATTAACAATATGAAAGAAAAGCCCAAAATACAGAAAAAGTCAGTACTACTGAAGGACTATAATGGACAGAAAATAGATAGCTTAGGTGTATGCAGACTTAAAGTGACAGTCAAAGACAAAGTGCATCATCTCATGTTTTCTGTTGTGGCTGAAAGGCTTGATTCACTACTGGGTGACAAATCTTGTGAGGACTTAGAACTGGTCAAGAGAGTCTACCGTATAAACTGTGCCATAAGCAGACCAGATGACTCGATGGATTCTGTAGTGAATAATTTCCAGGATGTGTTCAAAGGATTTGGGCCTAGAAATTCAGTGCCCTTAGCACCGATTTTGCGGCGCTAGAGGGCCTAGCGCTGCAATTGGCGCCGGTTCCTAAATTGCCTGGGGCCCTTCCGCGGCGGTAGACCGGTAGCGCTGTGCTGGCACCGATGACGTCATCGGTGTGCGCAGCGTCCCGGTTGCCGTGGTAACCCGGCCCCAAGCCGAAATTCAGTTGCGGCCGCCTCGCCAGTGGCAGCCGCAACTAAGACTCCGGCAAACGAGTGCTGCCGGAGTCTGCGCCGGCGCTTTAAGGAGGCGCGGCGGCCGGCCGCTTTCCCGCCGGCCGCCTGCCCGCAGCTCCCTCCCCGGACTTCTCCCCCCCCCCCGGAACAGATGCAAGCCCGGCACTTGTCCGAGGTGCCGGGCTCATTTTTGCAGAGATTTGCGCGGGCCGCGGCCGGGTGCAGGCAGCTCCTCCTTAACGGAAGGAGGAGGCCTGCACTTCCCGAGCCTGCCGCACCGCAGCGGGCGCCGCAGCGCCGGAATAGCACCGCAATGCGGTGCGTTGCGCCAGTTTTCAGGCGCTAAAACCCTTCAGTAGCGCCGGCAGCCGTTTGGGCGCGGCGCTACTGAATTTTTGGCGTGCGCAAAGGGCTTTAGCGCCGGCACTAACTTCCGGCGCTAAAGCCCTGGCGCAGCGCAAACTCAATTTCTAGGCCTTGGAGTTCTACCATTCACTTACAAGATCCAGCTAAAGCAGGATGCTCAGCCAGTGGTACATGCTCCACGAAGAGTTCCAGCACCCCTGCGTGACCGGCTCAAGAATGAACTGGACAGAATGAGCACACTAGGAGTCATCAGGAAAGTCGCAGAGCCAACAGACTGGGTTAACTCCATGGTATGTGTAAAGAAAAAGAACAATGATCTAAGAATATGCATGGATCCAAAGGACTTAAATGCAAACATAAAACGTGAACACTACCAGATTCCCAAGCGAGAAGAAATCACCAGTGAAATGTCAGGTGCCAGATACTTTACAAAGCTCGATGCCTCACAAGGATTTTGGCAACTAAAACTGGATGAAGAGAGCACCAAATACTGTACCTTCAACACACCATTTGGCAGGTATTGTTTCCTCAGAATGCCTTTCGGGATAATATCTGCATCTGAAATCTTTCATAGAGCGATGGAATACATAATTGAAGGTCTGGAAGGAGTTCAGGTCTATGTTGATGACATCATCATCTGGGGCTCCACGCTGAAAGAACACAATGAGAGACTGACTAAAGTGCTACAGAGCATACGCCGGAATGGACTGAAGCTCAACAAAGCCAAGTGTCAGTTTGGCGTCCAGGAAGTCACTTTCCTAGGAGATAATCTATCTGGTAAAGGAATAGAGCCAGATATGGAAAAAGTAAACGCCATACTCAAAATGCCCCGACCCACTGACAAAAAAGGAGTGCTACGCATCATGGGGATAATAAACTTCATTGGAAAGTTCATTCCTAACTTGTCAGCCAAGACAGCCTGTCTGCGAGACCTGCTACATAAAACAAATGAGTTCGCATGGACAGAAAGACATGAACAAGAGTGGATAAACCTCAAAACAGTGCTGACAACCACACCTGTACTCACCTTCTTTGACCCAACAAAAAGAATCAAAGTGTCAACGGATGCATCAAAAGATGGCCTAGGTGCGGTCTTGCTACAAGCAGAGGGTGAAGATTGGAAGCCTGTTGCCTATGCCTCCAGGTCTATGACTGATACTGAGTGTCGATACGCCCAGATTGAAAAGGAATGTCTAGGCTTGGTAGTTGGACTAGAAAAGTTTCATGGCTACATATATGGACTTCCCACCTTCACAGTTGAGACAGACCACAGCCCTCTGGTTGCCATCATAAAAAAGAACCTGAATGAGATGTCTCCAAGGATTCAACGACTCATGATGAAGTGGCAAAGATATGACTTTGAACTGATCTACACACGAGGCAAATACATAGTGTTAGCAGATGCACTATCCCGAGCACCCACAATGAGTCATGTGAGCTCTACTGAAGAAGACGTGGATGTTCATGTGAGTATGGTCACTGCTGCGCTGCCCGTGTCAGACACAAAATCAAAGCAAATAGCAGAAGAAACAGTAAAAGATACAGTATTACAAACAGTAATAGAGAACATTCATCATGGTTGGCCAAAAGTTTCCTGTCCAAAATATTTTCACATAAGGTCAGAATTGAGTGTCGCAAGTGGACTATTGCTAAAACAGAACAGAATAGTCATTCCACAGGCTCTACGTCAAGACATGCTCAAAAGGATTCATGAGGGACACCTCGGAATTGAAAAACGCAAAAGGAGAGCAAGAGACACTGTTTATTGGCCTGGAATAAATAAGGACATTGAGAACATGATAGGCAAATGTGAGACATGTCAGAAACACCAAAACAAACAAGCAAAGGAACCAATGATAGTAGCTGACATACCAACAGCAGCATGGCAAAAGGTTGGTATGGACCTTTTTCATTTAAATGGTAAAGACTATCTAATAGTGATTGACTACTATTCTAACTATCCTGAGATGGCGCTGCTCTCAAGCACCACAGCAAGCAGTGTCATAATGCATGTGAAATCCATCTTCGCCAGACATGGAATTCCCAGCATTGCCGTTAGCGACAATGGTCTGTGCTTCAACTGTAAGGAGTGGCAACAGTTTGCAGCACATTATGACTTTCAGCACATCACATCCAGTCCTTTGTATGCTCAGTCAAATGGTAAGGCAGAGAAAGGTGTTGAAGCTCTCAAGCAGCTACTGAAGAAAGCGACAGAAAGCAAGTCTGATCCTTATCTCGCCCTGCTGAGCTACCGAGCCTCACCTTTAGACTGTGGTTCTTCACCTGCTGAACTACTAATGGGTCACAAGTTACGCACCATGCTACCCTGCTGTGCAAAAGAACAGCAAAGTGAGGAACTGAGACAGAGACTTCAACTGTTAAAGCTGAAACAGAAATCATACTATGACAAGTCATCCAAAACTCTAAAACCATTGACAAGGGATGATGTTGTCAGGATTGAGGATCCAGATGCATGGAACAGGAAAGCTACAGTTCTTGAGGAAGTAGGACCAAGATCATACACTGTTAGAACTGAGGAAGGACAGATTCTCAGGAGGAACCGCCGTTCCCTCCTAAAAACACAAGAGACTATTCAAGACCAGATTGATGACAATGCCGCAACTGCATCTTGTCATTCACTGCCAGAACAATCTCATGAAGACACATCAGACTTACCTGTGTTGAGAAGATCCACACGTGAAGTAAAAGAGCCTGATAGACTTAATCTTTGAGTACAATGTAAAGCTTTGAAAATGTGTTGACTGTTTTGAAAATGTTTATGTTTATAGAGCACTAACAAAAGTGTTACTGATATTATCTTAATTGTTTTCTTGAAAGTTGATTGATATTGATTTTGTTAAACCTCAAAGAAAGGGGGATGTAATGATCAATAACATGTCATTCTATAGTGGACAATAGGTGGAGCCGTAGAGCTGTGTAGAGCTGTATATAGCTGTATGTATAAGACTACACTACCCAGCTGTATGTGTTTAAGACTACGTTACCCATGAGGCACTAAGCTACCCACAAGGAAGCAGTCAAGATGGAAGCCTCTACAGATACAGTACCTAGTCCACATGTGCTCAATAAAAGTGTCTAGCAAAAGCTAGCTGTGTTCATAATAAGAATGTCTATTTATTAATGTAAAAAGTCACACAACACCAGGTTATAGTCCAACAGCTTTATTTGAAATCACAAGCTTTCGGAGTGCTGCTCCTTCTTCAGGTGAAGTGTAGAAATGCATAAAGACACAGCTTATATAGTCAGAGAATCATGTCAGATGTTTACAGGTAACCTTTCCAACTGCCATTAATCACACCTCGGCAGAGAGATAATCACAGCAGTCAAAGGTGTGAATGGTGTCCAAACAGGTCAGTCAGGGAAACATTACACCATATTTATTAATGAACATAAGAATAGCCATCCTCTCCTCTACCGTAGCCATCCTCTCCTCTACGGTAGCCAGCCTTAGCATGGAGGTAGCCATCTGTTCCACGGAGGTTGCCATCCTTTCCGTGGTGATGCGTTCATGCGCCAATGCCTCCACAAAGGCTCTGCTCATGTTAGCGATGGACTCCTCCATTCGCTCCACATTCGCAGCGACCCTAGAACAAAACCTGTCAGAGACTCCTGCACCTGTTCCTGGAGTTCCAGCACTGCTCTCCTTCTGGATGGACCCGGAAGCACAGGGTTGGCATGCAGCAGGGCTGAGCTGGGAGCATCCTGCGCCCTCTGACGAGAGCTCTCCACCATCTGCTGATGCTCACTTGTGAGCTATGATACACCAGGTGACAACTCTACTCTATGTCCTGAAAGTCCCACCGAGGTGTGAGTGTCTGCGCTGGTGATGTGTGCACTTAATTCTGCTGACGCAGTGCCCTCAGAGGTTGCAGCTTCCTCTGAGGAATCTGGAAGCTCAGGCTCTTCCACCTGGACAGTGGGGACGGGAGCTGTCGATGGTCCTATGGGGGAGTAAAGGAAAGAGTTAGAGATGTGAGGTCCAGGTTACATGCACATTGAATAGTGCATAGTGCAGATGATCATAAGTCAATCTGTTAGAGCATCAGATTCATTATCAGTGACTCATGCAATGTCAATGAGAGAGATGCCAAACTATTCTGTCACCAGCTTGCTGTGAGTGATGCGCCTGCCTGTCCATCCCCAAATTGGGAATCCTCCTCAATCCAGGCAATTTCCAGGGCCACCTCCTTTGAGGTGGTAAGCTGGGCTACTGAGGGTGGCCCTCCTCCTGTCCTGGCTCTTTCCCTTTTATTGTGGACTCCCTTTTCCTGCAATGAGGGACACAAGTGGAGTTTGAGTGAGAATGAAGGAGTGAGATTAGAGATTCCATAGCGTAGATGCTTAGAAGGAGACAAAGGGCCCTCCCTGTGTGTTGTAATTTGTCATTGCATCACAGTGATAGAGAGTGTGAGGGCTGCATGGTCGAATAGTTAAGTGAATGTGACCATAGAGAGAGAGGGAATGGGTAAGGGTGCAGGGATGTAAGTGTCAAGTGGGATGTGGAGGAAGAGGTTGGCAAAGCAGAGTGCTGGTGAGGAGAGGCGATGGGGATCAGATTGAGGGTGATAGAAAAGTCATACTCACTTTTCCTGTGCGCAGAAGGTCATGAAACCTCTTCCTGCACTGCAGCCAGGTTCTGCGGCACATAGACATAGAGTTGACCTCCTGGGCCACTTGCATCCACACAGTTTTAGTCTGCTGAGGAGGCTTCTTCCTCCCTGAGGAAGGGAAGAGAACCTCCTTATTACCTCTTGCTCCCTCCACCAGAGCTTGCAGGGCGGCGTCATCGAACCGTGGAGCACATTTTGGCCAACTGCTGGACATAGTTGCTGAGTGAAGCGATCACAGCAATGGGCATAATGTTTGCAGTCCCCAGAAGAAGCAAGGCTGCTTGCAGGCCTTAAATCTAGCAGCATTGATGAAATCATCAGAGACGACTTTCAGGATGGAAAGACTAATTGCGCCAGGGTTCCCACATGCTGGAAATCAATTGCCCAATTCGGGGAAAATCGCACTTTATTCCCACATCACACTGGAGTCAGGTTCAGGACTCGCAAAACACCCGTCATGCCCCCAGCCCGCCCCAATGGCAAAATCGGTCTCACATTGGACTCATCAGTCACCTGAGAACTCATTTTTAATGTGGAAGCAAGTCATCCTCGGTTCCGAGGGACTGCCTAAGAAGAAGAAGACTCTATGGGCAGGATTTTCATTGGGCCGTGGAGGCGGGATTGGAGGCGTGTGGGGGGTTAAAATTGCAAAAACTGGCGGGCGGACCCAACCCCGCCTCCATCCTGTCTCCAAGCAATTTTCATTAATTCGTGTCTAATGGTCCCATCTCCGTCCCGCCTCCAAGAGGCAGGATAGGCCGTTAAGAACATAAGAACATTAGAAATAGGAGCAGGAGTAGGCCAATCGGCCCCTCGAGCCTGCTACGCAATTCAATAAGATCATGGCTGATCTGATTCTAACCTCAAATCGCCCTTAACAAGCACTAAATTGCCTCTATAAAGCCATTTTGAAAGGCCTTTGCGATTTTAACCCTTTTCCCACATGAAACATGCCTGTTCTGAAACACGACGGTGAAACCAGGCGGGAGCACAATTGGACTGCTGACTATCAGCTGCAGCTCAACCATTAAAGAGGAGATTTGATCAGTCATCATTTGCAGGTGGCAGGACTTTGTAGTCTCAGGTCTGGGGGAGCTTTTAGAAGACATAGCCACAGCTGTGGAAGTTTGGAGCCTGACACCCATCTCCAATGTGACCTCCTGGGAAACCCCTTTCGCCACCTTCACTGAGCGCTTCCTTAACTGAGGCATATACCAGAAGCATGGGAGCCATTTATTTCCTTCCCTTCTGGACATTAGATGAGGATGAAGACCAGCCGTGGCACCGCAGAACCAGGAACAACAGCAGCACCAACAGCAGCAGCAGCAACAACAGGAGCGCCAAGCTGTTGCTCACACACCTGAAGCTGCACCAGCCAGAAGGGGCCAGCACATGGAAGCCCGTCGGCGCAGGAGATACCCCCCAAACAGGGTTTACAGACACAGGGTCAGCTACCTCAACATACCTGAGCAGCAGTGCCAAAGGCGGCTCCCACTTTCGCAAGAGGTAGTGCGTGACATCTGCGCAATGCTGCAACAAGACCTGCAGGCCAGAGTACCAGGTGGACAACCCTTACCAGTGGCCATCAAAGTCACCACCGCACTGAAATTTTGCCTCAGGCTCATTCCAGGGATCAGCAGCAGACATCAGTGGCATCTCCCAGGCAGCCGCACACACTTGCATCATGCAGGTAACCGATGCCCTCTTTGCCATCGTGCACAATCACATCCATTTCACCAAGGATCAAGCAAGTGTCACGGCGCGTGCGGTTGGATTAGCTAATCTGGCAGGCTTTCCAAGGGTGCAGGGCATCGTTGACTGCACACATGTGGCCCTTAAGGCACCCCATCGCAATCCAGGTATTTTTGTCAACTGCAAGGGCTTCCACTCCCTTAACGTTCAGCTGGTGTGTGACCACAAGAAGGAAATATTGCATGTTTGTGCCAAGTACCCTGGCAGTTGCCATGACTCCTTCATACTGTGCCAGTCTAGTGTGCCTCCGCTATTCAGTCCGCCAGACCAACTTAACGGATGGCTACTTGGAGACAAGGGCTATCCCCTGAAGATGTGGCTAATGACGCCGTTGAGGAGCCCATCCAACGAAGCTGAGGAGAGCTACAACTCCAGCCAAAAGTCCACCAGAGCGATAATCGAGCAAACCATCGGTTTGCTGAAGATGAGCTTCAGATGCCTGGATAGATCAGGTGGAGCACTGCAGTACTCAGCAGCCAGGGTCTCCAGAATCATCGTGGTTTGCTGTGCACTTCACAACATGGCACAGTGTCGTGGCTTTCAGATTCCTGAGGACCAAGTGGCTCGTCACATATCCTCCTCAGATGAGGAGCAGGAGGAGAGTGAAAATGAACATCTTGCAGAGGCCCATCAACCAGCGACAGCAGTACGCGGGAACATTGCTGTCGGGGATGCAAGGAACGCACTCATCTTGGCCAGATTTGCTGAGCCTAGCCAATGAAGCACTTTTGCCTCGCAGCTTCTTACCTGAGCATCGACAATGGCCATGGATCAGCCAATTCCTAGCAATTTGACCACCATACTGACAATTGCAAGTAATCCTAAGACCTCAATGTGAAAGTCCCATTCGCGAAATGACACATGCCACAACTACAGCAGTAGCCATCAGATTTTTTATTTACATTATTCACCTGATGGCTTTTTCACAGAAAACATCAAATTTCACCCAAGTGACTACCCTTGTGACTATTTGTGCAGTATCTTTCTCTTACGCGTGCTCCTACGTGGTGCTTCCCCTGTGGCTTCAGCAGATGTGGAGGCCCCTTGCTCACTTTCCTGCTGCTCCTGTCTCGACACTTTTGCCGGGCGTACGCTGGGGTTGCGTGTGAAGGATATTATTAATACAGAATATACTGGGTTTAAAAATCTAAAGCCTCAAAGACACAAGTCTCAGCAGACAAGGCTGTAAACAGAAATACAGGCTTCTGAGATAAGATCAGTTGATAACAAAGTTGTAAACAAGTTTTGAAATGGGAATTAGTTAAATATTCTAAAACAATGAAAGATTGAAGCAAACCATTGGTGCTTCCGAAAGGTCTACAGTTTGCAACGAACACAATGAGAAGGCTCAGTTTAAGTGTTAAAAACTAACACGTTGAAACAAACACAACCATTAAAAGAGGCATGTGCCTTTGAAAACATGACATCAAGTAAAAGAAACATCTGCTGGTCAAATAGTTTTATGTTAAACTTGGAAAACAGGAACCATAAGATTAAATATGCAACCAATTGAGATAGCTAGAATAGCATGAAACATTCAGTTGAAGTGTCTTTAATATATATATAGTAAAACCCATACCAACAAGAAGACTTTGAAGATATGACTTCAATAGAGACACCAAGCAATTGCATTGTGTTTGTATTGAACATGGAGCAGTAAGGAAAGACACAATGGGCTCGATTTTAACGCAGCTGACAGGCGGGCTTTTAGGCGTGTGGGGGGATAAAATCGCGAAACCTGGGGGGTCGGGACCCCCCTGCCTGGTTCCCACCTCCACGCCATTTTAACCTAGGTGTGTCTGATTGACCCGAATCAGTCCCGCCTGCAACAGGCGGGACTGGTCTTTAGGGCTCTGAAACAACACTGATTGGCCTTTATAATCCCATTTTAACAGGCACTTGCCTGTTTAACCCTTTTCCCACGTAAAACGCACCTGGTGGGGATCACGCCTGTGAAACCTGGCATGAACACTATTGGCTTGCTGACTATCAGCCGCAGGTCCAACTTTAAAGAGGATATTTGATCAGTCATCATTTGCAGGTGGCAGGACTTTGTTGTCTCAGGTCTGGGGCAACTTTTACCAGGCCTAACCACACCTGTGGAAGGTTGGAGCCTCACACACTTCTCCAGTGTGACCTCCTGCGAGACCCCACTCGCCACCCTCACTCAGCGCTTCCTCAACTGAGGCATCTACCAGAAGCATGGGAGGCCTTTTTTTCCTTCCCCTCTTGGCATTAGAGGATCTCCAGCCCCATTCGCAAAATGACACACACCAGAACTGCAGAAGTTGCCATCAGAATTTTTATGAAAAGCAAACAACTGATGGCATTTTTACAAAATACACAGCATTTCACCCAAGTGACTACTATTTGTGCTTGATTTTCCTCTTATGCCTGCTCCTACATAGTGGTTCCCCTGTGGCTTCAGCAGATGTGGAGGCCCCTTGCTCACTTTCCTGCTGCTCCTGTCTCGACACCTTTGGCGGGCGTCCTCTGGGGTGGCGAGCCTGTGAGGGCTCGCCAGCAGTCTGCTGCTCCTGCGGCTGTGCAGGGGTTGAGACCTCTATCTCCGTTGGGTGTAGACTCCGGCGGGGCTCTGACCGAGGGCTCTACAGTGGCATGGAAGTGTGAGCGCTTGGACAGGAGCTCCCACTTCCTTGAGGTCTGCCACCAACCTCCCTCTCATGGGTCAGGTCCCCCTCAGTGCCTGCAAGTGGCTTGAGAGCAGCTTGTTGCACATCAGGGGGGCCATGGGGACCCGTATCTACAATGACAGTCGTACACAGAAGGACTTCCATGAAGGTCTGGTTTCTCTGTTCAATAGATGCCCATCGCTCCTCAAGAGTTGTCAATCTATTCTGAACACTCACCATGTTATCCATACCCTGGCGACTGTAAGATTTGCAAAATTTCTACATTTCCCCAAAGGTTATTAATAAGAAAAGGGACCCTGCGTGGACATTTTAATGAAAAAGGGTACCCAAGATGGCGTCCGCGCCTCGTGGCAGAAAGCCTGTGAGATTTTAAAACTTGGACTCTGCGGCACAGGCAGCTCGTGTAGAAATCAAAACCAAAGCTGCAGTTTCTGTGAGGAGGGATTATGCATTTTGAAAACCAGACAGGACTTTGAATTATGTAGTAGACCAAATCGGAGACAGGTCAAAACCCAGTTAGGCCTATAGTTAAGGCCATCAAGCCGTTTGCATAGATAATCGGGAACAGCTTAAGGAAGCCATCGAGGCTGGACAGGCCCATTAAGATGTATTAATAACAAAACAAGTCAGTTATCAGGCCACTAGATGCGATTACCAGCCATCTAAAAACAGTTAGAGTAGATTGCTACCATTATTTAAAATAGCCCGCCAAGATTGGGACAAAGAACTAACCGGATTTGGCGTGCAGGTCAGGGCCATCCGAAGGAGTATATTTGTAGGCCCACCGGCAACCTTATGGCTCTGCTCTCAGCCTTTGCTCTGGCTCTGGCCCCTCGCCCTCGTGGCTACTGCTCTACCCCCGTCCCGCGCTTACCACCCGGCCACTGCCCGTGCCTTCCCCATTCCATCAGGGACGCCCGGCATTGCGCCAGGCGGACACGGACAAACCAGGCCAGGTGAGGCGGGACGTGACGAGGCGAGGTGGTGAAGAAGATGAATGGAAAGACGATCGAAGAAAAGCTTCGAATAATCGGGCCTTCAGTCCAGATGACCTGTGACTATCTTCATGCAATCTCCAACTGCCGGCCGAGGAAGAGGAACCATCATCCCTGCGAGGTAAAGTACCCAAGCAGAGACTTTAACTTTGGGGTACTTGTACCTGGACAACGCCCTTGCAGCACACTGAGGCCACGTGATGATGGCAGGCTCCAGAGAGCACAAAGAGCGAACCCCAAACCCCACCGCTGTTTTGAATTCAGCAGATCCTTTGGATTGGTGAGCATGAATTCTGACCCCTCCTAGCTTAATCTAGTTAGGTACAGGGGGTGGGATAAGGATAAGGGGATTGTTAAGATAGTTTGTTTTCCCTCGATGTGCCGTGTGTTCCCCATTCCCTGTATAAGTATATAGTTATTTTGTATTTTGCCTGTAATAGTTTATACTAGTAATTTTTTCCATAAGATTGTGCTAATTTCTTCTTCAATAAAATCTTGGTTTTGCTTTCATCCAACCAACCTGTCTACTTGAGTCCTTTCTGTATCGTTGCCTTGTACCTAAGTCCGGTGTCTAGAACCCAGGGGCCTGGGTGCGATTCGAACCACTCCTAAACAGTCAGAGGCATAACTGACTGGGCGTACGCGCCACCCCACACCAACCCCTACAGAAATGGCGACCGCGGCAGGACACCGGCAACAAGGTTGTGATGCAGTCGACAATGGTTCGGATGAGTGAACCATGATGGAGGAAAGGTTTCTGATTATGTGTTTAGCAAGGTGAATATCACTAAGAAGTGGATCACCATTCCCTTAAAGGCTGGGCATCCGGTAGATGCAGCAGCTAAGTGGACAGAGGGGAAGGAACACAAGAAGTCCTTAGAGAAGGCTGTTTGGCTGATGTGCTTTAAAAAGCAGGTCCAGCTTTTGGACAGGCTCATTGCAGCACAGGCAGTTGAGTTAAGGGAGTCAGCCCTGGAGATCCAGGATAAGGCTCTTGCAGGGGAGAAGTTATTAGTAGCTTTGCAGGCTTTGACTCAGGAGAGAGTGCATTTAGTGGGAGAACACAAGGCCCAGTTGGAATACCTATGGTGCCAAGTCACCGAGGCCAAGGGAAATGAGTTAAGGTTGCGGGAGACGAACGCCCGCTTGGCAAGGCAGATTAGGGAACAGGAAGAGAAAGTACAGGAGGTAAAGGCAGTGTATAAGCTAGCGAGCAAACAGGGGTTTGAGCAGGCAGAACACGGCCCCTGTAAAGAGAGGATAGAAAATCTGAGCCGGGCAGATTTTATGGGGAACGAGGGGAGGACAGTTCCAATGTCACCAGTAGTGTCTAGGGACGACCCGGTTGAGAGACAGGAGACCTCACGACCACCACCCGTAGCGCCAAGTTTCAGCGAAGTTTGGCAGGAACCCGGAGTGGAGCCAGAGGTGGAGGGGGAGATAGAGCAACCCCCGCCAGAGAGGTCGGAGCCGGGACCGATATGCCCAGCATGGCATCGGAGGTTCGGCCCACCCGCCAATGGCGACATTGAGGGACCCCTCCAAAACCAGTTCGTATTACCCTTTAACACCCAACAGCTTAGGGCCATGGTCAACCATCTCCCGAGGCTCTCCGAAAAGGGAGACCCCTCGATCCACTTCAGGGAAGTAGAGCAAAGCACCAGCATCAACGACTGCGATGACGATGAGAAAGCCAAAATGCTGCTATTCTCCCTGGAGAGTAGTCTCCTCCAATCCCTCTCTGACGAGTGTAAAAGGGGGCAGTGCGGGTATGAGGAGCTTAGAGATGCAGTTCTGGAGGCCATGGGGATGGAGGAGGGAAGTCCTTTCTCCCGTGTGGAGAAGATGATCCTGCTCTCAGGGGAAACCCCGCAGGCATTTGCGGACCGGCTGTGGCCGGTGTACCGGAGGGCCTGTCTGGGGACGCCAGACCGGGTGTTCATGAACGGGGATTCCCTGACGCATTGGCTCCGTTGCCTGGTGGCGAACAGCTTGCCACAGGTCCGGGCCAAGGCAGAAGCCTGGTTCGATCCCAAAAATCCCCAGACCACCGAACTCACGGTAATTAGGCAGCTCACTCTGGCTTACAAAAACGGTAGGGGAGCCGATGCACACCCACCCAAGGGAAAGTTGCATGAGGTAAAAGTCGGACCGGGTAGGAAAGGGTGGCACCAGGAAGGGAGTAACCCCCCCAACACCAAGACCAATTGTTACGGGTACGGGAAGGGTGGTCACTGGCGGAAGGAGTGCAAAAACCCTTGGCAATATAACAAGGGAAAGCACCCCACAGCCCCAGCCCAAAGGGCGGGGGCAGGGACCCCTTCTACAATGGTCGAGTCACTTTTGGACACCATGAGGTCCTTACTGACTGGCCAGGGGAGAGTAGCAGCTGCCACCGGTGCTCTCACCCCGTCCGCCCCATCCAACCCACAGCCGTGACTAGAGCCAATGCAGCCTGTTTATCTGTGTTCTCTCCGATACGATGTGTGGAAAAGACCTCTTTTGGAGATGGAGGTGGAGAAGGTGACGAGGACCTATCTGTTAGACACGGGGGCATCATGCACTGTAGTCTACTCAGCTAACCCCACCACCTCACCTCTCTCCAGCGGGTCCCATACAGTCTATCGGGGTTCATGGGTGGGGAACAGGCTGGCTCATTTTCCATCCCGCTCACCATTCGGTTAGGACCGCTCCGCTCCAAGTGGACCTGTGTCCTGATGAAATGGGATGTGGAGGGTGGAAGAGGGGTCCTGGGAGCCAACTTTATCGTAGGCCATGGGATCCTAGTGGATTTGAGGAATCACTGCCTTTGGGGGGCAGGTAAAGTAAAGAATGGAGAGATCGTCGTAATCCCGGGAAAGGAAGGGAAGGGACCCTCTGCATCATGAAGCCCAAAGTGGATTATAACCTCAGGCTCATGGTCAGCAACACCCTACCGGAGTTCCAGGCATTTGTGCAGGCCCACCTGGCCACATTTGCCACTCACAAGCACGACTGCGGGAGGGTCACAGAGTTTGAGGTCAGCGTAGATGGGGACCCCATGGCCCAACCACAGAAACAGTATAACTTCCCCAGGGAAGCAGAACCGGACATGGAAGCAGCCATGTCCTCGTTAGTGCAGCAGGGAGTTCTGAGACCGATAGCTACCCACGTGAATTCTACATTATGGCCGGTCAGAAAGCCGGACATTTCCTGGAGGGCCACGGTGGACTATCAAGTGCTCAATAGTAACATCCCAGCCTGCGCACCCACAGTAGCAGCAGTTGCCGACCTCATCGGGAGTATTCCAGCATCCGCGACCACTTTCATGGTGCTGGATATTTCAAATGGGTTTTGGTCCATCCCTGCAAAGAGGGAGGATCAGTACAAGTTTGCCTTTACGTTTAAAGGGCAACAGTACATGTGGAACTGTTTGCCTCAGGGCTTCCACAACAGCCCCAGCATTTTCCATCAGTGCATGGCCAACAGTTTGAAGGATTTTAGCCAGCCCAGACAGTTGGTCCAATATGTGGATGACCTGCTCCTGTTCACTGATTCAAAAGAGGAGCATGGCCCGCTATTGGCCGAAATGCTGGAGCTGTTAGGGCAGAAGGGTTTCAAGGTAAATCCCAAGAAAGCGCAGATCGGCCAGCAGGAGGTGAAATTCCTCGGTCTGACCGTGCACGCTGGAGAAAGGGCCATAGATAAGGCTAGAAGGCAGGCGGTACAAGAACTACTGGTCCCTAACACAGTAACGGGTGTGAGGTCGTTTCTAGGGCTGACCGGGTACTGTAGAGATTTCATTGAGGACTATGCAGCCACCTCAGCCCCTCTGCTCCGACTCCTACACAAGGGAGTGGAGTGGCTTTGGGCTGAGGGTTGCCAGGCAGCATTTGTCAGGCTCAAGAAAGACTTGCAGACCGTGCCAACTCTAGGGGCCATAGATGGGGGGAATGAGTTTTTCCTGGAGGTAGCAGCCAGCGGGGACAGCCTGAGCGCTGTGCCACTCCAAGAGCGGCATGGCCGGCTGCGGCCAGTGGTCTACTCCTCCAGGATACTCACTGATGTGGAAAGGAGCTATTCCAACTGTGAGAGGCACCTTTTGGCCACACATTGGGCTGTGAAAAGATCATTGATCTTCACAAGCACCTCTCCCATCACCCTCCTCACCCATCACACACCCACCCAGATGCTTCTGGATGGGAGGATCAAGGATGGAACAGTGAGCAGTGCCCACATTGCCCGCTGGACCTTGCTCCTCTCACCGATGGATCTGAAGGTGAAAGGTCTCTGTGAGCCAAAGCTCGCAGCCAACCTGTTTGGGAAGTAAACATAGGTTTACGGGCCGGGATACATCCCGCAGGCCGCGAGATGTATGTAGAAGGTTCCAGCATGGTATCTGCTGGTGAGCGTCTCACAGGGTGTGGAGTTTACGACCCAGCGGCAAACATTGCCCTGCCGATTAAGCTCCCCAGCACCATGCGCGCCCAGCAGGCTAAACTGTCTGCGGTGGTGTACGCCGTTACACACCCCGAAATCTTCCCCACCCCCTACACGATTTGCTCGGACAGCATGTTCACGTGCAATTCGTGTACGGAGTACCTGGCCATCTGGTCCCGCCGCGGATGGGAGACCCCTCACAGTGAAACCCCTGCTGGAAAAGATCCTGGCAAAAGTGGGGGAGGAAGGGGAGGTTTTCATTCACTAGGTGAAGGTCCTTTCCTCCACAGAACCCCGCGGCCAAGGCAACCAGCAGGCTGACTTGCTCGTCAAGGAGGGTGCCCGCACAGGCACTTTCTGGGACCCATTTGGGTCCAGACCCGTGGCGGCGGTAAGATGTAGTGACGGGACCCAAGGGAGTGTAGGGGTAGCGTTAGCCCCGGACCTTAAGTTGGTCCAAGCCCAAGACCCCATCCTAAAAGCAGTCCTCGGTGCAGTCGCTGAAGGAAAGGGAATAGAAGGTCCATACGGCACGGCGACACTCTCTGTTAAAGAGGGCATGCTGTTCCGGGGGGAACAGTGGGTTGTGCCGCAGCAGCACCGGAGGGAATTCCTTCAACTGGCCCATGAGGGTCCAGGAGCGGGACACCCCGGGCCTGAGACCACCTGGCAGCGGGTGGAACAAGTGGGATTGTGGCTGGGACTCAGGGACGATGTCCGCGAGTTCTGTGCAGGCTGTCTTGTGTGCGCTGCAAACAACCCTGAACCCCACAAAAGGAAGGTACCTATGGGACACGTCAGGAGGGTAGAGGGACCATGGCAGTCGATACAAGTCGACTACATGGGCCCCTGCCCACCGCCCAGGGAGGCTATAATTACTGCCTATTCCTGGTGGACGTGTTTACCAAGTGGGTAGAGGCCTTTCCCTGCAGAACAGCCACAGCTCTGGGTACTGCCAGGATCCTGGTCCGGGAAGTGTTCTCGCGGTGGGGACTACCACAGTTTGTGGAGTCCGACCAAGGGAGTCACTTCACCGGACAGGTGATGCAGAATACCCTTATGCTGTTAGGCATTGAAGGGAAATGGCACGTGGCCCACAACCCGCAGTCATCCGGGATTGTGGAACGTATGAATCGGACCCTCAAAGAAAGGTTAAGAAAGGAGACGGTGGACTCGCCCCGTAAATGGGCCGAGGTCGTACCATTGGTTTTGATAGGGACCCGGGCCAGCCGGTTTAAAAGCACAGGGTATTCCCCGTACGAGCTAATGACTGGCAGGGTTATGCGGACCCCCACCCATGTACTAGCCCCGGTGCTCACGGAAGGTCAGCTCGGTCAACTGGGACAGGTTCGCCCGAAACCTCTTTGAGCACCTGAAGCAGGTCCATGAGCAGGCGGCTGGGAACATGGGAAGGCAGCATCGGAGTAACCGATTGCTGCTCGAACCCAGAAAGCACCACGAGTGGGAGGTAGGAGATCAGGTCATGGTGAGAAACTATGCTCGAGTGGGGAGTTTGGAGCCATTGTACATGGGGCCCTACAGTATTGTAGATAGAGCCAGCCCCTTGGTATACGCCGTGAAGATGCCTCGGCATACAAAATGGTTTCATATCAACCAGTGTAAGCTGTTTACGCCTGAAAGGGGAAAACAGCCAGTTGGGAAGAGGGCCAGCAGGAGCGAGTTCACAGACTGCACAGGCAGGCGTTGTGGCTTGCTTAAAGGGAGGGGCCATCCCGCCCATCGATTGGGACACTCCCCCACTCTTCTGGGATCCAGATGAGGGGGAGGGACTTGAGGGCAAAAACCCCGCCCCTAACCCAGGTATAGAGAGGGAGGGACCTGAGGTCGAAAACCCCGCCCCAGACCCAGCCATGGGACCTGGGGGCGGAGACTCTCAGCTCGCAGCAGCCGGCTGCGAAAAGTTATCTGCCCCCAGCCCAGGTTCGGGAGGGGTCAAGCCTGAGGGAGCAGCGGTTCGGGTTAAAGGCTCAGCGGCCAAGAAAGCCCCACCTGTCAAGGCCCCCAGAAGGTCCCCACGGGCGCCCCAGCCGAGAATGCCATGGTCACCAGCCCTCCAGTTACCAAGGGCCGCCCCTCAAGCCAGGGAAGGGCCCAAGGACAGAGGTCCCCAGCCAGCAGCCACGGGCTGCGAGGGACCAACAGTGAAGGATGGTGCGGTCACGCCGGGGGTGGCGGTGAGCCGCAGTCTGACCAGGGATTAGCCTGGCCGCCCAGAGATGGGCGGCGGATGCATATATTATAGTTTAAGTTTTGGTTAGTGTTGCTTGTTAAGTTTAATTATTTAGCTGAGGCTTGGGTGTTTTAGTTTAAGTTGAATAAGGTGATGGGTTGTTTAAAGTAAGTAATCTGCTTAGAGTGTGCATATTTGGGGTTGAGGTCGCGGGACCCGACCATGCTTCACCAAGCCAGAGAATCTCTTGGGGACCTGGCTACATGTTTTTGTATCTTTTGCAGAAAGATTTTCAGGATGAAGGGGATCGTGATCCGATTCGCCCTGATTGGGATGAGCATCGAAAGACGGGGTGATATCCAGGACTCCCACATCTACGGGTGGTCGGGAGACAAGGCGCCCACAGCGATCGATGGGAGCGGTGAACGGGATGCGGAGGAGACCGCCGTCTACGTCCACAAGGGAAGGTGGCCAGGATGGCTGGGGTCCAATTCGTCTCAGTACTCCAGCCAAACTGGATTCACGTACGGGGAGAACCCCCTCCTGTGCCCCAGGGTACGGGTTGTTAACACGAGGGTCAGCATCACCGTTGGAAAGCGAATATGTTTGACGTGTAAAGGACACATTCCACTGGATAGGTGGTGGTGGCTCAGGAAGCTGAGCAAAGACATGAGGAACCCCGAAGTTGAGTGGGAATGGTTGGGGTACAACACCCACCGGATGATTACAGGGACTCATGGAGGATTAAGTGTGTGTTGGGTCAAGTGGTAGGAACCGGATCAAGGGATTTATATCTGTATGTGGGGGTCAGAGGAGGTCTGCCCTGCAGACATATCCATCGTTTTCCACCAGCAGTGGCACGACACCGGGAAGGGGATAAGGTGGGATGCCAGCCAGAAGGTGTGTGCAGTCCCATACTCTCCGATCCCAGTCAACGCCACTGAGCTGGTAACCCGCCCCCGTAAGACCCCGCCCAAGGCGCAGGCGGCGCGGTTACCCCGGGAAGGTTGCCCCACCACCACCAAGGGACCAGGGAATGGGTTGGTACTAGTCCCCACCGATCAGATGCTGTACCAGGGGGTACACTATGCGGTAGCCACCGTGATTTTAAATCTCACCAAGGTACGTATGCCGGGGTGGTGTCCCAAAGAAACAGAGCAGCTATACCAGGCCCTATTAAAGGACATGTTCAAGAAGTTTTACGAGTTCGATTTCGCCCATGTGGACAAAACTGAGCTCTACACCACACACCGAGAGTTTTTGCGTACAGCAGAGAGGCAAAGAAGAGGTGTTTGGAATGATGTTTTTTTACTGCGTTTAATACTGGGTCCTCTGTCATCAACAGTTTAGATGACATAGAGCTGCAGGCCCAGATAAACGGTTTAAAAACACAGCTGAAGAAGATATTACTGGATGAGAACAAGGTAGTGGGCTCGGAGTTGCATGAGGACCAGGCCATGATGGTCCATTTGAAGGAAATCATAGTAGAGTTGGAAAAGCACGCAAAGACGGTAAATGCTCTCATAAGGGAGGACAGAAATGCTTCTGACCAGGCTGCGCAGAATGAGGTGTGTGTGTTATACGGGGCGTGGTTACTGGGTGAGGGTCGCAGTAATCTGGAGGATTTAAAACAGGGTTTGGTCCCCTGCTAGATTAGCAACAAGCACCTCGCAGCCCTCCACCCATTTGAGAATGCATTAAGCTCGTGCCAACTTCGGCTAGCCTCCGAAGCATACCCAGTCCCCGTGGATTGTGGGCGGCCCAACCACACAATCATGGGAGTAGTAGTTAGGATGCCGGTCATGGGTAGGACAGCCCGACCCGTGCTGGTATACAGGGTTGAGAACATTGGAGTCATTCAAGGGGGGGCACACATTCATTTCACAGCGGTCCCGCCTTACGTCATAAAGTGGGAGCACGCTATGACAGGTACTGACCTCTCAGGGTGCCGGAGCCAGGGGGCACACATAATCCTGTGTCCCCAGCCATTGAATGCCTATTCAAAACGCAGTGTGGGTTCAGGCGGCTGGCGCGAAGCCTATAAATTGTACCATGGAGGCAATGGCACAATGCCATGTTCCCCCGCAGGTAGCATATATAGGAGGTGGGACATATTGTGTCACCACCGGCGTGTCCCACTAGCAGCATGGACAGCATAGCTGGTGTCCGGTCAGTGACAGCAGCTTCTGTTTTAAACCCGAGGCAGAAGTTCAAGTGGTCCAGGAGCGAAATGTCCCCATTCCTGAACCCTCCACTGTTCACCTCATTGTGAAGGAGAATTTTACGGATTTGCAAAAGTACGTAGCCCACTTTGGCTATGAAATTTCCCCTCTCCCTGAACACCTTACCAAAATACTCAAAGCCGTTATAATTTCCCAGAAACATTTTTACACTCTAGAGCAGAAAACAGTAGAAATAGGGACTAAGATATTGGATATTGTGATTCCACCCTGGTGGGACATCTTCAATAACATAGAGGTCCCTTCGTGGATCAGACTGGCTTCCCACATTCTCGTGGTTTGCCAGTTAGGGATAGTGTTGTATCTAGTTAGCATTCAATGTAAGGGAAAAAGTCAGTTGTTAGAATTCCGTAACCAGAAGATCTGGAAGGAACATTGGCCCAGAAATTCGGGTCGGGGGCTTCCCGCGGGTGTAAGCCCCCGACCTGCACTTACCTAGCGCGCCGGCCGTTGAGCTGTCGGGCCCCTGGAATTCTGATCCGGGGCCTGGTCTAGCTGCTGGCGCGCAGTGCTTGCGTATACCTGGGGCGCAGTTAGTTCGATGCGTCCCCTGGGATCACGTGGGCCATGGGGAGCCAATCGGAGCAGGGAATGCTCCATTCATCAGTCTTGACAGGAAGTGCTGTCAAGACTTATAAATACTACGGCCCCAAAATAGCACTAAACCGTCAAATATTTTTTTTTAAAAACATCACATTTTTTTAAACTATAAATTACATGAAATAACTCTTTTAAACAATAATTTAAATTTTTGGAAAAAATAATTTTATATTCTAACGGGGCTAAAAATAAACTTACCTTGCTTTAAAGTATTTAAAAATAATAAATCTGTGGAAAAAATGTTTCAATTTTAATTAATTCTCCACTTAACTTGTAAAAAGCAGGCCTTACGCCTGCTTTTTAAATTTCTAACTTCTGCAGACTTACCCTCACGGAAAATCCTGTGAAAAAAAAACTAAGTTTGATGCGCACGTGCAGCCTCCCCCGCGCATGCGTTTGACCTCTGAACCTCTGCTTTCAGAGGAACAGAAGTGCCGGTTTCCTACGCATGCGCAGTGCATGCAGGAAACCAGCACTTCCATCAGGCCTACGGGTGAGTATCCAGCGCGTACTCACCCGTGGAGACCCGAATTTCTGGAACATTATTGCAGTGTATGTGCTTTAAGTCAGAACTACTTTTTACAGCTCCTGTATACTGTAGTACTGGCAGTATACACCGGTATATAAGCTGTGCGCATGCCTCTGTAGATTGCATGTAGTCTAGAGATTGCCCTCCTCCAGTAAAGACCTGTTATTTGTTATGTACAGCATCCGTGTAATTATTTATCCACTAAACCACGGATCGAACAGTAGCGACGAGTGTTGATGCGAATCTACCTGCAACATTAAACAAAATAAAAACAAAAAGAAATAGTCGAGTCCAGGAACACGGGCGTCGACCGCGAGCAACCGCCCAGCAGTCAGGCAGAGATCCAACTTCACTGGGGAGGCTGTGGAGAGCCGGGCTTGGTTCCCCAGCCACAACGAGCAGTAAGAGACCGACGACAGGTCCAGAGCAGACCCTTCCCGAGCAGAGGCAGCTGGAGCCAACCGACGGCAGATAGAGAGAGCCGGGCAGCGTCGACGGGGTAAGAAAAAGGGTGAAGAGAGCAGGGCGCAGCCGGGGGTTGATCACCGAGCGGCGTCGAGGAAAAATACTGCAAAACCGGAGAGAGAGAGGGTAAGAAACAGTCGGGTTCTAGGCTGAGCGGCGTCGACAAATATCAAGAGAAGAACGCGCAGAGCACAGCCAGGGATCACGGGCTGATCAGGGTCCACGGGGCGAAGCAAGGGGAGATGCCATTGAGCCACGGAGAAGCAGGGAGAGCGCGGGAGACACCATTGAGCCGCGGAGAAGCAGGGAGAGCGCGGGAGGCACCATTGAGCCGCGGAGAAGAAGGAAGAGTGCGGGAGATGCCATTTTGCGAAGCCGCAGCGGAGAAGACGGGCGAGCGCGGGAAGGAAGGAAAGCGCGGGAGACGCCATTTTGTGCCAGCGGAGAAGAAGGGGAAGCGCGGGAGGCGCCATTGGTAATAGTTAATGCACAACCAAGGATGCCGAAGAGTGGCAATATCTCTATGTTTGACAATGAAGTCGAAGATTGGGCGACATATGTGGAACGTATTGAGGTGTACTGCAGGGCGAATGAAGTGCCAGATGCTAATAAAGCACTGGTTCTGTTAAATTCCATGGGTGCAGAAACTTATGGGTTACTGCAAAATCTAATAACCCCAGGGAAGCCGGTAAACAAGAATTTTGAAAGCATAGTAGAAATCCTACAGGACCACTTAAACCCCACAGCGCTGCTGATAGCAGAATGATTTAAGTTCCATAAAAGGAACCAACACAAAGACGACAGCAATGCTGAGTACCTAATGGAACTGCGCAAGCTATCGAAATACTGTCAGTTTGGAGCGGGACTAGCAGACACGTTAAGGGACAAGTTTGTGTGTGGGCTACAAAGTGAAGGAACCCAGAAACGGCTTCTATCAGAAAAGGACCTTACGCTGGACAAAGCTTTCAGTATGGCAGTATCACACGAAGCAGCCGCAAGGGGTGCTGCAGAGATACAACGGAGACCGCAAGAATATGGCACCAACGAAATGACCTATGGAACAGGGAAGTGCTATCACTGCGGCAGAACAACACATGACCAGAAATATTATTGGTTCAAGGACCAAGTGTGCAGACAGTGTGGGAAAGCAGGACACATAGCAAGAGTCTGCAGGTCTGGGAAGAAAACCAACAGTAAGAAATCTCCACAGGAGAAGTACAAAAAGGTACACCAGGTGATGGACAGTGGTTCAGGTGAACAGAAAAGTGACACAGACTCCGGAAGCAAGGAGCTGGGTTGTCTGAAACTACACAATGTAACTGAAATGGAGGATCACCAGACTATCTGGGTTACACTCAAGATAGACGGAGTCCAAGTGGAAATGGAATTGGACACAGGGTCAGCTCTAACAGTCATAAATCAAAGAGACTACAAGTGGCTATTTTCATACATATCCTTGAAAGCTACAGAGATTGTCTTGAAGACGTATACGGGGCAAAAAGTCTACCCCAAAGGAAAAATAAGGGTGAAAGTGACATATAAAGGTCAGGAAATACCTAAAATGGATATATATTTATTGCCAAATGGAGGACCACCACTGCTAGGACGTGAATGGATCCGGAAGATACATTTAGATTGGCATTCCGTAAAGGCACTGAAGGTGGATACCAAAAAGGATGACGTACCAATCTCCAGTCTGGGAACTCGGAGGGAAGGAGAGAGGTAAAAAGTAATCCAAGTGTGACGTCACCAGAAAGCGGGTAAGTGATTGGTTGGTAAGTATTTCTCCCTTTTTAAGCTTAAATCTCTTTGGTTTATAGTTTCTAAGGTGTGATATTCACCATCTAGAATCGGGGCAGAGGATATTTAAGAATAATATTAATAAATGTAATTAATTACATAGAATGGGAGATCAGGTGATGTGTTGCTGCTGCAATATGTGGGAGCTGGTGAACACCATTGATGCTCACGGTGGTCACATTTGCAGTAAGTGTTGGCTGCTCGAGGAACTCCGGCTCTGTGTTGAAGAGCTGGAGTCCGAGCTTCAAATACTGAGACACATCAGGGAGGGGGAGAGTTACCTGGACTCTGTGTATCATGAGGTATTCACACCAATTAGATTAATTAATTCAGATGTAGTCCGTGGCCAGGGTCAGGATGGTGTGACTAGAAGTGAGGCAGGTACGGGGATCCAGGAGGTAGTGTTGGAGGAGCCGTAGCCTTTGCACTTGTCCAACAGGTTCGAGGCTCTTACTCCCTGTGAGGATGGGAACAGGGACTGCGGGGAGGATGAACAACCTGACCACAGCACCATGGAGCGGGGGGCCATTCAAGTGGGGGGAGATAAAAGAAATGTTGTAGTGGTAGGGGATAGTATCGTTAGGGGGATAGCTAGAGTTCTTTGCAGCCGAGAGCGAGAGTCCCGAAGGCTGTGTTGCCTGCCCGGTGCCAGGGTTAAGGACATCTCCTCTGGACTGGAGAGAAGCTTGGAGTGGGAGGGGGAGGAACCAGTTGTCGTGGTCCATGTTGGTACCAACGACATAGATAGGACAAGGAAGGAGGTTCTGCTGAGGAAGTTTGAGCAGCTAGGGCCAAATTAAAAAGCGGAACTACAAGGGTAGGATTATTACCTGAGCCACGAGCGAATTTGGCTAGGACAAATAAAATTAGAGAGTTAAATGCGTGGCTCAAAGACTGGTGTGGGAGAAATGGGTTTTGCTTCCTGGGACACTGGCACCAGTACTGGGGCAGGAGGGAGCTGTTCTGTTGCGACGGGCTTCACTTGGCCAGTGCTGGGACTAGAGTCCTGGCGGATCATATAACTAGGGCTGTAGAGAGGGCTTTAAACTAACTAGTGGGGGGGAGGTTCCTAGAGAGCAAATAATAAAAATGACAACCGAGAAGGTCATAGACTTAGGTAGCAGTGGGGAAATTAAAAACCAGAGCATGTCAGGAAGGGGCAGAAGGTATGGAGTAAAAGGTAAAGTAATAAAAAGGGCAAAAGCAGGAACTAAGTGTCACAAAACATATTTGAAAGTTCTCTATCTGAATGCACGTAGCATTCGTAACAAAATATACGAGTTAATGGCACAAATAAGTACATATGGGTATGATCTTGTGGCCATTACAGAAACATGGCTGCAGGGTGACAATGCCTGGGAATTAAACATACCAGGTTATTTAATGATCAGGAAGGACAGGCAGGAAGGAAGGGGAGGTGGGGTGGCTATGTTAATAAAGGAAGGAATCACTGTAATAAAGAGAAATGATATTGGGTCAAAAGATCAGGATAATGAAACAGTTTGGGTGGAGGTAAGGAATAATAATGTGAAAAAAACACTAGTGGGCGTAGTCTATAGACCTCCGAACATTGGCAACTCTGTTGGACGGAGTATCAATCAGGAAATAGTTGAGGCTTGTAATAAGGGAACATCTATAATTATGGGGGATTTTAACTATCATATTAATTGGACAAATCAAATTGGGCAGGGCTGCCTTGAGGATGAGTTCATTGAGTGTATTAGGGATGGGTTTCTTGAGCAGTATGTAACTGAACCGACCAGGGGGCAAGCAACCTTAGATCTGGTCCTGTGTAATGAGACAGGATTAATTAAAAATGTCCTAGTAAAGGATCCCCTTGGAATGAGTGACCATAACATGGTTGAATTCCATATTCAATTAGAGGGTGAGAAGGTTGGATCTCAAACAAGCGTGCTAAGCTTGAATAAAGGTATGAGAGCGGAATTGAGTAGAGTGGATTGGGAAAATAGATTAAAGGGTAAGACGATACATGATCAGTGGTGTACATTTAAGGAGTTATTTTACAACTTCCAAAAAATATATATTCCACTGAGAAGAAAAGGGTGTAAAAGAAAAGACAGCCATCCATGGCTAAGTAAAGAAATTAAGGATAGTATTCGACTAAAAACAAGGGCATATAAGGTAGCCAAATCTAGTGGGAGGATAGAGGATTGGGAAAACTTTAAAAGGCAGCAAAAAATAACAAAAAGATTGATTAAGAAAGGGAAGATAGATTATGAAAGTAAATTAGCAAAAAATATAAAAACAGATAGTAAGAGTTTTTATAGTTATATAAAAAGAAAAAGGGTGGCTAAAGTAAATGTTGGTCCCTTAGAGGATGAGACCGGGAAATTAATGGTGGGAAATATGGAGATGGCAAAAACACTGAATGAATATTTTACATCAGTCTTTACAGTAGAAGACACTAAGAATATCCCAACACTGGACAAACAGGGGGCTAAAGGGGGGGAGGAGCTAAACACGATCAAAATCACTAAGGAAGTGGTACTGGGTAAAATAATGGGACTCAAGGAGGATAATTCACCTGGACCTGATAGCTTACATCCTAGGGTCTTGAGGGAAGTGGCGGTAGGGATTGTGGATGCATTGGTAATAATTTTCCAAAACTCCCTGGACTCGGCAAAGGTCCCGGCAGACTGGAAAACTGCTAATGTAACACCCTTATTTAAAAAGGGCAGTAGACAGAAGGCTGGAAACTATAGACCGGTTAGCCTCACATCTGTGGTCGGTAAGATTTTGGAGTCCATTATTAAGGAGACAGTAACAGGACATTTGGATAATCATAATTTAATAGGACAAAGTCAGCATGGTTTTATGAAGGGGAAGTCATGTTTAACAAATTTGCTGGAGTTCTTTGAGGGAGCAACGTATAGGGTGGATAAAGGGGAACCAGTGGACGTAGTGTATTTAGACTTCCAAAAGTCATTTGACAAGGTGCCACACAAAAGATTATTGCTTAAGATAAAAAATCACGGGATTGGGTGTAATATTCTGGCATGGATAGAGGATTGGCTATCTAACAGAAGGAAGAGAGTTGGGATAAATGATTCATTCTCTGACTGGCAATCAGTAACTAGTGGTGTTCCGCAGGGGTCAGTGCTGGGTCCCCAACTCTTTACAATCTATATTAACGATTTGGAGGAGGGGACCGAGTGTAACATATCAAAGTTTGCAGATGATACTAAGATGGGAGGGAAAGTAGTGAGTGAGGAGGACATAAAAAACCTGCAAGGGGACATCGACAGGCTAAGTAAGTGGGCAGAGATTTGGCAGATGGAATACAATACTGGAAAGTGTGAGGTTATGCACTTTGGCAGGAAAAATCGTAGAGCAAGTTATTATCTTAATGGCAAGAAACTGGAAAGTACTGAAGTACAAAGGGATCTGGGGGTCCTGGTGCACGAAACTCAAAAGGTTAGTATGCAGGTGCAGCAAGTGATTAAGAAGGCCAATGGAATGTTGGCTTTCATTGCTAGGGGGATAGAATATAAAAATAGGGAGGTATTGCTTCAGTTGTACAAGCTTTTGGTGAGACCGCACCTGGAATACTGCGTACAGTTTTGGTGTCCATACTTAAGGAAGGACATACTTGCTCTCGAGTCAGTGCAAAGAAGGTTCACTCGGTTAATCCCGGGGATGAGGGGATGGACATATGAGGAGAGGTTGAGTAGATTGGGACTCTACTCATTGGAGTTCAGAAGAATGAGAGGCGATCTTATTGAAACATATAAGATTGTGGAGGGGTTGGATCGGGTGGATGCGGGGAAGATGTTCCCGATGATGGGTGAAACTAGAACTAGGGGGCATAGTCTTAGAATAAGGGGCTGCTCTTTCAAAACTGAGATGAGGAGTAACTACTTCACTCAGAGGGTGGTAGGTCCATGGAATATGCTGCCCCAAAAAGCTGTAGAAGCTACATCATTACATAAATTTAAAACAGAAATAGACAGTTTCCTCGGAGTAAAGGGAATTAAGGGTTACGGGGAGCGGGCAGGAATTTGGACATGAGTCTAGGTTCGGATCGGTCATGGCCCTGTGGATAGCGGAGCGGGCCCAGGGGTCGTGTAGCCTGACCCTGCTCCTATTTCGTGTGTCTAATTCTGTTAGATTCAGGAGATGGTTCTGTGATAGTGGATTGGCGGTTAGGATCAGATCAGCCATGATCTTATTGAATGGAGGAGCAGGCTCGAGGGGCCGATTGGCCTACTGCTGCTCCTATTTCTTATGTTCTTATGTCTTATGACGATGTCACACCTGGACGACTGTCAAAAATGCTAACTGATGCAAAAGAAGTGTTCCAGGAGGGACTAGGAACACTAAAAGGAATAACAGCAACAATTAAAATAGAGGATAATGCAAGCCCAAAGTTTCTGAAGGCCAGACCAGTGCCTTATGCGATCAGACCAGCGGTTGAAGCAGAGCTGGAAGGGTTGGAACGTTCAGGAGTACTGTCCAAAGTGGACTGGAGCGAGTGGGCTACACCCATCGTTCCTGTAATGAAGAGGTCGTTGAGTAATACGCCTGGGGAACCAAAGAAGGTCCGCATCTGTGGAGATTTTAAGGTGACAGTGAACCCAGTCCTTCACACGGTGCAATATCCGCTTCCACGAATTGAGGATATTTTCACCTCGCTATCTGGTGGTAAACGCTTCACAAAAATTGATCCAGCCCAGGCGTACTTGCAAATGGAGGTAGAAGAAGCTTCGAAACATTACCTTACGATCAACACCCATAAAGGTCTCTATCAATACAACCGGCTGGTGTTTGGAGTAGCCTCGGCTCCGGCTATCTGGCAAAGGGTGATGGATCAGGTCCTGCAAGGGATTCCAGGGACCCAGTGTTATTTGGACGACATCTTGGTCACGGGCGAAAATGACGGTGATCACCTCGCTAACTTGGAGAAGGTGCTCGCCAGATTAAAGGAATATGGGCTACGAGCTAATCGCCACAAGTGCGAGTTTTATCAGAAACAGATCTCGGATTGCGGCCACGTCATCAATGAAGAGGTGTTACATAAGTCCCCTGACAAGATAAAGGCAGTAGTCAAGGCTCCAGCACCGGAAAATGTGTCACAACTGAGGCCGTTCCTCGGGCTGGTAAACTATTACCACAAGTTCTTACCAAATTTGTCTACGGTATTACACCCGCTGAACACCCTACTGCAAACAGGGGTACCATGGAAGTGGGATGATGAACGTAGACGAGCTTTCCAGAAGTGTAAAGAATTGATCACGTCAAAAGAGGTGTTGGCCCATTTTAACCCAGCACTACCAATTCGTTTGGCATGTGATGCATCACCCTACGGCATTGGAGCGGTGCTGTCACACAAATTCCCAGAAGGTTTGGAGAGGCCAGTAGCCTTTGCGTCTCGGTCACTAACCTCAGCCGAGCGCAACTACGCCCAGATTGACAGGGAGGCCCTCAGCCTAGTATGGGGAGTAAAAAAAATTCAACCACTATCTGCATGGACAGAAGTTCACCTTGCTGACTGACCACCAATCAGTTGTCTCCATCTTTAATCCTAAGAAGGGCGTGCCAGTAATGACTGCACA
This sequence comes from Somniosus microcephalus, assembly GCF_052327205.1. Taxonomy (NCBI): domain Eukaryota; kingdom Metazoa; phylum Chordata; class Chondrichthyes; order Squaliformes; family Somniosidae; genus Somniosus; species Somniosus microcephalus. The sequence goes on along the minus strand of NC_140996.1, from coordinate 76,105,471 downwards.
GCGGTTACAAAGATGGTCCCTGTTTCTAGGGGCGAATCAATATGAAATAGAATATAAAGGCACGAGACAGCATGGGAACGCTGATGGGCTATCGCGCCTGCCACTGCCTACTGTGGAGGAAGCACCAGCAGTGGACCCTGTCGAGATATTTTATTCGTCGATAATTGAATGATTGCCAGTAACAAACGCGGATATAGAGAAGGAGACCCGCAATGATCCGACGCTGTCACGGGTATATGAATTGACGGTGAGGGGATGGCCAACACATGGCGACTCACTGTTGCCAGCATTCTCATCCAGAAGAGAACAGCTGTCAGTATGCCAGGGGACAGTGATGTGTGGATCCAAAGTGGTGATTCCACCCAAGTTAAGGGAGAGAGTGCTAAATGAGCTACATGAAGGTCATCTGGGGGGAGTGAAAATGAAAAGCCTAGCTAGGGCTTATGTGTGGTGGCCGGGAATCGATCAACAAATCGAAGACTTAACTAAGAGCTGCTTAGGTTGCCAGAAGGTCCAAAATGCCCCACCACATGCCCCTCTACACCCATGGGAGTGGCCCTCCTCTCCATGGCAATGGGTGCACATTGATTTTGCTGGTCCATTCATGGACTCAATGTTCTTAATAGCAGTGGATGCGCATTCAAAGTGGCCTGAGGTGATAAAGATGTCTTCAACCACTACAGAGAAAACGATTGCAGTCCTACGGACCATATTTGCCAGAAACGGGTTGCCAGAGCAGATCTGCTCTGATAATGGAACACAGTTTGTGTCCGATGATTTCCAAAAATTCATGAAAAGGAATGGGGTAAGGCATTACACATCCGCCCCGTATCATCCAGCCACCAATGGATTGGCTGAGAGGTTCGTCCAAACCTTTAAGAAGGCGATAAAGGCCATGTGCGATGAGGAAATTCCACTACAGCAAAGGATGGACAATTTCTTATTAGCCTACCGAAACGCGACACATGCAGTTACCAACCAGACCCCAGCCATGATGTTCTTTAACCGAAAGTTGAGATCTCGTCTGGACTTGCTCAGACCAAATGTGCGAAGAAATGTTGAGGACAAACAATTCCAGCACATCAACGAGAATCTGACAAGGAGCTTCAATGTAGGGCAACCAGTCTTGGCCCGGGAGTATCGAACAGAGAAGTGGCAACCCGGAACAATATTTACAAGGCAGGGGCCATTAATGTACACAGTGGATGTCGAGGAGAACATTGTGAGACGCCACGTCGATCAGATCTTAGCATCACAGGAATGCGTCAACCCCATGTCTAGAGTACCTGGGGATGAACCCGACATACCGGTAGTATCTACTTCAGACCCAGTAGCAGTGGAACCCGATGAACTACCCGATGAAAGGGGGTCAGAATCGCCTCTGCACCAAGAACAAGAACCTCCGGAAAGGCGCTATCGCGAAAGGGTCAGGAAGCCGCCCCAAAGACTGAATCTATAAATGGACTTTTGTTATTGAATGTACATGTAAAAATGTAATTGTTATTTGAATATTAAGGGGGTATTATTAATCTAAAAAGGGAGGAATTGTAGTGTATGTGCTTTAAGTCAGAACTACTTTTTACAGCTCCTGTATACTGTAGTACCGGCAGTAACCACACCGGTATATAAGCTGTGCGCATGCCTCTGTACTCCAGTCTAGAGATTGCCCTCCTCCAGTAAAGACCTGTTATTTGTTATGTACAGCATCTATGTAATTATTTATCCACTAAACCACGGATCTAACAATTATGTAAAGGTGGAGGGAGATACGCCTGTTTGAGACTTTTCCTTGTATTTTGATTAAAGATTGTTTTTTTTGTGTTTTATTATTTTTAATAAAAGGTTTTTTCTGTTGTTTTTTTGCGAAGCGTTTAATAAAGATGTATGTATACCAAGTGGTGCAGGGGTGTTGGACCCCTCCATGCTTGGATGTGTGTATAGTCTGTAAAACAAACTGGTTCAAACCACCTGCTTCAGTGTGGAGGACTTCTCCACCAATTCCTCACTGACATGTATGCAAAAATGGAAGGAGAGCGGCTTAATTGGTTTCAGAATAACCAAAATCAGTTGAGAGTCACTGACTATATACACTTGCGAGATGCTGTGGCCAATGATGGCAACACTGAGGACATTAGTCAAATGGTCATCCTACCATCCACCTTTGTTGGAGGTCCTAGGTACATGCATGAGCACACACAGGATGCCATGATAACATTGCAAAATTATAATTCTGCTTGCTACCTCCAAAGTGACATAGAAGGAAAACTTTAAAAACTTGAATTTTTGGCTACTGTTGATCCCCATTAACAAAAATGAAGTTAAACAACCACCTCCTGGGTGCTTAGGAAGAGTTCTTCAATCCCAACAGTTTTATAAACAGTTTTATAAACATGTCAGAGGGTTCCTCAGTTCCCTCGGCAAATCCGGGTACTCCAGCTAGTGTTTAATAAAAGGTTTTTTCTGTTGTTTTTTTGCGACGCGTTTAATAAAGATGTATGTATACCAAGTGGTGCAGGGGTGTTGGACCCCCTCCATGCTTGGATGTGTGTAAAGTCTGTAATTTTACACTCTGTATGCTGATGTACACTACATTTTCGCTGAATGGGAAGTGCATGTGTCGTGGATATATTAGATAAGTAATTACAGGGGAAGGTTGACTATGGAGGGTCAGAAATTTTTGCTCACTTTGTAAAAGCATGATACTTCAAGCAAGTTTAAGTATCACAGGGGGGAGTGTAAGATTCGCAAAATTTCTAAATTTCTCCAAAGGTTATTAATAAGAAAAGGGACCCTGCGTGGACATTTTAATGAAAAAGGGTACCCAAGATGGCGTCCGCGCCTCGTGGCAGAAAGCCTATGAGATTTTTTAAACTTGAACTCTGCGGCACAGGCAGCTCATGGAGAAATCGATACCAAAGCTGCAGTTTCTGTGAGGAGGGACTTTGCATTTTGAAAACCAGACAGGACTTTGAATTATGTAGTAGACCAAATCAGAGACAGATCAAAACCCAGTTAGGCCTATAGTTAAGGCCATCAAGCCATTTGCATAAATAATCGGGAACAGCTTAAGGAAGCCATCGAGGCTGGACAGGCCCATTAAAATGTATTAATAACAAAACAAGTCAGTTATCAGGCCAGTAGATGCGATTATCGGCCATCTAAAAACAGTTAGAGTAGATTGCTACCATTATTTAAAATAGCCCGCCAAGAATGGGACAAAGAACTAACCTGATTTAGTGCGCGGATAAGGGCCATCCGAAGGAGTATAATTGTAGGCCCACCGGCAACCTTCTGGCTCTGCTCTCAGCCTTTGCTCTGGCTCCGGCCCCTCGCCATCATGGCTACTGCTCTTCCCCCGTCACACGCTTACTGCCCGGCCACTGCCCATGCATTCCCCATTCCATCAGGGACGCCCGGCATTGCGCCAGGCGGACACGGACAAACCAGGCCAGGTGAGGCGGGACGCGACGAGGCGAGGTTGTGAAGAAGACGAATGGAAAGACGATTGAAGAAAAGCTTCGAATAATCGGGCCTTCAGTCCAGCTGACCTGCGACTATCTTCATGCAAACTCCAACTGCCGGCTGAGGAAGAGGAACCATCATCCCTGCGAGGTAAAGTACCCAAGCAGAGACTTTAACTTTGGGGTACTTGTACCTGGACAATGCCCTTGCAGTACCCCGAGGCCACATGATGATGGCAGGCTCCAGAGAGCACAAAGAGCCAACCCCAAGCCCCACCGCTGTTTTGAATTCAGCAGATCTTTTGGATTGGAGAATATGAATTCTGACCCCTCCTAGCTTAACCTAGTTAGGTATAGGGGGTGGGATAAGGATAAGGGGATTGTTAAGATAGTTTGTTTTAGCTCGATGTGCCGTGTGTTCCCCATTCCCTGTATAAGTATAGTTATTTTGTATTTTGCCTGTAAAAGTTTATACTAGTAATTTTTTCCATAAGATTGTGTTAATTTCTTCTTCAATAAAATCTTGGTTTTGCTTACATCCAACCACCTGTCTACTCGAGTCCTTTCTGTATCGCCGCCTTGTACCTAAGTCCAGTGTCTAGAGCCCAGGGGCGTGGGAGCAATTCAAACCACTCATAAACAGTCAGAGGCATAACTGACTGGGCGTACGCGCCACCCCACACCACCCCCTACACAACTAACCTCCTCCATGGTTGTATCCCTCCTCTCCTCTACCGTTGCCCTCCTCTCCTCTACCGTAGCCATCCTCTCCTCTACCGTAACCAGCCTTACCATGGAGGCAGCAATCATTTGCACATAGGTAGCCATCCTTTCCGTGTTGATGCGTTCATGCGCCACTGACTCCACCAAGGCTCTGCTCATGTTCGCTATGGACTCCTCCATTTGCTCCACACTCACAGCGACCCTGGAGACAAAACCTGCCAGAGACTCCTGCATCTGTGCATGGAGTTCCATCTCCTCTGATCTTACGGATGGACCCAGAAGCAGAGGGTCGACATGCAGCTGAACCGAGCTGGCAGAGTCCTGCACCCTCTGATGAGGACTCTCCACTGCTGTCCCTGTCTCCACAATCTGCTGATGCTCACTTGTGAGCTGTGATACACCAGGTGACAACTCTATTCTATGTCCCAAAGGTCCCACCGAGGTGTGAGTGTCTGCGCTGGTGCTGGGTGCGCTTATTTCTGCTGACGCTGTGCCCTCAGAGGTTGCAGATTCCTCTGAGGAGTCTGGCTGCTCAGGCTCTTCCTCCTGCACACTGGGGACGGGGGCTCTCGATGGTCCTGTGGGGGAGTCAAGGAAAAAGTTAGAGATGTGATGCCAAGGTTACATGCACATTGCATTTTGCAGATGATCATAAGTCGATATGATGTAGCTTCAGAATCATCAGCGACTCATGCAATGCCAATGAGGGAGATGGATAACTATTCCGTCACCAGCTTGCGGGGATGCTCCTGTCTGTCCTTCCCCAACGTCCACATCTCGGTCAACCCTGGCAATCTCCAGGATGCCTTCCTCCCAGGGGGTGAGCTGGGCTACTGAGGGCGGCCCTCCTCCTGTCCTGGCTCGCTCTCTCCTGTTGTGAGCTCTCTTTTCCTGCAATGAGAGAGACAAGTGGAGGTTGAATGAGAATGAAGGAGTGAGTGCAGAGATTACATAGCATAGATACTTAGAAGGAGACAAAGATGGAGTGAGGTTGCAAAACCAAGGGCCCTCCCTGTGTGTTGTCAGTTGTGTTCAAAGCATCAGAGTGAGAGGGAGTGTGAGGGCTGCATGGTGGCATAGTTCTGTGAATGTGAGCATAGAAAGAAAGGGAATGGGTAAGGGTGCATGGATGTGAGTGTCTAGTGGGATGTGCAGGAAGAGATTGCTAAAGCTGAGTGCTGGTGAGGAAAGGCAATAGGGGTCAGATTGAGGGTGATGGAAACTTCATACAGTATTTACTTTTCCAGTGCGAAGAAGGTCATGGAATCTTTTCCTGCACTGCAACCACGTTCTTTGTGTGAGCCCCAAGAAGTTGACTTGACCTGCCACCTGTAGCCACACAGCCTTGGTCTGCCTGGGAGGCCTCTTCCTCCCCGAAGAAGGGAATATGACCTCCCTGTGGGCCCTAGCACCATCCAGTAATGCCTGGAGTGAAGCCTAATCAAATTTGGGGGCAGATCTGGCCCTCCCATTGGCCGTTGCTCCTGCAGGCTCCAGTGCCATCTTAATGGTGAAGTTTGTGAGCCTGCAGAGGAAGCAAGGCTTGCTGTGGACCTTAAAAGCAGCAGCAATGTTGATGTCATATTCTGCGACTTTCTGACTGGAAATACTCAATTGCCAAGGCTTCCCACACGCTGGAAATCAATTGGCCAATTGAGTAAAAATTGCATCAATCTCACAGACCCATTTAGAATCATGTGGGAATCACTAAATTCGGGGAACCCACCAATTCCCCGCACCTGTGTTAAAATCGGCCCCAAATTCTACAAAAATGCAGTAAAGCTAATATTAAGAATCTTCGGTAAGAATGACATCAAACAGAAACCATAGCTGTCATTGTTTTTATGATGGTTTTTGGAACACCAAATGGTAGAGAAATAATTATGCATGCAATAGTTGAATTGATAATAACATAGAAAGCATTCAAAAGAGCTATCAATAAAGACAATTAGCTGACATCAGCAGAGAACATCAAAGAAGAAACCAAAGCCAAAAGGGTATAAAAATAAGAGCTTTTCAAACAGAACATCAGAACACGCAGAACGGGCAGGGCATTTCTCAACTTTCCAGAGCCATCTCTGTAAGTCTTTAACTATGAGTCTCGGGAAGTCAAAATGATTGATTTTGGTGGATGTTCTGGATTTAGAAATAAGTAAGAAATAAAAAATGTAACAAAGTAAAGATTTGAGAATAAGGCTCTCTGAGAAATAAGAAATGTATGCTAATTGTATTTTGAATTGCTAATGTTGCGACTGATTCAACAGATTTTAACTGAATGTCGGCTCTTAAATAAAACTATATATTTTTAGAATTGTCTCAAAGAGTAATTCTGTATAGACTCGCTAACCCACAAATTCCGTACACTCTTTTGTAAGGAGTTGCAGAATTCTGGGGGATATTCTGGACCCTTATAATATCCGGAAGGTTGCAGTCTAGTTCAACTTATTAAAAGTACTGTCCGGAGGACGGTAACATCTTCAGTCGTTCCGTTCCTTTAGGGAGAGATAGAGAGAGAGGGAATGGGTAAGGGTGCATGGATGTGAGTGTCAAGTGGGATGTGGAGGAAGAGATTGCTAAAGCTGAGTGCTGGTGAAGAAAGGCAATGGGGATCAGGTTGAGGGTGATGGGAAATTCATGCTCACTTTTCCAGTGCGCAGAAGGTCATGAAATCTCTTCCTGCACTGAATCCAGGTTCTGTGGGTTACTGATAATGAGTTGACCTCCTCTGCCACCTGGGTCCACACAGCCTTGGTCTGCTGGGGAGGCTTCTTCCTCCCTGAAGAAGGGAAGAGCACCTCTTGATGAGCTCTTGCTCCCTCAACTAAAGCCTGCAAGGCAACGTCATCAAACCTTGGAGCAGCCCTAGGTCTCTCGCTGGTCATTCTGCCTCCAGGTCCCTGTAGCATGAAAGGCCCAAAAGGTTGGCAGTCTGCAGAAGAAGCAAGGCTTGTTGCAGACCTTAAATGTAGCAGCAATGATGACATCATCGGAGGCGACTTTCAGACTGGAAAAACTCATTTGCACGTTGGAATTCAATTGGCCAATTAAGTTAAAATCACATCAATCTCCCACATCGATTTAGATTCGGGTGAATAACACAAAATGCGGATTACACGACCCCAGCCCGCCCCTGAATTAAAATCCAGCCCTATGCCTCTATTAATAAAGCCAAGGATCCCATGTGCTTTTTTAACAGCCATCTCACTTGTCCTGCCACCTTCAAAGATTTGTGTACATACACCCCCAGGCCTCTCTGTTCCTGCAAACCCTTTAAAATTGTACCATTTTGTTCATAATGCCTCTCTGCATTCTTCTTACCAAATTTATCATTTCACACTTCTCTGCGTTAACTTTCATCTGCCATGTGTCTGCCTATTTTATCAGTCTGTCTATATCCTCCTGAAGCCTGTTTCTATCCTCCTCATTCATAGAATCATAGAAAATTACAGTACAGAAGGAGGCCATTCGGCCCATTGTGCCTGCTTGAAAGAGCAGTCGTGTTCTGTCCCACATCCCCACTTTTTGCCCGGAACCCTGTAAGTTCCTCATCCTCAAGTACCTGTCAAACTCCCTTTTAAAATTATTTATGGAATCAGCTTCCACCACCTTTTCAGGTAGAGCGTTCCAGATCCCGACAGCTCTCTGAGTGAAAATAAATTCTCCTCATCCCCCCTCTAGATCTTTTGCCAATGATTTTGAATCTATGACCTCTGGTTATTGCTTCACTCACCAGACCGTATAATTTTTCTCTATATTTTCTATCAAAACCTCTCATCATCTTAAGAACCTCTATTAGGTCACCTCTTAACCTTCTCTTTTCCAAGAAGAACAGTCCTAATTTTTCCAACCTCTCATAACCAATGTTCCCTGTAATTCTTTTTGGGGCTACGCAGCTCATTCAAAATACCGCGCATGCATGTTTTTTCTATTTCGAAGCATGCAAACCAGCTGCGTGGGACCCCTGCAGCGCAGCGCAACCACGCAGCTTAAAAGAAACATTGCTCATTACTGAAGTCCCTCATCCCTGGCAACATCCTGGCAAACCAGGTACCCTTTCTAAGACCTTTACATCTTTCCTGAAGTGTGGTGCCCAGAATTGTCCACAATACTTGAGCTGAGGCCTAACCAGTGATTTGTGAAGTTCTAGCATGATCTCTTTGCTTTTATATTCTATTCCTCTATTTATAGACCCAAGAAACCCATATGATTTTTTAACCATGTTATCAACTTGCCCTGCCACCTTTAGAGATTTGTGTATGTGGACTCCAAGGTCTCTCTGCTCATCTACACTTTTCAAAATCGTGCCATTTATAGTTTACTGTCTGTCCATTTATGTCCTCCCAAAGTGCGTCACTTCACACTTCTCTGTATTGAACTCAATCTGCATTGATTCTGCCCATTTCACCACCCTGTTTATGACATTCTGAAGCCTATAACTATCCTCATCACTTTGCCAAGTTTTGTATCATCTGCAAACCTTATAATGCTGCTCCCACACCCGAGTCCAGGTTGTTTATAAAAATTGAAAAAAGTAATGGACCCAAAACTGACCCTTGGGGAACACCACTGAAAACTATCTCCCAGTCTGAAAAACATCCATCCACCACCACCCTCTGCTTCCTGTCACTGAGCTAATTTTTTATCCATACCACCACTTTCCCCTTAATTCCATGGGCTTCCATTTTCTTAATAAGCCTCCTGTGTGGTATTTTGCCGAATGCCTTCTGAAAGTCCATCTACTGCAATACTTTAATCAACTTTCTTTGCTACCTCATCAAAAAACTCAGTCAAGTTAGTCAGATACGGTTTGCCTTTAACAAATCCATGCTGGCTCAGTTTACTACATTTCTGAGTTTCGTAAAGGAAAAGGAACACAAACACAAATATACATTCAAATTGTATGGGCTATGACATTGCTTTAATTTTCATTCACATTGTATACCCTGTCAAAGTTTTATAATATTCATTCACATTTTATGGTCTGTGACAATGTTTTAATATTCATTCACAATATATGCCCTGTGGCAGTGTTATAATATTCATTCCCACTGGATGGTCTGTAACGCTTTATAATATTCTTTCGAATTTTAAAGCTTGCGACAATGTTTCAATATTCATTCACAATATATGGCGTGTAACAATATTCATTCATAGTGTTTGGCTTGTAACACTATTTTAACATGAAATTTACATGGTATGGTCTATGACAGCACTGTAATATTCATTTACATTGTAAATATGTGAATGTTCATTCACATTATATGGCATATGACAATCAAATGGTCAGAAAATCATGCGCAGCCCAGCTGAAGTTCCAATGAGTAACTCCTATAGTGCAAAGCTCTAACTGAATATTTGTTCTGCAGTGCTTGATAACATAGCTCCAACTTTTTGAAGAATACAAGACATTTCCATTCTTGCACAACTTATATTTCTATAGCAAACATATATACAAAGAGACATTACAGAACTCTTTAAAAGGTGGGGATAGTGAGTGAAGATCCAATGGGTGATGAGAAGGATGAAGTGTGTCAGTGAGGGTGGGGGGTCAACAACACAATAAAAAAGGAGGCTCGTAAGGAGGTTTTTGAAGTCAGGAAGGCAGGTGGCAGATTTAAGAAGGAACTCCAAAGCGCATTATTGTTCATTGCATTAAAAACAAAAGTTTAACTAGAGTTTCTGCAGTCCCTCAATCACATTGCATGAGTATGCCATGCTTGCTGCAAAAAGTCACAACCGTCTCAAAAGTAGAGGAGCTAGTAGAATCCTATTCAGTAAAAGTGCTATATTGGCAAGACAACATTTGAGCAATTAGCTTTGATGCTGTGTCTGACAGCCGTACGAATAAATGCAGAGCATCTAGCAAGATACGATTCTTTATTACTTCTTCCCTATTGTATGTGGGTCAGAGTGTAGAGAAACATCATTACACTGGTCAGTGATTCTCTTTATGTCAATGTGGAAGAAAAAAAATCAAATGACTTCAGGTCAAAGTCGGTTTGCAAGCAGCATTGAATGCATCTGCTGGTGAGTGATCCTGGAACAGTTGTTTTAATAAGCTGTTCGGTGGGATCTCCTAGTAATAGCATGTCCAGAAAACAATGGTCTAAAAATGTGGCTCCATAGCGCCCATTGTTTGTGCGTAATGAGTGCTATTTTGGTTCCAAAATGGCATCTGCGGCACATGCGCACACTTCTGGTGTGGGCCGCACCTGACACCATCTTGGCTAGGGCATTAGCGCGGGCGCAGGGAGCATGTGCCGGAAGTATGCAGAGTAGGCAGATGTGACGTCAATCAGCGTGTAACGCTGATTTGAAGCCAGCGCTGCCATTTTGAGCTTAATGCTCCAGCTAATGCACTCTCTTAAGCAACAGAAAGGCCCCCCCACTAGCGCTATTTACTATTTACAGGTTAGTTGCTGATCGATTCCTACTGGCTCTTGCTGCATTTGTAGAAGTGTTTGTTGATTTCTAGAGTTCTTTAAAGTTGCTAAAGTCCTGACTTCAAGGATTCTGCACAGACCACTTGCTCCCAGACATGGGTACAGTAGTAGGCATTCCACTTGGCATACAGCATGATAGGGAGAATGACCAGAGGCAACACAGAGCAGGACAAGCTGCTGGAAAAGGGAGGAGGAGATGGGGAAGAAGGGCTCTCAGCAGGAGGCCATATCCACCCACGGTGTTCAGGGAGTAATTCTCCTACCTGAACCTCAGCGAGGATCAATGTGTCAGATGTCTGTGCTTCACTAAGGATGTCCTCACTGAAATCTGCCACCTGCTGCAGCCACAACTGCAACTTCAGAGAAGGACAAGGACCACATTGCCCATGGCTGTGAAGGTCATGGTGGCCATGAACTTTTATGTGTGTACTCCTTCCAGGCTGGAGCAGAAGATATTTGCAACATCTCCCAGTTTGCCATGCACTGTTGCATAAGGGAGGTAACTGAAGCTCTGTATTCCAAGAGAGCTGAATACAATTCAGTCTCTCTGGCCAGTGAGCAGCTGGCAGAGCGAGCGTGCAGCTTCACGAGGATTGCAGGCCTTCTTCATGGTGCAGGGAGCCACTGAATGAACACACTTTGCTTTGCGGGCACTGTATGTAAACTCTGAGATGTACCACAACTGAAAGTGATTCCATTCCATCAATGTCCAGCTGGTGTGTGACCATACTCAGTGAATCCTGCAGTTGAATGCATGGTATCCTGGCAGCAGTCATGATGCCTTATTTTTCTGCCAGTCCACTGTGCCATCTGCATTTGAGCCACCATGACACCAGAGGGTGACTACTGGGTGACAAGGGCTATCCATTAACAACATGGCTCATGACTACGGTGTGCAATGAAGGCCATGCTGCCATGTGAAATATCATCGAACAGACCATTGGCGTGCTGATGCTTCCGCTGCCTAGACTGCTCTGGAAGAGCCCTGTAGTACTTGGCAGAGCGGATGTCAAGATTGGTGGTGGTCTGCTGCATGCTGCACAACCTTGCCATCATGAGGGCACAGACCTTGCTGCCAGTGATATGGCGAGCAGCTGAGGAAGAGGAGGATGAAGTGGAGGAGGAGGAAGGGGAGGAGCTGAGGAACAGGAGGAGGAGGAAGAGGAAGGGAGGAGGCAAACCAGACAGCCCCTTTCTGGCCGGGCTGTCTGTGACCGCCTCATCCGGCTGCAATACCAGTAAACACAACCTCAATTCCCTATTCACCAATAGTCCCACACCTTACCTTCCCTCTGTCACTGACCATCACAACATCCGCTTGGCCACAATGCAAAACTAAAAGCCAACACAAAATAAACATTCCAAACCCAATTTATAAATCAAACCATGCCATATTGCATACAATCATCAACTAATCACCCTTGTGCGTTCCCTCAGTGCCTGTCTTCTGTGTGTCTTTGTCCTCTTAGCCATAATGCTAAAATAAAAGCCACCACAAAGCAACATTCCAATCCAACTTTATACATCAATCCATCCAATATTACATAACAAAGTCAACTAAACACCCTTGTGCATTAACTTACTGCCTGCATTCCGTGTGCATTTGCCTGTCCTAGTGCTCCTATGAAGTGCTACCCCAGTGGCTTGTGGAAGGCTGCTGACTTTCAGTTGGGGGGGGGGACTGTAGATGGCCTTGGAGGGCGACCTTGAGTACCTCTACTCTAGAAGGCCCAGCTTCGGACTGCACCATCTCGGCATGGGTGGTAGCAGTCTGGGCTGGCTGGCTGACAGGCAACAGCAAGGGCACTGGCGGAGTGGCAGGGGTGTGAGGACAAATGCTGTCATCCTGAGAGAGGGCAGCAGTTTCATGCTCCCTGGAGCTGCTGTCACTCCTCTGGGGTGGTACCTCAGCAATCCTAGTAATCTGTTGGAGGACAGATTACTGGACTGCTGTGACACTCTGTAAGCCCCTTTGAACACTGGTAACCGCAGCCACAATGGCAGAAGTCTGAGCTTCCACTGCAGCACTCAGATGTTGGGTGGCTTCTGCTCGTGTTGCAATGGAAGCTGAGACATTGGCCATCAGACGTTGCATCGTGATTGGGTCCGCAAGCGTGGTAATGGAGTTGGCCACCACTTCCATGCTGGAAAGAATGGGCTCCAAGCTCTGCACAAAGCCCTGCACCAAGTTGGTGACAGACTCCTCCATGCTCAATGGCATTGCATGCAGGCTTTCTGGCAGGCCTGCCAATGCACCAAACATTTCACTGTGCACACCTATCAGCCTTCTTCTGCAGCCCACCCCTTTAAAGTCCTCATCTGATTCCTCTGCAGCAGAACACTGCCTGGCCAGATTACAGTTCTTGGATATCTGAAAGGAGAAAGGCACAAAGGGTAGGTTTATGGTATGGGGAGGGGGAAAGTAAGAGGTGCATGCTTACACCATCTGCAGCTTTTAAGTCAAAAGACATTGTGGGATGAGGAGGAAGTGGGTTGTGAGAAGGTGGATTAGGTATGAGGATATCGTCATCTTCAATGTTTTCAGCCCCACCACTGACCACAGCCTCAGCAATGGCCATGCCAATGATGATGACCACTGTTTCCTCCATCAGGCTAAGTTCATGCAAGCGTGCCTGTCCCCCGCCGGCTAGCTCCTGCTGCCTCCGGCTGTGCGTCAACTTGTCATGCAAGGAGAGGGAAATATGTTAGTGAGTGTGGTTCAAATCAGTTTGGGTGATGTGGCTGTCATGTTAGAACAGCTGGCAGTGTGTGCAAGTTGTGAGATGTGGATGTTAGGCTTGCAGCAGTGGTAGGTGTATGTGGATGAGGTGAAGCTATGAATGTGAGGTATGAGTTGTGATTGATAGAGAATGTTGGTAGGTGAGTAATGGGGTGTGGTGCATTGAGCATTGTGTGAGGCTAGTGGTGCAGATGGTGGGATATGGCATTTGACGATGAATTCGCTGACCTTGACCACTCGTGTGAGGTCATTGAACTTTTTGCGGGATTGCATCCAGGTCCTCAGAGCTTGACTACTGGCATTGACCGCCATGGTTACTTTCTCCCACGGCCTTTGCAAAGTTTGCCTGGAGGGCATCCTAGCCCCCTGTGGTTAAAGGACTTCTCTCCTCCTTTACACCTCCATCACCAATGCTTCCAGTGCAGCATCTCAGAACCTTGGAGCATGCTCTCTCCCCTGTTGCACGATTAGTCACCCCTCTTGTAGGTCAGACTCTCTTCCCCTACCACTTCCAGCACCTGCTCCAGCCAGAATGCACCTCACCTTTAAGAGGTGCAGGCTGGCTTTAAGTTGTGCAGGCTAGCTTTAAGTTGTGCTGGCTAGCTTTAAGTTGTGCTAGCCTTGCATGAACTTGGACACCCTGCTGAGGCATGCAACCACTCAATAGTATGTTTAGCACTGGGTTGTATGCTGCAATCATTTAAATTAGCAGGCAGCATGAAGTTGGCGTGCCACCTGCATCAGAACCAATGGGCGTGAGTTAATCGCGCATCGCAATCCCCACGCCCATTTTCAGGAGCTATCGAATTTAGTCCCCAATGACTTTAAATTGCTACAGGATCAGAAACTCAATTGTTTTGCTGCAGAGGGCAATAAAGGTGCTGAATATCTGAGCTTGAATATAAATTTTACCAACTCACCAACCAACGAGAATTAGTTTTGCTCTTATTCTCCATTTTGTTCCCTATTATTTGGCTCCAACTATATTCATGTTGTTATAATATATGCTGGACATGCTCATTAATGTCAAATTATTTCTCTCTAAATCTGAAGTCATTGTGTCACGTCACAAGAACTTTTAATATCCTTCTGTGAATGTCACGCTGCACCTGTCAGTTTAATACACGAGACAAAAAAAACACCATAACTCAAAAATAATTGCACAAAATTGACCTCTGAAACTTTAAAAACTGGAAGCTGCTGCTTTTGTCTGTCTTCATTTTATTACTGGTGCAGGCGAGGGGAGAGAGATTTGTTATGCAGCAGTACTGCAGTCACCAAGCACCTCCCCAGCCTTTTTACTTCACACAGCTCCCAGACACATGGCTACAGCCAAACAATGGCATCAAGACAAAGGTCTGCATAGATTATAACTAATAGCATAGAGTAGACAACAGTTCCGATGTTGTATTGTCATCATAGGATTTTTGATGACATTTAAAAGGTACTCAACCTTTGCTTCCATGGTTTGTAATGTTATTTAAAACTCTCAATTAGTTGTACTGCTTTGTGATCACTCTCTCCTGTCCATAGATCTAAATATTTTCAAAAATACAAGCAAAGAAGTCAGTGATACAATAGTATGATTTTTATTTAATCTGACATTGTTTAAATCACCAGGAAGTGACTGCATCAGTTAATGAGCTCATCTGTCAATAAAACTTGAATGTATGCAACTACAAACTTTGAAAATGATTTTCTATTCTGTATTCTTGGTTCTATTTCTGTGGGTACAAGGAAACATAAGTAATGACCTTTCTTGGTATTATGTTTTCAAAATGGGATATCCAGATCAAAGAGTAGGCTTTAATTTCAAGGCACTCTGAAGAAAGTTGATTGATGATCTGAACAGGTGAAAGGCTTTGCCACTTGCACTATGTGTGAGTGCAGATATCACTAAAAATGAACATGATGCCAAAACAAAATGATCAAATCACAGCAATTCCTCTGGAGATTCTTATAATTTGCTTTAACCAAAATTCAAAGAGCCTTTCTGCACTTTATATGAAGGAGATGGGCATAACTAAGTCTCTAATTTACAAGGCTTCAAAGGAAGGCAGTCTTGGGGATTGTTAGCTGCATGCTAACAATATTCTTTTAAATTAAGTGCGATATAGGATAAATCTAACCACTCTTAAACCCCAAGCATTGCACTTGCTAGGGCAAATGAAAACCATTAGATATAAAGTTAAGGTCTCAGGTCGATGACGGATCGTCAGGACTGGGAAAAGTTAGAGATGTAACAGATTTTAAGCAGGGAACGGGTGGAGGGGAGGAAAGAACAAAAGGGAAGGTCTGTGATAGGGTGGAAGGCAGGAGAGATTAAGTCACAAAAGCGATGATGGTGCAAGGCAAAAGGGGATTCTAATGGGACAAGTAAAGAAACAAAAGATGGGTCTAGAGGAGGTGTAAGTAGCAATAATGGAACCATTACCAACAGCTGCTGTTCGAAAAAATGGGAGCGGTGGTTTTGACCTGAAATTGTTGAATTCAGTGTTGAGTCCGGAAGTGCCTCATCGAGAGATGAGGTGCAGTTCCTCGAGCTTACATTGAGCTTCACTGGAACAATGTAGGAGGCCAAGGTCAGAGTGGGAATGGGGCTGAGAATTAAATTCCCCATTAAAAGTTAGACCCAAAGGTATTAGGTGTTACTGGGATTTTAACAGCGTTATTACTGTTAAACAAATGTTAAAGGTCTGGAAACTAATTTCAATTTTGTGCAGTGTGAAATTTGTCCATTTTAATATTGGCCCAGAAATTCGGGTCCCAACGCGTGAGTACGGACGGAGTACTCACGCGTGGACCCGATGGAAGTGCCGGAATCTTGCATGCACTACGCATGCGCGGGAAACCGGCACTTCCGATCCTCTGAACCAAGGGGTTCAGAGGTCGAACGCGTGCGCGCAGGCGTCTGCGCGTGCGCGTTGAACTTCCTTTTTTTTTACAGGTTTTAACGTGCGGGTAAGCCTGTACATTTTAGAAGTGTAAAAAGCAGCCGTAAGGGCTTCATTTTCAAAGGTAAGTGTTCAATTATTTAAAATTAAAACATTTTTTCCACAGGTTTTTTACTTTTAAATACTTTAAAGCAAGGTAAGTTTATTTTTAGCCCCATTTTTTTATAAAATTATTTTTTCAAAAATTTAAATTTTTGTTTAAAATAGTTATTTAATGTCATTTATAGTTTATTTACAAAGTGTGATTTTTAAAAAATTTATTTGAAGGTAAAGTACAGTTTTACAGCCTCAGCATTTATACGTTTTGACAGGTCTATCTGTCAAGACTTATGAATGGAGCATTCCCTGCTCCGATTGGCTGCCTGTTGCTCACGTGATCCCAGGGGACGCATCGCACTAACTACGCCCCTGGGACAGGCCTCGGAGAGGAATTCCACGCAGGCCAAGAGGTCAACTGCCGGCGCGCTAGGTAAGTGTAGGTTGGGGGCTTGCACCTGTGGGAAGCCCCCGACCTGAATTTCTGGGCCAATAAAAATTAAAATTTTGAGAAACTTTTCAAAAAATGTTTTTACTTTTTTTATTAAAAGTTTGTCCATCTTTATTTCAAGTTTGCCTTTCCCCATCTGAGAGCCCCAATCTTTATTTTGTTCAAACATTTTTTTAAAGTTAGAATTTTAAGAGCATACTCACTTCCGTGTTTGCTGTCTGAGAATTCTGCCTTTTGTTTGGCTGTTTACATCACAGCCTGTTGACATCACAATAGCTCGCACAAGGGACTCCCCATTAACTTCCATTGATTTGAACTGAAGGTGAGAAAACCCAAAGTTCTCGATACAGGGATCGCAAGATCCTTATGTGAAGCATACTTTGGGGCCAGCAACAAATGCCTTCCCTTTGCTGCTGACTGCAAATTCCGGCCCATTAATATTAACCTTCAAATGGTATGAACCATTTGCAAGTATAATTTTTGTTGTTGCTTGTACTTTTTCTTAATAAAGTGTATCCATAGTTTATGGATATACTAGGGGTGATATTATTATTTGGAAACTGGGCGGTAGTTAAAATGCCCATGGGGATTTACCTAAAGACATCCCTGTCTCTTCCCACAGTCTTTCATTTTAACCTGCTCTTCTCAGCAGGAGGGAAGGACACCCACTGGAAACCAATGGGGTCCTTCTTTAAATATGCAGATTGGGGCCGACTGCTATTTTAATCTTGGGCCTGTGCGGGGAAGCTGTTGTGACTTTCCCTCTAGGTAAACCTAGCAGGAAGAGGAGCCAGGGCCAGAAGAGGCCCAAAGAGTCTTTTTAACTTTTTTAAACTTTTCTTGTGGGGCCAGGAACAGCAAGAGTGCTCCTTTGGGCCCCACAGGAAAGTTTAGGCCTTCCCTGCCTGGGCAACCTCTCAAAGACCTCCTGAAACCCCTCTCCACAAATTAACTGAGTAATTGGTATCATTCCCCAGCAGCGGCCTCCTGCTGCCCAACACTGCGGCTTACTGGCCACCTACGGCTTCCTGCTGACTTAAAATCCCCCGGGCCTCACGCTGCATAGGTCAGGACAGTTTGCAGGTTGCTCAGCCTCCACTCGGCTGGCTGATTGCCAGCCCAAATTAAAGTTAGGGCTACCATTATTATTTGATAATAATGCATTGACATCGCTATAATTCACAATCTTTGCTGTTCCATCTCGGGAGGCACAGAGTGGAGGCCACGCACTTTCCCACCTGTAAGAGAAAGAGAGAATTTTAAAAATTGATTCTCAGAATGTGGGTATCACTGGCAAGGCCAACATTTATTGTCCATCCCTAGTTGTTTTGAAAAGGTGGTGGTGGGCCTTCTTGAACCACTGTAGGTGAAGGCGCTCCCACAATTCTACGATTTGATACAACTGAGTGGCTTGATAGGCCACTTCAGAGGGTAGTTAAGAATCAACCATGTTGGTGTAGAACTGGATTCTCATGTAGGCCAGTCCGGGTAAGGACAGTGGGTTTCCTTACCGAAAGGACATTAGTGAACCAGTGGGTTTTTATGACAATGTAACAGCTCCATGTCACTTTTTACTGATACCAGCTTTATAAATCAAGATTTATAAAGTTGATCCTATAAATCCTTGCCTCAAGCTTCTCTCAATCCGATTCTTACAGCATGTAGAAACTTGGACATACTCAAGTGACTGGTGTACATGATCCTGCTCAGATAGCAGGCTCCTTTTATAAGTGGGCCCTGTGAGTTCCAAATCCAGAAGTTGCTGCTGAGGAATAAAGTGAGCTTTCCATGCAATTAATAGGTTCCTGATACCAACACTAGCGCTTCCTCACTCATGCACTGTGGCTAACTCAAGTTCATTAGCTAAATATTATATGTCAATGACACTCGATGAGGAGATTACCACCCAGGATGACTAGCTGGGACACATGGTTCTCTTACCTCTGGTTTTTACCTTCAAATCCAGCCTACAGGGCAAATGTTTTACTAGCTACTAGCTGAAGTGCCCGGCGGTGCCAAGGCTTTTTCGAGGGCATGTTGTTGTTGGAAGAGAGAGAGAGAGAGCGACTGGGGGGAAGAGAGAGAGCGACTGGGGGGAAGAGAGAGAGCGACTGGGGGGAAGAGAGGGAGGGAAGGGGTGGGGGGAAGAGAGGGAGGGGAGGGGAGGGGGGAGGGAGGGGAGGGGGAGGGGAAGGGAGGGCGGGGGGGAGGGGAGGGGGAGGGGGAGGGCGGGGAAGGGAGGGAGGGGGAGGGCGGGGAAGGGAGGGCGGGGGGAGGGGAGGGGGGAAGGGGGGGAGGGGAGGGTGGAAGGAAGGGAGGGAGGGGGGGAAGGGAGGGCAGGGGAGGGGAAGGGAGGGCGGGGGGAGGTGAGGGAGGGGAAGGGAGGGCGGGGAAGGGAGGGCGGGAGGGCGGGGGGGAGGGGGAGGGAGGGCGGGGGGGAGGAGGGGGAGGGAGGGCGGGGGGAGGAGGGGGAGGGAGGGCGGGGGGGAGGAAGGGAGGGAGGGGGAAGGGAGGGCAGGGGGGAAGGGCGGGGGAGGGGAGGGGGATGGAGGGCGGGGGGGAGGGAGGGGAGGGAGGGCGGCGGGCGCCCCCCCCGAGGGTCGCGCCCCCCCCCCGGAGGTGAAGACCGCCGATTGCGCGCGCAGCAGGAGCTGAGACGCGGCGTCTCTCTCGGCCGGCGGGCCCGATTGCCAGGGAACCGTGACGCTGACCAAGCCAGAGAGAGAGACGCCACGTCTCAGCTGCTCCTGCTGCGCGCGCGGCCCCCCCCCGAGTGTCGCGCCCCCCCCACCCGAGGGTCGCGGCCCCCCCCTCCCCCCGAGGTGAAGGCCGCCGATTGCGCCCGTTGCCAGGGTAACGCTGGACGCTCAGCAAGCCCCGGCAGAGAGAGACGTCTCAGCTCCTGCTGCGCGCGCACCTTAGCGGCGCTGGGCTGAGGCTCGGCCCTCCAGCCTTCGAGTGGGGCCGGGAGGTGCCTAGCTCGGGCGTGGGTGCGGAGGAGGCGCCGAGGCTTCTAGGCCTACCTGGAAAAACGGGGAAAGGTAGGAAAATTAATGAGATTAGATAAGTTAATTACTTTCTAAATCATTTTTTTAAAAAACAATATGTGTTTTAAAAGCAACGTTTTTTTTTAAGACGCATAAAGCGGGAAAAAGAAAGGAAAAGTTTGGAATCAAGATGGCGGTGACTCACCTCGGTTCAGAACGATAAAGCCCGGCCACACGCGCACCGATTGGCCCGGCGGCACACGCCAGCAACCCGGCGTACGATTGGTCGAGCTCGAGGTCACTCTGTCGCTAATGAGCGGATAATGAGATGCTAATGAGCGGAATGTTGAAGGTTTTTGGGATACCGCGGGCGCAATTTTAGCCCGGCCGAAATGTAAATACGCTTAAAACCGTCTCGGAAGCGTAAGCTTTCTTTGGAGGTAACGCGCGCGTAGGTACGCCCTGTAACTTTCGAGTGCATACCCGCAACGCACACGCGATGACAGACAGATAGACAGATAGACAGAATGCCAGAAGTACCGATTTATATATATAGATAAGTCTCCTGGTGAAAGTGATTTAAGGCCGTCTGAAGGAAAAGCCTAATAATTGCAGGCCCAAAGAACAAATACGATATCCCACTCATTAGGGGCCAGTTTAAAAATTAGCTCTTACCTCACAATTTTCTTTACAAGTCTCCCCCCATTAAAATGAATGAATAGAACATTGTGGAGTGCCCATGTTCCGTATGCAGGCCTGACAGGCAAAGCTCTGTGCCATTAGTACAAATTCATAAAGTTACACCTAGAAATGTTAATCTCATTGCTACAGGCCTTAGGCAGGACTTATCTCCAGTGGCATGCTGGTGTTCCAGCATTACTTGGATGGGGCAGAAGCTTGGAAAGGAACCTCTCCCACCAGCCCCCTGCCCATTTGTACGGCCATAAGAACGGGGAAGCCAGAAGAAAGAGACATTGGCTAGAGCAGACCCTCCAGTTGCAAGAGGGAAGATTAGGGGAAAGAGTCTACTGTGGGCTCCTTAATGGTGGCAGCCTGATTCAGAAATGGGGATGTTGCCCAGGCCTTACAGATTCTGTGTGTGTCCAACTCCTGCAACAGCCATTTATTGTCCATTCCTCCCACACCCCATCCCCAGCATTTATTGTACATTCCGCCCCACAACCACACACCACCCCCAGCATTTATTGTACATTTTGCCCCACAACCACACCCCACCCCCAGCATTTATTGTACATTCCGCCCCACACCCACACCCCATCCCCAGCATTTATTGTACGCTCCACCCACACCCACACCCCACCCCCAGCATTTATTGTACACTCCACCCACACCCACACACCACCCCCAGCATTTATTGTACATTCCGCCCCACACCCACACCCCACCCCCAGCACTGATTTGGCATGTTATTCAGACAGACATAAGATTGATCCGAGAAATTGGGAATAAATGACATCAGTGGGCCTCTTCTGAGGTTGTTAGTTAGAGTGTCCTGTGCCTAGTTGCACCTTAGGCAATCCAATTCTTCCACGGCAACATATTTGGCTCCAATCAGAATGTCATCTTACCTTACATCCAGCAGATTATGGTTCTCCACAGTTGATGCTTACATTTGCAAGTCTGTAACAGACTAGTCTTGTCTCTGGGTTGTTTCTTTAATGAAAACCATTTTTACAAGGACAGGTCGTTAGCCTGACTCATAAGCCCTACCAGGCTGACCACTGGACTGCCTTTAGTCCGACTCCTACCTTTTGAATGTCTGGCTTGGGTGGTCCTACCTGCAGTTATACTCCCACCAGCATAGCTCTTGGGGTCCTAGGAACACGCAAACCTTCCTCCCACATCAAGGTGCAGTCTCTAGGCAAGGTTTGGAGGTTGGGACTGAAGCACATTTTTGGGACAGGGTAGAAGGAATGCTCCATTGCTTGTAGCTTGCTGTGCCTGACCTGGGAAATGCCTGATGCTGTCACTGAGTGCCTGAAACAGGAAGTGGTCCATTCCTAAGCATTAACATCCTTCACCTTGATGAATGTCAGTTTTTTTTAAAACATGTTTCACTTTCTGGAACTAACATTCATCAACTTGATTTTAAAAAGGCCCTACTGTGGTAATCTCAGAAGACAAATATTATCATTCATTAAGGATACGGAATTAATTAAAGCAAAAAGAAAAAACCTGATCCAAATTACAATTAAACCACAACAGCATAGATTGTAAATGATAACCAGATACCAGGCAGAAATTTCAAAATACTTTCGATCCTTTGATTAAATTTCAAGTAACCTCAATCATAAATTAAATCTTCGCTTTATATTCATAGTCCTTTTAGTATTTACTTTTTCCAAGTTAGATACTGTAAAGTCTGTGGGTTGTATAGCGAAGTAATACACAGACTACAAGAGTAACTTTAACAGGACTTTACTATTCGAAGGTCAGGGCGAATCTGCCCAATAAATTCTGCCACAGCACTTATATACCGGTGTGGTCACCATCGGTATTACAGTATACAGCAGCCAGGATAAAGTAGTGCCACACCTAAAATAGTTCTCTTAAAGGTGGACGGTTACATAAAATAGTTCTCTTAAAGGTAGAACGGTTACATACACTACAATCCTCCTTTTTTAGCTTACAACATACTTATTCTCCATTAAACATACATGTATTCAACTTCATGTAAAACAATACACAGATATAGTCTCTGTGGAAAACAGTTCACAATTTCAGTCTCTGTGGAAAACAGTTCACAGATTTAGTCTCTGTGGAGGCGTCTCCTGTGCTTCTTAACTCAGTCCGGACAACGCCTCCGTGGTGTAGCAGTTCCCGGTGGTGTAGTCGGTTCACGTTGCTGGAGTGACTCATCCAATAGTCCTTCCCTAAACTTAACAGCTTGAACTTCCATCACTTCTGAACCAGCATTGCTGACTTTTAAAAACCACTGGATTCCTTGGGAAGTTTTTCTACTTCCAACTGATTTGGCTCCATTCGGAGGGAGCACGTGCGTGGTCTGGTAGAGGTGATAATGGTTCAGATGGTCATTATTTTCTGCTTCGCCTTTTCCTTTTCTGCTTCTTGGAGACTCTCTGGGCTCCACTGTCAGCTGCCAGCTGCCTGCACAGTTCCTCCCGTAGTAGCGCCACCATCTCCCGATGTTCCTTAGACTTTTTGTGATTCATCAAGGTTTCTGCACTTTGGGAGTTTTCATCACAAGCTGGGCAGAACAGGTCCTCATAATATTCGGTGTCGCTCAACAGGTCATGGTCATATTCGGTGTTGTCCTGAGCTAAGCCAGCGGGAGGGTCTTCTATTTCCTCCCTACCCAGCTGGATGTTAGCCAACTTTTGTTCCAAATCCTGACATCTTTCCTGAAGAGACTTCTTCATGTGTTCAGCTTCATCCCGCTTTTCCTGGGCTTCCTGCAAGTCTTTTACTAATGACATCATTTGTGATTTCAATACTTCAACTTCATTCGGAGATTGATTGATCGGACTATTCAATCCCTCTACTGAAGTAGCTGTTTCAGTATCCTGTTGTTCTGCATTGACGTGAGTCAGCGCACTTTCGGCATCCAAGAGCGGCTCCGCTGCAGTCTTCTCAGTCTGTGTTGCCACCTCAGCTATTTCAATAACTTTTGAGAGTTCCGAACCCCTTTTCTTTGAAGATTGAGGCTCGTGTTCAAGTTTTTCCCATTTCGGGGTCTTGTCCCTCAGCATATGAAGAAGTTGGCTGACTGTTAACTCTTCAGCCATCATCCATTTCCCATTAGCTGCAGGGCTGTTTACAACTTGCCCTGGGGCTCCTTTGCTGTTTCTACTTTGCCATCATCCGCAGCCTCCACCATTCGAATTCCCACAAATGAATCGTCCGGTGATGCTGCACCCAACTTCAGTAGGAGCTCGGAAGTCATGTCGACCAAATCAGCCTTTTCTGTCTGCAACCTGCTAACAAGCGCCTTCAGTTGCTGCACATCTTGTTCCACCAGATTAGAGCACGCACTTTCAGAAACCGAATCAGCTTTGATTCGTTTGGCCTCCTCTTGCAGACGGTTTGTGTGCTCCTGCTCCCTTTTCTCCCTCAGCTGCTTCTGTTGTCTTTCCAGATTCTCCCATTCGGTGTCATAGAACTTTTTCATTGCTTTCATCTCTTGTTCGAGACGGCAACTCAATTGCTCTAATTGCTGTCGTAATTTGAAATAAGTTTGAGTTCGAGCTCGGTGTTCCTCAGTAATGTATATGTCTGTAACTTGAACAGACTCAGAATTCTCTGTCAAGCTATGTTGTTGTTGTTCAGAGGAATTCTGTTCTGAAACTTTGTTCTCCTCTGGAGCATAAGCCTTTATGCCCCCATTCGTTCTACCAACCTTAGTCAGTAAGTTCATTTTAGACTTGTCTTTCATGCTTGGGCTGGTCTTATCGTCATCCGTTTCAGAGTCTGAGCTGATTGTCTGCCCCGAGTCCTCACTCGTTATTGCTTTGAAGTAGTGCCATTCCATGTCTATTTTCTTGATCCACTCCCGTCCTAGAAGTGGTGGTCCTCCCTCAGGTAGTACGTATAAGTCCATTCCGGGGTGTTCTTTGCCCCTGTCTCTCACCTTGACTCTTATCTTTCCCATGGGGTATACTTTATGCCTCATGTATGTCTGCAATACGAACTTGGTATCTCTCAAGGGTATATGTGAGAATAGCCGGTTGTAATCCCTTCGATTTATGACTGATAGGGCTGATCCAGTGTCCAACTCCATTTTTACTTGGACTCCGGCTATTTTTAGCATGACCCAGATAGTTTGTAGGTCAGCTTCCTTACTCACATTGTGAATTCTCAGACTACCCAGTTCCTGGCCGTTTGGGTCTGAATCCGAATTCTGTTCATCTGAACTCTTCTCAGCCACCTTGTGCACTTTGTTGTACTTTTCCTGTGATGGCTTTTTTTGGTTGTTGGTCTTCTTTCCTGACCGGCATACTTTAGCTATGTGCCCCAATTTGCCACATTTTTGACATTCCTGGTTTTTAAACCAGCATTGGTTCTGGTCATGTGTTGTCTTCCCACAACGATAACATTTCGTTGTACCCGAAGTAATTTGATCCACACTGAGTACCGCTGCCTTTAGCTGCATTTCCGCAGTTCCTTTCGCTGCGGCTTCGTGTGATGCTGCAATAAGGACAGCCCTATCAAGTGTAAGGTCGTTCTCTTCGAGCAGTCGCTTTTGCGTTCTTTCCTTCGACAACCCGCACACAAACTTGTCTCGCAATGCCTCTGTCAGATTTCCTCCAAACTGGCAGTATTTCGCTAATCTACGCAGTTCGACCAAGTATTCCGCGTTGCTTTCCTCTTTCCGTTGCGTTCTCGCATAAAATTTGAATCGTTCCGCCAACATCAGTGGTGTGGGGTTCAAGTGATCCTTCAGAACAGCAACAATATTAGCGAAGGTCTGATCCGCCGGTTTAGCTGGTGATAGAAGATGCTTCAATAACCCGTATGTCTTCGCGCCCATCGAGTTTAGCAAGGTTATAGCTTTATCATCATCTTCTATTTTATTGGCCTCACAATATATCTCGATACGTTCTACGTACGTGGCCCAATCTTCTACCTCGGCATCGAAGTTGTTGATGTTACCATGCTTAGGCATCTTCACTATCTCTCACTATCTTTCTGCGAAACAACAGGATTTCTCTTTCACTTTTTAACTTTTTCTTTTTTTTTCCAAAAATGGCGGGTTCCCGCACTTGTCTTCTTCCCCGCCTACTGGCAAAATGGCGGTTTCCCGTGCTTGTCTTCTTCCCCCCTACTGGCAAAATGGCGGTTTCCCGCTCCTGACTTCTTCCTCTGGTGGAAGGGGTAAGCTTTGCCCTCGGGCGACGACCACTGGTTTACGGGGTTTGTAGCCTGTGCGCCGGCTTCAGTTTATTCTGAAGCGCGCGCTAGAAAAGCCGATCGTGTTCCTTGTCCCCCCCCCTTCTTCTTTTCGGCAGGGGCAACCGGCGCTGGAGACAACCAGTTGGCGTCGGACAGATCCAGCTCCTGGTCCTTCACGGCAGCTGCTGCAAGCCGCTGGCCGGAACCTCGCTCGGTCTCTCTCTCGGGCTCTGTCTCTCCCACTCACGCGGCTCTCGCTCGCTCTCTCTCGGGCTCTGTCTCTCCCGCTCGCGCGGCTCTCCCTCAGCGGCTTTAAACGCCTCTCCCAGACCTCCCGCAGTCCGATCCTTTCCTTCCCGGCTGCGGCTGATTCTTCGCGGGTTATTTAGTTATTTATTTATTCATTGCCTCCGCGCCTTATGATCCCGGTCGCAGCGCCTCGAGGCCTCGGTAGGTGCCCGGCCTTTTTCGCTCCAATCGCGCCTCCCAGCCCTCTCGCAGTCCGGTGCTTTCCTCCCCGGCTGCGGCTGAGTTCTCCGTGGCTTATTTATTTTTATATCTTCCCGTGCCTTACCATCCCGGTCGCAGCGCCTCGTGGTCGCGGTAGTTGTCCGGCCTTTTTCGCCGTCGCGGTCTAGCCGTCTCACAACGCTCCCCAGCCCGCTTGTACCGTGGCTTCTGTGCTCCACGCTGCCCCGTCTCAGCGCCTCTGGGCCCGACTTCTGTCCGGCTCCTTTCTCCCTCGACCGTGGTCGAGTTCACTGCCCTTATCCTCCGTTTATTTTATTTTTTCTATTTTCCCTTTACTCACAGTCACCGTGGCCGAATTGCTTCTCGTGCTAATCGGCTCACTCCCCACCGTGGCAGAAGGGACAATCAGTGCCTGTTGCTGATGGAAGGCGTCTTGTTTGAAGTCTTCCTTCCTTCTTGCTCTGCAGCCTCGAGTTTTCTCTCAGCAAAACGACGAGGGCGGTTGCCTCTTCTCGACGCTCGTTAACTGTTTCAGAAGTATTGTTGCCGCAGGGTACGATCGAACTCGTCGCCACTGTAAAGTCTGTGGGTTGTATAGCGAAGTAATACACAGACTACAAGAGTAACTTAAACAGGACTTTACTATTCGAAGGTCAGGGCGAATCTGCCCAATAAATTCTGCCACAGCACTTATATACCGGTGTGGTCACCGTCGGTATTACAGTATACAGCAGCCAGGATAAAGTAGTGCCACACCTAAAATAGTTCTCTTAAAGGTGGACGGTTACATAAAATAGTTCTCTTAAAGGTAGAACGGTTACATACACTACAGATACAAACTTGAGTTCTGTCAGATGTATTATATGCACATCATGAACAGAAGCTTAAGCAAAGTCTTTCTTGTTGCAAAACTTGTGAATCATTCTGCAAATCACAGTTGTATATCATCTAGGGCATTTCATAACAGTATTCTAAACCCCATGGGTTCGGTGTGATGAGCGTATCCAGGAAGCACTTTCTTCACACTAATACACAGGCATTTATTAAAAGTCTGTTAACCATTAAAAGAATGAAGTCTGTGGGACTGATAAGGTTCACTCGGAGATTGAAATAGGAGGTTTGTGATGATTCACTGGGGTTGAAATTCCACAGTACTATAAATGGGCGAGAGCGCAGGCAGCATGTCAACTTCGTGCTGCATGCTATTTATAATGATTGCATCACACAGCCTAGCGCTGAACATGCTGCTGACAGGCTGTGTGCTCAGCAGGGTGTGAAGTTATGGTAGGAAGATTCCAGTGACAGGTAACACTGGCACTCAAACCCATGGCCATCTAGATAGCTAGCTATTGCCTAAAGGTTAGGGAACCCGGCTGCCCTGCTTTATTATTCATATACATTGTCACATAGCAAGGGTTGAAATTAAATAATAAAAAAATTCAGATATTGATTATTATAACTTGGGATTTATAGCACATACAGTATTATTTAAAATACTACATATAAAAATTTACAATCACCTTATTATGAGTTAAAATCAGAAAATGCTGAAATGGAAACAGAATATACTGGAATCACATGGCAGGTCAGTCAGTATCTGTGGAGAGAAAGGCTGGAATCTTTACCTTGGAGTTGGGTCGGGTGCGTGCGGACCACGTGCCGGGTCAGCATCCCGAAGATTTGAACAGTGCATTCTGCACTGCGCGTTTAACTCAATGGCACCAGTTAAGAGAGTCATGTGCGTTTCCTGGCCCAATTAAATGGAGCGAGTCTGATGAAGTCACCGATGACTCATTTTCAGTGCGGATATTTAAAGCAGCCTTGCACACATCTCATTTGAAGGTTGCTGTAGGGGTGTTGAAGGTGATTTTGAGAGCTCTAAATTGCTGAATAGCATTAACAATTCTATGGGTCAGGGAGACACAAAGGCAGAGGGCAGCCAAAATTCCCAGATGTCTCCCTGGAAGTGCTGGTCCAGGGAGTAAGAGCACACAGGGAGGTCCTTTATTCTGCCATCTGCAGGGAAGAGGACCCAAGTGAGCAAGATCAGATGGTGTTGACAGGGACAGCAGTGGAGACTCCTCGCCGGAGGGTGCAGGATGCTCCAAGCTCTGCTGAGCTGCATGCACGATGCTGAACCTCGGGGACCATCGAGAAAAAGAGTGATCTTGGAGGGGCAGCAACAATTGCATGAGGCTCTGGCAGCTTTTGCAGCCGCAAAGTGCGCAAATGTACGAAGAATGGAGGAGGCCATCTACAACATGAGCACCACCATCTTACAGGTGATGGCGACAATGTGCTGTTCCATGGAAAGAGTAGCCAACGAGAACATGCTTGCTGTGAGCAACAGATTGCAGGCGATCATTGACCTCATCTCGAGGAGAGATATTAACCTAGACTCGGGTGGTCATCGCCCCACTGATGTGCAGTAGGATGCTCTCCAGCTCCTTGCTAGTAGGGAATAGTGGGTGGCCCATGAGAGGGATGATGGTAAGAGGGGACATGGAAGTGGGGGCTCCTCTCAAAGTGCTCATACTTCTCCCCCGTTGCCTCCCCCTCAGTCAGAGCCTAACATGCTGCCTCGGATCCCGATGGCCGAGTCTGCCCCTGCACAATTGCAGGAGAATCAGTCTTTAGCAGGCCTCTCAAAGGTTCCAAAATCCAGAGTACATCTGCCAAAAGTGTCTAAGCAGTCACAGCAGGGAAGTGAGCAGCCTGCCTTTACTTCTGCCAAAGCCACAGGGGTTGCACCTTGTAGAAGCATTCAGAAAGAAAAAGACAACATCCTAGATGCACAAGGATATGCACTGGGGTGTGTGAAAAAATTTTAATGTTAGGTTCCAGTTATATTTATGACGCACATAAATGTATTTCTTTGCACAACCTTCCCGATTTGTCCATTTTTGCCTGCTACCTGGGAAGTGGCTTTGCCACTTGAAGTGAATGACATTAATTAATCTTGAGCAGTGGGGGTTTGGGTGACAGGAATGGTTTGGTCATTGTAGGACTGCTTTGTGGTGTTGTTGGGGGGGAAATTGGGACAGCATCTGGCAGACATATGGGTGCACTGGCGCAAGTTAAGAAAATCTGGCCATTATGAGGCCATCCTGGGCCTCCCAGGCAGCAATGTGCACCACTGCTGGTGCCATCTCCATCCCCACCTCAGATACCTCCTCCAGCCTGCTGCTCGTATTCCACCTGATCCTCCTCCTGCTCATGTCCCACCTGTTCCTCCTCCTCCTACAAATGACTTAGGTAGGAACAGGGAGGATGTCCTGCTGAAAGAATATCAGGAGTTAGGAGCAAAATTAAAAAGCAGGACCTCGAGGGTAATCATCTCTGAATTATTGACCAAGCCACGTGCAAATTGGCATAGAAAAAGTCAGATCAGGAGAGTTAACAAATGGCTAAAGGGCTGATTTGGGAAAAAGGGGTTCCTTTTCGTGGGACACTGGCACCAGTTCTGGGATAAGAAGGGGCTGTACCGATGGGGCAGGCTCCACCTGAACTGGGATGGGATCTGTGTCCTAGCGGAAAGGGTAAATAAGGAGGTAGAAAAGGCTTTAAACTAGTAAGATGGGGGGGGGGATCTACAAGAAATTAAACCAGCCTAAATATAAACAAAACAGGAAAGAAGAGCATAGGAAAGAGTAAAGAAAGGGAGGACATTGATGGCCAGGGAATAAATAGAGTTATAGAACAGGAGTTTAAAAGGTGGTTAAAAATAAAGTGAGAGGAAATCCTATTAAAAATGAGTTAATCTGTCTGTACAGCAATGTACACAGTGTAGGTAATAAAACAGGGGAGCTGGAGGCAATTGTGCGTAGCGAGGAACCAGATATAGTAGGGATTACTGAGACATGGCTACAGAAAAATCAGGATTGGGAATTAAACATTACAGGGTATAACATATTTAGAAAAGATAGAGGGGGGAGAGAGGAGGTGGAGTAGCTATACTTATTAGGGATAACATAATGGCAGTAGAAAAAAGTGACACAGCTATCAGCAAGACAGAAATAGAATCCATGTGGATAGAGATAAAATATAATAAAGGATTAATCACACTAATAGGGGTAGTCTACAGACCACCTAATAGTGGAAGGGAGGTAGAGGAAGAAATATGCAGACAAATTAGGGAAATGAGTAAAAAACATAGGCCTAGAAATTCAGTATAGCCACGTTTGGGGCGCTACAGCCGGGCGGCCGCTAAAGTTTGCGCCCGGCGCAACTTCGCGCCACCTTCGCCGATATTCAGTGGCATCGCCCCAAGAGGTTGCTGCTGCGCTAAAACAGGCGATGCACGACTATCATTAGGCGCTAAGCCGGCGGCCCGGGGCGATACCCCCGAGGGCGGGCGCAGCGCAGGTTCGGCGAGTTGCTGATTGATGGCAGACACTCTGGCGCCGGTGAGCTCTTAAAGGGGGAGGGTGGATTTGTTTGCCTGCCACGCCCTGCACACTGCAGCCCTGAAGCAAGGCCTGACCACTGCTGCTTGATCTGTACAATGCCCAGGACTATGGAGAAGGCCAACGTTTGCACCCATTGCAGCCCCCATTATATGTTTCCAATCAATGCTATGGCTCTGAAGTTAAAGACAAGTGCAAAGCTGTGGCCTGAAGCCACAAGTACCTGTGCGAGTGTTGAGCCAAACCAGAAAGCTCTCTACCTTTGTCTCTCTGCAAAGATCCGTCTCTCACAAAGAAGGAGTGTTGCAAAATGGCTGCCATTTCTACTGCAGGGTGAGTGCCCTTTAATTTGCGCCCCCCTCGCCCCGCAGCGACTGGGAACCGTTCCCCTCTACCAGTCGCTAGGGGCGCCAGGCGCACAATAGGCCGGCGCCACTGAATTTCCGGTTTGGGGTGCACAATGAAATGACGTCAGGATCTGCGCGCGCAGCTGAGCGCGCGCAAAGGCTTTGCGCCACCGCTAAATCTTTACTGAAGTTGGGGAGAGGCGCAGATCACGCTGCGCCCGGCCGCTAGCCGCCTAGCACCCCACATCTCCTCCTCCTAAGGCGCTAGCGGCTGGCGCAAACAACTGAATTTCTAGGCCATAGAATAATAATCATGGGGAATTTCAACTACCCTGATGTTAATTGGACAGAAGAGGTAGATAAAGAGGATAAGGGAATTGAGTTCCTACAATGTGTACAGGACTCCTTTCTAACCCAATATGTAAAAAGCTCAACAAGGAAAGATCCACTATTGGATCTAGTAATCGGAATGAGCCAGAGCAGATAAGAGAAGTAAAAATAGGGGAACATCTAGGCAATAATGACCATAATATAATACGCTTTAAGATAATAATTGAGAAGGACATAAGTATGACAAAGGCCAAGGTAATAGATTGGAGAAAAGCTGATTTTGAGGGGCTGAAAATAGAACTTTGGAAAATAAAATGGACAACTGTATTTGATTTGATAAAGAGCATGTACTTAAAAGGTTGGTAACCCTCAAAGGAGAAATGTCACCTGGTCCGGATGGGATGCATCCTAGGTTACTGAGGGAAGTAAGGGTGGAAATTGTGGTGGCTCTGGCCACAATCTTCCAATCCTCCTAGGATATGGGGGTGGTGCTGGAGGACTGGAGGATTGCAAATGGTGCACAATAACCCGGGACTATCTGCATTGTGGGGTTTCTGTGATTCTGTGATTCTGTGTATTGGCAAACAATGATGTAGAACAACAAAGGGGAACATTTAAAACGGTGTTCAACAGAGTCCAGGAAAAATATATTCCACCAGTAAACAAGGACAAGCTAAACACTAATGAGACACTGTGGATGAATAAAACCATAAGGGAAAAATTGAAGGTAAGGAAAGAGACATACTTTAAATACATGGACAGCAGGGGAAAGCATGAAAAGGGAAAATCTGAAGGGATTAACAGAGAAGTCAAAAAACAATTAGGAAGGCAAAGATGAACTATGAAATTAAATTATCAATGAACATAAAACAAAATAGTAAAATATTCTACAGGCACATAAATAAAAAAGGAAGGTTGGGATGGGAATAGAGCCACTAAGGGATGAAGAGGATAATACCACAGGCAGCAATAGAGAGATGGCAGAGATATTAAATAATTACTTTGCTTCAGTATTTACCAGGGAGATAGAACAGGTGAAGATGACATCAGATTAGTAATGAGTTAACCACATTTAAAATAAAACAATGAGATACACTAAATAAACTGATAAAACTCAAAGAGGATAAAATCCCTGGTCCAGATGGATTACATCCATGCATTTTAAAAGAATCTAGTGAAGAAATAGCAGAGGCATAACTACACATATTTAGTAATTCATTAGAAAAAGGTGTAGTGCCAGAGGATTGGCGGATAGCTCACGTAATACCTATATTTAAGAAGGGAGATAGAACATGTCCAGGGAACTATAGGCCAGTCGGTTTAACATCAGTGGTAGGAAAAATAATGGTATCACTACTAAAGTAGAAAATAGAAGAACATCTAGAAATGAAAAATATCATATAAAATAATCAGCATGGATTTCAAAAGGGAAAGTCTTGCTTGACCAACCTAATTGAATTTTTTGAAGAGGTAACAGAGAGAGTAGACAAAGGTAATGTAGTAGATATAATTTATCTAGTTTGTCAAAAGGCCTTCGATAAGGTACCACATAATAGACTAATGAATAAGGTCAGGGAATGTGGAGTCAGGGGACAGTTAGCAGAATGGATAGCCAGCTGGCTTCAAGACAGAACACAGCAAGTAGGCGTAAAGGGTAGCTATTCAGAGTAGCAGAAGGTGGGAAGTGGTGTTCCACAAGGATCAGTACTGGGACCACTGCTGTTCGCATAACTTATTAATGATTTAGACTTTGGAATCAAAAATACAATTTCTAAATTTGCGGACAACACCAAATTGGGGGCAGGGGGGAGATAGCCAATACTGAGGAGGACTGCAAGAAATTACAAGAAGACATTAATAAACTTGCAGAATGGGCATATCATTGGCAAATGAAATTCAACACAGATAAATGTGAGGTATTACATTTTGGTAAGTAAAATAGGGAGGTCACGTGTTACTTGGAAAATAAGAATCTAAATGGGGTAGAGGGACAAAGGGATCTAGGAGAACAAATACACAAATCACTAAAAGTAATGACACAAGGCCATAAAAAAAGCAAACCAAGCACTAGGGTTTATTTCTAGAGGGATAGAATTGAAAAGTAGCGAAGTTATGCGAACCTTGGTTAGATGACATTTGGAGTACTGTGTGCAATTCTGGTCATCATATTATAAAAAGGATAAAGAGGCACTGGAGGGGATGCAGAGAAGATTTACAAAGATGATACCAGAAATGCAAGGGTATACATATCAGGAAAGCATGAACAGGCTGGGTCTCTTTTCTCTTGAAAAGGGAAGGTTGAGGGGTGATCTAATAAAATCATGAAAGGTTTAGATAGAGTATATAGAGAAAGTGTTTCCACTTGTGGGAAAGAGCAAAACTAGTGGCCATCAATAGAAGATAGTCACCAAAAAATCATATAGGGAATTCACAAGGAACTTCTTTACCCAGAGAGTGATGAAAATGTGGAACTCGTTACCACAGGGAGTGGTTGAAGTGAATAGTATAGATTGTGCTCCAGAACTAGCCGTGCCTCTAGCCAAGCTGTTCCAGTACAACTACAACACTGGCATCTATCTGACAATGTGGAAAACTTTCCAGGTATGTCCTGTCCACAAAAAGCAGGACAAATCCAATCCTGACAATTACCACCCCATCAGTCTACTCACAATCATCAGCAAAGTGATGGAAGGTGTCATCAACAGTGCTATCAAGTGGCACTTACTCACCAATAACCTGCTCACTGATGCCCAGTTTAGGTTGCGCCAAGACCACTCGGCTCCCGGCCTCATTATAGCCTTGGCCCAAACATGGAGAAAGCTGAATTCCAGAGGTGAGGTGAGAGTGACTGCCCTAAACATCAAGGCAGCATTTGACCGAATGTGGCATCAAGGAGCCCTAGTAAAATTGAAGTCAATGGGAATCGAGGGAAAAAATTTCCACTGGCTGGAGTCATACCTAGCACAAAGGAAGATGGTTGTGGTGGTTGAAGCTCAATCATCACAGCCCCAGGACATCGCCGCAGGAGTTCCTCAGGGCAGTGTCCTAGTCCCAACCATCTTCAGCTGCTTCATCAATGAACTTAAGGTTAGAAATGGGGATGTTCGCTGATGACTGCACAGTGTTCAGTGCCATTTCCAACTCCACAGATAATGAAGCAGTCCATGCCCGCATGTAACAAGACCTGGACAACGTTCAGACTTGAGCTGATAAGTGGCAGGTAACATTCGCGCCACAGAAATGCCAGGCAATGACTATCTCCAACAAGCGAGAGTCTAACCACCACCCCTTGACATTCAACGGCATTACCATCGCTGAATCCCCCACCATCCACATCCTAGGGGGTCACCATTGACCAGAAACTTAACTGGACCAGCCACATAAATACTGTGGCAACAAGAGCAGGTCAGAGGCTAGGTATTCTGTGGTGAGTGCCTCACCTCCTGACTCCCCAAAGCCTTTCCATCATCTACAAGGCACAAGTAAGGAGTGTGATGGAATATTCTCCACTTGTCTGGATGAGTGCAGCTCCAACAACACTCAAGAAGCTCGACACCATCCAGGACAAAGCAGCCCGCTTGATTGGCACCCCATCCACCACCTTAAACATTCACTTTCTCCATCACCGGTGTACAAGATGCACTGCAGCAACTCGCCAAGGCTTCTTCGGCAGCACCTCCCAAACCCGCGACCACTTCCATCTAGAAAGACAAGGGCAGCAGGTGCATGGGAACACCAATAACCTCCAAGTTCCCCTCCAAGTCACACACCATCCTGACTTAGAAGTATACCGCCGATCCTTCATCGTCGCTGGGTCAAAATCCTGGAACTCCCTACCTAACAGCACTGTGGGAGTACCTTCACCACAGGGACACTCACATCCCATAAACGAATTTTAAAAAGGTGCATTACACGATAGTTAGATAAGTATATGAGGGAGAAGGGAATAGAGGTTTATGCTATAATAAAAACATAAAATACTGCAAATACTCAGCAGGTCAGGCAGCATCTGTGGAGAGAGAAACAGAGTTAACGTTTCAGGTCAATGACCCTTCGTCAGAACTCTATTGTATGTACCTTTAAGAGAGAACTACTTTTACAGCTCCTGTATACTGTAGTACCGGCAGTGACCACATAAGCCTTGAGCATGCCTCTGT
This sequence comes from Somniosus microcephalus, assembly GCF_052327205.1. NCBI lineage: Eukaryota > Metazoa > Chordata > Chondrichthyes > Squaliformes > Somniosidae > Somniosus > Somniosus microcephalus. The sequence goes on along the minus strand of NC_140996.1, from coordinate 76,070,094 downwards.
ACCCCCAGTCTTGAGACTACCCTACTCCAGTAAATACCTGTTGATTGTTAAGTTACAGCATCCGTGTGGTTATTGAAAAATATCATACCCTCAGAATCACGGATCTAACAGTGGTGATGAGTGTCGATTTGAATCTACCTGCAACGCTGCATTTCCCTTCGAGGATTCGCTCCGGGAGGGCGGTGGAAGAAAGTCGAGGCCAGAAACACGGGCGTCGACCACGAGCAACCATCCAGTCGTCCGGCAGAGAGTGAACATCGCAGGGGAGGCTGTGGAGAGCCGGGCTTGGTTCCCCAGCCACGATGATCAGCAACAGACTGACGACAGGTACAGCGCAGACCCTTCCCGGACAGCGGCGGCTGGAGCAGACTGACGGCAGAGAAAAAGCTGAGCAGCGTCGATGGGGTAAGCGCACAGGGCGCAGCCGGGGGTTGAAAACCGAGCGGCGTCGAGGAAAAACAAAACGGGGAGAGAGAGGGTAAAGCAGCAGCCGGATTCAGGACCGAGCGGCGGAAACGGGAAAGGCGCACAGGAGAACGCGCAGAGCGCAGCCAGGGCTCAAGGGCTGAACAGTTTCCTCAGGGAGAAGAAGGGAGAGCGCGGGAGATGCCATTGAGCAGCGGAGAAGAAGGAAGAGCGCGGGAGACGCCATTTTTAGAAGCCGCAGCGGAGAAGAAGGGCGAGCGCGGGAAGAAAGGAAAGCACGGGAGACGCCATATTGTGCCAGCGGAGAAGAAGGGAAAGTGCGGGAGATGCCATTTTTGACAGTTAAATCACACCCAGGGATGCCGAAGAGTGCCAGTATCTCTACGTTCGACAATGAAGTCGAAGGTTGGGCGACATATGTGGAACGTATTGAGGTGTACTGCAGGGCGAATGAAGTGCCAGATGCTAGGAAATCACTGGTTTTGTTAAATTCCATGGGTGCAAAAACTTATGGGTTACTGCAAAACCTAATAACCCCAGAGAAGCCTGTGAATGAGAATTTCAAAAGCATAGTAGAAATCCTACAGGACCACTTAAACTCCACAGCGTTGCTGATAGCAGAATGATTTAAGTTCCATAAAAGGAACCAACACAAAGACGAAAGCAATGCTGAGTACTTAATGGAACTGCGCAAACTATCGAAACACTGCCAGTTTGGAGTGGGACTAGCAGATACGTTAAGGGACAAATTTGTGTGTGGGCTTCAAAGTGAAGGAACCCAGAAACGGCTTCTATCAGAAAAGGATCTTATGCTGGACAAGGCTTTCAGTATGGCAGTATCACACGAAGCAGCCACAAGGGGAGCTGCAGAGATACAATGGAGACCGCAAGAATATGGCATCAATGAAATGTCCTATGGAACAGGGAAGTGTTATCGCTGCGGCAGAACAACACATGACCAGAAGGATTGTTGGCTCAAGGACCAAGTGTGCAGACAGTGTGGAAAAACAGGAGACATAGCAAGAGTCTGCAGGCCTGGGAAGAAAGCCAACAGCAAGAAATCTCCACAGGAGAAGTACAAAAAGGTACACAAGGTGATGGACAGTAGTTCAGACGAACAGAAAAGTGACACAGACTCCGGAAGCAAGGAGCTGGGTTGTCTGAAACTACATAAGGTAACCAAAATGGAGGATCACCAGGCTATCTGGGTTACACTCAAGATAGACGGAGTCCAAGTGAAAATGGAATTGGACACAGGATCAGCCCTAACAGTCATAAACCAAAGGGACTACAAGCGGCTATTTTCACATATACCCTTGAAAGCTACAGAGATTGTCTTAAAGATGTACACGGGGCAAAAAGTCTACCCCAAAGGAAAAATAAGGGTGAAAGTGATATACAAAGGCCAGGAAATACCTAAAATGGACTTATATGTATTGCCAGATGGAGGACCACCACTGCTAGGACGTGAATGGATCCGGAAGATACAATTAGATTGGCATTCCATACAGGCACTGAAGGTTGAGGCCAAAAAGGATGACGACGTCACACCTGGACGAATGTCAAAAATGCTAGCTGACGCAAAAGAAGTGTTCCAGGAGGGACTCGGAACACTAAAAGACATAACAGCAACGATTAAAAGAGAGGAAAATGCAAGCCCAAAGTTTCTTAAGGCCAGGCCAGTGCCTTATGCGATCAGACCAGCTGTCGAAGCAGAGCTGGAAGGGTTGGAACATTCAGGAGTACTGTCCAAAGTAGACTGGAGCGAGTGGGCTACACCCATCGTTCCTGTAATGAAGAGTAATACGCCTGGGGAACCAAAGAAGGTCCGCATCTGTGGGGATTTTAAGGTGACAGTGAACCCAGTCCTTCACACGGTACAATATCCGCTTCCACGAATTGAGGATATTTTCACCTCGCTATCTGGAGGTAAACGTTTCACCAAAATTGATCTAGCCCAGGCGTACTTGCAAATGGAGGTAGAAGAAGCCTCGAAACAATGCCTCACGATCAACACTCATAAGGGTCTCTATCAATACAACTGGCTGGTGTTCGGGGTAGCATTGGTTCCGGCTATTTGGCAAAGGGCGATGGATCAAGTCCTGCAAGGGATTCCAGGGACCCAGTGTTATTTGGACGACATCCTGGTCACGGGCGAAAATGACAGTGATCACCTCGCCAACTTGGAGAAGGTGCTCACCAGATTAAAGGAATATGGGCTACGAGCTAATCGCCACAGGTGCGAGTTTTCCAGAAGCAGATCTCATATTGTGGCCACGTCATCGATGAAGAGGGGTTACATAAGTCCCCTGAAATGATTGAGGCAGTAGTCAAGGCTCCAGCACCGGAAAATGTGTCACAACTGAGGTCGTTCCTCGGGCTGGTAAACTACTACCATAAGTTCTTACCAAATTTGTCCACGGTATTACACCCACTGAACACCCTACTGCAAACAGGGGTACCATGGAAGTGGAATGACGAACGTAGATGAGCTTTCCAGAAGTGAAAAGAATTGATCACATCAAAAGAGGTGTTGGCCCATTTCAACCCAGCACTACCAATTCGTTTGGCATGTGATGCATCACCCTATGGTATTGGAGCGGTGCTGTCGCACAAATTCCCAGACGGGTTGGCGAGGCCAGTAGCCTTTGCGTCTCGGTCACTAACCTCAGCCGAGTGCAACTATGCCCAGATTGACAGGGAGGCCCTCAGCCTAGTATGGGGAGTAAAAAAATTCAACCACTGAGTGCGGTTTTCACTGAGTGCTGAGAGTTGGGTGAGTCAGGGAGTCTTAACTAGTTGCTGAAATCAAACTTTTGTTTGTTTCACATTTACTGTGTACTGTTTACTGTTTAAAATCTAAATTTCCCAGCTTTAAGCAGGGTTAAAAAGGGATAAACAAGTCCTACAACTCAGAGCAGCTGAAGGCAGTTAACAAGGGAAACTGGAGTAATCTGGTTAACCTGGTTCTCCTGTAGCTGGGCTCAGCAAGTCTTTGTTTCAGGGCCTATAAAAACAGGCTTTGAAGTGCGATTTTCCACTGAGTGCGGTTTTCACAGAGTGCTGAGAGTTGGGTGAGTCAGGGAGTCTTAAATGGTTGCTGAAATCAAACTTTTGTTTGTTTCACATTTACTGTGCACTGTTTACTGTTTAAAATCTAAATTTCCCAGCTTTATGCAGGGTTAAAAAGGGATAAACAAGTCCTACAACTCAGAGCAGCTGAAGGCAGTTAACAAGGGAAACTGGAGTAATCTGGTTAACCTGGTTCTCCTGTAGCTGGGCTCAGCAAGTCTTTGTTTCATGGCCTATAAAAACAGGCTTTGAAGTGCGATTTTGCACTGAGTGCGGTTTTTCAACAGAGTGCTGAGAGTTGGGTGAGTCAGGGAGTTAGGTGAGGCAAGGCCTCAGAGCTTCGGCGGGTGCTTCAGCGGTAGAGCGGGCCTACAAATGGCTCCAGAGACCAGGTAAGGCTTACTTTACTGGTGGTATTGAATTAATTTAATTTAAATTGATTAAAGGGGTAGGTCATGCGAGGAGAGCCCAGCCCCGTGATATGCTCCTCTTGCTTTATGTGGGAATTCAGGGATGCTGACAGTGTCCCTGACCAACACGTGTGCCAGAAATGCATCAAGCTGCAGCTACTAACGGGCCATCTTGGGGCGCTGGAGCTGCAGGTGGATGGGTTGTGGAGCATTCACGATGCTGAGAGGGTCGCGAATAACTCGTACAGTGAGTTGGTCACACCGCAGGGTAGGGCTGCACAGGCAGAAGGGAAATGGGTGACCACCAGGCGGAACAATAGAAGCAGGCAGGTAGTGCAGGGGACCCCTGTGGCCATCCCCCTTTCAACCAGGTATACCGCTTTGGATACTGTTGGGTGGAATGACTTACCAGGGGAAGGCAGCAGCAGCCAACTTCCTGGCACTGGGGGTGCTCCTGCTGCCCAGGAAGGGAGGAAAAAGAGTGGGAGAGCAATAGTGGTAGGGGATTCTATAGTAAGGGGAACAGATAGGCGTTTCTGTGGCCGTAGGCGTGAATCCAGGATGGTTTGTTGCCTCCCTGGTGCCAGGGTCAAGGATGTCACTGAGCGGCTGCAGGGCATTCTGGAGGGGGAGGGCGAACAGCCAGAGGTCGTGGTCCACATTGGTACCAACGACATAGGTAAAAAGAGGGACGAGGTCCTGCAGCAAGAATTTAGGGAGCTAGGTAGAAGATTAAAGAGCAGGACCTCAAAGGTTGTAATCTCTGGATTACTCCCGGTGCCATGTGCCAGTGAGTATAGGAATAGGAAGATAGAACAGATGGCTAAAGAGTTGGTGCAGGAGGGAGGGCTTTAGTTTCCTGGATCACTGGGTCTGCTTCTGGGAAAGGTGGGACTTGTACAAGTCAGACGGTTTACACCTGAACCAGAGGGGGACCAATATCCTTGCGGGGAGGTTTGCTAGCACTGTTGGGGGGGGTTTAAACTAAATTGGCAGGGGGATGGGATACAGAGTGGAGCTATAGTAGGGGGTGATTTACAGCCAAATACGGAGGAAAAAACAAGTCAGCTGGGAAGGCAGAGCAAATATGTGAAGGCAAAAGGGAATATGGCAAGGCTGGAAGGCATTTATTTTAATGCAAGGAGTCTTGCAAATAAGGTGGATGAACTGAAGTTGTTGCTGAACACATGGGAGTACGATATTGTTGCTATCACGGAGACATGGTTGAGGGAGGGTCAGGACTGGCAGCTCAATAGTCCGGGGTATAGAATCTTCAGGCGAGACAGAGGGGGGTGTAAAAGGGGAGGGGGTGTTGCAATATTAATTAAGGTGTCAATTACTGCTGTAAGGAGGGATGATATATTAGCGGGTTCCTCAAATGAGGCCATATGGGTAGAACTTAAAAACAAAAAGGGGGCAAGCACTTTTCTGGGAGTGTACTATAGGCCCCCAAACAGTCAGGGGGAGATAGAGGAACAGATATGCAGGCAAATCTCAGAGAAGTGCGAAAATAATAGGGCAATAATAGTGGGGGATTTCAACTTCCCCAATATAAATTGGGATAGTCAGAGTGTGAAAGGCTTAGAGGGTGCAGAATTCTTAAAGTGCATCCAGGAGAGCTTTTTGAGCCAAAATGTAGAAAGTCCTACAAGAGAGGGGGCGGTACTGGACCTAATTCTAGGGAATGTAGCCGGGCAAGTGGTGGAAGTGTCAGTAGGAGAGCATTTTGGTGACAGTGACCATAATTCGGTGAGATTTAAGGTGGTCATGGAAAAAGACAAAGACAGCCCGGAAATAAGGGTTCTAAATTGGGGAAGGCCGATTTTAATATGATAAGGCAGGGCCTGGCCAAAGTGGACTGGGAGCAGCTAGGTATAGGAAAATTCACATCAAAGCAGTGGGAGACTTTCAGAAGGGAAATAGAGAGAGTACAACGCCAACATGTTCCCGTAAAGGTCAAGGGTGGTACCAACAAGCAAAGGGAACCTTGGATGACAAGGGATATACAAAAATGCATTAGGAAAAAAAGGGGGGCTTTTGGCAGTTACAAAAGACTAAAGACGGAGGAAGCCCTAGAGGAGTATAAAAAGTGCAGGTGAATACTTAAAAAAGAAATTAGGAGAGCGAGGAGGGGCCATGAAATAACACTGGCGAGCAAAATAAAGGAAAATCCTAAGATGTTTTATAAGTATATTAAGGGCAAGAGGATAACCAGGGAAAGGGTAGGGCCCATTAGGGACCAAAGTGGCAATCTGTGTGTAGAGCCAGATGATGTAGGCGGGGTTTTAAATGAATTTTTTGCATCTGTGTTCACTATGGAGAAAGACGATGTAGACATAGAAATCAGGCAAGGGGACTGTGATATACTTGAACATATTAGCATCGAGAGGGAGGAGGTACTAGCGGTTTTAGCAGGCCAAAAAGTGGATAAATCCCCAGGCCCAAATGAGATGTATCCCAGGCTGCTGTGTGAGGCAAAGGAGGAGATTGCAGGGGCTCTGACACAAATTTTCAGAACCTCTCTGGCCACAGGGGATGTACCAGAGGACTGGAGAACAGCTAACGTAGTACCATTATTCAAGAATGGTAGCAGGGATAAACCAGGGAATTATAGGCCAGTGAGCCTAACATCTGTGGTAGGGAAATTACTGGAAAAGATTCTGAGGGACAAAATTAGTCTCCACTTGGAGAGGCAAGGATTAATCGGGGATAGTCAGCATGGCTTTGTCAAGGGTAAATCATGTCTGATCAATGTGATTGAATTTTTCGAGGGGGCGACTAGGTGTGTGGATGAGGGAAATGTGGTGGATGTGGTATACATGGACTTCAGTAAGGCTTTTGACAAAGTCCCGCATAGGAGACTGGTCAAGAAGGTAAGAGCCCATGGGATCCAGGGTGCCTTGGCACGTTGGATCCTAAACTGGCTGAGTGGCAGGAGACAGAGGGTGATGGTCGAAGGTTGCTTTTGTGACTGGAAGCCTGTGTCCAGTGGGGTACCTCAGGGATCGGTGCTGGGTCCCTTGCTGTTTGTGATCTACATAAATGATTTGGATGAGAATGTAAAAGGCATGATCAGTAAGTTCGCAGATGACACGAAAATTGGTGGGGTGGTAAATTGCGAGGAGGAAAGCCTCAGGCTACAGGACGATATAAACGGGTTGGTCAGATGGGCGGAAAAGTGGCAAATGGAATTTAACCCTGAAAAGTGCGAGGTGATGCATTTTGGACGGATAAATAAGGCAAGGGAATACACAATGAGTGGTAGGACCCTAGGAAGTACAGAGGGTCAGAGGGACCTTGGTGTACATGTACATAGATCCCTGAAGGCAGCGGAACAGGTAGATAAGGTGGTTAAAAAGGCATATGGGATATTTGCCCTCATTTGCCGAGGCATAGAATATAAGAGCAGGGAGGTTATGATGGAGCTGTACAAAATGCTGGTAAGGCCACAGCTGGAGTACTGTGTGCAGTTCTGGTCGCCTCACTATAGGAAGGATGTGATTGCTTTGGAGAGGGTGCAGAGAAGATTCACCAGGATGTTACCTGGGATGGAGCGCCTCAGCTATGAAGAAAGGCTAAACAGGCTGGGGTTATTTTCCTTGGAGCAAAGAAGGCTGAGGGGGGACCTGATTGAGGTGTACAAAATAATGAGGGGCATAGATAGGGTAGATAAAGAGGAACTTTTCCCCTTAGTAGGGGGGTCAATAACAAGGGGGCATAGATTCAAGGTAAGGGGCAGGAGGTTTAGAGGGGATTTGAGGAGGAACTTTTTCACCCAGAGGGTGGTTGGAGTCTGGAACTCACTGCCTGAAAGGGTGGTAGAGGCAGGAACCCTCACAACATTCAAGAAGCATTTGGATGAGCACTTGAAATGCCATTGCATACAAGGCTATGGACCAAATGCTGGAAAATGGGATTAGATTGGACAGGGCTTGATGGACGGCGCAGACACGATGGGCCGAAGGGCCTCTTTCTGTGCTGTATAACTCTATGACTCTATGACTCTATGACTATCTGCATGGGCAGAATTTCACCTTGCTGACTGACCACCAACCACTTGTCTCCATCTTTAATCCTAAGAAGGGCGTTCCAGTGATGACTGCACAACAGTTACAAAGATGGTCTCTGTTTCTAGGGGTGAATCAATATGAAATAGAATATAAAGGCATGAAACAGCATGGAAACGCTGATGGGCTATCACGCCTGCCACTGCCTACTGTGGAGGAAGCACCAGCAGTGGACCCTATCGAGATATTTTATTCGTCAATAATTGAACGATTGCCAGTAACGAACGCGGATATAGAGAAGGAGACCCATAATGATCCGACACTGTCTCGGGTATATGATTTGACGGTGAGGGGATGGCCAACACATGGCGACTCACTGTTGCCAGCATTCTCATCCAGAAGAGAACAGCTGTCAGTATGCCAGGGGACAGTGATGTGTGGATCCCGAGTGGTGATTCCACCCAAGTTAAGGGAGAGAGTGCTAAATGAGCTTCATGAAGGTCATCTGGGAGGGGTGAAAATGAAAAGCCTTGCTGGGGCTTATGTGTGGTGGCCGGGGATCGATCAACAAATCGAGGACCTAACCAAGAGCTGCTCAGGATGCCAGAAGGTCCGAAATGCACCACCACATGCCCCTCTACACCCATGGGAGTGGCCCTCCTCTCCATGGCAACGGGTGCATATTGATTTTGCTGGTCCATTCATGGACTCAATGTTCTTAATAGCAGTGGATGCTCACTCGAAATGGCCTGAGGTGATAAAAGTGTCCTCAACCACTACAGAGAAAACGATTGCAGTCCTACGGACCATATTTGCCAGGAACGGCTTGCCAGAGCAGATTTGCTCTGATAATGGACCACAGTTTGTGTCCGAAGAGTTTCGAAAATTTATGAGAAGGAATGGGGTAAGGCATTACACATCCGCCCCGTATCATCCAGCCACAAATGGATTGGCTGAGAGGTTCGTAGAAACCTTTAAAAAGGCGATAAAGGCCATGTGCGACGATGAAATTCCACTGCAGCATAAGGTGGACAATTTCCTATTAGCCTACAGAAATGCGACACATGCAGTCACCAACCAGACCCCGGCCATGATGTTCTTTAACCGAAGGTTGAGATCTCGTCTGGATTTGCTCAGACCAAATGTGCGAAGAAATGTTGAGGATAAACAATTCCAGCACATCAATGAGAAGCCGACAAGGAGCTTTAGTGTAGGACAACCAGTCTTGGCCCATGACTACCGAACAGAGAAATGGCAACCCGGAATGATATGCACAAGGCAGGGGCCATTAATGTACACAGTGGATGTCGGGGAGAACATTGTGAGATGCCACGTCGATCAGATCTTAGCGTCACAGGAATGAGTCAACCCCAAGTCTCGAATACCTGGGGATGAACCCGACACACCGGTAGCATCTACCTCCAAACCAGTAGCAGTGGAAACCGATGAACTAACCGACGAAAAGGGGCCAGAATCGCCTCCGCACCAAGAACAAGAACCTCAGGGAAGGCGCTATCCCGAAAGGATCAGGAAGTCGCCCCAAAGACTGAATCTATAAATGGACTATTGTTGTTTAATGTACATGTTAAAGTGTTAATTGTTATTTGAATATTATGGGTACTGCTAATCTAAAAGGGGAGGAATTGTAGTGTATGTACCTTTAAGAGAAAACTACTTTTACAGCTCCTGTATACTGTAGTACCGGCAGTGACCACACCTGTATATAAGCCTTGAGCATGCCTCTGTACCCCCAGTCTTGAGACTACCCTACTCCAGTAAATACCTGTTGATTGTTCAGTTACAGCATCCGTGTGGTTATTGAAAAACATCATACTCTCAGAATCACGGATCTAACAAGAACTGTTTATGCTGATAGGGTTAGATGAGGAAAGATGGGAGGGGGCTCGAGTGGAGCATAAACACCGGCATAACTGGTTGGGCCAAATGGCCTGTTTCTGTGCTGTATATCCTATGTAATCCTTCTCCTCCTCCTCCCAAGAGGCTGTGCGCTCTGCGCCTTGCTCCTCCTGCAGCTCTAATCCTCACTGCTGTGCTATGATGTGCAGCGCGCAGCAAATGACGATGATTCTGGAGAACCTGGTTGCTACATACTAAAGGGCTCCTCCAGACCTGTCAAGCCATCTGAAGCGCATCTTCATCATGCTGATTGCTTACTCTATGACACATCTGGTGGACTTGTGGCTGTCATTTTAGCGCTCCTCAGTCTTATTACTTGGCCTCATCAGCCACGTCTTCAGTGGATAGCCCTGGTTTCCAAGCAGCCAGATGATAAGTCTGTTTGGAAGGGTGAAGAGTTGACAGAGAGTGGACTGGCACAGCATGGAAGAGTCATGACAGCTGCTGGGGAATCTGGCGCACATATGCATGATGATCTTTTTATGGTTGCCGACGAGTTACACATTGAAGGAGTATGGTTCACAAACACTCCTGGGTGATGTGGAGGTGCCTTGATGGCCACATGCATGCAGTCGATGATGCCTGTCACCTGTTGGAAGCCAACCAGAGCCGCAAAGCTAAGCGCCCACTCAATAACACTGGTTTCATCAGTGACAAAGTTCACACAAGTGGCTAACTTGTGAAACATGGCATCGGTCAACTGGATGATCCATCTGTGAGCGGCCGATGGCGAGATCCTGCAAATGTCTGCTGCAGATTCCTGGAAGGAGCCTGAGGTGAAGACATTTAGGATGGTGGTGACTTTGACAGCCACTGGTAAAAAATGTCCAGGTTCCCAGGGCAGCAGATCTTGTTACAGCAAACTACAAATATCTGCGATGACCTGCCGCGATAGCCTGAGTCTCCTGAAGCAATGCTGCTCAGTCATGTGGAGGAAGTTCATCCGCTGCCTGTATACCCTGTGCTGGGGGTATTGCCTCCAGCCTGCTGCAGCCCGGTGGTGTCCCCCTTTCTCCTGTGGAGCATCAGGTCATTTAGGAGAATGCTGCTGTTGTGGTTGCTGCTGCTGCTGTTGTTGCTGGTGTTGTTGGTGCTGGGGCTCATCTTGGTCTGATTCTGAGGTCCAAGGTGAGACAGCATAAGCTGATCTCGTAGATGGCAGGTAAAGTGGAGATCAGAACCCCAAACCTCCAGTGTTCTGAAAGTGATTAGCAATGTGGTGAGAAAACAACAGAAACTGCAGGAAAAACTCAGCAGGTCAGGCAACATCCGTGGAGAGAAATTTGAGTTGATGTTTCGGGTCGAAACCCTTCTTCAAAACTGGATAGAAAATAAAATAGATCGAAGGCAGGGCTGCGATCAAACAAAAGAAGTAAAAGAGACAATAAAAGGTATTCGAAACCAGACGAGATGGTAATAGGCCAGTGGAGACAAAAGACAGCTGAGATGAGGTGTGAAGTGTGCTGGCAGGATAGGAGACAGCTGCCAGGTGGGAGAGAGAAACAAACGGAAAGGGGGGGGGGGGGGGAAAGGAAGACCCAAAACAAAGGGGTGGAAAAAATTATAAGTAAAAAGTAATAGGGGCCGAGGTTATGATCTGAAATTGTTGAACTCGATATTTAGTCCGGAAGGTTGCAAAGTACCTAATCGGAAGATGAGGTGCTGTTCCTCGAGTTTACGTTGAGCTTCCGTGGAACAATACAAGAAGCCAAGGACAGTGAGGTCCGAGTGGGAATGGAGCGGTGAATTAAAATGACAGGCGACCGGAAGCTCGGGGTCACCCTTACGGACTGAACGGAGGTGTTCCGCAAAGCGGTCACCCAATCTGCGTTTGGTCTCCCCAATGTAGAGGAGACCACATCGTGAGCAGCGAATACAGTATTCTAGATTGCAAGAAGTACAAGTAAATCGCTGTTTGAAACAGCGATTTACTTGTACTTCTTGCAATCTAGTACACTGTATTCGCTGCTCACGATGTGGTCTCCTCTACATTGGGGAGACCAAACGCAGATTGGGTGACCGCTTTGCGGAACACCTCCGTTCAGTCCGTCAGGGTGACCCCGAGCTTCCGGTCGCCTGTCATTTTAATTCACCGCTCCATTCCCACTCGGACCTCACCGTCCTTGGCCTCTTGTATTGTTCCACGGAAGCTCAACGTAAACTCGAGGAACAGCACCTCATCTTCCGATTAGGCACTTTGCAACCTTCCGGACTTAATATCGCGTTCAACAATTTCAGATCATAACCTCGGCCCCTATTACTTTTTTACTTATAATTTTTTCCACCCCTTTGTTTTGGGTCTTCCTTTCCCCCCGCCCCCCCCCTCCCCCTTTCCTTTTGTTTCTCTCTCCCACCTGGCAGCTGTCTCTTACCTGCCAGTACACTTCACACCTAATCTCAGCTGTCTTTTGTCTCCACCAGCCGATTACCATCTCGCCTGGTTTCGAATACCTTTTATTGTCTCTTTTACTTCTTTTGTTTGATCGCAGCCCTGCCTTCGATCTATTTTATTTTCTTTCCAGTTTTGAAGAAGGGTTTCGACCCGAAACGTCAACTCAAATTTCTCTCCACGGATGTTGCCCGACCTGCTGAGTTTTTCCAGCCGTTTCTGTCGTTATTTCGGATTTCCAGCATCTGCAGTATTTTGCTATCGTAGCAATGTGGTGAGAATGGCTTCCAAGGTTGCAGAAATGAACTGCAAACTCCTGACAGTTAAATCTCTGCACAAAATGGAGTCAGCAAGAGCCTCTCCCTCAGACAAGGAAGCATGTGTAATATGTGGGCATTTATGTGCTTTTTCCAGCTGTCACTTAACGAACTCGCACAATGACCACTGAGCTTCCAGCTCCCCTTCACAGGCGAGGTTCCCAGGGTGTGTGAATCCCGTGCTCAACAAGTTAAAGCCCAAACTTGACATTAAAAAGGCAGTTATGGGTCTCTCAACAAGTAGTTATGTACATCAATGAAGTCCCCTGCCTCTCCCAAGGGGCTCTGTGGAGTGCTTCGAAACGCGCTCAAGTTAAATGCGAAAGTTGGGGGGATGACGGTGGGTTCCCGACACGCTGTCAATTTTCACGAATTTAACTGCCGACCCGCTCCCAAATCCGCACTTTCTGCAATGGGAAAATTCCGGCTAAAGACTCAGGGGGAGAAATTCAGTATCGCCCCGTTTGGGGCGTAAGTATCGGCCGGGCGGGAAATTTTGCGCCCGGTGCAAATTATCGCTACCTACTGGTAAATTGGCCTGCATTGCCCCAGGAGGTGCTTGGAGCACTAAAACAGGCGCTGCACGACTGTCTTAAGGCGCTAAGCCGGAGAAGCGAGGCACTACCACCGAGGGCGGGCGCAGCGCAGGTGCGGCCAGTTAGCGATTGCATGCAGACAGGCTGGTGCCAGTCAGCTCTTAAAGGGGAGGTTCGATCTTGGATTGCAGCCACACCCTGCGCATCGGAGCCCTGATTTTCAGCCTGGACAGACCTGCTGCCACATTCTTACGCCTAGGACCATGGAGAGGGCCAGGGAGCGAGCGCAGCGGTTCAGCGAGGGGGCCTTGCAGGTTCTGGTTGGCGCGGTGGAGCGCAGATGATCTATCATGTTCCCGGACAGTGGCAGGAGGCCGCTGCCCAATGACTATCGCAAAGCTTGGAGGGAGGTGGCTCACCGAATGACCTCCAGCAGCATGGTGCCTAGGACCCCTGTGCAATGCAGGAAGAAGTTCAACGACCTCACTTGGGTCATCAGGGTGAGTACCCTTTTCAGAATCCTCTTCATCCCTGCATGTCCACCTCACTTTATGGCCAAAGGGCCCTGAAAGCCCTAATGCCCAGCCCTCATCAAACACCTATGGCCCTTTAAGGAAACTCACACGCACACTCAGCACTTTACACACTGTAAGGGCTAATCAACCATGGGAGGCAGTGCAGCCAAGATCAGAGCTTCACACTGTAAGGGCTATTCCACCATGGGAGGCAGTGCAGCCAAGATCAGAGCTTCACACTGTAAGGGCTATTCCACCATGGGAGGCAGTGCAGCCAAGATCAGAGCTTCACACTGTAAGGGCTATTCCACCATGGGAGGCAGTGCAGCCAAGATCAGGGCTTCACACTGTACTCAGAGCCCGTCCTTTCTCTTGCAGGGCAAGCTGGCGCATAACAGGAGGCAGCAGCAATGGACCGGGGGAGGCAGGCCTCATCTTCAAGCCCTCATTGATCTGGAACAGCGAGTCCAGCAGATTATGGCAGGCCAGATGATTGGCCCCGTCACCACTGGAGATGCCGACCCCATTCTGGACAGCAATGGTAAGGTCATCATCACCTTTTTGACCTCTCTCTTTCCACTTGTGCCTCACACCAGCATCCTTTGCCACTATCGAACCAATACAGTACATTGCAGCACTCATGCCTCCCTCGCTGCCATCCTGTCCTCACGCTAAAGCCACTCATTTACCTCCCTGCTTTCAGATGCTGATTCGCCAGGTGAGGAGGCGGGCCCTCAAGCTGCCACTGTGAGTGAATCTGAAGGTGACGAGGAGGAGGAAGCCGGACCATCAGTGCCACCCTCATCCGAGGCAGCCCATGGCCATAATGGGGACACGTCTTCCCTGGAGGGGAGCAGGGGGGAATGGTCTGAGGAGGGTGAAGCTCCGGGGCCCAGTGGGCTGCAGCAATGCGGGGGGGGTGGGTGGGGGTAGGGAAGCTCGGTGGCCTTCTCCCCGGAGGGAGAGTCTCGAGTCCTGCTACAGTGAACGCGGAAGAGGTGCGGCTCCTCGCTGAAATGAGCGCCCGGGCGCAGCACAGGCAAGGAGTCTCCAGGACTTTGGCACAGCACAGGCGGCTGCCATGCAAGTGGTTAGTGCTGCAATGCAGTCAGTGGCTGGTCTCATGCAGACGCAGATTGAGGCCACACGAGCACTGACTGCTGCCACCCTTGCTGGATTGGGCACGAATCACCGGGGCTCTTGCCGCGCCGCAGCAGGCCAGCAGTCTGTGCTTCAGCAGATTGCTCCGCATGCTGCAGTGCTGCCCTGTGGGAGTGCCAGTGTGTCATCCGAACAGGGAGTTGCTGTCCTCTGTCAGGATGACAGCATTCCTGCTGCCAACATTGTCACTTCTCCACTGCAGCTGCCACCACCTGTAGGACAGACTGCTGCCGCCCATGCAGAGTTGGAGCAGTCAGCAGCCGGGCCCTCCAGGCCCAGAGCTGGTCCAGGCCATCCCTCAAGGGCATGTGCCGACTCACCATCTGACCCTCAGCAGCCTTCCCCCAGCCTTGCTGCAGCCACTAGGGTCCCATTGCGGAGGAGCTGCAGGGTGGGAAGGGGCGAATCTCGCAAGCGAAGCAGATCACCCTCGAAGGGCAAAAAGTAGGAGGTGTGGCAAAATGCTGTTAAATGTTTTATTGAAGGCCGAGGATCGTGGTCATTTTTTGGGTACTGTTTTGTTCATTGTCTCCAGGTTGTGAGAGCCAGTTATGTGAATGATTGCTTTTTTGGGGGGTTTTCTCTATTACTTTGTCATACGGGAAGGGCACACAGTTTGTTAAATAAAGAAGTGTCTTTATTCAGAATGTGCATGTTTGCTCTTTGAACTATTTGTTGCCTTGACCGGCTTAGGGGTTGTGGCACGGTTCCATTCATGTTCTTTGAATGGCAGAAGCCATTCCCTCAGAGGGGGCCTAGAGCCGACTTGCTATAAGCCGCTGACGGATGGCCCTTGCACTTTCTGCCTCCCTCCCATCTTGGTGCTGCTGCTCCTCCTCCTCCTCCTCCTCCTCCTCTGCTGGTGCTCCAATGTCTGGTGGCAGTCGCTGAGTCCTGAGGATTGCCATGTTATGCAGCATGCAGCACACAACAACGAAATGGGAGACTAGCTCAGGTGAGTACTCAAGGGCTCCTCCGGAATGGTCCAGACAGTGGAACCGTTGCTTGAGCACGCCGATTGTGTGCTCAATGATGTTCCTGGTCACTTGATGGCTCTCATTGTATTGTTCTTCAGCAGGGGTGCTGGGCGAACGGAGCAGGGTCATCAGCCAGGTGCACAGAGGATAGCCCTTGTCCCCGAGAAGCCAGTCTTCTGGGTGAGCCGGGGCCTCGAAAAGGTCTGCCACAGAAGTCTGGCGCAGGATGAAGGCGTCATGGCTGCTGCCTGGAAAGCGGGCATTGACAGCGACTATCAGCTGTCTGTGGTCACAGACCAACTGGACGTTCAGCGAATGGAACCCCTTCCGGTTGCGGTAATCCTCGGCATTCTCTTGCGGCACCCACAAAGCCACATGCGTGCAGTCAATGGCGCCCTGGACCATGGGGAAGCCCGCTATTCTTGCAAATCCCATTGCGCGCTCTTGCTGCTTGTCCGGGGTCATGGGGAAGGAGATGTACTGACATCTCCTTTTAAAGAGGGCATTCGTGACTTGACTGATGCAGCAATGCACCGCAAACTGGGAGATATTGGCAATGTCCCCAGTAGCGGATTGAAAGGAGCCGGTGGCATAGAAGTTGAGAGCCACTGTGACCTTCACTGCCATCGACAGAGACATCCTGCTCCTCAGTTGAGGCTGCAGATCTGGTTGAAGCAGGTGGCAGAGCTCAGTGACAACCTCCTTGCTGAATCGCAGCCTCCAAAAGCACTGCTCCTCAGACATATTGAGGTATGAGAACTGTTGGTGGAAAACCCTGGGACGGTAAGGTCTCGTGTGCCGACGCCTGTTGGCCCTCCTCTGTCTGGCCATGATTGGCACTCTCTCTCTGCGTCTCTGTGCCCTCTCAATGTAATAGAGAAGCCCAACATTCCCACCCATTGCAGCCCCCATAGTATGTGGCCACTCAAGGTTATGCCGGTGAAAAAGCAAACCAACTACAAAGTGCTGGTCAGAAGCCAAAAGTACCTCAGCGAGCGCTGACTCAATGCAGAAAGCTCTCTCCCTTTGTCTCTCTGCAAATCTCTCTCTCTCTCACAGAAGGAGTGGTCCAAAAATGGCTACCACAAAGAAGCCAGGAAGAGCCCCCTTTAAATAGTTCCCCCCCAGCCCCACAGCGACTGGGAACCATTCCAGTCAACCAGTCGCTAGGAGCGACAGGCGGAAAGGAGGGGGGCGCCACTGAATTTCTGGTTCAGGGCGCCCCAAGGGCGTTGCACCATGAAATTACGTCAGGATCTGCGTGCGCAGCTGAGCGGGCGTTGCGGTTTAGTGCCGCCGCTAAATGTCCGCTCAATTTCGCGAGAGGTGCCGGTCTCGCTGCGCCCGGGCGCTAGCTGGCTCGCGCCCCACTTATCGCCCTCTTAAGGCACTAACGGGTGGCGCAACCAACTAAATTTCTCCCCCTCAATGATTGGACTTCGTGACAGTTATCTAGAACAATGGATTAGCAATTGGTCCTGATAGCAGCCATTTTATGGGCATAAAATTAGCCTTACAAGGGGTAATTTCAGGACTATCGGCTTTCGCCCAGAGGATGCGTGGAAGGCGTCCGAAACAATATTGATTCAGGATAACTTTCAGGCGCCTAAAACAGGTGTTACCACCCTTACCTAAGCTGCTCTTTGGGTTCCCAACCCTCCCACTTTGGGCGGGAGTCTCCCGGCACAGGCAAATGGTCTCCCAAGCGCTGCTGCTGGTGACTCAGGGGAAACGCTTCTTGTTTGCGCAGTTCGGGCTTGTGCTGGACCTGGCTGTCGAGGCTTGTAAACAAACCACGTTATCTGCGCCTTACTGGTCACCTCACAATTCCTTACCGGTTGTGAAGAGGACGGCATCGGAGCCAACGAAAATCGCCTGGAAACTCCGTGAGTTCTAAAAGAGAAAGGGGGAAAAATTGGGTTGGATTGCACCACCCGTTAGTGCCTAAGAGGGTGCTAACGGAATGCAAAGCAACTAGTGCCCGGGTGCGGCACCACCCACGCCTCCCGGAAAATTCATCGGGAGGTTAGCGGTGACGCTAACCGGTCGTGCCCTGGGCGATCTTCGGGAGAGCCCCCTGACTGATCGGCAGACGCTACGTCCGACGGGGTCAGGAGGGACTACCTGTGGCCGGGGAGGCGCAATTTAAAAGCAAGCTGCGGGGCAGCCATTTTCTTGCTGGCCAACTTCCAGCACCTGCCTGCGCTCCCAACCCCAGCGTCCTGAGCGCGCCCCCCCCGCCCTTCTCTTGAGTGCTGGGCTCTTTTGCCGGCACTCCTGATCCCTGGGGACCCAGCTGGGCCCCAGGTCATGCTGCGAAAGGCCCCTCCCCTTTAAGAAGGGGAGGAAGGCCTACAAAACCATGGTGCACCACGATATTGAATCGCAACGCCCAAGAGTGATGTGGGGCGCTTCCAGTAGCGGCCTGCTTCCCTCTTGGAGCGCAACAACTGAAGTTCCAGCCTGGGGATGCTAATGTTTCTGGGGCGCTAAAAGTAGCACCCCGGTGAAGATAGCATCCCAAATGGGAGAGAGGGAGGGAAACACAACTTGCGGAGACAGAAAACACAAACTGGGGAGAGAGAGAAACACAAATTGGGGAGACAGAGAAAAAGAAGCTTTGGAGAGAGGGAGAATAACAAACTGGGGAGAGAGAGAAATGCAAACTGGGGAGAGAGAGAAAGAAACACAAACTGGGGAGAGAGAGAAACACTAACTGGGGAGAATGAGAAACACAAACTGGGGAGATAGAGAAACACAAACTGGGGAGAAGGAGAGAGAAACACAAACTAGGGGGAAAGAGAAACACAAACTGAGGAGAGAGAGAGAGCAACACAATCTGGGGAGAGGGAGAGAGAAACACAAACTGGGGAGAGAGAGAAACAGAAGCTTTGAAGAGAGGGAGAATAACAAACTGGGGAGAGAGAGAAATGCAAACTGGGGAGAGAGAGAGAGAAACACAAACTGGGGAGAGAGAGAAACACTAACTGGGGAGAATGAGAAACACAAACTGGGGAGATAGAGAAACACAAACTGGGGAGAGGGAGAGAGAAACACAAACTAGGGAGAAAGAGAAACACAAACTGAGGAGAGAGAGAGAGCAACACAATCTGGGGAGAGGGAGAGAGAAACACAAACTGGGGAGAGGGAGAGAGAAATACAAACCGGGGAGAGAGAGAGAAACAAAAATTAGGAGAGAGAGAGAGAAACACAAACTGCGAGAGAGAGAGAGAAACACAAACTGGGAGAGAGAGACACACACACACAAACTGGGGGAAGAAAGAGAGAAACACAAACTGGGGAGAGAGAGAGAGAGAGAGAAACACTAACTGGGGGGAGAGAGAGAGAAACACAAACTGGGAGAGAGAGAGAGAGAAACATAAACTGGGGAGAGAGAGAGAGAAACCCAAACTGGGGAGAAAGAGAAACACAAACTGAGGAGAGTGAGAGAGAGAAACACAAACTGGGGAGAGGGAGAGAGAAACACACACTAGGAGAGAGAGAGAGAGTAACACAAAATGGGAGAGAGAGAGAGAAACACAAACTGGGGGGGGAGAGAGAGAAACGCAAACTGGGGAGAGAGAAAGAAACACAAACTGGGGAGAGAAAGAGAGAAACACAAAATGGGGAGGGAGAGAAACACAATCTGAGGAGAGAGAAAGAAACACAAACTGGGGAGAGAGAGAAACACAAACTGGGGAGAGAAAGAGAAACACAAACTAGGGAGAAAGAGAAACACAAACTGCGGAGAGAGAGAGAAACACAACCAGGGGAGAGAGAGAGAAACACAAACCGGGGAGAGAGAGAAAAACAAACTGGGGAGAGAGAGAGCAACACAAACTGGGGAGAGAGAGAATCACAAACTGGGGAGAGAGAGAGCGAGAAACAAAAATCAGGGTGAAAGAGAAACACAAACTTGGGAGAGAGAGAAACAGAAACAGGAGAGAGAGAAACAAAAACTGGGGAGAGAGAGAAACACAAACTGGAGAGAGGGAGAGAAACAAAAACTGGGGAGAGGGAGAAATAAAATCTGGGGAAGAGAGAGAAACACAAACTGCAGAGAGAGAACGAGAAAGACAAACTGGGGAGAGAGGGAAACACAAACTGGGGGAGAGAGAGAAAGATAAACTGAGGACAGAGAAAACACAAATGGGGGGAGAGAGAGAAACAAACATTGGGGGAGAGAGAGAAATGCAAACTGGGGAGAGAGAGAGAAACACAAACTGGGGAGAGAGAGAGAAATAAAAACTGTGGAGAGAGAGAAGCACAATCTGTGGAGAGAGAGAGAGAAGCACGAACTGGTGAGAGAAAGAGAGAGAGAGAGAAACACAAACTGGGTAGAAAGAGAAACATAAACTGTTAAGAGAGAAACACAACCTGGGGACAGAGAGAAACACAAACTGGGGAGAGAGAGAAACAAAAACTGTTGAGAGGGAGAAACACAACCTGGGGAGAGAGAGAAACACAAACTGAGGAGAGAGAGTGAAACAAAAACTGTTAAGAAAGAAAAACAACATGGGGAGTGAGAGAAACACAAACTGGGGAGAGAGAGACACACAAAAACTGTTGAGAGAGAGAAACACAATGAGGGGTGATAGAGAACCACAAACTGGGGAGAGAGAGAGAAACACAAACTGGGGAGATAGAGAAACACAAACTGGGGAGTGAGAGAGAAACACAAACTGGGGAGAGAGAGACACACAAAAACTGTTGAGAGAGAGAAACACAATGAGGGGTGATAGAGAACCACAAACTGGGGAGAGAGAGAGAGAAACACAATCTGGGGAGATAGAGAAACACAAACTGGGGAGTGAGAGAGAAACACAAACTGGGGAGAAAGAGAAACACAAACTGAGGGTGGAGAGAGAGAGGAACACAAACTGGGGAGAGGGAGAAACACAAATTGGGGAGAGAGAGAAACACAAGCTCTGGAGAGAGGGAGAAGCACAAACTGGGGAGAGAGAGAAACACAAACTGGGGAGAGAGAGAAACGCAAACTAGGGAGAGAGAGAGAGAGAAACACAACTGGGGAGAGAGAGAAACACAAGCTGTGGAGAGAGGGAGAAACACAAACTGGGGAGAGGGAGAAATGCAAACCGGGGCGAGAGAGAGAGAAACACAAACTGGGAAGAGGGAGAAAGACGAACTGGGGAGAGAGAGAAACACAAACTGGGGAGAGAGAGAAAGAAACAAACGGGGGAGAGAGAGAAACACAAACTGCATAGAGAGAGAAACACAAAGTGGGGAGAGAGATAAATGCAAACTGGGGAGTGAGAGAGAGAAACACAAACTGGGGAGAGAGAGAAATGCAAACTGGGGAGAGAGAGAAATAAACACAAACTGGGGAGAGAGAGAAATGCAAACTGGGGAGAGAGAGCATATCAGTGAATGCACTAAAAGAAAAAGCCCGAAGAGCCCTATATGCAATAAAAAGAAAATTCTACAACATCCAAATCCCAATCAAAATCTGGCTCAAAATTTTTGACAGCATAATCCTGCCCATTGCACTGTACGGTAGTGAAGTATGGGGCCCGCTAAATCACCAAAGCTACACTAAATGGGAAAAACACACAATAGAAGCCCTACATGCAGAATTCTGCCGAAGCATCCTTCGCACCCAAAGAAAAACGCCAACAAATGCATGCAGAGCCGAACTAGGCAGATACCCACTGATAATAAACATCCAAAAACGAGCACTAAACTTCCTAAATCACCTCAAATCTAGCTCCCCAGACACCCTTCATTTCAAAGCCTTTCAGACCCAAGAGCTAAACCCAGAAAAGAGTCCCCTGAGTCAGCTGCTACTGAAACTAAGTACTCAGCCGGACCCTGACCAACCCCAGACCAACACAGCCGTCCAAACACCAATCCGAGTGAACCAAATCATTAAACAATGCAAAGAAACCTACCTGGAACATTGGAACAAAATAACCAAAAGCCAAAGCAGATTAGAATGTTACCGGGCCCTAAAAAGAGAATATAAACTGGCAGACTACCTCACGACCATCAGAGACACAAAACAGAGACAGACCCTCACCAGGTACAGACTAAGCGACCACCAACTGGAAATTGAAAAAGGCAGATACAAGAAATCCTGGCAGCCTAGAGAGAATAGAATATGCGATCAATGTCTGGCTGGCGAGGTTGAAACAGAAATGCATTTCCTCCTAAAATGCGAAAAATTCAACACATCAAGAAACATATTATTCAACAAGCTAAACCAAACAACCCCAGATTTCAAGGAATTGGATGATCTGTCAAAATTGAGATTAGTCCTAGGAGAAGGAGACAGACCATACCTTGGGGCTAAATATGTAACAACATGTCACAACCTGAGGACTGTTTAAAAGTAAGACTGTTTAAAATTAATACTGAACATACCAAATGAAGTAGAAAGACTGTTTAAAATTAATATTGTTTAAAAGTAATATTGTATATACCCAACAAATGTCAAATCGATTGACACCTACAGAATGTTGGAAAACTGTACCTTTTTGCTATGTAAGCTTTGGCAATATGGTTCTCTGTAAACTTTCATGCCAATAAAGCATTTGAACTGAACTGAACTGAACTGAGTGAGAATCACAAACTGGGGAGAGAGAGAAACAAAAACTGAGGATAGAGAGAAAGAAACACAAACTGGGGATAAAGAGAGAGAGAATAACAAACTGGGGAGAGAGAGAAACACAAACTGGAGAGAGAGACACACACAAACTGGGGCAAGAGAGAAATGCAAACTAGGGAGAGAGAAATGCAAACTGGGGAGAGAGAGAGACATACAAACTGGGGAGAGAGAGAAACACAAACTGGGGAGAGAGAGAGGGAGACACACAAACTGGGGAGAGAGAGACAGAAATACAAACTGGGGGAGAGAGAGAAACAAGACACTGAGGGAGAGAGAAACACAAACTGGGGAGAGAGAGAAACACAAACTGGGGAGAGAGAGAGAGAAATGCAAACTGGGGAGAGAGACACCAACTGGGGAGAGAGAGAAGCACAAACTGGAGAGAGAGAGAAACACAAACTGGGGAGAGAGAGAAACACAAATTGGGGAGAGAGAGAAACACAAATCAGGGAGAAAGAGAAACACAAACTGGGGAGAAGGAAAAACACCAACTGGGCGAGCGAGAGACAGAGAGAAACATAAGCTGAGGGAGAGAGAAACACAAACTGGGGCGAGGGAGAGAGAAACACAAACTGGGGAGAGAGAGAAATGCAAACTGGGGAGAGAGAGAGAAATGCAAACGGGGAGAAAGAGAAATGAAAACTGAGGAGAGAGAGAGAAACACAAACTGGGGAGAGAGAGAAACACAAACTGGGGAGATAGAGAAATACAAATTGGGGAGAGAGAGTAACACAAACTGAGGAGGGAGAGAGAGAAACACAAACTGGGGAGAGGGAGAAGCACAAATTGGGGAGAGAGAGAAACACAAACTGGGGAGAGGGAGAAACACAAATTGGGGAGAGAGAGAAACACAAGTTGTGGAGAGAGGGAGAAAGACAAACTGGAGAGAGAGAGAGAAACACTACCTGGGGAGAGAGAGAAACACAAACTGGGGAGAGAAAGAGAGAGAGAGAGAAACACAAACTGGGTAGAAAGAGAAACAAAATCTGGAGGGAGAGAAACACAAACTGGGGGAGACAGATAAACAAACGTTGGGGAGAGAGAGAAATGCAAACTGGGGAGAGAGAGAGAGAAACACAAACTGGCAAGAGAAAGAGAGAGAGAGAGAAACACAAACTGGGTAGAAAGAGAAAAACAAACTGGAGAGAGAATCACAACCTGGGGACAGAGAGAAACACAAACTGGCGCAGACAGAGAGAAACAAAAACTGTTAAGTGTGAAAAACAACCTGGGGAGAGAGAGAAACACAAACTGAGGAGAGAGAGTGAAACAAAAACTGCTAAGAGTGAAACACAACCTGGGGAGTGAGAGAAACACAAACTGGGGAGAGAGAGAGGCACAAAAACTGTTGAGAGCAAGAAACACAATGAGGGGTGATAGAGAAATACAAACTGGGGGAGAGAGAGAGAGAACCACAAACTGGGGAGATAGAGAAACACAAACTGGGGAGAGAGAGAGAAACAAAAACTGAGGAGAAAGAGAAATAAAAACTGAGGGGGAGAGAGAGAGAAACACAAACTGGGGAGAGGGAGAAACACAAATTGGGGAGAGAGAGAAACAGAAGCTTTGGAGAGAGGGAGAATAACAAACTGGGGAGAGAGAGAAATGCAATCTGGGGAGAGGGAGAGAGAAACACAAACTGGGGAGAGAGAGAAACAGAAGCTTTGGAGAGAGGGAGAATAACAAACTGGGGAGAGAGAGAAATGCAAACTGGGGAGAGAAAGAGAGAAACACAAACTGGGGAGAGAGAGAAACGCAAACTGGGGAGAGAGAGAAAGAAACACAAACTGGGGAGAGAGAGAAACACTAACTGGGGAGAATGAGAAACACAAACTGGGGAGATAGAGAAACACAAACTGGGGAGAGGGAGAGAGAAACACAAACTAGGGAGAAAGAGAAACACAAACTGAGGAGAGAGAGAGAGCAACACAATCTGGGGAGAGGGAGAGAGAAACACAAACTGGGGAGAGAGAGAAACAGAAGCTTTGGAGAGAGGGAGAATAACAAACTGGGGAGAGAGAGAAATGCAAACTGGGGAGAGAGAGAGAGAAACACAAACTGGGGAGAGAGAGAAACGCAAACTGGGGAGAGAGAGAAAGAAACACAAACTGGGGAGAGAGAGAAATACTAACTGGGGAGAATGAGAAACACAAACTGGGGAGATAGAGAAACACAAACTGGGGAGAGGGAGAGAGAAACACAAACTAGGGAGAAAGAGAAACACAAACTGAGGAGAGAGAGAGAGCAACACAATCTGGGGAGAGGGAGAGAGAAACACAAACTGGGGAGAGGGAGAGAGAAATACAAGCCGGGGAGAGAGAGAGAAACAAAAATTAAGAGAGAGAGAGAGAAACACAAACTGCGAGAGAGAGAGAGAAACACAAACTGGGAGAGAGAGAAACACACACACAAACTGGGGAAAGAAAGAGAGAAACACAAACTGGGGAGAGAGAGAGAGAGAGAGAGAGAGAAACACAAACTGGGGGGAGAGAGAGAGAAACACAAACTGGGAGAGAGAGAGAGAGAAACATAAACTGGGGAGAGAGAGAGAGAAACCCAAACTGGGGAGAAAGAGAAACACAAACTGAGGAGAGTGAGAGAGAGAAACACAAACTGGGGAGAGCGAGAGAGAAACACAAACTAGGAGAGAGAGAGAGAGTAACACAAAATGGGAGAGAGAGAGAGAAACACAAACTGGGGGGGAGAGAGAGAAACGCAAACTGGGGAGAGAGAAAGAAACACAAACTGGGGAGAGAAAGAGAGAAACACAAAATGGGGAGGGAGAGAAACACAATCTGAGGAGAGAGAAAGAAACACAAACTGGGGAGAGAGAAAAACACAAACTGGGGAGAGAAAGAGAAACACAAACTAGGGAGAAAGAGAAACACAAACTGCGGAGAGAGAGAGAAACACAACCAGGGGAGAGAGAGAGAAACACAAACCGGGGAGAGAGAGAAAAACAAACTGGGGAGAGAGAGAGCAACACAAACTGGGGAGAGAGAGAATCACAAACTGGGGAGAGAGAGAGCGAGAAACACAAATCAGGGTGAAAGAGAAACACAAACTTGGGAGAGAGAGAAACAGAAACAGGAGAGAGAGAAACAAAAACTGGGGAGAGAGAGAGAAACACAAACTGGAGAGAGGGAGAGAAACAAAAACTGGGGAGAGGGAGAAATAAAAACTGGGGAAGAGAGAGAAACACAAACTGCAGAGAGAGAACGAGAAAGACAAACTGGGGAGAGAGGGAAACACAAACTGTGGGAGAGAGAGAAAGATAAACTGAGGACAGAGAAAACACAAATGGGGGGAGAGAGAGAAACAAACATTGGGTGAGAGAGAGAAATGCAAACTGGGGAGAGAGAGAGAAACACAAACTGGGGAGAGAGAGAGAAATAAAAACTGTGGAGAGAGAGAAGCACAACCTGTGGAGAGAGAGAGAGAAACATGAACTGGTGAGAGAAAGAGAGAGAGAGAGAAACACAAACTGGGTAGAAAGAGAAACATAAACTGTTAAGAGAGAAACACAACCTGGGGACAGAGAGAAACACAAACTGGGGAGAGAGAGAAACAAAAACTGTTGAGAGGGAGAAACACAACCTGGGGAGAGAGAGAAACACAAACTGAGGAGAGAGAGTGAAACAAAAACTGTTAAGAAAGAAAAACAACACGGGGAGTGAGAGAAACACAAACTGGGGAGAGAGAGACACACAAAAAATGTTGAGAGAAAGAAACACAATGAGGGGTGATAGAGAACCACAAACTGGGGAGAGAGAGAGAAACACAAACTGGGGAGATAGAGAAACACAAGCTGGGGAGTGAGAGAGAAACACAAACTGGGGAGAGAGAGACACACAAAAACTGTTGAGGGAGAGAAACACAATGAGGGGTGATAGAGAACCACAAACTGGGGAGAGCGAGAGAGAAACACAATCTGGGGAGATAGAGAAACACAAACTGGGGAGTGAGAGAGAAACACAAACTGGGGAGAAAGAGAAACACAAACTGAGGGTGGAGAGAGAGAGGAACACAAACTGGGGAGAGGGAGAAACACAAATTGGGGAGAGAGAGAAACACAAGCTCTGGAGAGAGGGAGAAGCACAAACTGGGGAGAGGGAGAAATGCAAACCGGGGCGAGAGAGAGAGAAACACAAACTGGGAAGAGGGAGAAAGACAAACTGGGGAGAGAGAGAAACACAAACTGGGGAGAAAGAGAAATAAAAACTGAGGGGGAGAGAGAGAGAAACACAAACTGGGGAGAGGGAGAAACACAAATTGGGGAGAGAGAGAAACAGAAGCTTTGGAGAGAGGGAGAATAACAAACTGGGGAGAGAGAGAAATGCAATCTGGGGAGAGGGAGAGAGAAACACAAACTGGGGAGAGAGAGAAACAGAAGCTTTGGAGAGAGGGAGAATAACAAACTGGGGAGAGAGAGAAATGCAAACTGGGGAGAGAAAGAGAGAAACACAAACTGGGGAGAGAGAGAAACGCAAACTGGGGAGAGAGAGAAAGAAACACAAACTGGGGAGAGAGAGAAACACTAACTGGGGAGAATGAGAAACACAAACTGGGGAGATAGAGAAACACAAACTGGGGAGAGGGAGAGAGAAACACAAACTAGGGAGAAAGAGAAACACAAACTGAGGAGAGAGAGAGAGCAACACAATCTGGGGAGAGGGAGAGAGAAACACAAACTGGGGAGAGAGAGAAACAGAAGCTTTGGAGAGAGGGAGAATAACAAACTGGGGAGAGAGAGAAATGCAAACTGGGGAGAGAGAGAGAGAAACACAAACTGGGGAGAGAGAGAAACGCAAACTGGGGAGAGAGAGAAAGAAACACAAACTGGGGAGAGAGAGAAATACTAACTGGGGAGAATGAGAAACACAAACTGGGGAGATAGAGAAACACAAACTGGGGAGAGGGAGAGAGAAACACAAACTAGGGAGAAAGAGAAACACAAACTGAGGAGAGAGAGAGAGCAACACAATCTGGGGAGAGGGAGAGAGAAACACAAACTGGGGAGAGGGAGAGAGAAATACAAGCCGGGGAGAGAGAGAGAAACAAAAATTAAGAGAGAGAGAGAGAAACACAAACTGCGAGAGAGAGAGAGAAACACAAACTGGGAGAGAGAGAAACACACACACAAACTGGGGAAAGAAAGAGAGAAACACAAACTGGGGAGAGAGAGAGAGAGAGAGAGAGAGAAACACAAACTGGGGGGAGAGAGAGAGAAACACAAACTGGGAGAGAGAGAGAGAGAAACATAAACTGGGGAGAGAGAGAGAGAAACCCAAACTGGGGAGAAAGAGAAACACAAACTGAGGAGAGTGAGAGAGAGAAACACAAACTGGGGAGAGGGAGAGAGAAACACAAACTAGGAGAGAGAGAGAGAGTAACACAAAATGGGAGAGAGAGAGAGAAACACAAACTGGGGGGGAGAGAGAGAAACGCAAACTGGGGAGAGAGAAAGAAACACAAACTGGGGAGAGAAAGAGAGAAACACAAAATGGGGAGGGAGAGAAACACAATCTGAGGAGAGAGAAAGAAACACAAACTGGGGAGAGAGAGAAACACAAACTGGGGAGAGAAAGAGAAACACAAACTAGGGAGAAAGAGAAACACAAACTGCGGAGAGAGAGAGAAACACAACCAGGGGAGAGAGAGAGAAACACAAACCGGGGAGAGAGAGAAAAACAAACTGGGGAGAGAGAGAGCAACACAAACTGGGGAGAGAGAGAATCACAAACTGGGGAGAGAGAGAGCGAGAAACACAAATCAGGGTGAAAGAGAAACACAAACTTGGGAGAGAGAGAAACAGAAACAGGAGAGAGAGAAACAAAAACTGGGGAGAGAGAGAGAAACACAAACTGGAGAGAGGGAGAGAAACAAAAACTGGGGAGAGGGAGAAATAAAAACTGGGGAAGAGAGAGAAACACAAACTGCAGAGAGAGAACGAGAAAGACAAACTGGGGAGAGAGGGAAACACAAACTGTGGGAGAGAGAGAAAGATAAACTGAGGACAGAGAAAACACAAATGGGGGGAGAGAGAGAAACAAACATTGGGTGAGAGAGAGAAATGCAAACTGGGGAGAGAGAGAGAAACACAAACTGGGGAGAGAGAGAGAAATAAAAACTGTGGAGAGAGAGAAGCACAACCTGTGGAGAGAGAGAGAGAAACATGAACTGGTGAGAGAAAGAGAGAGAGAGAGAAACACAAACTGGGTAGAAAGAGAAACATAAACTGTTAAGAGAGAAACACAACCTGGGGACAGAGAGAAACACAAACTGGGGAGAGAGAGAAACAAAAACTGTTGAGAGGGAGAAACACAACCTGGGGAGAGAGAGAAACACAAACTGAGGAGAGAGAGTGAAACAAAAACTGTTAAGAAAGAAAAACAACACGGGGAGTGAGAGAAACACAAACTGGGGAGAGAGAGACACACAAAAACTGTTGAGAGAGAGAAACACAATGAGGGGTGATAGAGAACCACAAACTGGGGAGAGAGAGAGAAACACAAACTGGGGAGATAGAGAAACACAAGCTGGGGAGTGAGAGAGAAACACAAACTGGGGAGAGAGAGACACACAAAAACTGTTGAGGGAGAGAAACACAATGAGGGGTGATAGAGAACCACAAACTGGGGAGAGCGAGAGAGAAACACAATCTGGGGAGATAGAGAAACACAAACTGGGGAGTGAGAGAGAAACACAAACTGGGGAGAAAGAGAAACACAAACTGAGGGTGGAGAGAGAGAGGAACACAAACTGGGGAGAGGGAGAAACACAAATTGGGGAGAGAGAGAAATACAAGCTGTGGAGAGAGGGAGAAGCACAAACTGGGGAGAGGGAGAAATGCAAACCGGGGCGAGAGAGAGAGAAACACAAACTGGGAAGAGGGAGAAAGACAAACTGGGGAGAGAGAGAAACACAAACTGGGGAGAGAGAGAAAGAAACAAACGGGGGAGAGAGAGAAACACAAACTGCATAGAGAGAGAAACACAAAGTGGGGAGAGAGATAAATGCAAACTGGGGAGTGAGAGAGAGAAACACAAACTGGGGAGAGAGAGAAATGCAAACTGGGGAGAGAGAGAAATAAACACAAACTGGGGAGAGAGAGAAATGCAAACTGGGGAGAGAGAGAGAAATAAAAACTGTGGAGAGAGAGAAGCACAACCTGTGGAGAGAGAGAGAGAAACACAAACTGGGTAGAAAGAGAAACATAAACTGTTAAGAGAGAAACACAACCTGGGGACAGAGAGAAACACAAACTGGGGAGAGAGAGAAACAGAAACAGGAGAGAGAGAAAAAAAACTGGGGAGAGAGAGAGAAACACAAACTGGAGAGAGGGAGAGAAACAAAAACTGGGGAGAGGGAGAAATAAAAACTGGGGAAGAGAGAGAAACACAAACTGCAGAGAGAGAACGAGAAAGACAAACTGGGGAGAGAGGGAAACACAAACTGGGGGAGAGAGAGAAAGATAAACTGAGGACGGAGAAAACACAAATGGGGGGAGAGAGAGAAACAAACATTGGGTGAGAGAGAGAAATGCAAACTGGGGAGAGAGAGAGAAACACAAACTGGGGAGAGAGAGAGAAATAAAAACTGTGGAGAGAGAGAAGCACAACCTGTGGAGAGAGAGAGAGAAACACGAACTGGTGAGAGAAAGAGAGAGAGAGAGAAACACAAACTGGGTAGAAAGAGAAACATAAACTGTTAAGAGAGAAACACAACCTGGGGACAGAGAGAAACACAAACTGGGGAGAGAGAGAAACAAAAACTGTTGAGAGGGAGAAACACAACCTGGGGAGAGAGAGAAACACAAACTGAGGAGAGAGAGTGAAACAAAAACTGTTAAGAAAGAAAAACAACATGGGGAGTGAGAGAAACACAAACTGGGGAGAGAGAGACACACAAAAACTGTTGAGAGAGAGAAACACAATGAGGGGTGATAGAGAACCACAAACTGGGGAGAGAGAGAGAAACACAAACTGGGGAGATAGAGAAACACAAACTGGGGAGTGAGAGAGAAACACAAACTGGGGAGAGAGAGACACACAAAAACTGTTGAGAGAGAGAAACACAATGAGGGGTGATAGAGAACCACAAACTGGGGAGAGAGAGTGAGAAACACAATCTGGGGAGATAGAGAAACACAAACTGGGGAGTGAGAGAGAAACACAAACTGGGGAGAAAGAGAAACACAAACTGAGGGTGGAGAGAGAGAGGAACACAAACTGGGGAGAGGGAGAAACACAAATTGGGGAGAGAGAGAAACACAAGCTCTGGAGAGAGGGAGAAGCACAAACTGGGGAGAGGGAGAAATGCAAACCGGGGCGAGAGAGAGAGAAACACAAACTGGGAAGAGGGAGAAAGACAAACTGGGGAGAGAGAGAAACACAAACTGGGGAGAGAGAGAAAGAAACAAACAGGGAGAGAGAGAAACACAAACTGCATAGAGAGAGAAACACAAAGTGGGGAGAGAGATAAATGCAAACTGGGGAGTGAGAGAGAGAAACACAAACTGGGGAGAGAGAGAAATGCAAACTGGGGAGAGAGAGAAATAAACACAAACTGGGGAGAGAGAGAAATGCAAACTGGGGAGAGAGAGTGAGAATCACAAACTGGGGAGAGAGAGAAACAAAAACTGAGGATAGAGAGAAAGAAACACAAACTGGGGATAAAGAGAGAGAGAATAACAAACTTGGGAGAGAGAGAAACACAAACTGGAGAGAGAGACACACACAAACTGGGGCAAGAGAGAAATGCAAACTAGGGAGAGAGAGAAATGCAAACTGGGGAGAGAAAGAGACACACAAACTGGGGAGAGAGAGAAACACAAACTGGGGAGAGAGAGAGGGAGACACACAAACTGGGGAGAGAGAGACAGAAATACAAACTGGGGGAGAGAGAGAAAGAACACACTGAGGGAGAGAGAAACACAAACTGGGGAGAAAGCGAAACACAAACTGAGGAGAGTGAGAGAGAGAAACACAAACTGGGGAGAGGGAGAGAGAAACACAAACTGGGGAGAGAAAGAGAGAAACACAAAATGGGGAGGGAGAGAAACACAATCTGAGGAGAGAGAAAGAAACACAAACTGGGGAGAGAGAGAAACACAAACTGGGGAGAGAAAGAGAAACACAAACCAGGGAGAAAGAGAAACACAAACTAGGGAGAAAGAGAAACACAAACTGCGGAGAGAGAGAGAAACACAACCAGGGGAGAGAGAGAGAAACACACACCGGGGAGAGAGAGAAAAACAAACTGGGGAGAGAGAGAGCAACACAAACTGGGGAGAGAGAGAATCACAAACTGGGGAGAGAGAGAGCGAGAAACACAAATCAGGGTGAAAGAGAAACACAAACTTGGGAGAGAGAGAAACAGAAACAGGAGAGAGAGAAAAAAAACTGGGGAGAGAGAGAGAAACACAAACTGGAGAGAGGGAGAGAAACAAAAACTGGGGAGAGGGAGAAATAAAAACTGGGGAAGAGAGAGAAACACAAACTGCAGAGAGAGAACGAGAAAGACAAACTGGGGAGAGAGGGAAACACAAACTGGGGGAGAGAGAGAAAGATAAACTGAGGACGGAGAAAACACAAATGGGGGGAGAGAGAGAAACAAACATTGGGTGAGAGAGAGAAATGCAAACTGGGGAGAGAGAGAGAAACACAAACTGGGGAGAGAGAGAGAAATAAAAACTGTGGAGAGAGAGAAGCACAACCTGTGGAGAGAGAGAGAGAAACACGAACTGGTGAGAGAAAGAGAGAGAGAGAGAAACACAAACTGGGTAGAAAGAGAAACATAAACTGTTAAGAGAGAAACACAACCTGGGGACAGAGAGAAACACAAACTGGGGAGAGAGAGAAACAAAAACTGTTGAGAGGGAGAAACACAACCTGGGGAGAGAGAGAAACACAAACTGAGGAGAGAGAGTGAAACAAAAACTGTTAAGAAAGAAAAACAACATGGGGAGTGAGAGAAACACAAACTGGGGAGAGAGAGACACACAAAAACTGTTGAGAGAGAGAAACACAATGAGGGGTGATAGAGAACCACAAACTGGGGAGAGAGAGAGAAACACAAACTGGGGAGATAGAGAAACACAAACTGGGGAGTGAGAGAGAAACACAAACTGGGGAGAGAGAGACACACAAAAACTGTTGAGAGAGAGAAACACAATGAGGGGTGATAGAGAACCACAAACTGGGGAGAGAGAGAGAGAAACACAATCTGGGAAGATAGAGAAACACAAACTGGGGAGTGAGAGAGAAACACAAACTGGGGAGAAAGAGAAACACAAACTGAGGGTGGAGAGAGAGAGGAACACAAACTGGGGAGAGGGAGAAACACAAATTGGGGAGAGAGAGAAACACAAGCTCTGGAGAGAGGGAGAAGCACAAACTGGGGAGAGGGAGAAATGCAAACCGGGGCGAGAGAGAGAGAAACACAAACTGGGAAGAGGGAGAAAGACAAACTGGGGAGAGAGAGAAACACAAACTGGGGAGAGAGAGAAAGAAACAAACGGGGGAGAGAGAGAAACACAAACTGCATAGAGAGAGAAACACAAAGTGGGGAGAGAGATAAATGCAAACTGGGGAGTGAGAGAGAGAAACACAAACTGGGGAGAGAGAGAAATGCAAACTGGGGAGAGAGAGAAATAAACACAAACTGGGGAGAGAGAGAAATGCAAACTGGGGAGAGAGAGTGAGAATCACAAACTGGGGAGAGAGAGAAACAAAAACTGAGGATAGAGAGAAAGAAACACAAACTGGGGATAAAGAGAGAGAGAATAACAAACTGGGGAGAGAGAGAAACACAAACTGGAGAGAGAGACACACACAAACTGGGGCAAGAGAGAAATGCAAACTAGGGAGAGAGAGAAATGCAAACTGGGGAGAGAGGGAGACACACAAACTGGGGAGAGAGAGACCGAAATACAAACTGGGGGAGAGAGAGGAACAACACACTGAGGGAGAGAGAAACACAAACTGGGGAGAGAGAGAAACACAAACTGGGGAGAGAGAGAGAGAAATGCAAACTGGGGAGAGAGACACCAACTGGGGAGAGAGAGAAGCACAAACTGGAGAGAGAGAGAAACACAAACTGGGGAGAGAGAGAAACACAAATTGGGGAGAGAGAGAAACACAAATCAGGGAGAAAGAGAAACACAAACTGGGGAGAAGGAAAAACACCAACTGGGCGAGCGAGAGACAGAGAGAAACATAAGCTGAGGGAGAGAGAAACACAAACTGGGGAGTGGGAGAGAGAAACACAAACTGGGGAGAGAGAGAAACGCAAACTGGGGAGAGAGAGAGAAATGCAAACGGGGAGAAAGAGAAACAAAAACTGAGGAGAGAGAGAGAAACACAAACTGGGGAGAGAGAGAAACACAAACTGGGGAGATAGAGAAATACAAATTGGGGAGAGAGAGAAACACAAACTGAGGAGGGAGCGAGAGAGAAACACAAACTGGGGAGAGGGAGAAACACAAATGGGGGAGAGAGAGAAACACAAACTCGGGAGAGGGAGAAACACAAACTGGGGAGAGAGAGAAACACAAGTTGTGGAGAGAGGGAGAAAGACAAACTGGAGAGAGAGAGAGAAACACTACCTGGGGAGAGAGAGAAACACAAACTGGGGAGAGAAAGAGAGAGAGAGAGAAACACAAACTGGGTAGAAAGAGGAACAAAATCTGGAGGGAGAGAAACACAAACTGGGGGAGACAGATAAACAAACGTTTGGGAGAGAGAGAAATGCAAACTGGGGAGAGAGAGAGAAACACAAACTGGGGGAGAGAGTGAAACAAACATTGGGGGAGAGAGAGAAATGCAAACTGGGGAGAGAGAGAGAGAAACACAAACTGGCAAGAGAGAGAGAAACACAAACTGGGTGGAAAGAGAAAAACAAACTGGAGAGAGAGAATCACAACCTGGGGACAGAGAGAAACACAAACTGGTGCAGACAGAGAGAAACAAAAACTGTTAAGTGTGAAAAACAACCTGGGGAGAGAGAGAAACACAAACTGAGGAGAGAGAGTGAAACAAAAACTGTTAAGAGTGAAACACAACCTGGGGAGTGAGAGAAACACAAACTGGGGAGAGAGAGAGGCACAAAAACTGTTGAGAGCGAGAAACACAATGAGGGGTGATAGAGAAATACAAACTGGGGGAGAGAGAGAGAGAAACACAAACTGGGGAGATAGAGAAACACAAACTGTGGAGAGAGAGAGAAACACAAACTGAGGAGAAAGAGAAATAAAAACTGAGGGGGGAGAGAGAGAGAAACACAAACTGGGGAGAGGGAGAAACACAAATTGGGGAGAGAGAGAATCACAAGCTGTGGAGAGAGGGAGAAACACAAACTGGGGAGAAAGAGAAACACAAACTGGAGAGAGAGAAACACAAACTGGTGGAGAGAGAAACACAAACTGGGGAGAGGGAGAAACACAAATTGGGGAGAGAGAGAAACACAGACTGGGGTGAGAGAGAAACACAAATTGGGGAGAGAGACAAACGCAAACTAGGGAGAGAGAGAGAGAGAAACACAAACTAGGGAGAGAGAGAAACACAAGCTGTGGAGAGAGGGAGAAACACAAACTGGGGAGAGGGAGAAATACAAACCGGGGTGAGAGAGAGAGAAACACAAACTGGGAAGAGGGAGAAAGACAAACTGGGGAGAGAGAGAAAGAAACAAACTGGGGAGAGAGTGAAACACAAACTGCGTAGAGAGAGAAACACAAACTGGGGAGAGAGATAATGCAAACTGGGGAGAGAGAGAGAGAAACACAAACTGGGGAGAGAGAGAATTGCAAACTGGGGAGAGAGAGAGAGAATCACAAACTGGGGAGAGAGAGAAACAAAAACTGAGGAGAGAGAGAAAGAAACACAAACTGGGGATAAAGAGAGAGAGAAGCACAAACTGGGGAGAGAAAAACATAATCTGGAGAGAGAGACACACACAAACTGGGGAGAGAGAGAAATGCAAACCGGGGGGAGAGAGAGAGAGAGAAACACAAACTGGGGAGAGAGAGAAACGCAATCTAGGGAGAGAGAGAGAGAGAGAAACACAAACTGGGGAGAGAGAGAAACACAAGCAGTGGAGAGAGGGAGAAACACAAACTGGGGAGAAGGAGAAATGCAAACCGGGGTGAGAGAGAGAGAAACACAAACTGAGAAGAGGGAGAAAGACAAACTGGGGAGAGAGAGAAACACAAACAGTGTAGAGAGAGAAACACAAACTGGGGAGAGAGATAAATGCAAACTGGGGAGAGAGAGAGAGAAACAAACTGGGGAGAGAGAGAAATGGAAACTGGGGGGAGAGAGAAATAAACACAAACTGGGGAGAGAGAGAAATGCAAACTGGGGAGAGAGAGAGAGAATCACAAACTGGGGAGAGAGAGAAACAAAAACTGAGGATAGAGAGAAAGAAACACAAACTGGGGATAAAGAGAGAGAGAAACACCAACTGGGGAGAGAGAGAAACACAAACTGGAGAGAGCGACACACACAAACTGGGGCGAGAGAGAAATGCAAACTGGGGAGAGAGAGAAAGGCAAACCGGGGAGAGAGTGAGACACAGAAACTGGGGAGAGAGAGACAGAAATACAAACTGGGGGAGAGAGAGAAACATCACACTGAGGGAGAGAGGAACACAAACTGGGGAAAGAGAGAAACACAAACTGGGAAGAGAGAGATAGAAATGCAAACTGGCGGGAGAGATAAACACAAATTGGGGAGAGAGAGAGAGAAACACAAACTGGGGAGAGAGAGAAATGCAATCTGGGGAGGGAGAGAGAGAAACACAAACTGGGGAGAGGGAGAAACACAAATTGGGGAGAGAGAGAAACACAAACTGGGGAGAGAGAGAAATACAAATTGGGGAGAGAGAGAAACACAACCTGAGGAGGGAGAGAGAGAGAAACACAAACTGGGGAGAGGGAGAAACACAAATTGGGGAGAGAGAGAAACACAAGCTGTGGAGAGAGGGAGAAACACAAACTGGAGAGAGAGAGAGAAACACAAACTGGGGAGAGAGAGAGAAACACAAACTGGGGAGAGAGAGAAACAAAAACTGGGGAGAGAAAGAGAGAGAGAGAGAAACACAAACTGGGTAGAAAGCGAAACACAAACTGGAGAGAGAGAATCACAAACTGGGGGAGAGAGAGAAACAAACATTGGGGGAGAGAGAGAATTGCAAACTGGGGAGCGAGGGAGAAACACAAACAGGGAAGAGAGAGAAAAAAAATACCGTGGAGAGAGAGAAACACAACCTGTGGAGAGAGAGAGAGAAACACAAACTGGCGCGAGAAAGTGAGAGAGAAAAACAAACCGGGTTGAAAGAGAAACACAAACTGGAGAGAGAGAAACACAACCTGGGGAGAGAGAGAAACACAAACTGAGGAGAGAGAGTGTAACAAAAACTTTTAAGAAAGAAGCACAACCTGGGGAGTAGGAGAAACACAAACTGGGGAGAGAGAGACACACAAAAACTTTTGAGAGCGAGAAACACAATGAGGGGTGATAGAGAAACACAAACTGGGGAGAGAGAGAGATAAACACAAACTGGGGAGATAGAGAAACACAAACTGGGGAGAGAGAGAGAAACACAAACTGGGGAGAAAGAGAAACACAAACTGAGGGGGGAGAGAGAGAGAAACACAAACTGGGGAGAGGGAGAAACACAAATTGGGGAGAGAGAGAAACACATGCTGTGGAAAGAGGGAGAAGCACACAAACTGTGGAAAGGGAGAATTGCAAACCGGGGCGAGAGAGAGAGAAACACAAACTGGGAAGAGGGAGAAAGACAAACTGGGGAGAGAGAGAAAAACACAAAGTGGGGAGAGAGAGAAAGAAACAAACTGGGGAGAGAGAGAAACACAAACTGCGTAGAGAGAGAAACACAAACTGGGGAGGTAGTGCAACTCTGCCGAGCCTTAGGCCTGTACATAGTTAACGGTAGGTTCAGAGGGGACTCCCTAGGGAGACTCACATACTCCTCAACTCTTGGGTCTAGTGTGGTGGACTATACAATCACTGACCTGGACCCCTGCAATATCAACTCATTCACTGTCAGGCAGCAATCCCCCCTCTCAGACCATAACCAAATAAATATGTACCTTAAACTTTCTGCCCAAACTACAGACACAAAAAAAGAACCCAGTAAGCTCCATAAAACAAACCAGACATGCAGATGGGCCCCAGACAGTGGAGAAAAATTCATCACAGCACTAAAGTCACCTGATCTCACAAGTAAAATATCAAAATTTAAAGAAAACCCATACGAGATCACCAGAGATGGTGTAAACATGGCCATAGAGGATATAAATATGATCTTCCATGAGGCAGCTGTAAAAGCCGACCTTGTGAAACAGAAGAGGAAGCGTCACAAAAGACAAAATAAAAATAAGAAATGGTTTGACCACGAATGCAAAAATGCCAGAAAAGACCTGAGAAAAATATCAAACCAAAAGCATCGCCAACCAAACAATCCGGACCTACGTACTAGATGCAATGAAACCCTCAAAAGATATAAACACACCATTAGGAACAAAACACAAAACTATACCTACAAAATACTCGAAGAAATTGAAAACTCCACCAATCCAAAACAATTCTGGGAAATGTGGAATAACCTGAGTACAACACAATTGCAAGCATTACCAATCCAAGATGGCGACATCTGGAGAACACATTTTGAAAACCTCTACAAAGACACCCCAATAAACGAAACAAACCCAAGTCAACATCAGGTCACAGAAAAACTCCACACATTAGAAGCAACATTTAAAGACAACCAAAACCCTCTAGACTCCCCAATCACATGGAAAGAACTGGCCACAAAAACAAAATCTCTCCACCTAAAGAAAGCCTGTGGCCCAGACAACATCAAAAATGAAATGCTCAAGTTCAGCAATATGGAGATGCAGGGTGCGGTACTCAAATTATTCAACATCATATTACGTTCAGGCTGTTTTCCCGATATCTGGTGCCAAGGACTAATCTCCCCCATATATAAAAGTGGAAACAAATCAGACCCAAATAACTACCGCGGCATCTGTGTCAACAGTTGTCTAGGGAAGTTATTCTGCAGTATTCTAAATAGTAGATTACTTGATTTTCTTAACAAACATAATATCCTCAGAAAAAAACAAATAGGCTTTCTTCCAAAACACCGCACCGCCGACCATATCTATACCCTTCACACCCTCATTGAAAAACATATACACCAAACAAAAAATGGGAAAATATTCACCTGTTTCATCGACTTCAAGAAAGCCTTTGACTCTATATGGCACGAAGGGCTCTATTATAAACTTCTTCAGTGTGGAATAGGGGGCAAAGTCTATGACCTTATTAAATCAATGTATCTGAAAAACAAATGCGGGGTCAAAATTGGAGACAAACGCACCGATTTCTTCACCCAGAGAAGAGGCGTCCGGCAGGGCTGCAATTTGAGCCCGACCCTGTTCAACATATACATAAATGAATTAGCAGACATGCTGGAGCAAAGCGAGTCACCAGGTCTCCGTCTCCTGGATGGAGAAGTGAAATCCCTGTTCTATGCGGACGACCTGGTTCTGCTGTCTCCCACAGAACAGGGATTACAGCAACAACTAGACCTACTCGACAAATGCTGCCAAAATTGGGCTCTAACAGTAAATCTAAAGAAAACCAACATCATGATTTTTCAAAAAAGGCCCAGATGTCAGGAAAACAAATACCAGTTTACCCTCAGTGATACCACTATAGGACACACTATGAGCTACACCTACCTTGGTCTAACTATTACAGCATCAGGGAGCTTCAGCATAGCAGTGAATGCACTAAAAGAAAAAGCACGAAGAGCCCTATATGCAATAAAAAGAAAATTCTACAACATCCAAATCCCAATCAAAATCTGGCTCAAAATATTTGACAGCATAATCCTGCCCATTGCACTGTACGGTAGTGAAGTATGGGGCCCGCTAAATCACCAAAGCTACACTAAATGGGAAAAACACACAATAGAAGCCCTACATGCAGAATTCTGCTGAAGCATCCTTCGCACCCAAAGAAAAACGCCAACAAATGCATGCAGAGCCGAACTAGGCAGATACCCACTGATAATAAACATCCAAAAACGAGCACTAAACTTCCTAAATCACCTCAAATCTAGCTCCCCAGACACCCTTCATTTCAAAGCCTTTCAGACCCAAGAGCTAAACCCAGAAAAGAGTCCCCTGAGTCAGCTGCTACTGAAACCATGTACTCAGCCGGACCCTGACCAGCCCCAGACCAACACAGCCGTCCAAACACCAATCCGAGTGAACCAAATCATTAAAAAATGCAAAGAAACCTACCTGGAACATTGGAACAAAATAACCGAAAGCCAAAGCAGATTAGAATGTTACCGGGCCCTAAAAAGAGAATATAAACTGGCAGACTACCTCACGACCATCAGAGACACAAAACAGAGACAGACCCTCACCAGGTACAGACTAAGCGACCACAAACTGGAAATTGAAAAAGGCAGATACAAGAAATCCTGGCAGCCTAGAGAGAATAGAATATGCGATCAATGTCTGGCCGGCGAGGTTGAAACAGAGATGCATTTCCTCCTAAAATGCGAAAAATTCAACACATCAAGAAACATATTATTCAACAAGCTAAGCCAAACAACCCCAGATTTCAAGGAATTGGATGACCTGTCAAAATTGAGATTAGTCCTAGGAGAAGGAGACAGACCATACCTGGGGGCCAAATATGTAACAACATGTCACAACCTGAGGACTGTTTAAAATTAAGACTGTTTAAAATTAATATTGAACGTACCAAATGAAGTACAAAGACTGTTTAAAAGTAATATTGTTTAAAAGTAATATTGTATGTACCCAACAAATGTCAAATCGATTGACACCTACAGAATGTTGGAAAACTGTACCTTTTTGCTATGTAGGCTTTGGCAATATGGTTCTCTGTAAACTTTCATGCCAATAAAGCATTTGAATTGAATTGAATTGAATTGACAGAGAGAGAGAGAGAGAGAGAGACAGAGAGAGAGACAGAGAGAGAGAGAGAGAGAGAGAGACAGTGAGAGAGAGAGAGAGAGAGAGAGACAGAGAGAGAGACAGAGAGAGAGACAGAGAGACAGAGAGAGAGAGAGACAGAGAGAGACAGTGAGTGAGAGAGAGAGAGAGAGACAGAGAGAGAGAGACAGAGAAAGAGAGAGAGGCAGAGAGAGAGAGACAGAGAGAGAGAGAGACAGAGAGAGAGACAGAGAGAGAGACAGAGAGACAGAGAGAGAGAGAGAGAGAGAGAGATACAGAGAGAGACAGTGAGAGAGAGAGAGAGAGAGAGAGACAGAGAGAGAGTATATAAGAAAAGAGTATATATAAATTATATGAAAGTATATATTTATACACTCAGGGATATATCTGTTTATACACTGTATGGATAGATCTGTATTTTTGTGAACAAACATGAATGTTTACCGATGCTTTGGCAACATAAGATGTACCTTGTCATGCCAATAAAGCGATTTGAATTGAATTGAATTGAATTGAGAGAGAGACAGAGAGAGATATTGTATGTACCCAACGAAGGTCAAAATTGTTTGACACCTACAGAATGTTGGAAAACTGTACTTTTTGCTATGTAAGCTTTGGCAACATGGTTCCCTGTAAACTTTCATGCCAATAAAGCATTTGAATTGAATTGAATTGAATTGATAAATGCAAACCGGGGAGAGAGAGAGAGAAACACAAACTGGGGAGAGAGAGAAACGCAAACTGGGGAGAGAGAGAAAGAAACACAAACTGGGGAGAGAGAGAAATGCAAACTGGGGAGAGAGAGAGAGAATCACAAACTGGAGAGAGAGAGAAACAAAAACTGAGGAGAGAGAGAAAGAAACACAAACTGGGGATAAAGAGAGAGAGAAGCACAAACTGGGGAGAGAGAGAAACACAATCTGGAGAGAGAGAGAAACACAAACTGGGGAGAGAGAGAGGGAGACACACAAACTGGGGAGAGAGGGACAGAAATACAAACTGGGGGAGAGAGAGAAACAACACACTGACGGAGAGAGAAAAACAAACTGGGGAGAGAGTGAAACAGAAACTGGGGAGAGAGAGAGAAATGCAAACTGGTGAGAGAGAGACACACACAAATGGGGAGTGAGAGAAGCACAAACTGGAGAGAGAGAGAAACACAAACTGGAGAGAGAGAGAAACACAAATTGGGGAGAGAGAGAAACACAAATCAGGGAGAAAGAGAAACACAAACTGGGCGAGCGAGAGACAGAGAGAAACACAAGCTGAGGGAGAGAGAAACACAAACTGGGGAGAGGGAGAGAGAAACACAAGCTT
The DNA here is from genome assembly GCF_052327205.1 of Somniosus microcephalus. NCBI lineage: Eukaryota > Metazoa > Chordata > Chondrichthyes > Squaliformes > Somniosidae > Somniosus > Somniosus microcephalus. Next base: position 76,028,403 of record NC_140996.1, on the reverse strand, counting down.
GGGAGGGAGAGAAACGCAAACTGGGGAGAGAGCGAAACACAAACTGGGGAGAGAGAGAGAAATGCAAACGGGGAGAAAGAGAAATGAAAACTGAGGAGAGAGAGAGAAACACAAACTGGAGAGAGAAGCACAAACTGGAGGGAGAGTGAAACACAAACTGGGGAGCGAGAGAAACATAAACTGGGGAGAGAGAGAAATACAAATTGGGGAGAGAGAGAAACACAAACGGAGGAGGGAGAGAGAGAGAAACACAAACTGGGGAGAGGGAGAAACACAAACAGGAGAGAGAGAAACACAAACAGGGGAGAGAGAGAAATGCAAACTGGGGAGAGAGAGAAAGAAACACAAACTGGGATGAGGGAGAAAGACAAACTGGGGAGAAAGAGAAACACAAACTGGGGAGAGAGAGAAACAAAAACTGAGGGGAGAGAGAGAAACACAATCTGGGGAGAGAGAAAGAAACACAAACCGTGGAGAAGCAGAAACACAAACTGGGTGAGCGAGAGACAGACAGATACACATACTGGGGAGGGAGAGAGAGAAACCCAAACTGAGGAGAGAGAGAGAAACAAAAACTGGGGAGAGAGAGAGAAACAAAAACTGTGGAGAAAGAGAAACACAAGCTGGGGAGAGAGAGAAACACAAACTGAGGAGAGAGAGAGAAACACAATCTGTGGAGAGAGAGAAACACAAGCAGGAGAGAGAGAAACACAAACTGGGGGGAGAGAGAAACACAAACTGGGGAGAAAGAGAAACACAAACTGGGGAGATAGAGAAACACAAAGTGGAGAGAGGGAGAGAGAAACACAATCTAGGGAGAAAGAGAAACACAAACTGAGAGAGAGTGAAACACAAACTGGGGAGAGGGAGAGAGAAACATAAACTGGGGAGAGAGAGAGAAACACAAACTAGGAGAGAGAGAGAGAAACACAAACTGGGAGAGAGAGAGAGAGAGAGAAACACAAACTGGGGAGAGAGAGAGAGAGAGAACCCCAAACTGGGGAGAAAGAGAAACACAAACTGAGGAGAGAGAGAGAGAGAGAAACACAAACTGGGGAGAGGGAGAGAGAAACGCAAACTAGGAGAGAGAGAGAAACACAAACTGGGGGAGAGAGATAGAAACACAAACTGGGGAGAGAAAGAGAGAAACACAAAATGGGGAGGGAGAGAAACACAATCTGAGGAGAGAGAAAGAAACACATAAGAACATAAGAACATAAGAAGTAGGAGCAGGAGTAGGCCATACGGCCCTTCGGGCCTGCTCCGCCATTCAATAGGATCATGGCTGATCCGAATCTAGACTCACGTCCACTTCCCTGCCCGCTCCCCGTAACCCCTAATTCCTTTATCTGCTAGGAAACTGTCTATCTCCATTTTAAATTTATTTAATGTTGTAGCTTCTGCAGCTCTCTGGGGTAGCAAATTCCATAGATTTACTACCCTCTGAGTGAAGAAGTTTCTCCTCATCTCAGTTTTGAAAGGGCAGCCCCTTATTCTTAGATTATGCCCCCTAGTTCTAGTCTCACCCATCAGTGGAAACATCCTCACCGCATCCACCCAATCAAGCCCCCTCACAATCTTATATGTTTCGATAAGATCGCCTCTCATTCTTCTGAACTCCAATGAGTAGAGTCCCAACCTACTCAACCTTTCCTCATACGTCAACCCCCTCATCTCTGGAATCAACCGAGTGAACCTTCTCTGGACCGCCTCGAGAGCAAGTATATCTTTTCCTATATATGGAAACCAAAACTGCACGCAGCATTCCAGGTGTGGCCTCACCAATACCCTGTATAACTGCAGCAAGACTTCCCTGTTTTTATACTCCATCCCCCTTGCAATAAAAGCCAAGATTCCATTGGCCTTCCTGATCACCTGCTGCACCTGCATACTAACTTTTTGTGTTTCATGCAGCAGGACCCCCAGATCCCTTTGTACTGTAGCACTTTGCAGTTTCTCTCCATTTAGATAATAACTTGCTCTTTGATTTTTTCTGCCAAAGTGCATAACCTCACACTTTCCAACATTATGTTGCATCTGCCAAATCTCTGCCCGCTCACTTAGCCTGTCTATGTCCTTTTGCAGGTTTTTTATGTCCTCCTCGCTCACTGCTTTCCCTCCCATCTTTGTATCATCGGCAAACTTGGATATGTAGCACTCGGTCCCTTCCTCCAAATCGTTAATATAGATTGTAAAGAGTTGGGGTCGCAGCACTGACCCCTGCGGAACACCACTACTTACTGATTGCCAGCCCGAGAATGAACCATTTATCCCAACTCTTTGTTTTCTGTTAGATAGCCAATCGTCCACCCATGCCAGTATATTACCCCCAATCCCGTGATTTCTTATCTTGATCAGTAATCTTTTGTGTGGAACCTTGTCAAATGCCTTTTGGAAGTCCAAATACACTACATCCACTAGTTCCCCTTTATCCACCCTGTATGTTACATCCTCAAAGAATTCGAGCAAATTTGTCAAAATGGGGAGAGAGAGAAACACAAACTGGGGAGAGAAAGAGAAACACAAATTGGGGAGAGAGAGAAACACAAACTGGGGAGAGAGAGAATCACAAACTGGGGAGAGAGAGAAACACAAACTGGGGAGAGAGAGAATCACAAACTGGGGAGAGAGAGAGAGAGAAACACAAATCAGGGTGAATGAGAAACACAAACTGGGGAGAGAGAGAAAAACAAACAGGAGAGAGAGAAACAAAAACTGGGGAGAGAGAGAGAAACACAAACTGGAGAGAGGGAGAGGAACACAAACTGGGGAGAGAGAGAAACACAAACTGGGGAAAAGAGAGAAACACAAACTGGAGAGAGAGAATGAGAAAGACAAACTGGGGAGAGAGGGAAACACAAACTAAGGGAGAGAGAGAAAGACAAACTGAGGACAGAGAGAAACACAAACTGGGGGAGAGAGAGAGAAACACAAACTGGGGAGAGAGAGAGAAAGACAAACTGGGGAGAGAGAGAGAGAAACACAAACTGGGGAGAGAGAGAAATAAAAACTGTGGAGAGAGAGAAACACAACGTGGGGTGATAGGAAAACACAAACTGGGGAGTGAGAGAGAGAAGCACAAACTGGGGAGATAGAGTAACGCAAACTGGGGAGAGAGAGAGAAACACAAACTGGGGAGAAAGAGAAACACAAACTGAGGAGGGAGAGAGAGAGAAACACAAACTGTGGAGAGAGAGAAACACAACGTTGGGTGATAGAGAAACACAAACTGGGGAGAGAGAGAGAGAAGCAGAAACTGGGGAGATAGAGTAACACAAACTGGGGAGAGAGAGAGAAACACAAACTGGGGAGAAAGAGAAACACAAACTGTGGAGGGAGAGAGAGAGAAACACAAATTGGGGAGAGAGAAACAAAAACTGGGGAGAGGGAGAAACAAATTGGGGAGAGAGAGAAACACAATCTGTGGAGAGAGGGAGAAACACAAACTGGGGTGAGAGAGAAACACAAACTGGGGAGAGGGAGAAACACAAATTGGGGAGAGAGAGAAACACAAACTGGGGAGAGGGAGAAACACAAATTGGGGAGAGAGAGAAACGCAAACCGGGGCGAGAGAGAGAGAAACACAAACTGGGAAGAGGGAGAAAGGCAAACTGGGGAGAGAGAGAAACGCAAACCGGGGCGAGAGAGAGAGAAACACAAACTGGGAAGAGGGAAAAATAGAAACTGGGGAGAGAGAGAGATACACAAACTGGGGAGAGGGAGAAAGACAAACTGGGGAGAGAGAGAGAAACACAAACTGGGGAGAAAGAGAAACACAAACTTTTTTATTGAATAGCACCGACCTGTATGGCTGCTCTTTTACGAGCTCCTCCCCAACTGGTATTTTAATGTTGTATTTAATGTATTTAATGTTGCATTTAATATATCGTACTGTTAGTTTTTAGTATTCTACTGTTTAGTATTTAGCATTCTAGTTTTAGTATTAGTAGTTTAGTTGTTTTTAAAAAAATATTCTACTGTTTAACCGCTCCCGGGCCCCAGCCTCGCCGCTCCCCCCGCCCCCGCTGGTCAGGCACCACTCCCGTGCCCCAGCCTCGCCGCTCCCCCCGCTGGTCAGGACCAACTCCCGGGCCCCAGCCTCGCCGCTCCCCCCACCCCCGCTGGACAGGACCTGCTCCTGGGCCCCAGCCTAGTCGATCCCCGCCCCCACTGGACAGGACCCGCTCCCGGGCCCCAGCCTAGTCACTCCCCACCCCTGCTAGTCAGGTCCCGCTCCTGGGCCCCAGCCTTGCCGTTCCCCCCGCCCCCGCTGGACAGGACCCACTCCCGGGCCCCAGCCTAGTCGCTCCCCTCCCCCGCTGGTCAGGTCCCGCTCCTGGGCCCCAGCCTCGCCACTCCCCCCGCCCTTGCTGGTCAGGTACTGCTCCCGGGCCGCAGCCTAGCCGCTCCCCCCGCCCCCGCTGGTCAGGTACCGCTCCTGGGCACCAGCCTAGCCGTTCCCCCCACACCCCCCCCGCTGGTCAGGTCCCGCTCCCGGGCCCCAGCCTCGCCGCTCTCCGCCCGCTCCCCCCGCTGGCCAGAACCCACTCCAGGGCCCAGGCCTCACCGCTTCCCCTTCCCACCCCATTGGCCAGGACCTGCTCCCGGGCCGCAGCCTTACCGCACCCCCGCGCCACCCCCAACTAGCCAAGACCCGCTCCCGGGCTCCTTCCTCGCCCTCTCGCTCCTCGCTGCTCCTCTTCTAGATCCCGCAGCCAGGTCTCTCTCCTCCCTTCATCAAACCCAGTATGGCATTGACGAGCGTAGCCACTGTTTTACGAGCTCGTCCCCAACTTTCCACTTTATTTATTATTTTATTGTTATTATTAAACACTACAACCGTCAATCACTTCTGGACATAAGATCGTCCGGAGATATAGGACCTACCCCCGATTTTTCGAACTGGGATTCTGCTGCTATTACCATCTACCCTCCCACCAGCTTACCTGACTTCATTCCTGTGATCAGGAAGCGAAGACGATGCAAGCGGAGTAGACGAGCAGGTGCGTTAGTGAAGCTGAGGTGACGGGAACACCGCCCCCCCTTCCGAGTATTCTCCTGGCGAATGTGCAGTCACTGGACAATAAGCTGGACAAACTCAGGGGGAGGCTCACCTTCCAGCGAGACATTAAGAACTGCTACGTCTTGATTTTTACTGAGACTTGGCTTGATTCATCGATACCTGCTTCGGCCAGAGGGATTCAACATTCACCGGCTAGACCGAACAAAGGACTCGGGGAAGAATAGAGCGGGTGGAGTATGCTTCATGATCAACAATTCTTGGTGTTCCGACGTGGAACTACTTACATCGTCTTGTTCACCTGACCTCGAACACCTGATGATCAAATGCCGACCCTTCCACCTCCCGAGAGAGTTCTCATCCGTGATCATTACAGCGGTGTATATTCCACCACAGGCCGACGCAAATAGGGCACTAAACGAGCTGTATGGGACCATTAGCAGGCTTGAAACTTCCCATCCAGAGGCTGCATTCATCGTGGCTGGCGACTTCAACAAAGCCAATCTGAAGAAAGTACTGCCTAAGTAACATCAGCATATCACCTGCCCAATGCGAGCCAAGAACACACTAGATCACGTTTACACTCCATTCCAGGATGGATACAAGGCCCTCCCCCGCCCTCCCTTCAGCAAATCAGATCATGACTCCATCCTGCTGCTACCCACCTATAGGCAGAAACTGAAACAGGAAAAGCCTGTGATGAGATCTCTACAACGCTGGTCGGATCAATCAGACGCTATGTTACAAGACTGTTTTGATTCCACTGACTGGGATATGTTCCGGAATGCCTCGGACAATGACATCAACACATATACAGATTCAGTCATTAGTTTCATAAACAAGTGCATAGATGACGTTGTTCCGAGGATTGTTGTACGAACATTTCCCAACCAGAAACCATGGGTAAATGGCGATATCCGTGCTATGCTAAAAGGACGGTCCATCGCATTCAACTCTGGGGGCATGGATGAGTACAAGAAATCAAGGTACAACCTCAGAAAAACAATCAAAAATGCAAAAAGACAATACACGGACAAAGTGGAGTCACACTACCACAGCTCAGATTTGCGAAGGATGTGGAGTGGACTACAATCTATTACAGGCTACAAAGGGAAACCCAGTTGTGTCATGCCCAGCAATGCCTCTCTCCCATACGAGCTTAACACTTTTTACGCTCGGTTTGAGGCCAACAACAACTGGCCTGTTACAAGGGTGCCCGTGGCTCAGGACGACCGGGTCTTCTCAATCTCCGTGGCTGACGTGAGCAAGACTTTTAAGAGAGTGAACACCCACAAAGCACCCGGTCCAGATGGAATCCCTGGGCGTGTCTTTAGAGCATGCGCTGACCAGCTGACAGCCGTGTTTACGGATACTGTATATTCAACCATTCACTGTACCAGTCTGTAGTCCCCACCTGCTTCAAGGTGACATCGGTTATTCCAGTCCCCAAAAAAACAAAAGTAACCTGTTTAAACAACTACCGCCCCATAGCACTCACCTCTGTCATCATGAAGTGCTTTGAGAGGCTGGTCAAAACCCACATCAACTCGTTACTACCTGACACACTGGACCCACTCCACTTTGCCTACCGCCCAAACAGATCTAGGGATGATGCCATTGCCACTGTACTGCACACTGGCTTATCACACCTGGATAAGAGGAACACCTATGTGAGAATGTTGTTCATTGATTATAGTTCAGCATTCAATAACATTATCCCCTCCAGGCTTGTCAACAAGCTCAGTGAGCTAGGACTAAACACCTCCCTATGCAACTGGATCCTGGACTTCCTGTCGGGAAGACCCCAGGTGGTGAAAATAGGCAGTAACACCTCCTCCACACTGATCCTGAACACGGGAGCTCCCCAGGGTTGTGTGCTCAGCCCCCTTCTGTACTCCCTGTTTACTCACGATTGCATGGCCACGCACAACTCCAAATCCATCATCAAGTTTGCTGACTGTGATGAAATATGTCCTTCATCAGACTCTGTAGTTAACTGTATATATTGTATTGCCTGCTCCTGTGTTTGTACCTTGTATTGTGTATAGGGCACCGCCCCCTTTGTGTGTCGGCAGTAGAACAGCAACATGCCAGGTGAAGCTAGGTGCAGCCACCGGCATCTTTTCTTTGCTAATAAAAGCCTTGTTTTATTCTGCTAACTTCGAGTCTTGAAGTTTTTGAGGCACGTCAATTTTATTAGCAAACTTTTAACGATGGATCAACTTTTGAAACCGGAACGCTTGGATTTGGACCCGCATGCTTCGGATGCATCGGCACGGTTTGGATACTGGTTCCAGTGCTTGGAATTCTTTATGGCCAACTCCGAAGCCGTCACAGCCTCTACAGCCACCGGAGATGTGAAACTCGGGATCCTACAGAATCGGGTAAGCCACCGGGTTTTTCCACTCATACAAGACGCCGCCAGCTACCTGGATGCCTGCAACATCCTAAAGGCCCACTATCAGCGGCCTACCAATGAAGTGTACGCCAGGCACCTGCTTGCTACCTGCACACAGCGATCCAGAGAGTTGCTAGAGGACTTTCTAGTCACCCTAAAAGTGCTTGGCAAAGACTGCAAATGCAAAGACGTGAAAGCCACGGTATACACAGACGAGCTGATTCGGGATGCCTTTATCGCAGGCCTTAGCTCTAATTATATCCGGCAGAGACTGCTAGAGAAAACGGGCCTAGATCTGACACAGGCTGTGGACACAGCGCGATCGTTGGATGTGGCTCAGAAGAACTCGGACTCCTACTCGGCAGGCCGCGCGGCCCACGCCGCCTCTGTTTCCCAGCCCGGTAGCCCAACACCGTCGGGGCCCGGCTCTCCCCCCAGAAGCCCTACGACCGCTGCGACGCATCGGGGCCCCAAATGCTACTTCTGCGGGCAGCCGAAGCACACCAGGAACCTGTGCCCGGCGAAAGGCACCACCTGCTTTAAGTGCGGTAAGAAGGGGCACTTTGGGAAGGTGTGCAGAGGGAACCCCGCAGGCAAAACCGCCACCACCGCGTGCGTGCCGTGGGAGCGGCCATCTTGGACACCATCTTGTCCGACATCGTGGGGTCCGCCATCTCGCGAGCAGACAGCGTGGACGCCATCTTACCCGGCCTCGTGTGGCCCACCATCTTGTCCCGATCAGGGCCCTACAGTGGCGTCGATCACAGTGGACCAGTCCAGACCGCACCCACTATCCAAATCGATGGTGGACATTGAGGTAAACGGGTGCAAGGTTAAATGTTTAATTGACAGCGGGAGCACAGAGAGCTTCATTCACCCTGATCTGGTACAATGACTCTCTCTAACTATAGTCCCTACTCAGGGCAGGATCTCTATGGCCGAAAAAACCCAGATATCGACTATTGCGGGTTACTGCGCGGTACGATTGTCCGTTAAAGACACTGGCCTAGAAATTCAGTATAGCCACTTTTGGGGTGGTAAAGTCGGGCGGCCGTTAAAGTTTGCGCCCGGCGCAAAGTGGAGGCCACTTCGTCGATATTCAGTAGCTTTGGCCAAGGAGTTTGCTCGAGCGCTAAAACTGGCGATGCACGGCTATCTTTAGGCGCTAAGCTGGCGGTGCAGACTGATACCGCCGAGGCCGGGCGCAGCGCAGGTGCGGTCATTTCTTGATTGACAGCAGACACCCTGGCGCCGGCCAGCTCTTAAAGGGGGAAGGGTCAACTTGGTCTGCTGCCACGCCCTGGATACTGCAGCCCTCCAGCTAGGCCTAAACACTGCTGCTGGAGAGAAATAGCGCCAGGAAGGATGCAGAGGGTCCGTGAGCGAGCGCAGCGCTTCTCTGCCCATGATTTAAAGGTGCTGGTTAGGGCTTTGGAGAGGAGACGCCATATCTTGTTCCCGGACAGTGGCAAGAAGCCTGACACCAGGGTGTACAGGAGAGCCTGGAGGGATATTGCCCAAAGGGTCACAGCCACCTGCGATGTCCCCAGGACTGGTGTCCAATGCCGGAAAAAGTTTAACGACCTCACTCGGATTGTCAGGGTGAGTACCCTTTCCAGTGTCCTCCTCATCCTTGCATGTGCACCTCACATTATGGGCAAAGGGACCTCAAAGCCCTAATGGCCAGCCCTCATCCAGCAGCTATGGCACTGGCATGAACATCAATTGCACTTTCTGCACTTTACACACTGGCCAAGCTATTCGACCATGGGAGGCAGTGCATACAGCAACAGGGCACCACACTGGCCAAGCTATTCGACCATGGGAGGCAGTGCATACAGCAACAGGGCACCACACTGGCGAAGCTATTCGACCATGGGAGGCAGTGCACACAACAACAGGGCACCACACTGTACTTAGAGGCCGTCCTTTCTCTTGCAGGCCAAGCTGGCCCAGAATCTGAGGAGCCGGACTGTCACCGGGGGAGGCCGTCCCCAGTTCCAGCAGCTCAGTGACCTGGAGGAGCGCGTGGGTCGATTCATGGGTGGCCGGCTGATTGGCCCCGTTGCATGTGGAGATGCCGACCCTGTGCTGGGCCCCAATGGTAAGGACATGACCTTTTGGACCTCTCTCGTTCCCCTTGCGCTTCAGATCTACATCCTTTGCCACTGTCCGATCAATGCGCTGAATGCCACCACTCATGCCTCCCTCGCTGACGCCCTGTCCTCACTCTAAAGCTACTCTTGTGCCTTCCTGCTTTCAGCTGGTGAGGAAGAGGTCCCTGAAGCTGCCAGTGACAGTCCCTTGGAAGAGGAGGATGAGGAGGAGCAAGAGGAAGGCGGCCCATCGGGGGAACCCTCATCCGCGCCAGGGGATGGCAATGGAGGGGACATGTCTTCCCTGGAGGAGAGCCAGGGGGAAGTGTTGCAGGGGGCTGTAGCTCCTGTGCCCAGTGGTGTCGAGCCACGCGGGAAGGGTCGGGCAGCTCGGCGGCCTTCTCCCCAGAGGGGGGTAGTGTTGCAGGGGAGTGTAGCTCCTGTGCCCAGTGGCGTCCAGCCACGCGGGAAGGGTCCGGCAGCTCGGCTGCCTTCTCCCCAGAGGGGGGAAGTGTTGCAGGGGAGTGTAGCTCCTGTGCCCAGTGGCGTCCAGCCATGCGGGAAGGGTCGGGCAGCTCGGCTGCCTTCTCCCCAGAGGGGGGAAGTGTTGCAGGGGAGTGTAGCTCCTGTGCCCAGTGGCGTCCAGCCACGCGGGAAGGGTCGGGCAGCTCGGCGGCCTTCTCCCCAGAGGGGGGAAGTGTTGCAGGGGAGTGTAGCTCCTGTGCCCAGTGGCGTCCAGCCACGCGAGAAGGGTCGGGCAGCTTGGCGGCCTTCTCCCCAGAGGGGGGAGGTGTTGCAGGGGAGTGTAGGTGCCGGGCCCAGTGGCGTCCAGCCACGCGGGAAGGGTCGGCCAGCTCGGCGGCCTTCTCCCCAGAGGGAGAGTCCGGCCTCCAGTCCGGAGACGGTCCTCGCCCAGGAGGTGCGCCTCCTCGATCAAATGTCCGCGGACTTGGATCGCCGGCACACCGAGTTCATGGGGGTTGTGGCACGGTTGCCTGAGGCCATCGAGTCCCTGGCTCATAGTGTGTCCGATTTCGGGGCCTCACAAGCCAGGGGTTTCGAACAACTCGGGGCAGCACAGGCCAGGGGTCTCGAACAATTCGGGGCAGCACAGGACGCGAGTCGGGCCGAATTGAGGGCAGCACAGGACGCGAGTCGGGCCGAATTCAGGGCAGCACAGGACACGAGTCGGGACGACTTCAGGGCAGCACAGGCAGCGAGTGGCCAGTTGATCAGTGGTGCCGTGCAGTCACTGGCTGGTCTGATGCGGGCACAGACCAGGGCAGTACGGGCACTCACTGCTGCCACACTCGCTGTATCAGGCAGGCATCTCCAGGGCACCCGCCGCGCTGCAGCAGCACAGCGGTCTGGCCTTCAGCAGATTGCTGCGCTTGCTGCAGTGCCAGCCCGGCCGAGTGCCAGTGTCTCAGGCGAGCAGCGAGCGCCTGGCATCAGCCAGCTTGCCCCCATTGCTGCAGCCGCCACTGCCACTCCCCCAGCGAAGCTGCCACGAGCTGCTGGAGAGACTGATGCTGCCCAGCCACAGCTGCAGCAGTCAGCAGCCGGCCCCTCGAGGGCCAGAGCTCGTCTAGGCCGACCCCCAAGGGCATCTGCCGTCACGCAGTGTGCCCCTCAGGAACCTTCCCCCAGCCTTGCAGCACCCACAGGGCCCAGGTTGAGGCGGAGCAGCAGGTCGGCCAGGGGCCGGAAAAGGCTGGACAAGGACTCGTCCTCTCGGCACACAAAGTAGAGTGTGTTGCCAAATGTTTTTTTATATGGGGGTGGTTGTGTTGTCTATGGGGGGCGTTGTTTTGGTAAGGCCGAGGATGAAGGCCATTTGGATGGAAAAGTTTTGTTATTCCTCCCCAGGTTGTGGGAGTGAGTCATGTGTTTGACTGTTTTTTGGGGGTGTTGTCTGTTTTTGGGTTTCATGTGGGAAGGGCCCTGAGTTTGTTCAATAAAGCTTTTTCTTTATTCAGCTTGTCCATGTTTGATGTTTGAAGTGGTTGTTGCGTTAACCAGCTGAGGGCTTGCGGAGCGGTTGCATTCATGTCCCTTCATTGCCACAAGCCATTCCCTGACAGGGGGCCTAGAAGTGTCGTTCAATAAGCCGCCGACGGACGGCCCTTGGACCTTGTGGCTCCCTCCTGGGCTGGTACTCCTCCTCCTCCTCCTCCTCCTCCTCATGGTCCTCCTGCTCCTCCTCCTGAGGTGGTGGTCCAACGTGAGGTGGCAGTGCCTGAGTCCTGCGGATAGCCAGGTTGTGCAGCATGCAGCAAACGGCGACGAACTGGGAGACTCTATCCGGCGAATACTGCAGAGATCCGCCGGAGCGATCCAGGCAGCGGAACCGTTGCTTGAGGACACCAATCGTTTGCTCTATGATGTTCCTTGTGGCTTGATGGCTTTCATTGTATGCCTCCTCAGCAGGGGTCCTGGGCGCGCCGAGCGGGGTCATGAGCCATGTACACAAAGGATAGCCTTTGTCCCCGATAAGCCATCCTCTTGGGGGAGGCTGTGCCTGGAACATGTCAGCCACAGTAGTCTGGCGCAGGATAAATGCATCGTGGCTGCTGCCTGGAAAGCGGGCATTGACAGCTAGGATGCGCTGCCTGTTGTCACACACCAGCTGTACATTGAGGGAATGGTAGCCCTTCCGGTTGCGGTAATCTTCGGCATTGTCGATAGGTGCCCGCAAAGCCACATGCGTGCAGTCAATGGCGCCCTGCACCATGGGGAAGTCCGCGATCCTCGCAAATCCGACTGCATGCTGCTCCTGCCTCTCCAGGGTCATGGGGAAGGAGATGAATTGGTGTCTCCTTGTGAAAAGGGCATCGGTGACCTGCCGGATGCAGCGATGCACGGCGAACTGGGATATGTTAGCTATGTCCAGAGCAGCGGCTTGGAAGGAGCCGCTTGCATAAAAGTTCAGAGCCACCGTGACCTTCACTTCCACCGACAGAGACGTCCTGCACATCAGCTGTGGACGCAGATCTCTGTGAAGCAGCTGGCAGATCTCTGCAACCACCTCCCTTCTGAAGCGCAGCCTCTTAACACACTGCGCGGCAGTCATGGTGAGATAGGACACCTGCTGGCGGTATTCCCTGAGTGGGTAAGGCCTACGTTGCCAACGCCTGATGCCCCCTCTGCGTCTAGGCATGGCTGCCCCTCTCACACAGTATCTGCGAGCCCTTCGCACATAATGCTGGAACTGAGGGTTGGAACCCCATGCAGCCCCCATAATATACTTGCAAACAATGAAATCACAATGAGGCAAATTGCCAAGCTCTGGCCAGAAGCCAAAAATACCTCTCCTATGTTGGGCCAAATCAGTAAGGTCTCTTCCTTGGTCTCTGTCCAGAAATCCGTTGCACAAAAGTCATTGCAGCAAAATGGCTGGCCTTTATAGTTCAGTGTAAGTGCCCTTTAATTAGCGCTCCCCGAGGCCCGCAGGGCCTCTGCTGCGTTCCACTTCACAGTTCTTAGCACCGCCACGCCCACATTGGGCGGACGCGACTGAAGTTCCGGTTTGGGGCGCACAAAGGGCGTTGCACAACGAAATGACGTCATAAGCTGCGCGCGCAGCTGAGCGCGCGCAAACACTTTGCACCGGCGCTAAATGTCTACTGAAGTTGGGCGTAGGCGCAGATCGCCCTGCGCCCGGCCGCTAAGTGCCTAGCGCTCGAGATCTACTCCTCCTAAGGCGCTAATGGCTGGCGCACGCAACTGAATTTCTAGGCCACTGTATATAATAATTTTAAGCTGTTAATTATGAAAGATTTATGTGTGAGCGTGATCTTGGGCCTGGATTTTCAGTGCCACCACCAAAGCATCACGCTCAATTTCGGTGGGACCCAGCCGCCCCTCACAGTGTGCGGTCTGGTTACCCTGAAGGTAAAGCCGCCTTCGCGATTCGCGAACCTTACCCCTAACTGCCGGCCAATAGCGACCAAATGCAGGAGGTACAGCTGGGAGGACAGGCGGTTTATCGCGACCGAGGTAGACAGGCTCCTGAAGGAGCGCATTATTGAACGCAGCAGCAGCCCGTGGCGCGCCCAAGTGGTGGTGGTGAGGGGTAGCGAGAAGAAGCGGATGGTGATTGACTATAGTCAAACAGTCAACATCTATACCCAACTAGACGCCTACCCGCTACCCCGCATATCCGAGATGGTGAACCAAATCGCCCAATACCGGGTGTTCTCCACCATCGACCTCAAGTCAGCGTACCACCAGCTCCCTATCAGACCAGAGGACCGTTCGTACACCGCCTTCGAGGCAAACGGACGCCTCTACCAGTTCCTCAGAGTCCCCTTTGGGATGACGAATGGGGTCTCGGTCTTTCAGAGGGAGATGGACCGCATGGTCGATGACCACCACTTGCAGGCAACCTTCCCCTATCTCGACAACGTCACCATCTGCGGCCACAACCAACAGGACCACGACTCAAACCTCGCGAGGTTTCTGAAAACCGCACAAAAACTCAACCTCACCTACAACGAGGACAAGTGCGTTTCCAACACCACGCGCCTTTGCATACTAGGCAGCGTGGTGGAGAATGGGGAAATCGGACCAGACCCCGACCGATTGCGCCCCCTACGGGAGCTGCCCCTGCCCAACACTCCCAAAGCCCTGAAAAGGTGCCTGGGGTTATTCTCATATTATGCCCAATGGGTCCCTAACTACTCCGATAAAGCCCGTCCCCTCTTGAAAGCATCCTCTTTCCCGCTCTCTGCTGAGGCCCATGCTGCCTTCAAAAGCATAAGCAGGATATTGAGCGGGCCACACTACAGGCAGTGGACGAGAACACTCCCTTTCAAGTGGAAAGTGATGCGTCTGACTTTGCCTTGGCGGCCACCCTCAACCAGGCAGGGCGGCCCGTAGCTTTCTTCTTGAGGACCCTCCAGGGGCCCGAGATCAGACACTCCTCCGTGGAAAAGGAGGCCCAAGCCATCGTGGAGACAGTGCGCCACTGGCGGCACTACCTAGCCGGCAAACGCTTCACCCTACTTACCGACCAGCGGTCGGTAGCGTTTATGTTCAATAATAAACAGAGGGGGAAGATTAAAAATGATTAGATTCTTAGGTGGCGGATCGAGCTCTCCACCTTCGAGTACGACATCATATACCGGCCGGGGGCCCTTAACGAATCCCCCGACGCCCTCTCACGAGGGATGTGTGCCAACGCCACCGGGGATCAGCTACAGACCCTCCACAACGACCTCTGCCACCCAGGGGTCACACGGCTGTTCCACTTCATAAAGTCCCGCAACTTACCCTACTCGATTGAGGAAGTTCGGTCTCTGACCAGGAACTGTCGCACTTGCGCTGAGTGCAAGCCTCGGTTCTACCACCCTGATAGAGCCCACCTAATCAAAGCTACACGGCCCTTTGAGCGGCTTAGCTTAGATTTCAAGGGCCCCCTCCCGTCCATCGACCGCAATGTTTACTTCCTGAACATTGTGGACAAATACTCCCGTTTCCCATTCGCCTTCCCCTGCCCAGACATGACCAGCGCCACGGTCATTAAATGCCTCAACAGCCTGTTCTGCCTGTTCGGTATGCCAAGCTATATCCACACGGATAGGGGGGCGGCCTTCATGAGTGAAGAGCTACGCCAGTACATGCTGTCCAAGGGGATTGCCACGAGC
Source organism: Somniosus microcephalus (assembly GCF_052327205.1). NCBI lineage: Eukaryota > Metazoa > Chordata > Chondrichthyes > Squaliformes > Somniosidae > Somniosus > Somniosus microcephalus. The sequence continues at coordinate 76,013,241 of NC_140996.1, read as the reverse complement.
CGTACCACCAGCTATAACCCCCGGGGTAACGGTCAGGTGGAGCGAGAGAACGGGACAGTATGGAGGGCAGTCACCCTAACTCTAAGGACCAAGGGCCTCCCTATCTTCCGCTGGCAGGAAGTCCTCCCAGATGTGCTCCACTCAATACGGTCACTATTGTGTACCGCCACTAATGCCACGCCTCATGAGCTAATGTTTGTGTTTCCCCGGAAATCCACCTCAGGCGTATCCATACCATCATGGCTGTCCACCCCAGGTCCGGTACTCCTGCGGAAGCATGTGAGGGGCCACAAGACGGACCCCCTCGTGGAGCCAGTGCACCTGCTCCACGCCAACCCACAATATGCGTATGTCCGGCACGCCGACGGACGGGAGGACACTGTGTCCATAAAAGACCTCGCCCCAGCCGGTAACAACAGCAACAACGACAACGACTTCAACAACAACAACAACAACCACAACAACTATTACTCACCCACTCCACCCACTAATTTTTCATCACCCCCGGAAGAACACCAGCCAACGGTACACCCACCACCTACTCCCCCACCACCTGCTCCTTCAACAACCCCGGTGGCGCCCCCGGCAGAGACCCAGGAGACCACCCGGGACACCCAGCCGGCACCCGCGGCACCGCAACCGTTACATCGGTCACAGAGGACTATCACACCCCCGGACAGACTAAATCTGTAGAAGGGGTGAATGTGATGAAATATGTCATTCATCAGACTCTGTAGTTAACTGTATATATTGTATTGCCTGCTCCGGTGTTTGTACCTTGTATTTTGTATAGGGCACCGCCCCCTTTGTGTGTCGGCTCCGCCCATACCTGGCCCTACTTAAGACAAGTCCAGGCTTGTCCTGCAGTAGAACAGCAGCACGCCAGGTGAAGCTAGGTGCAGCCACCGGCATCTTTTCTTTGCTAATAAAAGCCTTGTTTTATTCTGCTAACTTCGAGTCTTGAAGTTATTGAGGCACGTCACTGACGACACTACCGTAGTAGGCCTGATCACAGATGGCGACGAGACAGTCTACAGAGAGGAGGTAAGAGCCCTAGGAGAATGGTGCAAGTACAACAACCTCTCCCTCAACATCAGCAAAACAAAGGAGATGATCGTGGACTACAGGAAGTGGCAGGGGGAGGGACAAACCCCAATCTACATCGAAGGGGCTGAGGTGGAGAGGGTCAGCAGCTTCAAATTCCTGGGTGTATTCATTACGGAGGACTTAATGTGGTCCCATCACATCGATGTCATAACCAAGAAGGCATGCCAACGCCTGTTCTTCCTCAGGAGACTGAAGAAATTTGGAATGGCCCCCCAGATTCTCACCAACTTCTACTGGTGCACCATCGAGAGTATCCTGTCCAGCTACATCACTACCTGGTATGGCAACTGCACCGCCACAGACTGCAAGGCTCTACAGATGGTGGTGAAAGCTGCACAACACACTATAGGAATTAAACTACCTGCTGTGCAGGATATCTACCCCGAGAGGTGCCAGAGGAAGGCCCCGAGAATCATTAAAGACACGAGCCACCCCAGCCACAATTCTTCGCCCTGTTCCCGTCCGGTAAGAGATACCGAAACATACGGTCTCGTACCAGCAGGTTTTGAAACAGCTTCTACCCCCAGGCCATAAGACTCATGAATGAATAATTTATTATTATTTATTACTGTTGTTTTATTTATTATTACTGCATTTCTATTAGTATTTTTATCATTGTTATGCAATATTTATTCCAATGTTGGGAGGACTCGTAAAAATCAACATTTCATTGTGCATATATGACAAATAAAATTGAATTGAATTGAATTGAATTGAGAGAGAAACACAAACTAGGAGAGAGAGAGAAACAAACTGGGAGAGAGAGAGAGAGAAACACAAACTGGGGAGAGAAAGTGAGAAACACAAAATGGGGAGAGAGAGAAACACAATCTCGGGAGAGAAAGAAACACAAACTGGGGAGAGAGAGAAACACAAATTGGGGAGAGAGAAACAAACTGGGAGAGAGAGAGAGAGAAACACAAACTGGGGAGAGAAAGAGAGAAACACAAAATGGGGAGAGAGAGAAACACAATCTGGGGAGAGAGAAAGAAACACAAGCTGGGGAGAGAGAGAAAAAGAAACGGGGAGAGAGAGCGAAACACAAACTGGGGAGAAAGAGAGACACAAACTGAGGCGAGAGAGAGAGAGAGAAACACAAACTGGGGAGAGGGCGAGAGAAACACAAACTGGGGAGAGAGAGAGAAAAACAAACTAGGAGAGAGAGAGGGAGAAACACAAACTGGGAGAGAGAGAGAGAGAAACACCAGCTGGGGAGCGAAAGAGAGAAACACAAAATGGGAAGAGAGAGAAACGCAATCTGGGGAGAGAGAGAAACACAAACTGGAGAGAGAGAGAGCGAGGCACCAAAGCAGAGCCCGAGCAGCAACCGCAGCATGGAGCCTGAAGCCCGGGAAAGGCCCGAGGAGCCGGGCCGAGACCAAGGCCCAGAGACCGCGGGGTCGGAGAGGGGGAGCAGCCCGGAGACACCGGGAAACAGTGGCTCCCAGACCCAGACCGGGAGGAGCGGCCCGAACCAGGACAGTGAGTACGAGGCCTGGGGAGGGTGAACCCGAGAACCGAGGCCCAGAGACCGCGGGGTCGGAGAGGGGGAGCAGCCCGGAGACACCGGCCCCCAGACCCAGACCGGGAGGAGCGGCCCGAACCAGGACAGTGAGTACGAGGCCTGGGGAGGGTGAACCCGAGGACCGAGGCCCAGAGACCGCGGGGTCGGAGAGGGGGAGCAGCCCAGAGACACCGGAAAACAGCGGCTCCCAGACCCAGACCGGGAGGAGCGGCCCGAACCAGGACAGTGAATACGAGGCCTGGGGAGGGTGAACCCGAGAACCGAGGCCCAGAGACCGCGGGGTCGGAGAGGGGGAGCAGCCCGGAGACACCGGCCCCCAGACCCAGACCGGGAGGAGCGGCCCGAACCAAGACAGTGAGTACGAGGCCTGGGGAGGGTGAACCCGAGAACCGAGGCCCAGAGACCGCGTGGTCGGAGAGGGGGAGCAGCCCGGAGACACCGGGAAACAGCGGCTCCCAGACCCAGACCGGGAGGAGCGGCCCGAACCAGGACATTGAGTACGAGGCCTGGGGAGGGTGAACCCGAGAACCGAGGCCCAGAGACCGCGGGGTCGGAGAGGGGGAGCAGCCCGGAGACACCGGCCCCCAGACCCAGACCGGGAGGAGCGGCCCGAACTAGGACAGTGAGTACGAGGCCTGGGGAGGGTGAACCCGAGAACCGAGGCCCAGAGACCGCGTGGTCGGAGAGGGGGAGCAGCCCGGAGACACCGGGAAACAGCGGCCCCCAGACCCAGACCGGGAGGAGCGGCCCGAACCAGGACAGTGAGTACGAGGCCTGGGGAGGGTGAACCCGGGAACCGAGGCCCAGAGACCGCGGGGTCGGAGAGGGGGAGCAGCCCGGAGGCACCGGGAAACAGAAGCCCCCAGACCCAGACCGGGAGGAGCGGCCCAAACCAGGACAGTGAGAGAGAGAGAGAGGCAGAGACACAGATTCAGAAAGAGAGAGAGACACAGAAACAGAAACTCGGGGGAAAACCGGGAGAGAAACTGGGAGAGAGCGAGGCCCAAAGAGCGAGAAAACCCCGAGAGTGAGGCCCAGAGACAGAGCCCGGAGACCGCGGGACCTGGAGAGAGAAACAGGCCGCAGGCCAAGAGAAACCAGCTATATCTAAGATGAACCCCTGAAAAACTCTCAATTTTTGGACCTAAAAGTGGGATAAGGTGGAACACGACACCAAAAAAAAGTTATCTAGCTACGAAAAAAAAAACAAACGACTGCAATGACACAGAGCAGGGAAGTGACATATCCTGAGCATTGCAAAAGTGAAAGGGCAAAGGATAAACACAAGGAAAAAACACTACAAGATAACCCAGAGATCCTCTACATTGACTATGTCAAACAGAAAGAGACTAGGAAGAAGAACAACCTCATATTCTACACTCAATCCGCTCCCTCATGGAAGGATACTTTATGCAAAAACTACGCACACGTCTTCAGTGAAGGTATTGGCAAGGGAGGCAGACTGAAAATATGTAAAGATAGAAATCTAGATAAAGATGACCCCCTACTAACTATAAGCTACTATAACAAAGGAAAGATCATGATACAGGGGAATGTAGAAAATTTGGACTCCTTTGAAAAGGAATTCCCCCAGTTGAAAGCTAAGGCAGGCGCAAAGAGGATGAATGGAAATGAGGCAGATGAGAGCCCAACAGAGGATGAAGAGGGCCAAGCAGATGAAGAAGAAGAGAGTCCAGCAGAGACACACACCCCCCTGGCCATCTCTACCCCTCCCACACCTCTCAGAACAAACCAACTGCTGAAGGAGAGTCTGTCCAGGCTAGAACTCGATTTCAACGAATACAGGAAAACACAGGCCAAGAAATTGAAGGAGGAGCTCAAACAGCTGAAAACGGAAAACGAGTCCACCATCCACGAGTTGAGAGAGATCGTGGAGGGGCAAAGAAATGAGATCAAAGAACTCCGTACTCAGCTAAACAAAATGAGGGAGGCCGTAGAAAGGCAGAAAAATGAACTCAGCAGGCAACACAAACCCCTTAAGCTCCAACAACCTGCTGACACAAAAACAACACAAACAGGGACACAGAACCCGTTGGATGTCCCCCCACACGAGGAGACCACACCCTCTTTGCCTTGCGACCAGAACAGGAACACACTGCAGGGCCCAAACCCCCCTCCTGCCACACAGCCTGCCCCAGCAACTCAGTCAACAACCAGCCCTCAGTTGAGTCCTGCCCAGACTACTGCTACCCAGTCTGAAAAGCCAGCCCCTCAGGCGGTCCTGCTGACCGACTCCAACGGGAAGTTTTTGGACCCCCAGAGGATGTTCCCAGGTCATCAAGCCCTGAAAAAATGGTGCAGCACCACAGGCCAGGCAATGAAGATCCTGAACAAAGAAACCCTTGGAAGCCCAAAATGGCTTGTGATCCACACAGGCACAAACGACCTGCACACCCTACAGGAAGACACTGCTAGAGCAGTGAGCAGGATGGCAGAGAAGGCCAGCAAGGAATTCCCCGATCCGCGGATTGTGATCTCCACTCTACTGCCCAGAAAGGACACCCTAGCCCATGTAATCCACAACACCAACAGGGAGATCTGTAAAGTCTGTGGGTTGTACAGTTAATAACGACACAGACTTCAGGGATAACAAACAAACAGGTCTTTACTATTCGAAGGTCAGGGCGAATCTGCCCAAGGAATCATGCCACAACACTTATATACCGGTGTGGTCACCGTCGGTATTACAGTATACAGAAGCCAAACAAGTAGTGCCACACCTAAAGTAGTTCTCTTAAAGGTGAACGGTTACATACAATAGTTCTCTTAAAGGTAGACAGGTACATACACTACAATCCTCCCTTTTTAGCTTATTACATACAGAGTCCCCATTAAACATAACATATCTTCAACTTCATATAAAACAATTTACAGACATAGTCTCGGTGGGAAACAGTTCACAGGTTCAGTCTCTGCGGGAACAGTTCACAGATTCAGTCTCTGATCTTGACTCGGTCCGAACAACATCTCTTTGGTGTAGATGGTTCACATTGCTAGCGTGACTCCTCCATATCCTTTTCTTGATGTAACAGCTTGAACTTTCGTCCTGCTGAACCAGCAGTGCTGACTTTTACAACAACTGGGTTGCCTTGATATTTTCCTACTTCCCAACTGATTTAACTCCTGTCGTAGGGTCCACGCATGATCTGGTAGAAGTGATAATATTTGCGATAGTTATCATCTTCTGCTTCTTCTTTTTCTTTTCTGCTTTTTGGAGACTCTCGGGGCTCCCTTATCAGCTGCCAGCTGTAGCGCCACCAACTCTCTATGTTCCTTCGACTTTAAGTGCTTCATCCTGATTTCGGCACTTTGGGAGTTTTCATCACAAACTGGGCAGACCACATCCTCGTAATATTCAGTGTCACTCAACAGGTCATGGTAATATTCGGGTTCGTCCTGAGTTAGGCCAGCGAGAGGGCCTTCTACTTCCTGCTTACCCATCTGGACGTTAGCTGACTGTGGTTCCTTCCCTAGACATCTTTCTTGAAAAGACTTCTTCATGCATTCATCTTCAACCCGCTCTTCCTGGGTTTCCTGCAAATCCTTCACTAATGACCTCATTTGTGATTTCAACACTTCCCCTTCCCTCGGGGATTGATTGATCGGGCTATTCAATCCTTCTACTGGAGCAGCTGTTTCAACATTCTGTTGTTCACATAGACGCGATTCAGCGTACTTTTGGCATCCCAGTAAAGTCTGTTTTGCAACCTCAGCTATTTCCCAAACTTTTGAGAGCTCCGAACTCCTTCCCGTTGAAGATTGAAGCTCGTGTTCAGATTGTTCCCATTGCAGAGTCTTTTCCCTCAGCATATGAAGGAGTTGGCTGACTGTTAACTCTTCCACGGGAACACTGTGGATCAGAGTCTTCTCCATTTCATCCACCTTTTCCTCCAATGCTTCCACCTTCTGTTGCTCTTGTACTTTGGCTTTCAGCGCTCGGAAAAGTTGCGCCCTGATGCTCTCTAGTTCATGTTCAGGGACCATTCTTACAGTCTCTGTGTTTCTTACAGTTTCCTTTTCTTCCACTGAAAGGATTCCCAGTTGAATCTGTTCTTCAAGTTGTTGAACCTCGGACATTGCCGCCTCATATTTGTCTTGGGTTTCCTTCAATATTTTTATGAGTTCTTGGACATCTTGTCTTTCATGTTCTGCCATGTCTTTCACCTCTAATTTCTCATCTATGGATGGAACTTCTACCGATGAGTCTGTCTTGGCCTTGAGCTCATCAAGAATTTCCTGCAGCCTTTGGACTTCTTGCTCATGTTCAACCTTTAGTTGTTCATATGCTTCTACTGAAACTAGCTTTTCGGAGGTTGCCGAGTTAACCCCCTCCAGAATTGTAGCCTGGGCCTGTTCATACTGTTCTTTCAACTTCTCACACTCTGCTTGTAAGGAGTCGTAGAGAAGAATTGGAATAACATCCTGGCTTCCTGAAGATTCCTCTTCATTTGCTTCTTTCGCAATTTCCTGTTGGAGTTCAGCCAAGGCTGCTATGCTATCTGCCTCTCGAAGTCTCACTGCCATCAAATCTTCTTTATTCCTGCAGTCTATCTCAGCCATTTTCCGATTACTTTCATTTAACTGAGTGAGTAGTCCCTTATTCTGGGCTGAGAGATATTGCACCTTCTCATGTAGACCATAGCACTCCTTCTCTGCTCGACATAGCTGGTTACTGCTGATTTGGTTCTGTGTTTCAAGTTCCAACATCTTTTGCTTAGCTTCTTTCAGTTTCGCCCCTATAAGCTCCTCTTGCAACATGGCCACATTATTCACATCAGGTAAAGAAGCGTTTCTCTTTTCCATGTCCAAGATTTTTTTCTGCATATCTTTAAGTGCACACTGCGATTCAACTTCTCTTAACCTTGCTTGCACTAGCTCCATCTCCAATTGCAGAACAAAATCCTCAGTGTAGCGTGGTTTGCCTTTATGCTGTATCTCTAGATCATGCAAATATTCTAACTCCTGAACATCATAAGGGAGATGTGATCGGTAATTGGTCACGATGGCTCTATGGTCGCTCTTTGCTTGAGCTAGCTGCCTCTGCTGTCTTTCCAGGTTCTCCCATTCGGTGTCCCAGAACTTTTCCATTGTTTTCATCTCTTGTACGAGACGGTAACTCAACTGTTCTAATTGTTGTCGTACTTTGAAATAAGTTTGAGTCCGAGTTCGGTGTTCTTCCGTCGTGGATACGTCCTTAACTTGAACAGGCTCAGAATTCTCTGTCAAACTGGAGTTCTGCTCTGAAGCTTTATTCTTCTCGGTAGCATAAGCCTTTATGCATGTCTTCGTTTTCTCCACCATAGTCGGCAAGTTCATTTTAGCCTTGTCTTCCATATTTGAGTTGGCCTTATCGTCATCCGTTTCAGAATCTGAGCTGATAGCTTGCACCGAGTCCTCACTCATTATTGCTTTTAGATAGTGCCATTCCATGTCTATTTTCTTGATCCACTCTCGTCCTAGAAGTGGTGGTCCTCCCTCAGATAATACATACAAGTTCATTCTCGGGTGTTCTTTACCCCTATCTCTCACCTTGACTCTTATCTTCCCCATGGGGTATACCTTATGCCCTGTGTATGTCTGCAATACGAACTTGGTATTTCTTAAGGGTATGTGAGAGAATAGCCGGTGGTAGTCCCTTCGATTTATGACTGATAGAGCTGATCCAGTGTCCAACTCCATTCTTACTTGGACTCCAGCTATTTTTAGTATGACCCAGATAGTTTGTAGGTCAGCTTCCTTACTCACATTGTGAATTCTCAGACTACCCAGCTCCTGGCTGTTTGGGTCTGAGTCTGAATTCTGTTCGTCTGAACTCTTCTCAGCCACCTTGTGTACCTTGTTGTACTTTTCTTGTGGTGGCTTCCTTTGGTTGTTGGTCTTCTTCCCTGACCGGCATACCTTAGCGATGTGACCCAGTTTGCCACATTTCCTACATTCTTGGTTCTTAAACCAGCATTGATTCTGGTCGTGTGTTGTCTTCCCACAACGATAGCATTTTGTTGTACTTGAGGTAATTTGGTCCATCCCGAGTGCCGCCGCCTTTAGCTGCATTTCCGCCGTTCCTTTCGCTGCGGCTTCGTGCGATGCGGCTATAAGGACAGCCCTGTCAAGTATGAGGTCATTCTCTTCGAGTAGTCGCTTTTGTGTCCCTTCCTTGGACAATCCGCATACGAACTTGTCTCGCAGTGCCTCTGTCAGATTCCCTCCGAACTGGCAGCATTTCGCTAGCCTACGCAGTTCGACCAAATATTCCGCGTTGCTTTCGTCTTTCCGTTGCGTTCTTGCATAGAATTTGAATCGTTCAGCCAACATCAACGGTGTGGGGTTCAAGTGGTCCTTCAGGACAGCCACAATCCCTTTGAAAGTCTGATCCGCCGGTTTAGCTGGTGCTAGTAGATGCTTCAAGAGCCCGTATGTCTTTGCGCCCATCGAGTTTAGCAATGTTATCGCTTTGTCGTCTTCCTCTATTTTGTTGGCTTCACAATAGATCTCGATGCGTTCCACGTACGTGGCCCAGTCTTCTATCTCAGAATTAAAATCGTTAATATTCCCTCGCTTAGGCATCTTCCTTTCCTTGGGAGCAGCACAAGTATTTCTTTAAATTCTTATTTATTATTTATTTATTTCTAAGATGGCGGTTTTTCCCGCGAAAATGGCGGTTTCCCGCTCTTTCCTTCTCTCCCCGCCCCTTCAATGGCGGTCTCCCGCGTCTGTCGTCTTCTCCGCCTAATGGCAGCTTCCCGCGTTTCTTCCCTGGTGGGAGGGATACGCTTTCCCCACAGCGGACAGGTTCAGCCGCTGGGCTGGCTTCCGCACAGCTCCCCTTACTCGACTCTGTCTTTCTCTCCCGCTCGCACGGCTCTACCGGCGCTGGGTACCCCGTTCACGGAGAACAGTTCAGCCGCTGGACTGGCTCTCGCGCAGTCTCTCTCCCCTTGCTCGGCTCTGTCTCTCTCTCCCCCACGTTCGGCTCTACCGGTGCTGGGTACCCCGTTGGTGGAGAACAGTTCAGCCGCTGGACTGGCTCTCACGCAGCCTCCTTTGGTCGGCTCTGCCTCTCCCACACGCCCGGCTCCCGTTCGCCTCCCAGCCCTCACGCAGTCCGGTGCTTCCCTCCCCGGCTGCGGCTGAGTTTCTCTCTTCCCGCGCCTGCTCCCGGTCTCAGCGCTTCGTGGCTTCGGTCGCTGCCCGGCTTTTCCCGCCGATCGCGGTCCGGCTATCTCACGACGCCGTTGGACCCGCCTTCCTGACCAGCTCTGCTCCCCCTCGACCGTGGTCGAGTGCACAGCCCTTATCCTCCAGATTTCGTTACACTTTTCCCTACTCACAGTCTCCGCGGCCGCCTTGTTTCCTGCTGATCGGCTCACTCCGCACCGTGGTAGAAGGGTAGTCAGTGCCTGTTGCTGATGGAAGCTTTTGTTGCTAAAGTCTTCCTCCTTTCTATTGCTGCAGCCTCGTGTTTTCTTCCAGCAGAACGACGAGGGCGGTTGCCTCTCTTCGACGCTCTTTAGTTGCTTTGGTAGTCTTGCCGCAGGGTACGATCGGACTCGTCGCCACTGTAAAGTCTGTGGGTTGTACAGTTAATAACGACACAGACTTCAGGAATAACAAACAAACAGGTCTTTACTATTCGAAGGTCAGGGCGAATCTGCCCAAGGAATCATGCCACAACACTTATATACCGGTGTGGTCACCGTCGGTATTACAGTATACAGAAGCCAAACAAGTAGTGCCACACCTAAAGTAGTTCTCTTAAAGGTGAATGGTTACATACAATAGTTCTCTTAAAGGTAGACGGGTACATACACTACAAGATCAACAGAAGATGTGCTGACCTCCCCAACGTCTACCTGGCCCACCACCCAAATATCAACACACGGGACCTCTATGACGGATTACATCTACTCAAACAGCGGATGTGGATCTTCGCAAAAACCTCATAAACACTGCCAAAGGATGCACCCCTCCCACCCCCTCTACCAATGGGAGCCATAACCCAAACAGGACCAACACTGTCCCCTAACCCCCTATACAAAACCAGCAACAGAACCGTGCTATTGTACCTGACCCCAGACCCCCCTTTAGACCACAGACGACTGTAAACCAAGAACTGGGAAGGATCATGACGATGATAAGCACCCTGATGGAAAACAGGATAAGAATGTACTAAATTATTATTATTGTTATTTTATTACTATTATTAAGTAGCAGTATGTGCATGCCATATGGAATCTATACTAAATCGTCATTTAGCATTGTACATCTATAGAAACTAGTGTTTTCACACCCGTCCCACAAAATAGGTCCATTTTGCTCTGTTTTTTTTTTGAACTATATAGATGCGTTCTTTCCACATAAGCTGCTGGAATATCCAGGGTCTCCGCTCCTCAACTTTTGGGCTGAAGAGTACAGACCCTGAATTCCTAAAATCTATAAAAGACATTGATATAATTGTGTTAACAGAAACATGGTGTCAAAAGGACGTGCCCACCCACTGTCCTCCAATGTACCATGAAATCATTGTGCCCTCAGTAAAGAACACTAAGGTACACAAGGGCAGAACCTCCGGGGGAATCTTGGTGTGGTATAAAGGAGAACTGGACAAACACATCTCACCGGTAAAACAGGGGAAATCACATGTATGGCTAAAATTAGATAAAAACATAGGAATAGCAAAAAAAGATGTCTACTTATGTGCGATCTACATACCCCCAATAGAATTGCCATATTTTGAAGAGGAGCTATTTGAAACTCTCCACATGGAAATCAGCCATTTCCAGGCCCAAGGAAAGGTGCTACTATGTGGGGACCTAAACGCAAGGACCGGATGTGAACCTGACTTCATAGACCCACAGGGCAACAACCATGTGTTTGGCCAGACCCCTTTATATGTCACACCAGCCATCACAAATCGGAACAACCTTGACTGTGAAATAAATAAAAGCGGCAGGGAGGTAGTGCAACTCTGCTGAGCCTTAGGCCTGTACATAGTTAACGGTAGGTTCAGAGGGGACTCCTTAGGGAGACTCACCTATTCCTCAACTCTTGGGTCTAGTGTGGTGGATTATACAATCACTGACATGGACCCCTGTGATATCAACGCATTCACTGTCAGGCAACAATCCCCCCTCTCAGACCATAACCAAATAAATGTGTACCTTATACTTTCTGCCCAAACTACAGACACAAAAAAGGAACCCAGTAAGCTCCATAAACTAAGCGAAACATACAGATGGGCCCCAGACAGTGGAGATAAATTCATCACAGCACTAAATTCACCTGATCTCACAAGTAAAATATCAAAATTTAAAGAAAATCTATGTGAGATCACCAGAGATGGTGTAAACATGGCCATAGATGATATAAATAGGATCTTCCATGAGGCAGCTGTAAAAGCCGACCTTGTGAAACAGCAGAGGAAACATTACAAAAGACAAAAAAATGAGAAATGGTTTGATCACGAATGCAAAAATGCCAGAAAAGACCTGAGAAAAATATCAAACCAAAAGCATCGCCAACCAAACAACCCAGACCTGCGTATTAGATACAATGAGACCCTCAAAAGATATAAACACACCATTAGGAACAAAACACAAAACTATACCCACAAAAGACTTGAAGAAATTGAAAACTCCATTAATCAAAATCAATTCTGGGATATGTGGAATAACCTGAGTACAACTCAATTACAAGCATTACCAATCCAAGATGGTGACATCTGGAGAACACATTTTGAAAACCTCTACAAAGACATGCCAGTAAACGAATCAAACTCAAGTCAACATCATGTCACAGAAAAACTCCACACATTAGAAGTAACAATTAAAGACAACCAAAACCCTCTGGACTCCCCAATCACTTGGAAAGAACTGGCCACAAAAACAAAATCTCTCCACCTAAAGAAAGCCTGTGGTCCAGACAACATCAAAAATGAAATGCTCAAGTTCAGCACTATGGAGATGCAGGGTGCGGTACTCAAGTTATTCAACATCATATTACGTTCGGGCTGTTTTCCAGATATCTGGTGCCAAGGACTCATCTCTCCCATATATAAAAGTGGAAACAAATCAGACCCAAACAACTACCGTGGCATCTGTGTCAACAGTTGTCTAGGGAAGTTATTCTGCAGTATTCTAAATAGCAGATTACTGGATTTTCTTAATAAACATCATATCCTTAGAAAAAATCAAATAGGCTTTCTTCCAAAACACCGCACCACCGACCATATCTATACCCTTCACACTCTCATTGAAAAACATATACACCAAACAAAAAATGGGAAAATATTCGCTTGTTTCATTGACTTCAAGAAAGCCTTTGACTCTATTTGGCACGAAGCGCTCTATTACAAACTTCTTCAGTATGGAATAGGGGGCAAAGTCTATGACCTTATTAAATCAATGTATCTGAAAAATAAATGCGGTGTCAAAATTGCAGACAAACACATCGGTTTCTTCACCCAGAGAAGAGGCATCCGGCAGGGTTGTAACTTGAGTCCGACCCTGTTCAACATATACATAAATGAGTTAGCAGACAAGCTGGAGCAAAGCGAGTCACCGGGTCTCTGTCTCCTGGATGGGGAAGTGAGGTCCCTGTTCTATGCGGACGACCTGGTTCTGCTGTCTCCCACAGAACAGGGATTACAGCAACATTTAGACCTACTCGGCAAATACTGCCAAAATTGGGCCCTGACAGTTAATCTAAAGAAAACCAACATCAAGATTTTTCAAAAAAGGCCCAGATGTCAGGAAAACAAATACCAGTTTACTCTCAGTGATACCATCATAGGACACACTATGAGCTACACTTACCTTGGTCTAACCATTACAGCATCAGGGAGCTTCAACATAGCAGTGAATGCACTAAAAGAAAAAGCCTGAAGAGCCCTATACGCAATATAAAGAAAATTCTACAACATCCAAATTCCAATCAAAATCTGGCTCAAAATATTTGATAGTATAATCCTGCCCATTGCGCTGTATGGTAGTGAAGTATGGGGATCACTCAATCACCATAGCTGCACTAAATGGGAAAAACACACAATAGAAGCGCTACATGCAGAATTTTGCCGAAGCATTCTTCGCACCCAAAGGAAAACACCAACAAATGCATGTAGAGCCGAACTAGGCAGATACCCACTGATAATAAACATCCAAAAACGAGCACTAAACTTTCTAAATCACCTCAAATCTAGTTCCCCAGACACCCTTCATTTTAAAGCCCTCCAGACCCAAGAGCTGAACCCAGAAACGAGTCCCCTGAGTCAGTTGTTACTGAAACTAAGTTCTCCTACCCAGCCAGACCCTGACCAGTCCCAGACCAACACTGCTCCCCAAACACCAATCCGAGTGAACCAAATCATTAATCAATGCAAAGAAACCTACCTGGAACATTGGAACACAATAACCAAAAGCCAAAGCAGATTAGAATGCTACCAGGCCCTAAAAAGAGAATATAAACTGGCAGACTATCTCTCAACCATCAGAGACACAAAACAGAGACAGACCCTCACCAGATACAGACTAAGCGACCACCAACTGGCAATTAAAAAAGGAAGATACAAGAAATCCTGGCAACCTAAAGAAAATAGATTATGTGATCACTGTCTGGCCGGCGAGGTTGAGACAGAGGTGCACTTCCTCCTAAAATGCGAAAAATTCAACGAGACAAGAAACATATATTTTGACAAGCTCAGCCTTACAACCCCAGATTTCAAAGAATTGGATGACCTGTCAAAATTAAGAATAGTCCTGGGGGAGGGAGACAGACCATATCTTGGTGCCCAATATGTAACAACATGTCACAACCTGAGGAACATTGAGTGACTAACGAGCACACCCATAGCATATATACGCTAAAAATGTTTAAATCAATACCGAATGTACCCAACGACTGTTTTAAATTAATACTGAATGCACCCAACAAGGGTCAACGACTGTTTAAATTAATACTGTCTGTACCCAACGAGGGTCAAAAACGTTTGACACCTACAGAATGTTGGAAACCTGTACTTTTTGTTATGTAAGCTTTGGCAACATGGTTCCCTGTAAACTTTCATGCCAATAAAGCATTTGAATTGAATTGAATTGAGAGAAACACAAACTGGTGAGAGAGAGAGAATCACAAACTAGGGAGAGAGAGAGCGAAACACAAATCAGGGTGAAAGTGAAACACAAATCAGGGTGAAAGAGAAACACAAACTGGGGAGAGAGTGAGAAACAGAAACTGGGGAGAGAGAGAGAAACACAAACTGGAGAGAGGGAGAGGAACACAAACTGGGGAGAGAGAGAAACACAAACTGGGGAAGAGAGTGGGAAAAACAAACTGGGGAGAGAGAGAAACACAAACTGAGGACACAGAGAAACACAAACTGGGGAGAGAAAGAAATAAACACTGGGGGAGAGAGAGAAATGCAAACTGGGGAGAGAGAGAGAGAGAAACAAAAACTGGAGAGTAAGAAAAATGCAAGCTGGGGAGAGAGAGTATCACAAACTGGGGAGGCAGAGAAACACAAACTTTGGAGAGAGAAAGAAAGAGAAACATCAAATGGGCGAGCAAGAGACAGAAAGATACACACACTGGGGAGAGAGAGAGAGAAGCATAAACTGGGGATAGAAAGAGAGACACAAACTGAGGAGAGAAAGAAAGAGAGAGAGAAACACAAACTGGGGGGAGAGACAGAAACACAAACTGGGGAGAGAGAGAGAAACAAAAACTGTGGAGAGAGAGTGAAACACAAACTGGGGAGAAAGAGAGAAAAACAAACTGGGGAGAAAGAAAGAGAAACACAAACCGGGGAGACAGAGAAACACAAATCAGGGAGAAAGAGAAGGACAAAATGGGCGAGCAAGAGACAGATAGATACACACACTGGGGAGAGAGAGAGAAACACAAACTGGGGAGAGAAAGAGAAACAAAAACTGTGGAGAGTGAAAAACACAACCTGTGAAGAGAGAGAGAGAAACACAATCTGGGGAGAGAGAGAAAGAAACACAAACCGTGGAGAAGCAGAAACACAAATTGGGTGAGCGAGAGAGAGAGAAACACAAACTGAGGAGAGAGAGAGATACACAAATTGGGGAGAGAGAGAGGAACACAAACTGGGGAGAGAGAGAGAAACACAAACTGGGTAGGGAGTGAAACACAAACTCAGGAAAGAGAGAGTAACAGAAACTAGGGGAGAGAGAGAGAAACACAAATCAGGGTGAAAGAGAAAAACAAACTGGAGAGAGAGAGAAACACAAACTGGAGAGAGAGAGAGAAACATAAATTGGGGAGAGAGAGAAACACAAACTGGGGAGAGAGAGAAACACAAACTGGGGAGAGAGAATGAGAAACACAAAATGGGAGAGAGAGAGAGAAAGACAAACTGTGAGAGGGAGAGAGAGAAAAACAAACTTGGGGAGAGAGAGAAACAAAAACTGGGGAGAGAGAGAAATGCAAACTTGGGAGAGAGAGAGAAACACAAACTGGGGAGAAAGAGAGAGAAACACAAACCGGGGAGACAGAAAAACAAAAACAGTGGAGAGACAGAAACACACCCAGTGGAGAGAGAGAGAGAAACACAACCTGGGGAGAAAGAGAAACACAAACTGGGAGAGCGAGAGACAGAGAGAAACACACACTGGGGAGAGAGAGAGAAACACAAACTGAGGAGAGAGAGAGACACAAAAACTGTGGAGAGTCAGAAACACAACCTGTGGAGAGACAGACAGATACACACACTGGGGAGAGAGAGAGAAACACAATCTGGGGAGAGAGAGAGAAACACAATCTGGGGAGTGAGAGAAAGAAACACAAACTGTGGAGAAGCAGAAACACAAACTGGGCGAGCGAGAGAGAGAGAAACACAAACTGAGGAGAGAGAGAGATACACAAACTGGGTAGGGAGAGAAACAGAAACTCAGGAAAGAGAGAGAAACAGAAACTGCGGAGAGAGAGAGAGAAACACAAATCAGGGTGAAAGAGAAACACAAACTGGGGAGGAAGAGAAAAACAAACAGGAGAGAGAGAAACAGAAACTGTAGAGAGAGAGAGCAACACAAACTGGGGGGAGAGAGAGAAACACAAACTGGGGAAGAGAGAGAAACACAAACTGGGGAGAGAGAATGAGAAACACAAAATGGGGAGAGAGAAAAATGCAAACTGGGGAGAGAGAGGGAAACAAAAACTGTGGCAGCGAGAAACACAACCTGTGGTGAGAGAGAGAGAAACACAAACTGGGGAGAGAACGAGAGAGAGAGAAACACAAACTGGGAGAGAGAGAAAGACAAACTGTGGGAGGGAGAGAGAGAAAAACAAACTGGGGGAGAGAGAGAAAAAAAAACTGGGGAGAGAGAGAAATGAAAACTTGCGAGAGAGAGAAACACAAACTGGGGAGAAAGAGAGAGAAACACAAACCGGGGAGATGGAGAAACACAAATCAGGGAGAAAGAGAAACATAAAAGGGCGAGTGAGAGACTAGCAGATAAAAACACTGGGGAGAGAGAGAGAGAAACACAAACTGGGGAGAGAGAGAGAAACAAAAACAGTGGAGAGAGAGAAACACAACCTGTGGAGAGAGAGAGAGAAACACAAACTGGGGAGGGAAAGACAGAGAGAGAAACACAAGCTGGGGAGAAAGAGAAACACAAACTGGGTGAGCGAGAGACAGAGAGAAACACACACTGGGGAGAGAGAGAGAAACACAAACTGAGGAGAGAGAGAGACACAAAAAACGTGGAGAGTCAGAAACACAACCTGTGAAGAGAGGGAGAGATACACAAACTGAGGAGAGAGAGAGAAACACAATCTGGGGGAGAGAGAGAAAGAAACACAAACCGTAGAGAAGCAGAAACACAAACTGGGTGAGCAGGAGACAGACAGATACACATACTGGGGAGAGAGAGAGAGAAACAAAAACTAAGGAGACAGAGAGAGATACACAAATTGGGGAGAGAGAGAAACACAAACTGGGGGGAGAGAGAGAAACAACAACTGGGGAGAGAGAGAGAAACACAAACTGGGGAGAGAGAGAAACACAAGCAGGAGAGAGAGAAACACAAACTGGGGAAGTGAAAGAAACACACACTGGGGAGAGAGAACGAGAAACACAAACTGGGGAGTGAGGGAAACACAAACTGGGGGAGAGAGAGTAACAAACACTGGGGGAGAGAGAGAAATGCAAACCGGGGAGAGAGAGAAAGGCAAACTGGGGGGAGAGAGAGAAACACAGACTGGGGAGGCAGAGAAACACAAACAGGAGAGAGAGAGAGAAACACAAACTTTGGAGAGAGAAAGAAAGAGAAACACAAACTGGGAAGAGAGAGAGAAACTAAAACTGTGGAGAGTGAGAAACACAATCTGTGGAGAGAGAGAAACACAAACTGTGAGAGAGAGAGAGAGAGAGAGGGGGAGCACCACCAACTGGGGGAGAGAGAGAAACAAAAACGGGGGAGAGAGAGAAATGCAAACCTGGGGGAGAGAGAGAGAAACACCAACTGGGGAGAAAGAGAGAGAAACACAAACCGTGGAGACAGAGAAACACAAATAAGGGAGAAAGAGAAACGCATCATTGTCGAGCGACAGACAGACAGATACACACACTGGGGATAGAGAGAGAGAAACACAACCTCTGGAGAGAGAGAGAGAAACACAAACTGCGGAGAGAGAGAAACACAAACTGGTGAGGGAGAAAGAAACACAAACTGGGTAGAGAAACACAAACTGGGGAGGGAGAGAGATACACAAACTGGGAGAGAGAGAGAGCAAAACACAAACTGGGAGAGAGACAGAAACACTAACCAGGGAGAGAGGGAGAAACACAAACTGGGGAGAGAGAGAGAAACACAAACTGGGGAAGAGAGAGAAACACAAACTGGGGAGAGAGAACAAAAAACACAAACTGGGGAGAGAGGGAAACATAAACTGGGGAGAGAGAGAAACAAACACTGGGGGAGATAGGGAAATGCAAAAAGGGGAGAGAGAGAGAGAAACACAAACTGGTGAGAGAGAGAGAGAAACACAAACTGGGGAGAAAGAGAGAAACAAACTGGGGAGAGAGACAGAAACGCAAACTGGGGATAAAGAGAGAGAAACACAAACTGGTGAGAGAGAGAGAGAAACACAAACTGGGGAGAAAGAGAGAAACAAACTGGGGAGAGAGACAGAAACACAAACTGGGGATAAAGAGAGAGAAACACAAACTGGGGGAGAGAGAGAAACAAAAACAGGGGAGAGAGAAAATTGCAAACTGGGGAGAGAGAGAAACACAAACTTTGGACAGAGAAAGAAATAGAAATACAAACTGGTGAGAGAGAGACAGCAATACAAACTGGGGGAGAGAGAGAAACAAAAACTGGGAGAGAAAGAGAAACACAAATCAGGGAGAAAGAGAAACACAAAATGGTCCAGCGAGAGACAGAAAGATACACACACCAGGGAGAGAGAGAGAGAGAGAGAAACACAAACTGGGGAGAGAGACAGAAACAAAAACTGTGGAGAGAGAGAAACACAACCTGTGGAGAGAGAGAGAGAAACACAAACTGGGGAGAGAAAGAAAGAGAGAGAAACACAAACTGCGGAGAAAGAGAAACACAAATTGGGCAAGGAGGGACAGAGAGAAACACACACTGGGGTGAGAGAGAGAAACACAAACTAAGGAGAGAGGGAGATACATAAATTGGGAAGAGAGAGAGGAACACAAACTTGGGAGAGAGAGAGAAGCAAAAACTGTGGAGAGAGAGAGAAACACAATCTGGGGAGGGAGAGAGAGAGAGAGAAACAAACTGGGGAGAGAGAGAAACACAAACTGGGGGAGTGAGAGAAACACAAACTCGGGAGAAAGAGAGAGAAACACAAACCGGGGAGACAGAGAAACACAAATAAGGGAGAAAGAGAAACACAAAATGGGTGAGTGAGAGATAGACAGATACACACACTGGGGAGAGAGAGAGAAAATAAAACTGGGGGGAGAGAGAGAAGCACAAACTGGGGAGAGAGAGCGAAACAAAACTGTGGAGAGAGAGTAACACAACCTGTGAAGAGAGAGAGAGAAACACAAACTGGGGTGAGAAAGAGAGAGAGAAACACAAACTGGGGAGAAAGAGAAACGCAAACTGAGGAGAGAGAGAGAAACACAATGTGAGGGAGAGAGAAAGAAACACAAACCTTGGAGAAGCTGAAACACAAACTGGGCGAGCAAGACACAGACAGATAAACAAACTGGAGAAAGAGAGAGAGAAACACAATCTGTGAAGAGAGAGAGAGAAACACAAACTGGGAGGGGGAGAGAGAGAGAGAGAGAGAGAAACACAAACTGGGTAGAGACAGAAACACAAACTGGGGAGAGAGAGAGATACACAAACTGGGGGAGAAAGAGAAACACAAACTGGGAGAGAGACAGAAACACTAATCAGGGAGAGAGGGAGAAACACAAACTGGGGAGAGAGAGAAACATAAACTGGGGGAGAGAGAGAAAAAACACTGGGGGAGAGAGAGAAATGCAAAAAGGGGAGAGAGCACAAAAACACAAACTGGGGAGAGAGGGAAACATAAACTGGGGGAGAGAGAGAAACAAACACTGGGGGAGAGAGAGAAATGCAAAAAGGGGAGAGAGAGAGAGAAACACAAACTGGTGATAGAGAGAGAGAGAAACACAAACTGGGGAGAAAGAGAGAAACACAAACTGGGGGAGAGAGAGAAACAAACACTGTGGGGGAGAGAGAAATGCAAACTGGGGAGACAGAAAGGCAAACTGGGGGAGAGAGAGAAACACAAACTGGAGAGGCAGAAAAACACAAACAGGAGAGAGAGAGAGAGAAACACAAACTTTGGTGAGAGAAAGAAAGAGAAACACAAACTGGGGGGAGAGAGAGAAACAAAAACTGTGGAGAGAGAGCAACACAATCTGTGGAGAGAGAGAGAGAAACACAAACTGGGAGAGAGAGAGAGAGAGAGAAACACAAACTGGGTAGAGAGAGAAACACAAACTGGGGAGAGAGAGATACACAAACTGGGAGAGAGAGAGAGAAACACAAATTGGGAGAGAGACAGAAACACTAACCAGGGAGAGAGGGAGAAACACAAACTGGGGGAAGAGAGAAACACAAACTGGGGAGAGAGAGAGCAAAACACAAACTGAGGAGAGAGAGAGAACCACAAACTGGGGAGAGAGAACAAGAAACACAAACTGGGGAGAGAGGGAAACACAAACTGGGGGAGAGAGAGAGAAACAAACACTGGGGGAGAGAGAGAAATGCAAAAAGGGGAGTGAGAGAGAAACACAAGCTGGTGATAGAGAGAGAGAGAAACACAAACTGGGGAGAAAGGGAGAAACACAAACTGGGGAGAGAGACAGAAACACAAAGAAGAGAGAGAGAAACACAAACTGGGGAGAGAGAGAGAAACACAAACTGGGGATAAAGAGAGAGAAACACAAACTGGGTGAGAGAGAGAAACACTAATCAGGGAGAGAGGGAGAAACACAAATTGGGGGGAGAGAGAAACACAAACTGGGGAGAGAGAGAGCAAAACACAAACTGAGGAGAGAGAGAGAACCACAAACTGGGGAGAGAGAACAAGAAATACAAACAGGGGAGAGAGGGAAACACAAACTGGGGGAGAGAGAGAAACAAAAACAGGGGAGAGAGAAAATTGCAAACTGGGGAGAGAGAGAAACACAAACTTTGGACAGAGAAAGAAATAGAAATACAAACTGGTGAGAGAGAGACAGCAATACAAACTGGGGGAGAGAGAGAAACAAAAACTGGGAGAGAAAGAGAAACACAAATCAGGGAGAAAGAGAAACACAAAATGGTCCAGCGAGAGACAGAAAGATACACACACCAGGGAGAGAGAGAGAGAGAGAGAAACACAAACTGGGGAGAGAGACAGAAACAAAAACTGTGGAGAGAGAGAAACACAACCTGTGGAGAGAGAGAGAGAAACACAAACTGGGGAGAGAAAGAAAGAGAGAGAAACACAAACTGCGGAGAAAGAGAAACACAAATTGGGCAAGGAGGGACAGAGAGAAACACACACTGGGGTGAGAGAGAGAAACACAAACTAAGGAGAGAGGGAGATACATAAATTGGGAAGAGAGAGAGGAACACAAACTTGGGAGAGAGAGAGAAGCAAAAACTGTGGAGAGAGAGAGAAACACAATCTGGGGAGGGAGAGAGAGAGAGAGAAACAAACTGGGGAGAGAGAGAAACACAAACTGGGGGAGTGAGAGAAACACAAACTCGGGAGAAAGAGAGAGAAACACAAACCGGGGAGACAGAGAAACACAAATAAGGGAGAAAGAGAAACACAAAATGGGTGAGTGAGAGATAGACAGATACACACACTGGGGAGAGAGAGAGAAAATAAAACTGGGGGGAGAGAGAGAAGCACAAACTGGGGAGAGAGAGCGAAACAAAACTGTGGAGAGAGAGTAACACAACCTGTGAAGAGAGAGAGAGAAACACAAACTGGGGTGAGAAAGAGAGAGAGAAACACAAACTGGGGAGAAAGAGAAACGCAAACTGAGGAGAGAGAGAGAAACACAATGTGAGGGAGAGAGAAAGAAACACAAACCTTGGAGAAGCTGAAACACAAACTGGGCGAGCAAGACACAGACAGATAAACAAACTGGAGAAAGAGAGAGAGAAACACAATCTGTGAAGAGAGAGAGAGAAACACAAACTGGGAGGGGGAGAGAGAGAGAGAGAGAGAGAAACACAAACTGGGTAGAGACAGAAACACAAACTGGGGAGAGAGAGAGATACACAAACTGGGGGAGAAAGAGAAACACAAACTGGGAGAGAGACAGAAACACTAATCAGGGAGAGAGGGAGAAACACAAACTGGGGAGAGAGAGAAACATAAACTGGGGGAGAGAGAGAAAAAACACTGGGGGAGAGAGAGAAATGCAAAAAGGGGAGAGAGCACAAAAACACAAACTGGGGAGAGAGGGAAACATAAACTGGGGGAGAGAGAGAAACAAACACTGGGGGAGAGAGAGAAATGCAAAAAGGGGAGAGAGAGAGAGAAACACAAACTGGTGATAGAGAGAGAGAGAAACACAAACTGGGGAGAAAGAGAGAAACACAAACTGGGGGAGAGAGAGAAACAAACACTGTGGGGGAGAGAGAAATGCAAACTGGGGAGACAGAAAGGCAAACTGGGGGAGAGAGAGAAACACAAACTGGGGAGGCAGAAAAACACAAACAGGAGAGAGAGAGAGAGAAACACAAACTTTGGTGAGAGAAAGAAAGAGAAACACAAACTGGGGGGAGAGAGAGAAACAAAAACTGTGGAGAGAGAGCAACACAATCTGTGGAGAGAGAGAGAGAAACACAAACTGGGAGAGAGAGAGAGAGAGAGAAACACAAACTGGGTAGAGAGAGAAACACAAACTGGGGAGAGAGAGATACACAAACTGGGAGAGAGAGAGAGAAACACAAATTGGGAGAGAGACAGAAACACTAACCAGGGAGAGAGGGAGAAACACAAACTGGGGGGAGAGAGAAACACAAACTGGGGAGAGAGAGAGCAAAACACAAACTGAGGAGAGAGAGAGAACCACAAACTGGGGAGAGAGAACAAGAAACACAAACTGGGGAGAGAGGGAAACACAAACTGGGGGAGAGAGAGAGAAACAAACACTGGGGGAGAGAGAGAAATGCAAAAAGGGGAGTGAGAGAGAAACACAAGCTGGTGATAGAGAGAGAGAGAAACACAAACTGGGGAGAAAGGGAGAAACACAAACTGGGGAGAGAGACAGAAACACAAAGAAGAGAGAGAGAAACACAAACTGGGGAGAGAGAGAGAAACACAAACTGGGGATAAAGAGAGAGAAACACAAACTGGGTGAGAGAGAGAAACACTAATCAGGGAGAGAGGGAGAAACACAAATTGGGGGGAGAGAGAAACACAAACTGGGGAGAGAGAGAGCAAAACACAAACTGAGGAGAGAGAGAGAACCACAAACTGGGGAGAGAGAACAAGAAATACAAACAGGGGAGAGAGGGAAACACAAACTGGGGGAGAGAGAGAGAAACAAACACTGGGGGAGAGAGTAATGCAAAAAGGGGAGAGAGAGAGAAACACAAACTGGTGATAGAGAGAGAAAGAAACACAAACTGGGGAGAAAGGGAGAAACACAAACTGGGGAGAGAGACAGAAACACAAAGAGGAGAGAGAGAAACACAAGCTGGGGAGAGAGAGAGAAACACAAACTGGGGATAAAGAGAGAGAAACACAAACTGGGGGAGAGAGAGAAACAGAAACAGCGGGGAGAGAAAATTGCAAACTGGAGGGAGAGAGAAACACAAACTTTGGATAGAGAAAGAAATAGAAATACAAACTGGGGAGAGGGAGACAGAAATACAAACTGGGGGGAGAGAGAGAAACACAAACTGGGGGAGAGAGAGAAACACAAATCAGGGAGAAAGAGAAACACAAAATGGGCGAGTGAGAGACAGAAAGATACACACAACAGGGAGACAGAGAGAGAAACACAAACTGGGGAGAGAGACAGAAACTAAAACTGTGGAGAGAGAGAAACACAACCTGTGGAGAGAGAGAGAGAAAAACACAAACTGGTGAGAGAAAGAGAGAGAGAGAAACACAAACTGGGCAAGGAGGGACAGAGAGAAACACACACTAGGGAGAGAGAGAGAAACACAAACTAAGGAGAGAGAGAGATACACTAATTGGGGAGAGAGAGAGGAACACAAACTGGGGAGAGAGAGAGAAACAAAAACTGTGGAGAGAGAGAGAAAAACACAAACTGAGGAGAGAGAGAGAAACACAAACTGGGGAGAGAGAGAGAGAAACACAAATCAGGGTGAAAGAGAAACACAAACTGGGGAAAGAGAGAAACAAAAGAGGAGAGACAGAAACACAAACTGGGGAGAGAAAGACAGAAATTCAAACTAGGGAGAGAGAGAAACACATATCAGTGAGAAAGAGAAACACAAAATTAGTGAGCGAGAGACAGACAGATACACACGCTGGGGAGAGTGAGAGAAACACAATCTGGGGAGAGAGAGAAAAACAAAAACTGTGGAGGGAGAGTGAGATACACAAATTGGGGAGAGAGAAACAAAAACTGTGGAGAGAGAGAAATACAAACTGCGGAGAAAGAGAGAGAAACACAAACCGGGGAGACAGAGAAACACTAATCAGGGAGAAAGAGAAACACAAAATGGGCGATCAAGAGACAGACAGGTACACACACTGGGGAGAGAGAGAGTAACACAAACTGGGGAGAAAGAGAGAAACAAAAACTGTGGAAAGTCAGAAACAGAACCTGTGGAGAGAGAGTGAGAAACACAAACTGGGGAGAGAAAGAGGGAGAGAAACACAAACTTGGGAGAAAGAGAAAGAAACACAAACTGGGGAGAGAGAGAAACAAAAACTGAGGGGAGAGAGAGAAACACAATCTGGGGAGAGAGAATAAAACACAAACCGTGGAGAAGCAGAAACACAAACTGGGTGAGCGAGAGACAGACAGATACACATGCTGGGGAGGGAGAGAGAGAAACCCAAACTGAGGAGAGAGAGAGATACACAAATTGGGGAGAGAGAGAAAGAAACACAAACTGGGGAGAGAGAGAAACAAAAACTGAGGGGAGAGAGAGAAACACAATCTGGGGAGAGAGAAAGAAACACAAACCGTGGAGAAGCAGAAACACAAACTGGGTGAGCGAGAGACAGATACACATACTAACGAAGATTCACCAGACTGATACCTGGGATGGCAGGAATGACAGGTGAAGAGAGATTGGGTCGATTAGGCTTATATTCGCTAGAGTTTTCAAGAATGAGATGGGATCGCATTGAAACTTATAAAATTCTAACAGGACTAGACAGAGAGAGAAACACAAACTGGGGAGAGAAAGAGAGAGAGAAACACAAACTGGGGAGAGAGAGAAACAAAAACTGAGGGGAGAGAGAGAAACACAATCTGGGGTGAGAGAATGAAACACAAACCGTGGAGAAGCAGAAACACAAACTGGGTGAGTGAGAGACAGAGAGATACACATACTGGGGAGGGAGAGAGAGAAACCCAAACTGAGGAGAGAGAGAGATACAAAAACTGGGGAGAGAGAGAGAGAAACAAAAACTGTGGAGAGAGAGAAACACAAACTGGGGAGAGAGAGAAACACAAACTGAGGAGAGGGAGAGAAACACAAACTGGGGAAGAGAGAGAAACATAAACTGGGGAGAGAGAGAAACACAAACTGAGGAGAGGGAGAGAAACACAAACTGGGGAAGAGAGAGAAACATAAACTGGGGAGAGAGAGAAACACAAACAGGAGAGAAACACAAACTGGGGAGAGAGAGAAACACAAACTGGGGAGAGAGAGAAACACAAACTGAGGAGAGGGAGAGAAACACAAACTGGGGAAGAGAGAGAAACATAAACTGGGGAGAGAGAGAAACACAAACAGGAGAGAAACACAAACTGGGGAGAGAGAGAAACACAAACTGGGGAGAGAGAGAAACACAAACTGGGGAAGAGAAAGAAATATAAACTGGGGAGAGAGAATGAGAAACACAAACTGGGGAGAGAGGGAAACACAAACTGGGGGAGAGAGAGAAACAAACACTGGGGAGAGAGAGAAACACAAACTGGGGAGAGAGAGAAATACAACCTGGGGGGAGAGAGAGAAAAACAAACTGGGGAGAGAAAGAGAGAAACACAAACTGGGGAGAGAGGCAGAAACACAAACTGAGGATAAAGAGAGAGAAACACAAACTGGGGGAGAGAGAAAAATACAAACTTGGGAGGGAGAGAGAAACACAACCTGGGGAGGCAGAGAAACACAAACAGGAGAGAGAGAGAAACACAAACTTTAGAGAGAGAAAGAAAGAGAAACACAAACTGGGGAGAGAGAGAGACACAAAAACTGCGGAGAGAGAGAAACACAACCTGTGTAGAGAGAGAGAGAAACACACACTGGGGAGAGAGAGAGAAACACAAACTGAGGAGAGAGAGAGAGATACACAAATTGGGGAGAGAGAGAGAGAGAAACAGAAACTCAGGATAGAGAAACAAAAACTGTGGAGAGAGAGAAAGACAACCTGTGGAGAGCGAGAAACCTAAACTGCGGAGAGAAAGAGAGAGAGAAACACAAACTGGGGATAGAGAGAGAGAAACACAAATTGGGAGAGAGAGAACCACAAACTGGGAGAGAGAGAGAGAGAGAGAGAGACACAAAGTGGGAGAGAGAGAGAGAAACACAAACTGGGGGGAGAGAGAGAAACACAAACTGGGGAGAGAAAGAGAAACAAAAACTGTGGAGAGAGAGAAACACAACCTGTGTAGAGAGAAAGAGAGAAACACACACTGGGGAGAGAGAGAGAAACACAAACTGAGGAGAGAGAGAGATACACAAAATGGGGGGAGAGAGAGAGAGAAACAGAAACTGGGGATAGAGCAACAAAAACTGTGGAGAGAGAGAAAGACAACCTGTGGAGAGCGAGAAACCTAAACTGCGGAGAGATAGAGAGAGAGAAACACAAACTGGGGAAAGAGAGAGAGAGAAACACAAACTGGAGAGAGAGAAACACAAATTGGGAGAGAGAGAAACACAAACTGGGAGAGAGAGAGAGAGAGAGAGAGAGAGAGAGACACAAACTGGGAGAGAGAGAGAGAAACACAAACTGGGGGGAGAGAGAGAAACACAAACTGGGGAGAGAAAGAGAAACAAAAACTGGGGAGAGAGAGAAATGCAAACTTGGGAGAGAGAGAGAGAAACACAAACTGGGGAGAGAGAGAAACACAAACCAGGGAGACAGAGAAACACTAATCAGGGAGAAAGAGACACACAAAATGGACGAGCGAGAGACAGACACATACACACTGCAGAGAGAGAGAGAGAAACACAAACTGGGGAGAAAGAGAAACACCAACTGAGGAGAGAGAAATACAATCTGGGGAGCGAGAAAGAAACACAAAATGTGGAGAAGCAGAAACACAAACTGGGTGAGTGAGAGACAAACAGATATGCATAATGGGGAGAGAGAGAAACCCAAACTGAGGAGAGAGAGAGATACACAAATTGGGGGGAGAGAGAGAAACACAAACTAGGGAGAGAGAGAGAAACACAAACTGGAGAGAGAGAAACACAAACTGGGGAGAGGGAGAGAAACACAAACTGTGGAGAGAGAGAAACACAAACTGGGGAGAGAGAGAAACACAAACTGGAGAGAGAGAAACACAAACTGGGGATAGAGAGAAACACAAACTGGGGAGAGAGAGAGAAACACAAACTGGGGAGAGAGAGAGAAACACAAACTGGGGAGAGAGAGAAACACAAACTGGGAGAGAGAGAAAAATGCAAACTTGGGAGGGAGAGAGAAACACAAACTGGGGAGGCAGAGAAACACAAACAGGAGAGAGAGAGAAACACATATTTGGAGAGAGAAAGAAAGAGATACACAAATTGGGGAGAGAGAGAGAAAAAGAAACTGGGGAGAGAGAAACTAAAACTGTGGAGAGAGGGAAAGACAACCTGTGGAGAGAGAGATACACAAATTGGGGAGAGAGAGAGAAACAGAAACTGGGGAGCGAGAAACAAAAACTGTGGAGAGAGAGAAAGACAACCTGTGGAGAGTGAGAGAGAAACCTAAACTGTGGAGAGAAAGAGAGAAAGAAACACAAACTGGGGAGAAAGAGATACACTAACTGAGGAGAGAGAGAGAAACACAATCTGGGGAAAGAGAGGGAGAAACACAAACTGGGAGAGAGAGAGAAACACAAACTGGGAGAGAGAGAGAGAAACACAAACTGGGAGAGAGAGAGAAACACAAACTGGGGGAGAGTGAGAAACACAAACTGGGGAGAGAAAGAGAAACAAAAACTGGGGAGAGAGAGAAATGCAAACTTGGGAGAGAGAGAGAGAAACACAAACTGGGGAGAGAGAGAAATACAAACCAGGGAGACAGAGAAACACTAATCAGGGAGAATAGTGGGGACGATAGTTTTGAATGCTTTGCTGTAGTCTATGAACAGCATTCTGATGTAGGTCTCCTTACCATCTAGGTGATTCAGTGCCGAGTGTAGAGCAGTTGTGATTGCATCCTCCGTTGATCTGTTTGCACGATAGGCAAACTGGTGTTGGTCAAGAGAGGCAGGAACACTGGCTTTGACCAAAGAAATCATTGTGGACTTCAGGAAGTCCAAAGGCGGAAGTCACCCCCCCCCCCCATCCACATCAATGGGGCTGTGGTGGAAAGGGTGGACAGCTTTAAGTTCCTCAGAGTCCACATCACAGAAGACCTCTCCTGGTCACTCAATACCTCCTCTCTGGTGAAGAAGGCCCAGCAGCGCCTATATTTCCTAAGGAGGCTGAAGGGATGCAACCTGTCACCCCTGATCCTCTCTAACTTTTACCGCTGCACTATAGAGAGCATCCTGACAAACTGTATCACAGTATGGTATGGCAGCTGTAGCTACTATGACCGGAAAGCCCTGCAGCGGGTAGTCAAAACTGCCCAACGCATTACCGGCACCCGGCTACCGACCATAGAGCACATATACCAGAAACGCTGTCTACGGAGGTTACGGTCCATCATCAAAGACCCTACCCACCCCAGCCACAGTCTGTTCGCCCTCCTGCCATCTGGGAGACACTACAGATGCATTCGCACCCGTACGACCAGATGTAGGAACAGCTTCTTTCCCAGGGCTGTCATCCTACTGAACTCCACAAATAAACTCTAAAGCCTGCACATCTGCCAATGCACTTTATTATGGTTATGTTTATGTTAATATACTACAAGCCAAATGTATGTTGAATGTTTAAATGTCTTAATCCAAATGTACACTCTCGGGAGCCGCAAGCCTACATTTCGTTGTACTGCACTTGTGCACTAACAATGACAATAAAAGTTGATTTGATTTTGATTTGATTTGAAAGAGAAAAACAAAATGAGTAAGCGAGAGATAGACTGATACACACACTGGGGAGAGAGAGAGAAACACAAACTGGGGAGAGAGAGAGAAACAAAAACTGTGGAGAGTGAGAAACACAAACTGGGGAGAGAAAGAGAAACACAAATTGAGGAGAAAGAGAAACACAAACTGAGGAGAGGGAGAGAAAGACAATCTGGGGAGAAAGCGAAACAAAAACTGAGGAGAGAGAGAGAAACAAAATCTGGGGAGAGAGAGAAACACAAACCGTGGAGAAGCAGGAACATAAACTGGTGAGCAAGAGACTGATAGATACACACACTGGGGAGAGAGAGAGAAACACAAACTCAGCAGAAAGAGAAACACAAACTGAGGAGAGGGATAGAAACACAAACTGGGGAGAGAGAGAGAAATAACATACTGGGGAGAGAGAGAAACACAAATTGAGGAGAGAGAATCACAAACTGGGGAAGGAGAGGGAGAAACACATATCAGGGAGAAAGAGAAACACAAACTGGGGAGACAGAGAAACACAAGCAGGAGAGAGAGAAACACAAACTTGGGAGAGAGAGAAACACAAACTGGGGAGAGAGAGAAACACAAACTGGGGAAGAGAGAGAAACACAAACTGGGGAGAGAGAGAAACACAAACTGGGGAGAGAGAGAGAAACACAAACTGGGGAGAGAGAGGGAGAAACACAAACTGGGGAGAGACAGAAACACAAACTGGGGATAAAGAGAGAGAAACCCAAACTGGGGGAGAGAGAGAAACAAAAACTGGGGAGGCAGAGAAACACAAACCGGGGAGACAGAGAAACACTAATCAGGGAGAAAGAGAAACACAAAATGGGTGAGCAAGAGACAGACAGATACACACACTGGGGAGAGAGAGAGAAGCACAAACTGCGGAGAGAGAGAGAGAAACACAAACTGGGGAGAGAAAGACAGAGAGAAACACAAACAGGAGAGAAAGAGAAACACAAACTGAGGAGACAGAGAGAAACACAATCTGGGGAGAGAGAGAAAGAAACACAAACTGGGGAGAGAGAGAAACAAAAAATTAGGGGAGAGAGAGAAACACAATCTGGGGAGAGAAAAAGAAACACAAACTGTGGAGAAGCAGAAACACAAACTGGGTGAGCGAGAGACAGACAGATACACATACTGGGGAGGGAGAGAGAGAAACCCAAACTGAGGAGAGAGAGAGAAACAAAAACTGGGGAGAGAGAGAGAAACAAAAACTGTGGAGAGAGAGAAACACAAACTGGGGAGAGAGAGAAACACAAACTGAGGAGAGAGAGAGAAACACAAACTGGGGAGAGAGCGAAACACAAACAGGAGAGAGAGAAACACAAACTGGGGAGAGAGAGAAACACAAACTTGGGAGAGAGAGAAACACAAGCTGGGGAAGAGAGAGAAACATAAACTGGGGAGAGCGAACGAGAAACAGAAACTGGGGAGAGAGGGAAACACCAACTGGGGGAGAGAGAGAAACACAAACTGGAGGAGAGGGAGAGAAACACAAACTGGGGAGAGAGAGAGAGAAACACAAACTGGGGAGAGAGACAGAAACACAAACTGAGGATAAAGAGAGAGAAACATAAACTGGGGGAGAGAGAGAAAGAAAAACTGGGGGTGTTGTGTCCGTCAGTAGTAAGACACAGACTGCAGGAGAACGGTACAACAGGTGTTTACTCAACGTGGCTCACTCTGGTACTGAACTCTACAGATTACTACTCAGTGTTATATACAGGTGTGGTCACTGCCGGTACTACAGTATACATGAGCTGTAAAAAGTAGTTCCCCCCTTAAAGGTATATACATTACAATTCCTCCCCTTTTAGATTAACAGTACCATAACACTCATTTAACAGTTAAATATCAAACTAATTACAATTAACACTTTTAACATACACCGTTAGCTGAAAATAGTGCATTTATATATTTAGTCTTTGGGGAGGCTTTCTGATCCTTTCTGGATAGTGCCTTTCCCGAGTGTCTTGCTCTTGGGGCAAAGGCGATTCTGACACCCTGTCATCGGTTGGGTCATCAGCTTCCGAAGCTACTGTTTCTGGGGTAGATGCGACATGCACATCGGGTTCCTCACCAGGTACTTATGGGCAAGGCATGGGGTCGATTTGTTCCTGTGACTCTAGGATCTGGTCAGCATGGTGTCTCACGATGTTCTCCCCAACGTCCACTGTGTACATTAGTGGGCCCTGCCGTGTGCATATCGTTCCTGGCTGCCATTTTCCTGTTCGGTAGTCGCGGGCCAAGACTGGTTGCCCTACATTGAAGCTCCTTGTTTGCTTCTCATGGATGTGCTGGAATTGCTTACTCTCAACATCTCTTCGTACGTTTGGTCTGAGCAAATCCAGGCGAGATCTTAACCTTCTGTTAAAGAACATCATGGCCGGGGCTTGGTTGGTGACTGCATGTGTCGCATTCCAGTAGGCGAACAGGAAATTGTCCTCCTTATGCTGCAGCAGAATGTTGTCATTGTACATAGCCTTTATTGCCTTCTTAAAGGTTTGTACGAACCTCTCAGCCAATCCATTTGTGGCTGGATGATACGGGGCGGATGTGTAATGCCTTACCCCATTCTTCTGCTTAAACCTCCGGAACTCTTCGGACACAAACTGTGGTCCGTTATCGGAGCAAATCTGTTCTGGCAAGCCGTTCCTGGCAAAAATGGTCCGTAGGATTGCAATAGTTTTCTCCGTGGTGGTGGAGGACGTTTTGATGACCTCAGGCCATTTCGAGTGTGCATCCATGGCTATTAAAAACATTGAGTCCATGAATGGACCAGCAAAATCAATATGCACCCGTTGCCATGGAGATGAGGGCCACTCCCATGGGTGTAGAGGGGCATGTGGTGGTGCATTTTGGACTTTCTGGCATCCTGAGCAGCTCTTGGTCAGGTCCTCGATTTGTTTATTGATTCCCGGCCACCACACATAAGCCCTGGCAAGGCTTTTCATTTTTACCCCTCCCAGATGAACCTCATGAAGCTCATTGAGCACTCTATCCCTTAACTTGGATGGAATTACCACTCGGGATCCACACGTCAAGGTCCCCGGCACACTGACAGCTGTTCTCTTCTTGTTGAGAATGCTGGCAACAGTGACTCGCCATGTGCTGGCCATCCCTTCACCGTCAAATCATATACCCGAGACAGTGTCGGGTCATTTCGGGTCTCCTTTTCTATACGAGCGTTAGTTACCGGTAGGTATTCAACTATAGTCGAATGAAATATTTCGACAGGATCCACTGCTGGTGCTTCCTCCGCAGTACGCAGTGGCAGGCGTGATAGCCCATCAGCATTTCCATGCTGTTTCGTGCCCTTGTATTCAATCTCATAGTGGTGCGCCCCTAGAAAGAGTGACCATCTTTGTAGTCGTTGCGCAGTCATCACCGGAACGCCCTTCTTCGGATTAAAAATGGAGACAAGAGGCTGGTGGTCAGTCAGCAAGGTGAATTTCTGCCCGTGCAGATAGTGATTGAACTTTTTCACTCCCCACACTAGGCTGAGGGCCTCCCTGTCAATCTGGGCATAGATACGCTCGGCTGAGGTTAGTGATCGTGACGCAAAGGCTATTGGCCTCTCTGAGCCGTCCGAGAATTTGTGCGACAGCACCGCTCCAATGCCGTAGGGTGATG
Organism: Somniosus microcephalus; assembly: GCF_052327205.1. Lineage (NCBI taxonomy): Eukaryota > Metazoa > Chordata > Chondrichthyes > Squaliformes > Somniosidae > Somniosus > Somniosus microcephalus. Next base: position 75,980,041 of record NC_140996.1, on the reverse strand, counting down.
CATCACACGCCAACCGAATTGGTAGTGCTGGGTTGAAATGGGCCAATACCTCTTTCGATATGATTAGTGTTTTACTCTTCTGGAAAGCTCGTTTACATTCATCACTCCACTTCCATGGCACTCCAGTTTGCAGTAGGGTATTCAGTGGGTGTAGTATTGTAGACAAATTTGGCAAGAACTTATGGTAGTAGTTTACCAGCCCGAGGAACGACCTCAGTTGTGACACATTTTCCGGTGCTGGGGCCTTGACTACTGCCTCAATTTTTCTGGGAACTTATGTAACCCCTCTGTATCGATAACGTGGCCACAATGCGAGATATGTTTTTTTAAAAACTCGCATTTGGGGCGGTTAGCTCGGAGCCCATATTCCTTCAATCTAGTGAGCACCTGCTCCAGGTTGGCGAGGTGATCACTGTCATTTTCGCCCGTGACCAGGATGTCGTCCAAATAACACTGGGTCCCTGGGATCCCTTGCAGGACTTGTTCCATTGCCCTTTGCCAAATAGCCGGAGCTGATGCTACCCCGAATACCAGCCGGTTGTATTGGTAGAGACCTTTTTGGGTGTTGATTGTGAGGTATTTTTTTGATGCTTCTTCTACCTCCATTTGCAGATACGCCTGGGCCAGATCAATCTTAGTGAAGCGTTTCACTGCAGATAGCGAGGCAAATATATCTTCAATCCGCAGAGGTGGATATTGCACGTGTGAAGGACTGGGTTCACTGTTACCTTAAAGTCCCCACAGATGCGAACCTTCCTTGGTTCCCCAGGCGTGCTGCTCAACGACTTTTTCATCACAGGGACGATGGTTGTAGCCCACTCGATCCTTTCTACCTTGGACAGTACTCCTGTACGTTCCAAACTCTCCAGCTCTGCTTTGACAGCTGGGCGGATCACATAAGGTACCGGTCTGGCCTTAAAAAAATTTGGCCTTGCGTTTTCTTCGATTTTAATTGTTGCTGTCATGCCTTTTAGTGTTCCGAGTCCTTGCTGGAACACTTCTTGCGCGTCGGTTAGGATCTTTGACTGTCGTCCAGGTGTGACGTCGTCATCCTTTTTGGCATCCACAGTCAGTGCTTGTATGGAATGCCAATCCAGCTGTATTTTCCGGATCCATTCACATCCCAGTAATGGTGGTCCTCCATCTTGCAATACATACAGGTCTCGTTTTGGTGTTTCCTTTCTTTTATATGTAACGGTCACCCTTATTTTTCCTTTGGGGTAGACTTTTTGCCCCGAGTACATCTTCAAAATAATTTTTGTGTCTCTCAAGGGTATGTGTGAGAATAGCCGCTCATTGTCCCGTCGGTTTATGACTGTTAGGGCTGATCCTGTGTCCAATTCCATTTTTACCTGGACTCCTGCTTTCTTGAGGGTGACCCAAATGGTTCGGCGATCCTCCATTTTGATCACATTATGTAGTTTCAGACAACTCAGCTCCCTGTTTTCGGAGTCGGTATCACTCTTTTGTTCGGCTGAACTATTCTCCGTCACCTTATGTACCTTCTTGTACTTTTCTTTTGGAGATTTCTTATTGCTGGTTTTCTTTCCCGACCTGCAGACTCATGCTATTTGTCCTACTTTTCCACAATGTCTGCACACTTGGTCTTTGAACCAGCAATCATTGTGGTCGTGTGTTGTTCTGCCGCAGCGATAGCACTTCTCTGTTCTGTATGACATTTCATTTGTGCCATATTCTTGCAGTCTCTGTTGTAACTCTGCAGCGCCCCGTGCTGCTGCTTCATATGATACCGCAATGCTGAAAGCCTTGTCCAGCGTAAGGTCCTTTTCAGATAAAAGCCGTTTCTAGGTTCCCTCACTTTGAAGCCCACACACAAACTTGTCCCTTAAGGTATCTGCCAGTCCCGTTCCAAACTGGCAGTATTTTGATAGTTTGTGCAGTTCTGTTAAATATTCAGCATTGCTTTCATCCTTATGCTGGTTCCATTTGTGAAACTTGAATCTTTCTGCTATCAGCAGCGGTGTGGGGTTTAAATGTTCTTGTAGTATCGTCACTATGTCTCCAAAACTCTTTTCCACTGGCTTCGCTGGGGTTACTAGATTTTGTAATAAGCCATATGTCTTTGCACCCGTTAAATTTAACAGTACCGGCACTTTCTTGTCATCTGACACCTCATTTGCCTTGCAGTATACCTCTGTTCGTTCGACATATGTAGTCCAATCTTTGACTTCATTGTCAAATGCGGTGATACTGCCACTCTTCGGCATTTTGGGTATAGTTAAACTGGCTTAAAATGGCGTCTCCCGCGCTTTCCTTCCTCCCCCGCTGCTGCCAACGCGGCTCTCGGCAGTCCTCGTGGCAATGGCGGCGCCCTGTACGTTTCGCGCGCTTCTCCTGTGCTGCTGCCAACGCCACTCTCGACGGTCCTCGTGGCAATGGCGGCACCTCACGGTTTTCTGCGCGTCTCTCTCCCTCTCCTCAACACTGCTCGGCCCCTGAACACCAGCTGCGCCCTGTGTGCTCTGCCCTCTCTCTCTCTCTCTCCCATCGACGCTGCTCGGCCCTTTGCTGTGCCGCTCGGTCGGGCTCTAGCCCGCCACTGTCCGGGAAGGGTCTGCGCACTACCTGTTGCCAGCCCGTTTCGCTGGACCACCGCGACTGGAAAGCCAAGCCTGGCTCTCAACAGCCTCCCCCGCAATTCTTGAGCCTCTGCTGGATGACTGGGCGGTTGCCCGTGGTCGACACCCGTGTCTCTGGCCTTGACCTCCAATCTACTGGTCTCCAGGAATGAATCCCTGGGAGGTGATGCAGAGTTGCAGGTAGGATCGAAATTGCCTCGTTGCCAGTGTTGTGTCCGTCAGTAGTAAGACAAAGACTGCAGGAGAATGGTACAACAGGTGTTTACTCAATGTGGCTCACTCTGGAACTGAACTGTACAGATTACTACTCAGTGCTATATACAGGTGTGGTCACTGCCGGTACTGCATTATACATGAGCTGTAAAAAGTAGTTCCCCCCTTAAAGGTATATACATTATAGGGGGAGAGTATGAAATGCAAACTGGGGAGAGAGAGAAAGGCAAACTCGGGGGAGAGAGAGAAACACAACCTGGGGAGGCAGAGAAACACAAACAGGAGAGAGAGAGAAACACAAACTTTAGAGAGAGAAAGAAAGAGAAACACAAATTGGGGAGAGAGAGACACACAAAAACTGTGGAGAGAGAGAAAAACAACCTGTGTAGAGAGAGAGAGAAACACACACTGGGGAGAGAGAGAGAAACACAAACTGATGAGAGAGAGAGATACACAAATTGGAGAGAAAGAGAGAAACACACACTGGGGAGAGAGAGAGAAACACACACTGGGGAGAGAGAGAAAGACAACCTGTGGAGAGAGAGAGAGAAACCTAAACTGCGGAGAGAAAGAGAGAAAGAAACACAAACTGGGGAGAAAGAGATGCACTAACTGAGGAGAGAGAGAGAAACACAAACTGGGAGAGAGAGAGAGAGAGAGAAACACAAACTGAGGAGACAGAGAGAAACACAATCTGGGGAGAGAGAGAAAGAAACACAAACTGGGGAGAGAGAGAAACAAAAACTGAGGGGAGAGAGAGAAACACAATCTGGGGAGAGAGAAAGAAACACAAACCGTGGAGAAGCAGAAACACAAACTGGGTGAGCGAGAGACAGACAGATACATATACTGGGGAGGGAGAGAGAGAAACCCAAACTGAGGAGAGAGAGAGAAACAAAAACTGGGGAGAGATAGAGAAACAAAAACTGTGGAGAGAGAGAAACACAAACTGGGGAGAAAGAGAAACAACAAACTGAGGAGAGAGAGAGAAACACAAACTGGGGAGAGAGAGAAACACAAACTTGGGAGAGAGAGAAACACAAGCTGGGGAAGAGAGAGAAACATCAACTGGGGAGAGAGAACGAGAAACACAAACTGGGGAGAGAGGGAAACACCAACTGGGGGAGAGAGAGAAACACAAATTGGGGGAGAGGGAGAGAAACACAAACTGGGGAGAGAGAGAGAGAAACACAAACTGGGGAGAGAGACAGAAACACAAACTGAGGATAAAGAGAGAGAAACATAAACTGGGGAGAGAGAGAAAGAAACACTGGGGGTGTTGTGTCCGTCAGTAGTAAGACACAGACTGCAGGAGAACGGTACAACAGGTGTTTACTCAACGTGGCTCACTCTGGAACTGAACTCTACAGATTACTACTCAGTGTTATATACAGGTGTGGTCACTGCCGGTACTACAGTATACATGAGCTGTAAAAAGTAGTTCCCCCCTTAAAGGTATATACATTACAATTCCTCCCCTTTTAGATTAACAGTACCATAACACTCATTTAACAGTTAAATATCAAACTAATTACAATTAACACTTTTAACATACACCGTTAGCTGAAAATAGTGCATTTATATATTTAGTCTTTGGGGAGGCTTTCTGATCCTTTCTGGATAGTGCCTTTCCCGAGTGTCTTGCTCTTGGGGCAAAGGCGATTCTGACACCCTGTCGTCGGTTGGGTCATCAGCTTCCGAAGCTACTGTTTCTGGGGTAGATGCGACATGCACATCGGGTTCCTCACCAGGTACTTATGGGCAAGGCATGGGGTCGATTTGTTCCTGTGACTCTAGGATCTGGTCAGCATGGTGTCTCACGATGTTCTCCCCAACGTCCACTGTGTACATTAGTGGGCCCTGCCGTGTGCATATCGTTCCTGGCTGCCATTTTCCTGTTCGGTAGTCGCGGGCCAAGACTGGTTGCCCTACATTGAAGCTCCTTGTTTGCTTCTCATGGATGTGCTGGAATTGCTTACTCTCAACATCTCTTCGTACGTTTGGTCTGAGCAAATCCAGGCGAGATCTTAACCTTCTGTTAAAGAACATCATGGCCGGGGCTTGGTTGGTGACTGCATGTGTCGCATTCCAGTAGGCGAACAGGAAATTGTCCTCCTTATGCTGCAGCAGAATGTTGTCATTGTACATAGCCTTTATTGCCTTCTTAAAGGTTTGTACGAACCTCTCAGCCAATCCATTTGTGGCTGGATGATACGGGGCGGATGTGTAATGCCTTACCCCATTCTTCTGCTTAAACCTCCGGAACTCTTCGGACACAAACTGTGGTCCGTTATCGGAGCAAATCTGTTCTGGCAAGCCGTTCCTGGCAAAAATGGTCCGTAGGATTGCAATAGTTTTCTCCGTGGTGGTGGAGGACGTTTTGATGACCTCAGGCCATTTCGAGTGCGCATCCATGGCTATTAAAAACATTGAGTCCATGAATGGACCAGCAAAATCAATATGCACCCGTTGCCATGGAGATGAGGGCCACTCCCATGGGTGTAGAGGGGCATGTGGTGGTGCATTTTGGACTTTCTGGCATCCTGAGCAGCTCTTGGTCAGGTCCTCGATTTGTTTATTGATTCCCGGCCACCACACATAAGCCCTGGCAAGGCTTTTCATTTTTACCCCTCCCAGATGAACCTCATGAAGCTCATTGAGCACTCTATCCCTTAACTTGGATGGAATTACCACTCGGGATCCACACGTCAAGGTCCCCGGCACACTGACAGCTGTTCTCTTCTTGTTGAGAATGCTGGCAACAGTGACTCGCCATGTGCTGGCCATCCCTTCACCGTCAAATCATATACCCGAGACAGTGTCGGGTCATTTCGGGTCTCCTTTTCTATACGAGCGTTAGTTACCGGTAGGTATTCAACTATAGTCGAATGAAATATTTCGACAGGATCCACTGCTGGTGCTTCCTCCGCAGTACGCAGTGGCAGGCGTGATAGCCCATCAGCATTTCCATGCTGTTTCGTGCCCTTGTATTCAATCTCATAGTGGTGCGCCCCTAGAAAGAGTGACCATCTTTGTAGTCGTTGCGCAGTCATCACCGGAACGCCCTTCTTCGGATTAAAAATGGAGACAAGAGGCTGGTGGTCAGTCAGCAAGGTGAATTTCTGCCCGTGCAGATAGTGATTGAACTTTTTCACTCCCCACACTAGGCTGAGGGCCTCCCTGTCAATCTGGGCATAGATACGCTCGGCTGAGGTTAGTGATCGTGACGCAAAGGCTATTGGCCTCTCTGAGCCGTCCGAGAATTTGTGCGACAGCACCGCTCCAATGCCGTAGGGTGATGCATCACACGCCAACCGAATTGGTAGTGCTGGGTTGAAATGGGCCAATACCTCTTTCGATATGATTAGTGTTTTACTCTTCTGGAAAGCTCGTTTACATTCATCACTCCACTTCCATGGCACTCCAGTTTGCAGTAGGGTATTCAGTGGGTGTAGTATTGTAGACAAATTTGGCAAGAACTTATGGTAGTAGTTTACCAGCCCGAGGAACGACCTCAGTTGTGACACATTTTCCGGTGCTGGGGCCTTGACTACTGCCTCAATTTTTCTGGGAACTTATGTAACCCCTCTGTATCGATAACGTGGCCACAATGCGAGATATGTTTTTTTAAAAACTCGCATTTGGGGCGGTTAGCTCGGAGCCCATATTCCTTCAATCTAGTGAGCACCTGCTCCAGGTTGGCGAGGTGATCACTGTCATTTTCGCCCGTGACCAGGATGTCGTCCAAATAACACTGGGTCCCTGGGATCCCTTGCAGGACTTGTTCCATTGCCCTTTGCCAAATAGCCGGAGCTGATGCTACCCCGAATACCAGCCGGTTGTATTGGTAGAGACCTTTTTGGGTGTTGATTGTGAGGTATTTTTTTGATGCTTCTTCTACCTCCATTTGCAGATACGCCTGGGCCAGATCAATCTTAGTGAAGCGTTTCACTGCAGATAGCGAGGCAAATATATCTTCAATCCGCAGAGGTGGATATTGCACGTGTGAAGGACTGGGTTCACTGTTACCTTAAAGTCCCCACAGATGCGAACCTTCCTTGGTTCCCCAGGCGTGCTGCTCAACGACTTTTTCATCACAGGGACGATGGTTGTAGCCCACTCGATCCTTTCTACCTTGGACAGTACTCCTGTACGTTCCAAACTCTCCAGCTCTGCTTTGACAGCTGGGCGGATCACATAAGGTACCGGTCTGGCCTTAAAAAAATTTGGCCTTGCGTTTTCTTCGATTTTAATTGTTGCTGTCATGCCTTTTAGTGTTCCGAGTCCTTGCTGGAACACTTCTTGCGCGTCGGTTAGGATCTTTGACTGTCGTCCAGGTGTGACGTCGTCATCCTTTTTGGCATCCACAGTCAGTGCTTGTATGGAATGCCAATCCAGCTGTATTTTCCGGATCCATTCACGTCCCAGTAATGGTGGTCCTCCATCTTGCAATACATACAGGTCTCGTTTTGGTGTTTCCTTTCTTTTATATGTAACGGTCACCCTTATTTTTCCTTTGGGGTAGACTTTTTGCCCCGAGTACATCTTCAAAATAATTTTTGTGTCTCTCAAGGGTATGTGTGAGAATAGCCGCTCATTGTCCCGTCGGTTTATGACTGTTAGGGCTGATCCTGTGTCCAATTCCATTTTTACCTGGACTCCTGCTTTCTTGAGGGTGACCCAAATGGTTCGGCGATCCTCCATTTTGATCACATTATGTAGTTTCAGACAACTCAGCTCCCTGTTTTCGGAGTCGGTATCACTCTTTTGTTCGGCTGAACTATTCTCCGTCACCTTATGTACCTTCTTGTACTTTTCTTTTGGAGATTTCTTATTGCTGGTTTTCTTTCCCGACCTGCAGACTCATGCTATTTGTCCTACTTTTCCACAATGTCTGCACACTTGGTCTTTGAACCAGCAATCATTGTGGTCGTGTGTTGTTCTGCCGCAGCGATAGCACTTCTCTGTTCTGTATGACATTTCATTTGTGCCATATTCTTGCAGTCTCTGTTGTAACTCTGCAGCGCCCCGTGCTGCTGCTTCATATGATACCGCAATGCTGAAAGCCTTGTCCAGCGTAAGGTCCTTTTCAGATAAAAGCCGTTTCTAGGTTCCCTCACTTTGAAGCCCACACACAAACTTGTCCCTTAAGGTATCTGCCAGTCCCGTTCCAAACTGGCAGTATTTTGATAGTTTGTGCAGTTCTGTTAAATATTCAGCATTGCTTTCATCCTTATGCTGGTTCCATTTGTGAAACTTGAATCTTTCTGCTATCAGCAGCGGTGTGGGGTTTAAATGTTCTTGTAGTATCGTCACTATGTCTCCAAAACTCTTTTCCACTGGCTTCGCTGGGGTTACTAGATTTTGTAATAAGCCATATGTCTTTGCACCCGTTAAATTTAACAGTACCGGCACTTTCTTGTCATCTGACACCTCATTTGCCTTGCAGTATACCTCTGTTCGTTCGACATATGTAGTCCAATCTTTGACTTCATTGTCAAATGCGGTGATACTGCCACTCTTCGGCATTTTGGGTATAGTTAAACTGGCTTAAAATGGCGTCTCCCGCGCTTTCCTTCCTCCCCCGCTGCTGCCAACGCGGCTCTCGGCAGTCCTCGTGGCAATGGCGGCGCCCTGTACGTTTCGCGCGCTTCTCCTGTGCTGCTGCCAACGCCACTCTCGACGGTCCTCGTGGCAATGGCGGCACCTCACGGTTTTCTGCGCGTCTCTCTCCCTCTCCTCAACACTGCTCGGCCCCTGAACACCAGCTGCGCCCTGTGTGCTCTGCCCTCTCTCTCTCTCTCTCCCATCGACGCTGCTCGGCCCTTTGCTGTGCCGCTCGGTCGGGCTCTAGCCCGCCACTGTCCGGGAAGGGTCTGCGCACTACCTGTTGCCAGCCCGTTTCGCTGGACCACCGCGACTGGAAAGCCAAGCCTGGCTCTCAACAGCCTCCCCCGCAATTCTTGAGCCTCTGCTGGATGACTGGGCGGTTGCCCGTGGTCGACACCCGTGTCTCTGGCCTTGACCTCCAATCTACTGGTCTCCAGGAATGAATCCCTGGGAGGTGATGCAGAGTTGCAGGTAGGATCGAAATTGCCTCGTTGCCAGTGTTGTGTCCGTCAGTAGTAAGACAAAGACTGCAGGAGAATGGTACAACAGGTGTTTACTCAATGTGGCTCACTCTGGAACTGAACTGTACAGATTACTACTCAGTGCTATATACAGGTGTGGTCACTGCCGGTACTGCATTATACATGAGCTGTAAAAAGTAGTTCCCCCCTTAAAGGTATATACATTATAGGGGGAGAGTATGAAATGCAAACTGGGGAGAGAGAGAAAGGCAAACTCGGGGGAGAGAGAGAAACACAACCTGGGGAGGCAGAGAAACACAAACAGGAGAGAGAGAGAAACACAAACTTTAGAGAGAGAAAGAAAGAGAAACACAAATTGGGGAGAGAGAGACACACAAAAACTGTGGAGAGAGAGAAAAACAACCTGTGTAGAGAGAGAGAGAAACACACACTGGGGAGAGAGAGAGAAACACAAACTGATGAGAGAGAGAGATACACAAATTGGAGAGAAAGAGAGAAACACACACTGGGGAGAGAGAGAGAAACACACACTGGGGAGAGAGAGAAAGACAACCTGTGGAGAGAGAGAGAGAAACCTAAACTGCGGAGAGAAAGAGAGAAAGAAACACAAACTGGGGAGAAAGAGATGCACTAACTGAGGAGAGAGAGAGAAACACAAACTGGGAGAGAGAGAGAGAGAGAGAAACACAAACTGAGGAGACAGAGAGAAACACAATCTGGGGAGAGAGAGAAAGAAACACAAACTGGGGAGAGAGAGAAACAAAAACTGAGGGGAGAGAGAGAAACACAATCTGGGGAGAGAGAAAGAAACACAAACCGTGGAGAAGCAGAAACACAAACTGGGTGAGCGAGAGACAGACAGATACATATACTGGGGAGGGAGAGAGAGAAACCCAAACTGAGGAGAGAGAGAGAAACAAAAACTGGGGAGAGATAGAGAAACAAAAACTGTGGAGAGAGAGAAACACAAACTGGGGAGAAAGAGAAACAACAAACTGAGGAGAGAGAGAGAAACACAAACTGGGGAGAGAGAGAAACACAAACTTGGGAGAGAGAGAAACACAAGCTGGGGAAGAGAGAGAAACATCAACTGGGGAGAGAGAACGAGAAACACAAACTGGGGAGAGAGGGAAACACCAACTGGGGGAGAGAGAGAAACACAAATTGGGGGAGAGGGAGAGAAACACAAACTGGGGAGAGAGAGAGAGAAACACAAACTGGGGAGAGAGACAGAAACACAAACTGAGGATAAAGAGAGAGAAACATAAACTGGGGAGAGAGAGAAAGAAACACTGGGGGTGTTGTGTCCGTCAGTAGTAAGACACAGACTGCAGGAGAACGGTACAACAGGTGTTTACTCAACGTGGCTCACTCTGGAACTGAACTCTACAGATTACTACTCAGTGTTATATACAGGTGTGGTCACTGCCGGTACTACAGTATACATGAGCTGCAAAAAGTAGTTCCCCCCTTAAAGGTATATACATTACAATTCCTCCCCTTTTAGATTAACAGTACCATAACACTCATTTAACAGTTAAATATCAAACTAATTACAATTAACACTTTTAACATACACCATTCGCTGAAAATAGTGCATTTATCTATTTAGTCTTTGGGGAGGCTTTCTGATCCTTTCTGGATGGTGCCTTTCCCGAGTGTCTCGCTCTTGGTGCGAAGGCGATTTTGACACCCTGTCGTCGGTTGGGTCATCAGCTTCCGAAGCTACTGTTTCTGGGGTAGATGCGACATCTACATCGGGTTCCTCACCAGGTACGTATGGGCGAGGCATGGGTTCGACTTGTTCCTGTGACTCTAGGATCTGGTCAGCATGGTGTCTCACGATGTTCTCCCCAACGTCCACTGTGTACATTAGTGGGCCCTGCCGTGTGCATATCGTTCCTGGCTGCCATTTTCCTGTTCGGTAGTCGCGGGCCAAGACTGGTTGCCCTACATTGAAGCTCCTTGTTGGCTTCTCATGGATGTGCTGGAATTGCTTACTCTCAACATCTCTTCGTACGTTTGGTCTGAGCAAATCCAGGTGAGATCTTAACCTTCTGTTAAAGAACATCATGGCCGGGGCTTGGTTGGTGACTGCATGTGTCGCATTCCAGTAGGCGAACAGGAAATTGTCCACCTTATGCTGCAGCAGAATGTTGTCATTGTACATAGCCTTTATTGCCTTCTTAAAGGTTTGTACGAGCCTCTCAGCCAATCCATTTGTGGCTGGATGATACGGGGTGGATGTGTAATGCCTTACCCCATTCTTCTGCTTAAACCTCCGGAACTCTTCGGACACAAACTGTGGTCCGTTATCGGAGCAAATCTGTTCTGGCAAGCCGTTCCTGGCAAAAATGGTCCGTAGGACTGCAATAGTTTTCTCCGTGGTGTTGGAGGACATTTTGATGACCTCAGGCCATTTCGAGTGCGCATCCACGGCTATTAAAAACATTGAGTCCATGAATGGACCAGCAAAATCAATATGCACCCATTGCCATGGAGATGAGGGCCACTCCCATGGGTGTAGAGGGGCATGTGGTGGTGCATTCTGGACTTTCTGGCATCCTGAGCAGCTCTTGGTCAGGTCCTCGATTTGTTTATCGATTCCCGGCCACCACACATAAGCCCTGGCAAGGCTTTTCATTTTTACCCCTCCCAGATGAACCTCATGAAGCTCATTGAGCACTCTATTCCTTAACTTGGGTGGAATTACCACTCGGGATCCACACGTCAAGGTCCCCGGCACACTGACAGCTGTTCTCTTCTTGTTGAGAATGCTGGCAACAGTGAGTCGCCATGTGCTGGCCATCCCTTCACTGTCAAATCAAAAACCCGAGACAGCGTCGGGTCATTTCAGGTCTCCTTTTCTATACGAGCGTTAGTTACCGGTAGGTATCCAACTATAGTCGAATGAAATATTTCGACAGGATCCACTACTGCTGCTTCCTCCGCAGTAGGCAGTGGCAGGCGTGATAGCCCATCAGCATTTCCATGCTGTTTCGTGCCCTTATATTCAATCTCATAGTGGTGCACCCCTAGAAAGAGTGACCATCTTTGTAGTCGTTGCGCAGTCATCACCGAAACGCCCTTCTTCAGAATTTCTGCCCGTGCAGATAGTGATTGAACTTTTTCACTCCCCACACTAGGCTGAGGGCCTCCCTGTCAATCTGGGCATAGATACGATCGGCTGAGGTTAGTGATCGTGACGCAGAGGCTATTGACCTCTCTGAGCCGTCCGAGAATTTGTGCGACAGCACCGCTCCAATGCCACAGGGTGATGCATCACACGCCAACCGAATTGGTGGTGCTGGGTTGAAATGGGCCAATACCTCTTTCGATATGATTAGTGTTTTACTCTTCTGGAAAGCTCGTTTACATTCATCACTCCACTTCCATGGCACTCCAGCTTGCAGTAGGGTATTCAGTGGGTGTAGTATTGTAGACAAATTTGGCAAGAACTTATGGTAGTAGTTTACCAGCCCGAGGAACGACCTCAGTTGTGACACATTTTCCGGCGCTGGAGCCTTGACTACTGCCTCAATTTTTTCTGGGGACTTATGTAACCCCTCTTTATCGATAACGTGGCCACAATACGAGATATGTTTTTTTTAAAACTCGCATTTGGGGCGATTAGCTCGGAGCCCATATTCCTTCAATCTAGTGAGCACCTGCTCCAGGTTGGTGAGGTGATCACTGTCATTTTCGCCCGTGACCAGGATGTCGTCCAAATAACACTGGGTCCCTGGGATCCCTTGCAGGACTTGTTCCATTGCCCTTTGCCAAATAGCCGGAGCTGATGCTACCCCGAATACCAGCCGGTTGTATTGGTAGAGACCTTTATGGGTGTTGATTGTGAGGTATTTTTTTGATGCTTCTTCTACCTCCATTTGCAGATACGCCTGGGCCAGATCAATCTTAGTGATGCGTTTCCCTGCAGATAGCGAGGCAAAAATATCTTCAATCCGCAGAGGTGGATATTGCACGGTGTGAAGGATTGGGTTCACTGTTACCTTAAAGTCCCCACAGATGCGAACCTTCCTTGGTTCCCCAGGCGTGCTGCTCAACGGCTTTTTCATCGCAGGGACGATGGGTGTAGCCCACTCGATCCTGTCTACCTTGGACAGTGCTCCTGAATGTTCCAAACTCTCCAGCTCTGCTTTGACAGCTGGGCGGATCACATAAGGTACCGGTCTGGCGGTAAAAAAATTTGGGCTTGCGTTTTCTTCGATTTTAATTGTTGCTATCATGCCTTTCAGTGTTCCGAGTCCTTGCTGGAACACTTCTTGCACGTCGGTTAGGATCTTTGACAGTCGGCCAGGTGTGACGTCGTCATCCTTTTTGGCAGCCACAGTCAGTGTTTGTATGGAATGCCAATCCAGCTGTATTTTCTGGATCCATTCACGTCCCAGTAATGGTGGTCCTCCATCTTGCAATACATACAGGTCTCGTTTTGGTGTTTCATTACTGTTATCTATAACGGTCACCCTTATTTTTCCTTTGGGGTAGACTTTTTGCCCCGAGTACATCTTCAAAATAATTTTTGTGTCTCTCAAGGGTATGTGTGAGAATAGCCGCTCATAGTCTCATCGGTTTATGACTGTTAGGGCTGATCCTGTGTCCAATTCCATTTTTACCTGGACGCCTGCTATCTTGAGAGTGACCCAAATGGTTCGGTGATCTTCCGTTTTGATCACATTATGCAGTTTCAGACAACTCAGCTCCCAGTTTTCGGAGTCGGTATCACTCTTTTGTTCAGCTGAACTATTCTCCGTCACCTTATGTACCTTCTTGTACTTTTCTTTTGGAGATTTCTTATTGCTGGTTTTCTTTCCTGACCTGCAGACTCGTGCTATTTGTCCTACTTTTCCACAATGTCTGCACACTTTGTCTTTGAACCAGCAATCATTGTGGTCGTGTGTTGTTCTGCCGCAGCGATAGCACTTCTCTGTTCTGTATGACATTTCGTTTGTGCCATATTCTTGCGGTCTATGTTGTATCCCTGCAGCGCCCCGTGCTGCTGCTTCATATGATACCACAATGCTGAAAGCCTTGTCCAGCGTAAGGTCCTTTTCAGATAAAAGCCGTTTCTAGGTTCCTTCACTTTGAAGCCCACACACAAACTTGTCCCTTAAGGTATCTGCCAGTCCCGTTCCAAACTGGCAGTATTTTGATAGTTTGTGCAGTTCTGTTAAATATTCAGCATTGCTTTCATCCTTATGCTGGTTCCATTTGTGAAACTTGAATCTTTCTGCTATCAGCAGCGGTGTGGGGTTTAAATGTTCTTGTAGTATCGTCACTATGTCTCCAAAACTCTTTTCCACTGGCGTCGCTGGGGTTACTAGATTTCGTAATAAGCCATATGTCTTTGCACCCGTTAAATTTAACAGTACCGGCACTTTCTTGTCATCTGACACCTCATTTGCCTTGCAGTATAGCTCTGTTCGTTCGACATATGTAGTCCAATCTTTGACTTCATTGTCAAATGCGGTGATACTGCCACTCTTCGGCATTTTGGATGTAGTTAAACTGGCTTAAAATAGTGTCTCCCGCGCTTTCCTTCCTCCCCCACTGCTGCCAATGTGGCTATCGGCGGTCCTCGTGGCAATGGCGGCGCCCTGTACGTTTTGCGCGCTTCTCCTGCGCTGCTGCCAATGCCACTCTCGGCGGTCCTCGTGGCAATGGCGGCACCTCGCGGGTTTCTGCGCGTCTCTCTCCCTCTCCTCGACGCTGCTCAGACCCTGAACACCAGCTGCATCCTGTGTGCTCTGCCCTCTCTCTCTCTCCCTCTCCCATCGACGCTGCTCGGCCCTTTGCTGTGCCACTCGGTCGGGCTCTAGCCTACCACTGTCTGGGAAGGGTCTGCGCACTACCTGTTGCCAGCCCGTTTTGCTGGACCACCGTGACTGGAACGCCAAGGCTGGATCTCAACAGCCTCCCCCGCAATTCTCGAGCCTCTGCTGGATGACTGGGCGCTTGCCCGTGGTCGACGCCCGTGTCTCTGGCCTTGACCTCCAATCTACTGGTCTCCAGGAATGAATCCCTGGGAGGTGATGCAAAGTTGCAGGTAGGATCGAAATTGCCTCGTTGCCAATGTTGTGTCCGTCAGTAGTAAGACACAGACTGCAGGAGAACGGTACAACAGGTGTTTACTCAACGTGGCTCACTCTGGAACTGAACTGTACAGATTACTACTCAGTGCTATATACAGGTGTGGTCACTGCTGGTACTAAAGTATACATGAGCTGTGAAAAGTAGTTCCCTCCTTAAAGGTATATACATTACAGGGGGAGAGTATGAAATGCAAACTGGGGAGAGAGAGAAAGGCAAACTCGGGGGAGAGAGAGAAACACAACCTGGGGAGGCAGAGAAACACAAACAGGAGAGAGAGAGAAACACAAACTTTAGAGAGAGAAAGAAAGAGAAACACAAATTGGGGAGAGAGAGACACACAAAAACTGTGGAGAGAGAGAAAGACAACCTGTGTAGAGAGAGAGAGAAACACACACTGGGGAGAGAGAGAGAAACACAACCTGATGAGAGAGAGAGAGATACACAAATTGGGGAGAAAGAGAGAAACAAAAACTGTGGAGAGAGAGAAACACAACCTGTGTAGAGAGAGAGAGAAACACACACTGGGGAGAGAGAGAGAAACACACACTGGGGAGAGAGAGAGATACACAAATTGGGGAGAGAGTGAGAGAAACAAAAACTGTGGAGAGAGAGAAAGACAACCTGTGGAGAGAGAGAGAGAAACATAAACTGCGGAGAGAGAGAGAGAAAGAAACACAAACTGGGGAGAAAGAGATGCACTGACTGAGGGGAGAGAGAGAAACACAATCTGGGGAAAGAGAGAGAGAAACATAAACTGGAGAGAGAGAGAAACACAAATTGGGAGAGAGAGAAACACAAACTGGGAGAGAGAGAGAGAGAGAGAGAGAAACACAAACTGCGGTGAGAAAGAGAAACAAAAACTAGGGAGAGAGAGAAATGCAAACTTGGGAGAGAGAGAGAGAAACACAAACTGGGGAGAGAGTGAAACACAAACCAGGGAGACAGAGAAACACTAATCAGGGAGAAAGAGAAAAACAAAATGGGTGAGTGAGAGACAGACAGATACACACACTGCAGAGAGAGAGAGAAACACAAACTGGAGAGAGAGAGAAACAAAACCAGGGAGACATAGAAACACTAATCAGGGAGAAGGAGACACACAAAATGGACGAGCGAGAGACAGACAGATACACACACTGCAGAGAGAGAGAGAAACACAAACTGGGGAGAAAGAGAAGCACCAACTGAGGGGAGAGAGAGAAACACAATCTGGGGAGAGAGAAAAAACACATAACGTGGAGAAGCAGAAACACATACTGGGTGAGTGAGACAGACAGATACACATACTGGGGAGAGAGAGAAACCCAAACTGAGGAGAGAGAGAGATACACAAATTGGGGGGAAGAGAGAAACACAAACTAGGGAGAGAGAGAGAAACAAAAACTGGGGAGAGGGAGAGAAACAAAAACTGTGGAGAGAGAGAAACACAAATTGGGGAGAGAAACACAAACGGGAGAAAGAGAAACACAAACTGGGGAGAGAGAGAAACACAAACTGGGGAGAGAGAGAGAAACACAAATTGGGGAAGAGAGAGAAACATAAACTGGGGAGAGAGAACAAGAAACACAAACTGGGGAGAGAGAGAAACACAAACTGGGGAGAAAGAGAGAGAAACACAAACTGGGGAGAGAGAGAGAGAGAGAGAAGCACAAACTGGGGGAGGGAGAAAAATGCAAGCTTGGAAGGGAGAGAGAAAGAAAGAGAAACACAAACTGGGGAGAGAGAGACACACAAAAACTGTGGAGATAGAGAAACACAACCTGTGTAGAGAGAGAGAGAAACACACACTGGGGAGAGAGAGAGAAACACAAACTGAGGAGAGAGAGAGAGAGAAACACAAATTGGGGAGAGAGAGAGAGAGAAATAGAAACTGGGGAGAGAGAAACACAAACTGCGGATAGAAAGAGAAACACAAACTGGGGAGAGAGACAGAAACACAAACTGTGGATAAAGAGAGAGAAACACAAACTGGGGGAGAGAGAAAAATGCAAACTTAGGAGGGCGAGAGAAACACAAACAGGAGAGAGAGAGAAACACATATTTGGAGAGAAAAAGAAAGAGATTCACAAATTGGGGAGAGAGAGAGAGAAAAAGAAACTGGGGAGAGAGAAACAAAAACTGTGGAGAGAGGGAAAGACAACCTGTGGAGAGAGGGATACACAAATTGGGGAGAGAGAGAGACAAACAGAAACTGGGGAGAGAAAGAGAGAGAGAAAAACAAACTGGGGAGAAAGAGATACACTAACTGAGGAGAGCGAAACACAATCTGGGGGAAGAGAGGGAGAAACACAAACTGGGGGAGAGTGAGAAACACAAACTGGGGAGAGTAAGGGAAACAAAAACTGGGGAGAGAGAGAAATGCAAACTTGGGAGAGAGAGAGAGAAACACAAACTGGGGAGAGAGTGAAACACAAACTCAGCGAGAGAGAGAGAAACACAAACTGGGAGAGAGAAACACAAACTGGGGGTGAGTGAGAAACACAAACTGGGGAGAGTAAGAGAAAAAAATACTGGGGAGAGAGAGAAATGCAAACTTGGGAGAGAGAGAGAGAAACACAAACTGGGGAGAGAGAGAAACACAAACTGGGGAAGAGAGAGAAAAACACAAACTGGGGAGAGAGAGAGAAACACAAACTGGGGCAGAGAGATACACTAACTGAGGAGAGAGAGAGAAACACAAACTGGGGAGAGAGTGATACACAAACTCGGAGAGAGAGAGAGAGAAACACAAACTGGGAGAGAGAAACACAAACTGGGGGAGAGTGAGAAACACAAACTGGGGAGAGTAAGAGAAACAAAAACTGGGGAGAGAGAGAAATGCAAACTTGGGAGAGAGAGAGAGAAACACAAACTGGGGAGAGCGAGAAACACAAACTGGGGAAGAGAGAGAGAAACACAAACTGGGGAGAGAGAGAGAAACACACACTGGGGAGAGAGAGAGAGAAACACAAACTGGGGAGAGAGGCAGAAACAAAAACTGGGGATAAAGAGAGAGAAACCCAAACTGGGGGAGAGAGAGAAACAAAAACTGGGGAGAGAGAAAAATGCAAACTGGGGAGAGAGAGAGAAACACAATCTGGGGAGAGAGAGAAAGAAACACAAACTGGGGGGAGAGAGAAACACAAACTGAGGAGAGAGAGAGAAACACAATCTGGGGAGAGAGAAAGAAACACAAACTGGGGGGAGAGAGAAACACAAACTGAGGAGAGAGAGAGAAACACAAACTGGGGAGAGAGAGAGAAACACAATCTGGGGAGAGAGAGAAAGAAAGACAAACTGGGGAGAGAGAGAAACAAAAACTGAGGGGAGAGAGAGAAACACAATCTGGGGAGAGAGAAAGAAACACAAACCGTGGAGAAGCAGAAACACAAACTGGGTGAGTGAGAGACAGACAGATACACATGCTGGGGAGGGAGAGAGATAAACCCAAACTGAGAATGAGAGAAAGATACACAAATTGGGGAGAGAGAGAGAAACACAAACTGCGGAGAGAGAGAGTAACAAAAACTGGAGAGAGAGAGAAATGCAAACTGAGGAGAGAGAGAGTAACACAAACTGGGGGGAGAGAGAAACACAAACAGGAGAGAGAGAAACACAAACTGGGGAGAGAGAGAAACACAAACTGGGGAGAGAAACACAAACTGGGAAAGAGAGAGAAACAAACACTGGGAGAGAAAGAGAAACACAAACTGGGGAGAGAGAGAAACACAAACTGGGGAGAGAGAGAGAGAAACACAAACTGGGGGGAGAGGGAGAGAAGCACAAACTGGGGAGAGAGAGAGAGAAACACAAACTGGGGAGAGAGACAGAAACAGAAACTGAGGATAAAGAGAGAGAAACACAAACTGGGGAGAGAGAGAGAAAGAAACACTGGGGTAGAGAGAAAAATGCAAACTGGGGAGAGAGAGAAAGGCAAATTGGGGTGAGAGAGAGAAACACAACCTGGGGAGGCAGAGAAACACAAACAGGAGAGAGAGAGAAACACAAACTTTAGAGAGAGAAAGAAAGAGAAACACAAACTGGGGAGAGAGAGACACCCAAAATCTGTGGAGAGAGAGAATCACAACCTGTGTAGAGAGAGAGAGAAACACACACTAGGGAGAGAGAGAGAAACACAAACTGAGGAGAAAGAGAGAGATACACAAATTGGGGAGAGAGAGAGAGAGATACACAAATTGGGGGGAGAGAGAGAGAGATACACAAATTGGGGAGAGAGTGAGAGAAACAAAAACTGTGGAGAGAGAGAAAGACAACCTGTGGAGAGAGGGAGAGAAACGCAAACTGCAGAGAGAACGAAAGAGAGAAACACAAACTGGGGTACAGAGAAAAATGCAAACTTGGGAGGGAGAGAGAAACACAAACTGGGGAGGCAGAGAAACACAAACAGGAGAGAGCGAGAAACACAAACTTTGGAGAGAGACAGAAAGGGAAACACAAACTGGGGAGAGAGAGAGAAACAAAAACTGTGGAGAGAGAGAAACACAACCTGTGTAGAGAGAGAGAGAAACACACACTGGGGAGAGAGAGAGAAACACAAATTGAGGAGAGAGAGAGAGAGATACACAAATTGGGGAGAGAGAGAGAGAGATACACAAATTGGGGAGAGAGTGAGAGAAACAATAACTGTGGAGAGAGAGAAAGACAACCTGTGGAGAGAGGGAGAGAAACAAAAACTGCGGAGAGAAAGAGAGAAAGAAACACAAACTGGGGAGAAAGAGATGCACTAACTGAGGAGAGAGAGAGAAACACAATCTGGGGAAAGAGAGAGAGAAACACAAACTGGGGAGAAAGAGATGCACTAACTGAGGAGAGAGAGAGAAACACAATCTGGGGAAAGAGAGAGAGAAACACAAACTGGAGAGAGAGAGAAACACAAATTGGGAGAGAAACACAAACTTGGAGAGAGAGAGAGAGAAACACAAACTGGGAGAGAGAGAGAGAAACACAAACTGGGGGGATAGAGAGAAACACAAACTGGGTAGAGTAAGAGAAACAAAAATGGGGGAGAGAGAGAAATGCAAACTTGGGATAGAGAGAGAGAAACACAAACTGGGGAGAGAGAGAAACACAAACCAGGGAGACAGAGAAACACTAATCAGGGAGAAAGACAAACACAAAATGGGTGAGCGAGAGACAGACAGATACACAAACTGCAGAGAGAGAGAGAAACACAAACTGGGGAGAGAAAGATAGAGAAAAACACAAACTGGGGAGAAAGAGAAACACCAACTGAGGAGAGAGAGAGAAACACAATCTGGGGAGAGAGAAAGAAACACAAAACGTGGAGAAGCAGAAACACAAACTGGGTGAGTGAGAGACAGACAGATACATATACTGGGGAGAGAGAGAAACCCAAACTGAGGAGATAGAGAGATACACAAATTGGGGGGAGAGAGAGAAACACAAACTAGGGAGAGAGAGAGAAACAAAAAGTGGGGAGAGGGAGAGAAACAAAAACTATGGAGAGAGAGAAACACAAACTGGGGAGAGAGAGAGAAACACAAACAGGAGAGAGAAAAACACAAACTGGGGAGAGAGAGAGAAACACAAACTGGAGAGAGAGAGAAACACAAACTGGGGAAGAGAGAAACACAAACTGGGGAGAGAGAACAAGAAACACAAACTGGGGAGAGAGGGAAACACAAACTGGGGGAAAGAGAGAAACAACACTGGGGGAGGGAGAGAAACACAAACTGGGGAGAGAGAGAGAGAAACACAAAC
Source organism: Somniosus microcephalus (assembly GCF_052327205.1). Taxonomy (NCBI): domain Eukaryota; kingdom Metazoa; phylum Chordata; class Chondrichthyes; order Squaliformes; family Somniosidae; genus Somniosus; species Somniosus microcephalus. The sequence goes on along the minus strand of NC_140996.1, from coordinate 75,959,304 downwards.
TGGGAGAGGGAGAGAAACACAAACTGGGGAGAGAGACAGAAACACAAACTGAGGATAAAGAGGGAGAAACACAAACTGGGGGAGAGAGAAAAATGCAAACTTGGGAGGGAGAGAGAAACACAAACTGGGGAGGCAGAGAAACACAAACAGGAGAGAGAGAGAGACACAAAAACTGTGGAGAGGGAGCAACACAACCTGTGTAGAGAGAGAGAGAAACACACACTGGGGATAGAGAGAGAAACACAAACTGAGGAGAGAGAGAGAGATACACAAATTGGGGGGAGGGAGAGAGAGAAACAGATACTGGGGAGAGAGAAACAAAAAATGTGGTTGAGAGAGAAAGACAACCTGTGGAGAGAGAGAGAGAAACCCAAACTGCGGAGAGAAAGAGAAACACAAACTGGGGAGAGAGAGAGAAACACAAACTGTGCATAAAGAGAGAGAAACACAAACTGGGGGAGAGAGAAAAATGCAAACTTGGGAGGGAGAGAGAAACACAAACTGGGGAGGCAGAGAAACACAAACAGGAGAGAGAGAGAAACACATATTTGGAGAGAGAAAGAAAGAGATACACAAATTGGGGCACGAGAGAGAAAAAGAAACTGGGGAGAGAGAAACTAAAACTGTGGAGAAATGGAAAGACAACCTGTGGAGAGAGAGATACAGAAATTGGAGAGAGAGAGAGAGAGAAACAGAAACTGGGAAGTGAGAAACAAAGCCTGTGGAGAGAGAGAAAGACAACCTGTGGAGAGAGAGAGAGAAACCCAAACTGCGGAGAGAAAGAGAGAGAGAAACACAAACTGGGGAGAAAGAGATACACTAACTGAGGAGAGAGAGAGAAACATAATCTGGGGAAAGAGAGGGAGAAACACAAACTGGGGAGAGAGAGAAACACAAACCAGGGAGACAGAGAAACACTAATCAGGGAGAAAGAGAAACACAAAATGAGTGAGCAAGAGACAGACTGATACACACACTGGGGAGAGAGAGAGAAACACAAACTGGGGAGAGAGAGAGAAAAAAAACTGTGGAGAGTGAGAAACGCAACCTGTGAAGAGAGAGAGATAGAAACACAAACTGGGGAGAGAAATAGAAACACAAACTGAGGAGAAAGGGGAACACAAACTCAGGAGAGGGAGAGAAAGTCAATCTGGGGAGAAAGAGAAACACAATCTGGGGAGAGAGAGAGAGCAACACAAATGGAGGAGAGAGAGATACACAAATTGGGGAGAGAGAGATAAACACAAACTGGGGAGAGAGAGAGAAACACAAACTGGGGAGAGAGAGAAACACAAATTGAGGAGAGAGAGAGAATCACAAACTGGGGAGGGAGAGAGAGAAACACAAATCAGTGTGAAAGAGAAACACAAACTGGGAAGAGAGAGGAACACAAACAGGAGAGAGTGAAACACAAACTGGGGAGAGAGAGAGAAACACAAATGGGGAGAGAGAGAAACACAAACTGGGGAGAGCGAGAGAGAGAAACACAAACTGGGGAGAGAGAGAGATAAACAAACTGTGGAGAGAGACAGAAATACAAACTGGGGATAAAGAGAGAGAAACACAAACTGTGGGAGACAGAGAATAAAAACTGGGGAGAGAAAAAAATGCAATCTGGGGAGAGAGAGAAACATAAACTTTGGAGAGAGAAGAAAGAGAAACACAAACTGGGGAGAGAGAGGGAAACAAATATTGTGGAGGGAGATAAACACAACCTGTGTAGAGAGAGAGAGAAATACAAACTGGGGAGAGAAAGAGAGAGAGAGAAACACAAACTGGGGAGAGAAAGAAAGAGAGAGAAACACAAACACGGGGGAGAGAGAGGAACAAAAACTGGGGGGAGAGAGATATACAATTTGGGGAGAGAGAGAGAGAAACACAAACAGGGGCGAGAGAGAGAAACAAAAACTGTGGAGAGAGAGAAACACAACCTGTGGAGAGAGAGAGAGACACACAAACAGGGGAGAGAAAGAGAAACACACACTGGGGAGAGAGAGAGAGAAATACAAACTGGGAGAGAGAGCGAGAGAGAAACACAAACTGTGGAGCGAGAGAGAAACAAGAACTGTGGAGAGAGAGAAACACAACCTGTGGAGAGAGAGAGAGAAACACAAACTGGGGAGAGAGTGAGCGAGAAAAACAAACTGGGGAGAGAGAGAAACACAAACTGGTGAGAGAGAGAGAAACACAAACTGGGGAGTGAGAAACACAAACTGGGGAGAGAGAGAAACACAAACTGGGGAGAGAGAGAAACACAAACTGGGGACAGAGAGAAACACAAACTGGGGAGAGAGATGCACACAAATCAGGAAGAGAGAGAGAAACACAAACTGGGATAGAGAGAGAGAGAAACACAAACTAGGAGAGAGAGCGAGAGAAACACAAACTGCGGAGAGAGAGAAACACAAACTGGGAGAGAGAGAGAGAGACACACAAACTGGGAGAGAGAGAGAGAGAGAAACACAAACTGGGGACAGAGAGGAAAACAAACTGGGGAGAGAGAGATGTACACAAATCAGGAAGAGAGAGAGAAACACAAACTGGGGAGAGAGAGAGAAACACAAATTGGAGAGAGGGAAACACAAACAGAAGAGAGGGAAACACAAACTGGGAGAGAGAGAGAGTAACACAAACTGTGAGAGAGAGAGAGAAACAGAAACTGGGGTGAGTGAGAGCGAGAAACACATACGGGGAGAGAGAGAAACACAAACTGGGGAGAGAGAGAAGCACACAAATCAGTAAGAGAGAGAGAAACACAAACTGGGAGAGAGAGAGAGAGAAACACAAACTAGGAGAGAGAGAGAGAAAAACACAAACTGCAGAGAGAGAGAAACACAAACTGGGAGAGAGAGAGAGAGAAACACAAACTGGGGACAGAGAGGAACACAAACTGGGGAGAGAGAAATGTACACAAATCAGGAAGAGAGAGAGAAACACAAACTGGGGAGAGAGAGAGAAACACAAATAGGAGAGAGGGAAACACAAACAGGAGAGAGGGAAACACAAACTGGGAGAGAGAGAGAAACACAAACTGTGAGAGAGAGAGAGAAACAGAAACTGGGGTGAGAGAGAGCGAGAAACACACACAGGGGAGAGAGAGAAACACAAACTAGTGAGAGAGAGAGAAACACAAACTGGGGAGAGAGAGAAACACAAACTGGTGAGAGAGAGAGAAACACAAACTAGGGAGAGAGAAACACAAACTGTGGAGAGAGAGAGAGATACACAAACTGGGAGAGAGAGAGAAACACAAACTGGGGAGAGAGAGAAAAACAAACTGGGGTGAGAGAGAGAGAGATACACAAACTGGGAGAGAGAGAGAGATACACAAAGTGGGAGAGAGAGAGAGAAACACAAATTGGGAGAGAGACAGAAACACTAATCAGGGAGAGAGAGAGAAACACAAACTGGGAGAGAGAGAGAAACACAAATAGGAGCGAGAAAAACACAAACTGGGAGAGAACAAGAAACACAAACAGGAGAGAGAGAAACACAAACAGGAGAGAGAGAAACACAAACTGGAAGAGAGAGAAACACAAACTGGGAGAGAGAGAAGCACACAAATCAGTAAGAGAGAGAGAAACACAAACTGGGAGAGAGAGAGAGAGAGAAACACAAACTAGGAGAGAGAGAGAGAAAAACACAAACTGCAGAGAGAGAGAAACACAAACTGGGAGAGAGAGAGAAACACAAACAGGAGAGAGACAGAAACAGAAATTTTGGAGAGAGAGATTTACAAACTGAGGGTAGAGAGAGACACAAACTGATAAGAAGGAGAAGCACAAACAGGAGAGAGGGAGAGAGAGAAACAGAAATTTTAAGAGAGAGAAACACAAACCGGAGAGAGAGAGAGAGGAATACATGCTGGGCAAGCAAGAGAGAGAGAGAAACACAAACAGGGGAGAGGGAGAGAGAAACACAAACAGGGGGAGAGAGAGAGATAGAAACACAAATTATGGGAGAGAGAGAGAAAGAAACACAAACTGGGGAGAGAGAGAAACAAAAACTGGGGAGAGAGAGAATCACAAACTGGGGAGAGAGAGAAAAACAAACTGGGATGAGAGAAAGTGAGAAACACAAACTTAGGAGAGAGAGAAAGAAATACAAACTGGGGAGAGAGAGAAACACAAACTGGGGAGAGAGAGAGAAACACAAACTGGGGGGAGAGAGAGAGAGCGAGAAACACAAATTATGGGAGAGAGAGAGAAACACAAACTGTGGAGAGAGAGAGAAAGAAACACAAACTGGGGAGAGAGAGAGAAACAAAAACTGGGAGAGAGAGAAACATAGACTGGGGAGAGAGAGAAACACAAACTGGGGAGAGAGAGAATCACAAACTGGGGAGAGAGAGAGAGAAACACAAACTGGGGAGAGAGAAAGAAACACAAACTGGGGGAGAGAGAGAGAGAAACACAAATTGGGGAGAGAGTGAAACACAAACTGGGGAGAGAGAGAAACACAAACTGTGGAACGAGAGAGAAACACAAACTGCAGAGAGAGAGAAATACAAACTGGGAGAGAGAGAAACACAAACTGGGGAGAGTGAGAAACACAAACTGGGGAGAGAGAGAGATACACAAACTGGGGAGAGAGAGAAAGAAACACAAACCAGCGAGAGAGAGAGAAACACAAACTGGGTAGAGAGAGAAAGAAACACAAACTCGGGAGAGCGAGAGTGAAACACAAACTGGGGAGAGAGAGAAACACAACCTGGGGAGGGAGAAAATGAAACACAAACCGGGGAGACAGAAAACACCAGCAGGAGAGAGAGAGTGACAGAGAGAGACACAAATTGGGGAGAGAGAGAGAGAAACATAATCCGAGGAGAGAGAGAGAGAAATACAAACTGGAGAGAGAGAGAAACACAAACCAGTGAGAGAGAGAAACACAAACCAGTGAGAGAGAGAAACACAAACCAGTGAGAGAGAGAAACACAAATTGGGGGGAGAGAGAGTGAATCACAAACAGAAACAGTGCAGAAAAAAATTAAACAGGCAATGTTGAAGGCACTTTTTCTAAATGCATGTAGCATTCGCAACAATGTGTATGAATTAATGGCACTAATAGAAATAAATGGCTATGATGTAATTGCCATTACAGAGACATGGTTGCAGGGTAACCAAAGCTGGGAAATGAATGTTCCAGAGTACTCAACATTTAAGAAGGACAGACAAAAAGGAAAAGGAGGTGGCATAGCGCTGTTAATAAGGGACAAAATCGGTACGGTAGAGATAAAAGATCTTGGCTTGGCAGACCATGATGTAGAACTGGAATCAGTTTGGGCGGGGCTAAGTAACAGCAAAGGGCGGAAAACATTGGTGGGAGTTGTGTATAGGCCACCAAACAGTAATGGTAATGTAGGGCACAGCATCAATCAAGAGATTGGAAGTGCATGTAACTTGGGCAATATGGTAATCATGGGGGACTTTAATCTACATAGTGACTGGGCAAATCAAATGACCAATAATGGTATGGCGGACGAATTCTTGGAAGGCATGCTAGATGGTTTCCTGGATCAGTATGTGGAGGAACCAACCAGGGAACAGGCTATTCTGAATCTGGTACTGTGTAATGAGAAAGGGCTAATCAATAATCTTGTGACAAAGGAGCTTTTAGGGACAAGTGACCATAATATGATTGAATTTTACATTAAGTTTGAGAGTGATGTAATCCAATCTGAAACTAAGGTCTTCAATCTAAACAGAGGAAACTACAAGGGTATGAGGGACAAGTTGGCCATGGTAGATTTGGAGACTACACTAAAGGTGTACATACAATGGCTAACATTCAAGGAAATAATGCATAATTTGCAACAAACATATATTCCTCTAGGGCATAAAAATCGAAAAGGAAAAGTGACGGTGGCATAGTGGTTAGCACTGTTGCCTCACAGCGCCAGGGACCCGGGTTCGAATCAGGCCTCGGGTGACTGTCTGTGTGGAGTTTGCACATCCTCCCTGTGTTTGCGTGGGTTTTCTCCGGGTGCTCCGGTTTCCTCCCACAGTCCAAAGATGTGCGGGTTAGGTTGATTGGCTGTGATAAATTGACCCTTAGTGTTAGGGGGATTAAATACGTGGGGTTACGGGGATAGGGTGGGATATGTATTGGTGTAGGGGTTACCGGGATCGGGTGGGATATGTGTCAGTGCAGGCTCGATGGGCCGAAATGGCCTCTATCTGCACTGTGGGGTTTCTGTGATTCTGTGATTCTGTGATTCTGTGATCCAACCATGGCTAACAAAATAAATTAAAGCCAGTATTTGTCAAAGGAGGAAGCTTATAAAGTTGCCAGAAAAAGCGGTGAGCCTGAGGATTGGGATCTTTCTGGAAATCAGCAAAGGGGGAACAAAGAAATTGATAAAGAAAGGGAAAATGGAATATGAGCAGAAACTAGTGAAAATTATAAAAACGGATTGTAAAAGCTTCTATAGGTATGTGAATAGGAAGACTGACAAAGCTAAATGTAGGCCCTTTACAGTCAGAGATGGGAGAATTTATAATGGGGAATGAGGTAATGGCAATGAAATTAAATAAATACTTTGTTTGTGTCTTCACGGAGGAAGACACAAAAAACCTCCCAGAAATACAAGAAAACCAAGGGCGTGATGAGAATGAGGAACTTAAAGAAATTATTATTTGTAAAAAAACAGCACTAGCAAAATTAATGGGACTAAAAGTCGACAAATACCAAGGACCGGATGACCTATATCCTAGGGTTTTGAAAGAGGTGGCCATTGGAATAGTGGACGCATTGGTTGTCATCTTCCACAATTTTACAAATTCTGGAACGGTTCCTGCAGATTGGAGGATAGCAAATGCAACCCCACTATTTAAGAAAGGAGGGAGAGAGAAAACGGGGAACTACAGACCTGTTAGCCTCACATCAGTAGTTGGGAAAATGCTGGAATCTATTATAAAAGATGCAATAACTGGGCACTTAGAGGGAAAAATTCAGTATCGCCCCGTTTGGGGCGCTAGTATTGGCGGTGCGCAAAGTTTAGTGCCAGGCGCAATTTATCGCCACCTCGAGCAATATTGGGTAGCTGTGCCCCTGAAGGTGATTGCATCGCTAAATTAGGCGCTGCACGATAGTCTTAAGGCGCTAACCCGGCGGCACGACGCAATTTCTCCGCGGGCGCAGCGCAGGTGCTGTCAATTATCGATTTCAGCCAGACACACTGGCGCCGGCCAGCTCTTAAAGGGGCAGATCGATTATCATCTCCAGCCGCACTCTGCGCCTCGTAGGCCTCAAACTCGGCGATAACATACCTGTGGCGTCGACAACTGCATCAATATGGAGAGGACCAGGGAGAGAGCGCAGCGCTTCAGCGAGGGGGAATTAGATGCTCTGGTTGGCACGGTGGAGCGCAGGCGATCTGTGCTGTACCCAGAAAATAGCAGGAGGCCTCAGCACAGTGACTACCGCAGAGCTTGGAGGGAGGTTTCCCACAGAGTCACCTCCAGCAGCATGGTTCCCAGGACTCCTGTGCAATGCAGGAAGAAGTTCAATGACCTCACTCGGGTCGTCAGGGTGAGTGCCTTTTTCAGAATCATCTTCATCCCTCCATCTGCACATCACTTTATGGCCAGAGGGTTTGCAAAGCCCCAATGGCCAGCTGTCATCCAGCACCCATGACCCTTTCTGGAAACACACACGCACATTCAGCTCTGTGCATAATGTAAGGGCTAATCGACCATGGGAGGCATGTCATGCCAGATCAGGCTGCAGGTTTCATCACACCCCGTCCTTTCTCTTGCAGGCCAAGCTGGCGAATAATAGAAGGCAACAACATCAGACCGGAGGAGGCCGGCCTCACCTGCAGACACTTACAGACCTGGAGGAGCGGGTCCACCGGATTGTGGCAAGCTGGATGATTGGCCCCATCGCCTCTGGAGATGCCGACCCCATTGTGGACAGCAATGGTGAGGTCATCACCTTTTTGACCTCTCTCCTTCCACTTGTTCCCCACACCAGCATGCTTTTTCACTCTCGAGCCAACTCAGAGCATTGCAGCACTCATGCATCCTTTGCTGCCACCCTGTCCTTTCGTTGAAGCCACTCTTGAACCTCCCTGCTTTCAGATGCTGCATCACCAGCTCGGGAGGCGGGCCCTCAAGCTGCCACTGCGAATGACTCTGGAGGCGATGAGGAGGAGGAAGCCGGACCATCCGTACCACCCTCAGGCGAGCCAGCCCCTGTCCAGACTGGGGAGACGCCTTCCCTGGAGGGGAGCGGGGGGGAATGGTCTGAGGAGGATGTAGCTCCAGGACTCAGCGGCCTGCAGCAACGCGAGGGGGGTAGGGAAGCTCGGAGGCGTCTCCCCAGAGGGCGAGTCGGGCCGCGAGTGCTGCTGCACAGAGCACAGAAGAGGCGCGTGCCCTCGCAGAAATGAGTGCCCAGGCTGGGCTGAGGCACACTGAGCTCATGGCTGCAGTGGCAAGGATGCCCGACTCCATTGAGACACTGGCAAGGAGTGTCCAGGACTTCGGTGAAGCACTGTCACCTGCCACGCAAGTGCTGAGTGCTGCCACGTAGTCAGTGGCTGGTCTCATGCAGACGCAGATTGAGGCCATGCAAGCACTGACTGCTGCCACCCTCACTGGATCGGGCAGGATTCCCCATGGCCCTCGCTGTGCCACAGCAGGCCAGCAATCTGTGCACCAGCCGATTGCTGCGCATGCTGCGGTGCTGCCCTGTCAGAGTGCCAGTGTGTCGGCCGACCAGGGAGCTGCTGTCCGCTCTCAGGATGACAGCATTCCTGATGCCACAACTGGCACTTCTCCACTGCAACTGCCACCACCTGTAGGACAGACTGTTTCCGCCCATGCGGAGTTGGAGCAGTCAGCAGCCGGGCCCTCCAGGCCCAGAGCTGGTCCAGGCCATACCTCAAGGGCATCTGCAGCCTCCCCCAGCCTTGCTGCAGCCACTGGGGTCCCATTACTGTGGAGCTGCAGGGCGGGAAGGGGGCAATTCTGCAAGGGAAGCAGATCACCATCGAGGGGCAAAAAGTAGAAGGTGCTGCTAAATTATGTTATTCAAGGCCGAGGATGCTGGTCTGAATGTTGGTTATGTTTTGGACATTGTCTCTAGGGTGTGAGAGACAGTTATGTGGCAGTCTGTTTGTTTTGCTGTTTGTTTCCATTGCTTTGTCATGCGGGAAGGATACACATTTTGTTAAATAAAGAAGTTTATTTATTCACAATGTCCATGTCTGTTCTTTGCACTAATTTTTGCCTTGACCGGCTTAGGGGTAGCAGAACGGTTCCATTCATGTTCTTGGAATGGCCGAAAGCATTCCCTCAGAGGGGCTTAGAAGCGACTTGCTATAAGCCTCTGACGGATGGCCCTTGCAGTTTGTCCCTCCCTCCCATCTTGGTGCTCCTCCTCCTCCTCCTCCTCCTCCTCTGCTGGTGCTTCAATGTCTGGTGGCATTGGCTGGGTCCTGAGGATTGCCAGGTTATGCAGCATGCAACACACAACCACGAAGTGGGAGACTCGCTCAGGTGAGTACTGAAGGGCTCCTCCGGAATGGTCCAGACAGCGGAACCATTGCTTCAGCACGCCGATTGTGTGCTCAATGATGTTCCTGGTTGCTTGATGGCTCTCATTGTAATGTTCTTCAGCAGGGGTGCTGGGCGAATGGAGCAGGGTCATCAGCCAGGGGCACAGAGGATAACCCTTGTCCCCGAGAAGCCAGCCTCCTGGGTGAGCCGGGGCTTTGAAAAGGTCTGCCACAGAAGTCTGGCACAGGATGAAGGTGTCGTGGCTGCTGCCTGGAAAGTGGGCATTGACAGTGAGTATCAGCTGTCGGTGGTCACAGACCAGCTTCACATTCAAAGAATGGGACCCCTTTCAGTTGCGGAAATACTCCACATTCTCTAGAGGCGCCCACAAAGCCACATGCATGCAGTCAATGGCGCCCTGCACCTTGGGGAAGCCCGCTATACTTGCAAAGCCCTCTGCGTGCTCTCACTGCTTGTCCGGGGTCATTGGGAAGGAGATGTACTGCCGTCTCATTCTAAAGAGTACATTAGGCACTTGACAGATGCAGCAATGCACTGCGAACTGTGAGATGTTGGCAATGTCCCCAGTAGCGGCCTGAAAGGAGCCGCTGTCATAGAAGTTTAGAGCCACAGTGATCTTCACAGCCACCGACAGAGATGTCCTGCACCTTAGTTGAGGCTGCAGATCTGGCTGAAGCAGGTGGCAGTGCTCAGTGACCACCTCCTTACTGAAGCGCAGCCTTCGGAAACACTGCTCCTCCGACATGTTGATATATGAAAACTGTTGGCGGAAAACCCTGGCAGTGTAAGGTCTCGTGTGCCGACGTCTGTAGGCCCTCCTCCGTCTGGCCATGCCTGCCACTCTATCCCTGCATCTCTGTGCCCTGTCAATATGATTGAGAAGGATGACGTTCCCATCCAATGCAGCCCCCATAGTAAGTGCGCAGTGAAAGTTATGCCGGTTGAGAAGCTTACCAACTGCAAAGTAATGTTCAGAAGGCTAAAGTTCCTCAGCCAGCGCTGGCTCACTGCAGAAATGGCTCTCCATTTCTCTCTGAGCAACTCTCTCTCTCTCTCACAGAAGGTGTGGTCCAAAAATGGCTACCACTAACAATCCAGGAAGAGTCCCCTTTAAATAGCGCCCCCCCAGCCCGACAGCAACTGGGAAATGTTCAAGGTAACCTGTACTTATTAGCGCCAGGCGGAACGGAGGGGGGCGCCACTGAATTTCCGGTCCGGGCGCCCCAAGGGCGCTGCACAATGAAACGACATCATGACCTACATGCGCCAGTGAGCGGGCGCAACGGTTTAGTGCCGGCGCTAAATGTCTGCTCAATTTGGGAAGAGGCGCAGGGTTCACTGTGCCCGGGCGCTAGTTGGTTAGCGCCCCACTTCTCGACCTCTTTAGGCGCTAATGGGTGGCGCAACCAATCGAATTTTTCTCCCTTAGAAACTAATAGTAAGATTGGGCAGAGTCAACATGGATTTATGAAAGTGAAATCCTGTTTGACAAACCTATTGGAGTTCTTTGAGGAAGTAACTAGTGGAGTAGACAAAGGGGAACCGGTAGATGTGTATCTGGATTTTCAATTGGCCTTCAATAAGCTCCCACACAAGAGGTTGGTGAACAAAAATACGGCTCATGGAATTGGGGGTAATATACTAGCATGGATTGAGAATTGGTTAACAGACAGAAAACAAAGAGTAGGGATAAACGGGTCTTTTTCAGGGTGGCAGGCTGTGTCTAGTGGGGTACCGCAAGGATCAGTGCTTGGGCCCCAGCTATTCACAATCTATATCAATGATTTGGATGAGGGGACTAAATGTAACATTTCCAAATTTTCTGATGATACAAAGCTAGGTGGCAGTGTCAGTTGCGAAGAGGATGTGAAGAGGCTTCCAGGGGATCTCGACAGGCTCAGTGAGTGGGCGAGAACATGGCAGATGGAATATAATGGGGGCAAATGTGAAGTTATCCACTTTGGTAGAAAAAACAGAAAGGCAGAGTATTTTCTGAATAGTGAAAGATTGGGGAATGCAGATGCTCAAAGGGACCTCGGTCACCTTGTACGTGAGTCACTGAAAGTGAATGGGCAGGTGCAGCAAGCCATTAGGAAGGCAAATGGTATGCTGGCCTTCATTTCAAAAGGATTTGAGTACAGGAGTAAAGAAGTCTTACTCTAATTATATAGGGCTTTGGTGAGACCACACCTGGAGTACTGTGTACAATTTTGGTCTCCTTACCTAAGGAAGAATATATTTGCCATAGAGGGAGTACAACGAAGGTTCGCGAGATTGAATCCTGGGATGGTGGGACTGTCGTATGAGAAGAGATTGAGTAAACTAGGCCTGTATTCTCGAATTCAGAAGAATGAGAGGGGATCTCATTGAAGCATATAAAATTATTACAGTGCTTGAAATGGATGCTGGGAGAATGTTTCCCTTACCTGGGGAGTCTAGAACCAGTGGCCACAGCCTCAAGATAAAGGGTAGGCCATTCAAGGCTGAGATGAGAAGAGATTTCTTCACACAGAGGGTGGTGAATATTTGGAATTCTCCACCCCAAGAGGGCTGTGAAGGCTCAGTCATTGCTTATATTCAAAACAGAAGTCGATAGATTTCTGACTAGTAAAGGCATCAAGGGATATGGCGATAGGGCTGGTGAATGGAGTTGAGCAGGAAGATCAGCCATGATCTCATTGAATGGCGCAGCAGGCTTGAAGGGCCGAAAGGCCTACTCCTGCTCTTATTTCTTATGTTCTTATGAGAGAGAAACACAAACTGGGGAGAAAAAGAAACACAAACAAGGGAGAGAGAAATAGAAACACAAACTGGGGGGAGAGCGAAACACAAACTGGGGAGAGAGACAGACAGAGAAACACAAACTGTGGGGGAGAGACATAGAGAAAAGCAAACTGGGGTGAGAAAGAAACAAAAACTGGAGAGAGAGAGAAATGCAAACTGGGGAGAGAGAGAGAGAAACACAAACTGGGGGGAAAGGGTGAGAGAGAGAGAGAGAGAGAGAGAAACACAAACTGGGGAGAGAGAGAAAGAGACACAAACTGGGGAGAGAGAGAGAAAACCACAAACTGGGGAGAGAGAGAAACACAATCTGGGGGAGAGAGAGAGAAACACAAACTGGGGAGAGAGAGAGATAGAGAAACATAAACTGGGGAGAGAGAGAGAAACACAATCTGGTGAGAGAGAAAGAGAAATAGAAACTGGGGAGAGAGACGGAGAGAAACACAAACTAGGGAGAGAGAGAGAAACGCAAATCAGGGAGAAAGAGATACTCAAACTGGGGAGAGAGAGAGAGAGAGAAACACAAACTGGGGAGAGAGAGAGAGAGAGAGAAACACAAACTGGAGAGAGAGAGAGAGAAACACAAACTGGGGAGAGAGAGAGAGAAACACAATCTGGAGAGAGAGAGAGAAACACAAACTGGAGAGAGAGAGAGAAACATAAATTGGGGAGAGAGAAAGAGAAATAGAAACTGGGGAGAGAGAGGGAGAGAAACACAAACTAGAGAGAGAGAGAGAGAGAAACACAAATTGGGGAGAGAGAGAGAAACACAAATTGGGGAGAGAGAAAGAGAAATAGAAACTGGGGAGAGAGAGGGAGAGAAACACAAGCTAGGGAGAGAGAGAGAGAAACACAAACTGGGGAGAGAGAGGAAAAACACAAACTGGGGAGAGAGAGAGTAATCCAAACTGGGGAGAGAGAGAGCAACGCAAACTGAGGAGAGAGAGAGAGAGAAACACAAACTGGGGAGAGAGAGAAACACAAACTGGGGAGAGAGAGAAACACAAACTGCGGAGAGAGAGAGAGAAACACAAACTGGGGAGAGAGAGAGAAAAACACAAACTGGGGAGACAGAGAGAGAAACACAAACTGGGGAGAGAGAGAGAACCAAAAACTGGGGAGAGAGGGGGAAACACAAATTGGGGAGAGAGAGAAACACAAACTGGGGAGAGAGAGAGAGCAACGCAAACTGGGGAGAGAGAGAGAAAGAAACGCAAACTGGGGAGAGAGTTGGAAACACAAACCGGGGAGAGAGAGAGAGAAACGCAAACTGGGGAGAGAGGAATAGAAACACAAACTGGGGAGAGAGAGAAACAAAAACTGGGGAGAGAGAGAAACACAAATTGGGGAGCAAGAGAAACACAAGCTGGGGAGAGAGAGAGAAACACAAACTGGGGAGAGAGATACACAAACTGGGGAGAGAGAGAAACACAAACTGGGGAGAGAGAGAAACACAATGTGGGGTGAGCGAGAGAAAAACAAACTGGGGAGAGAGAGAAACACAAACTGGGGAGAGAGAGAGCAACGCAAACAGGGGAGAGAGAGAGAGAAATGTAAACTGGGGAGAGTCATAGAGTCATAGAGTTTTACAGCACAGAAAGAGGCCCTTCGGCCCATCGTGTCTGCGCCGCCCATCCATCCCTGTCCAGTCTAATCCCATTTTCCAGCATTTGGTCCATAGCCTTGTATGCAATGGCATTTCAAGTGCTCATCCAAATGCTTCTTGAATGTTGTGAGGGTTCCTGCCTCTACCACCCTTTCAGGCATAGAGTTCCACATTTCAACCACCCTCTGGGTGAAAAAGTTCCTCCTCAAATCCCCTCTAAATCTCCTGCCCCTTACCCTGAATCTATGCCCCCTTGTTATTGACCCCCCTACTAAGGGGAAAAGTTCCTCTTTATCTACCCTATCTATGCCCCTCATCATTTTGTACACCTCAATCAGGTCCCCCCTCAGCCTTCTTTGCTCCAAGGAAAACAACCCCAGCCTGTCCAGCCTCTCTTCATAGCTGAGGCGCTCCATCCCAGGTAACACCCTGGTGAATCTTCTCTGCACCCTCTCCAAAGCAATCACATCCTTCCTATAGTGAGGCGACCAGAACTGCACACAGTACTCCAGCTGTGGCCTCAACAGCGTTTTGTACAGCTCCATCATAACCTCCCTGCTCTTATATTCTATGCCTCGGCTAATGAAGGCAAGTATCCCATATGCCTTTTTAACCACCTTATCTACCTGTTCCGCTGCCTTCAGGGATCTATGTACATGTACACCAAGGTCCCTCTGACCCTCTGTACTTCCTAGGGTCCTACCACTCATTGTGTATTCCCTTGCCTTATTTGTCCGTCCAAAATGCATCACCTCGCACTTTTCAGGGTTAAATTCCATTTGCCACTTTTCCGCCCATCTGACCAACCCGTTTATATCGTCCTGTAGCCTGAGGCTTTCCTGCTCACAATTTACCACCCCACCAATTTTCGTGTCATCTGCGAACTTACTGATCATACCTTTTACATTCTCATCCAAATCATTTATGTAGATCACAAACAACAAGGGACCCAGCACCGATCCCTGAGGTACCCCACTGGACACAGGCTTCCAGTCACAAAAGCAACCTTCGACCATCACCCTCTGCCTCCTGCCACTCAGCCAGTTTAGGATCCAACGCGCCAAGGCACCCTGGATCCCATGGGCTCTTACCTTCTTGACCAGTCTCCTATGCGGGACATTGTCAAAAGCTTTACTGAAGTCCATGTAAACCACATCCACAGCATTTCCCTCATCCACCCCCCTAGTCACCCCCTCGAAAAATTCAATCAGATTTGTCAGACATGATTTACCCTTGACAAAGCCATGCTGACTATCCCTGATTAATCCTTGCCTCTCCAAGTGGAGACTAATTTTGTCCCTCAGAATTTTTTCCAATAATTTCCCTACCACAGATGTTAGGCTCACTGGCCTGTAATTCCCTGGTTTATCCCTGCTACCCTTCTTGAATAATGGTACTACGTTAGCTGTTCTCCAGTCCTCTGGTACATCCCCTGTGGCCAGAGAGGTTCTGAAAATTTGTGTCAGAGCCCCTGCAATCTCCTCCTTTGCCTCCCACAGCAGCCTGGGATACATCTCGTCCGGGCCTGGGGATTTATCCACTTTTTGGCCTGCTAAAACCGCTAGCACCTCCTCCCTCTCGATGCTAATATGTTCAAGTATGTCACAGCCCCCTTGCCCGATTTCTATGTCTGCATCGTCTTTCTCCATAGTGAACACAGATGCAAAAAATTCATTTAAAACCCCGCCTACATCATCTGGCTCTACACACAGATTGCCACTTTGGTCCCTAATGGGCCCTACCCTATCCCTGGTTATCCTCTTGCCCTTAATATACTTATAAAACATCTTAGGATTTTCCTTTATTTTGCTCGCCAGTGTTATTTAATGGCCCCTCCTCGCCCTCCTAATTTCTTTTTTAAGTATGCCCCTGCATTTCTTATACTCCTCTAGGGCTTCTTCCGTCTTTAGTCTTTTGTAACTGCCAAAAGCCCCCCTTTTATTTCTAATGCATTTTTGTATATCCCTTGTCATCCAAGGTTCCCTTTGCTTGTTGGTCCCACCCTTGACCTTTACAGGAACACGTTGGCGTTGTACTCTCTCTATTTCCCTTCTGAAAGTCTCCCACTGTTTTGATGCGGATTTTCCTATAAGTAGCTGCTCCCAGTCCAATTTGGCCAGATCCTGCCTTATCATATTAAAATCGGCCTTCCCCCAATTTAGAACCCTTATTTCCGGGCCGTCTTTGTCTTTTTCCATGACCACCTTAAATCTCACCGAATTGTGGTCACTGTCGCCAAAATGCTCTCCTACTGACACTTCCACCACTTGCCCGGCTACATTCCCCAGAATTAGGTCCAGTACCGCCCCCTCTCTTGTAGGACTTTCTACATGTTGGCTCAAAAAGCTCTCCTGGATGCACTTTAAGAATTCTGCACCCTCTAAGCCTTTCACACTCTGACTATCCCAATTTATATTGGGGAAGTTGAAATCCCCCACTATTATTACCCTATTATTTTCGCACTTTTCTGAGATTTGCCTACATATCTGTTCCTCTATCTCCCCCTGACTGTTTGGGGGCCTATAGTACACTCCCAGCAAAGTGCTTGCCCCCTTTTTGTTTTTAAGTTCTACCCATATGGCCTCATTAGAGGAACCCGCTAATATATCATCCCTCCTTACAGCAGTAATTGACTCCTTAATTAATATTGCAACACCCCCTCCCCTTTTACACCCCCCTCTGTCTCGCCTGAAGATTCTATACCCCAGAATATTGAGCTGCCAGTCCTGACCCTCCCTCAACCATGTCTCCGTGATAGCAACAATATCGTACTCCCATGTGTTCAACAACAACTTCAGTTCATCCACCTTATTTGCAAGACTCCTTGCATTAAAATAAATGCCTTCCAGCCCTGCCATATTCTCTTTTGCCTTCACATATTTGCTTTGCCTTCCCAGCTGACTTGTTTTTCCCTCTGTATTTGGCTGTAAATCACCCCCTACTATAGCTCCACTCTGTACCCCATCCCCCTGCCAAGTTAGTTTAAACCCCCCCCAGCAATGCTAGCAAACCTCCCCACAAGGATATTGGTTCCCCTCTGGTTCAGGTGTAAACCGTCCGACTTGTACAAGTCCCACCTTTCCCAGAAGCAGACCCAGTGATCCAGGAAACTAAAGCCCTCCCCCCTGCACCATCCCTTTAGCCACGCATTCATCTGTTCTATCTTCCTATTCCTACACTTACTAGCACATGGCACTGGGAGTAATCCAGAGATTACAACCCTTGAGGTCCTGCTCTTTAATCCTCCACCTGGCTCCCTAAATTCTTGCTGCAGGACCTCATCCCTCTTTTTACCTATGTCGTTGGTACCAATGTGGACCACGACCACTGGCTGTTCACCCTCCCCCTCCAGAATGCCCTGCAGCCGCTCAGTGACATCCTTGACCCTGGCACCAGGGAGGCAACAAACCATCCTGGATTCATGTCTACGGCCACAGAAACGCCTATCTGTTCCCCTTACTATAGAATCCCCTACCACTATTGCTCTCCCACTCTTTTTCCCCCCTTCCTGGGCAGCAGGAGCACCGCCAGTGCCAGGAAGTTGGCTGCTGCTGCCTTCCCCTGGTGAGTCATCCCCCTCAACAGTATCCAAAGCGGTATACCTGTTTGAAAGGGGGATGTCCACAGGGGTTCCCTGCACTACCTGCCTGCCTTTGTTGCTCCGCCTGATGGTCACCCCCTGTGCTGCCCTACCCTGAGGCGTGAACAACTCGCTAAACGTGCTATCCATGAGCCTCTCAGCATCGCGTATGCTCCAAAATTCATCCACCCGCAGCTCGAGCGCCACAATGCGGTCTACAAGTAGCTGCAGCTGGATGCATTTCCCGCACACATGGTCACCAGGGACACTGGCAGCGTCCCTGATTTCCCACATAGAGCAGGAGGAGCAGAACACGGGTCTGAGCTCTCCTGCCATGCCATGAGAGAGAGAGAGAAACACAAATTGGGCAGCGAGAGAGAGAAACGCAAACTGGGCAGAGAGAGAGAGAAACACAAACTGGGGAAAGAGAGAGAAAAACACAAATTGGGGGAGAGGGGGAAACACAAACTAGGGAGAGAGAGAAACACAAACTGCGGAGAGAGAGATAGAAACACAATCTGGGGAGAGAGAGAGAGAAATGCAAACTGGGGAGAGAGGGAGAGAAACGCAAACTGGGGAGAGAGGGAGAGAAACGCAAACTGGGGAGAGAGAGTAACACAAATTGGGGGAGAGAGAAGCACAAACTGGTGAGAGAGAGAGAGAGAGAGTGAAAAACACAAACGGGGGAGAGAGAGAGAGAGAAACACAAACTGGAGAGAGAGAGTGAGAAACACAAACTGGGGAGAGAGAGAGTAACACAAACTGGGGAGAGAGAGAGCAACGCAAACTGGGGAGAGAGAGAGCGACGCAAACTGAGGAGAGAGAGCGAGAAACACAAACTGGGGAGAGAGAGAAACACAAACTGGGGAGAGAGAGAAACACAAACTGGGGAGAGAGAGAGAAAGAAAAACTGGGGAGAGAGGGGGAAACACAAATTGGGGAGAGAGAGAAACACAAACTGGGGAGAGAGGGAGAGCAATGCAAACTGGGGAGAGAGAGAGAGAGAAACGCAAACTGGGGAGAGAGTTAGAAGCACAAACCGGGGAGAGAGAGAGAGAAATGCAAACTGGGGAGAGAGGAATAGAAACGCAAACTGGGGAGAGAGAGAAACAAAAACTGGGGCGGGAGAGAAACACAATTTGGGGAGCGAGAGAAATACTAGCTGGGGAGAGAGAGAGAGAAACACAAACTGGGGCGAGAGATACACAAACTGGGGAGAGAGAGAAACACAAACTGGGGAGAGAGAGAAACAAAAACTGGGGTGAGTGAGAGAAAAACAAACTGGGGAGAGAGAGAAACACAAACTGGGGAAAGAGAGAGCAATGCAAACTGGGGAGAGAGAGAGAGAGAAATGTAAACTGGGGAGAGAGAGAGAGAAACACAAACTGGGGAGAGAGAGAAACAAAAACTGGGGAGAGAGAGAGAGAAACACAAATCGGGGAGCGAGAGAGAGAAACGTAAACTGGGGAGAGAGAGAGAGAAACACAAATTGGTGAGCGAGAGAGAGAAACACAAACTGGGGAGACAGAGAGAGAAACACAAACTGGGGAGAGAGAGAGAAAAACACAAATTGGCAGAGAGAGAGAAACACAAACTGGGGAGAGAGAGAGAAATGCAAACTGGGGAAAGGGAGAGAAACACAAAATGTGGAGAGAGAGAAACACAAATTGGCGAGAGAGAGAGCAGCACACACTGGGGGGAGAGAGAGAGAGAGAAACGCAAGCTGGGGAGAGAGAGAGAGAAATACAAACTGGGGAGAGAGAGAAACACAAACTGGGGAGAGAGAGAAACACAAACTGGGGGGAGAGAGATACACAAACTGGGGAGAGAGAGAAACACATACTGGGGAGAGAGAGAAACACAAACTGGGGAGAGAAACTGAAACTGGGGGAGAGTGAAACACGAACTGGGGAGAGAGAGAAACACAAACTGGGGAGAGAGAGAAATACAAACTGGTGAGAGAAACTGAAACTGGGGGACAGAGAAACACAAACTGGCGAGAGAGAGAGCAATGCAAACTGGGGAGAGAGAGAGAAACATAAACGGGGGAGAGAGATAGAGAAACGCAAACTGGGGAGAGAGGGAGAGAAACACAAACTGGGGAGAGAGGGAGAGAAACAGAAACTGGGGAGAGAAAGAGAAACAAAATCTGGGGAGAGAGAGAGAAACACAAATTGGGGAGAGAGAGAAACACAAATTGGGAGAGAGGGAAAGAAACTCAAACTGGGGAGAGAGAGAGAGAAACGCAAACTGGGGAGAGAGAGAAACACAAACTGGGGAGAGAGAGTAACACAAACTGGGGAGAGAGAGAAACACAAACTGGGGAGAGAGAGAAACACAAACTGGGGAGAGAGAGAGAAAAACAAACTGGAGAGAGAGAAACACAAACTGGGGAGAGAGAGAAACACAAACTGGGGAGAGAGAGAGAAAAACAAACTGGAGAGAGAGAAACACAAACTGGGGAGAGAGAAACACAAACTGGGGAGAGAGAGAAGCACAAACTCGGGAGAGAGAGAGAAAAACAAACTGGAGAGAGAGAAACACAAACTGGGGAGAGAGAGAAACACAAACTGGGGAGAGAGAGAAACACAAACTGGGGAGAGAGAGAAACACAAACTGGGGAGAGAGAGAGAAACTAAAACTGATGAGAAAGAGAAGCACAAACTGAGGAGAGAGAGAGAGAAACACAAACTGAGGAGAGAGAAAAACACAAATTGGGGAGAGAGAGAAACACAAACTGGGGAGAGAAAGAAACACAAACTGGGGAGAGAGAGAAACTCAAACTGGGGAGAGAGAGAGAAAAACAAACTGGAGAGAGAGAAACGCAAACTGGGGAGGGAGAGAGAGAAACACAAACTGGAGAGAGGGAGGAAGATCTCCAATGCTCACCAAGACCAAAAGTAATGGAATGAATTGTTCCTGGCTAACTTACCAGCTAATGAGATGAGATGGCTTCTTTAAAAGCTTTACATGTAACTAAGAGGGCCATGTGTTAGTGAAAGATGTAGGCAGTGGAGCGGAGGCAGGTGCTGGCAGGCGGCCAGCAACACAAATGGCCGCCGCACACCTCGCCTTTGAATAGCGCCTCCCCGGCCGCAGGTAGGCCCCCTGACTCCGTCGGACATAGCATCCGACGGTACGTCAGGGGTGTCGAAGTTTCGACTGTTCAATAAGACTCTGTGAAACAAAGTGATCGTCAAAGGCAGACTTTATTTAACTACTTGCTAGCAAGGGGAGCAATCACGTAGGCAAAGGCTATCGTGACTTCTCCGAATACATGGACAAAAACACCTCTTTTTATACACAAAGATCAAAACCTTTTATCACATGGTATAGTATTGAGAGACACAATTAATAACATTAAAAAGAGATGAGTAAGGAATGTTTAAGGTCAACAAGAAGATGACTAAAGGGTCAGCAGAGCCTCGGTGTCTTAAGATAAGGTTAGCCAATAGATAATCAAAAGTCATGATGCAGGAATACCTTTAGATAAAGTTAATTAATTTTATACAATGGAGACGGTTTGTCTCTCACTTTGGTTCTGGACATTCATATGAATGTTTACAGTACATGTCCTTCGGTTATCATGCTTTTTGTTCTGCTAAGCTTATCTTGTTTACTGGAACTGCTTAGCCTGCAAGCTACAAAGGAGTCACATCCTCTTCCTTAAACCGCTTCCTAATATGGGCCTGCCTGTTTCCCCTTATGTTATACTGTGTGAAGCCATTTTGGCCTGTTGAAACAGTTCCAGACTCCATTTTAATATAAGAGAGTATGTGTGCTTATTTTATACTAATATGTGTGGATATATATTTCTATGCTGATGCACTTCTACATTCCCCCATTTTGTCCTACCTAGGACAATATAGCCCACATTAATTCTTTCAGTCCCTTTTGTCGGTCCTCGTGCCAAATTTAAATTTTGGCCTAAGGATACCGACTTCATTTCCGTTTTGACCATCCCCGGGATAATACCTGTATGGTTATAATTGGGTTGATACCATCCCTGGAAGGTGGTCAGATTATAACCTGCTGATCTCCACTGAATCATATCCATGGTTCTGTCTGGGTTGCCTGAACTATTTCGCCTTATGATCCATTCTGCTGTTTCGGAAATATTAAAGGGAATAGATCTTAGTGGGATTCCTCCTGTGGTGTGAATGGGTATATGGACACAGACCCAGCAACTAGATCTACCACGATCCTTAGCATGCTCGTAAGCCATATACAGAAAAGTGTTAACATGTAATTCTCGTTTCTTTCGGGGTTCTTCAATATATCTCTGACAGTTTACGTATACCATCTCAATGAGCACATACAGCGTGAACAATAATTTCATCGTCTCAAGTCTTTTTTTTTAAATGTCCCCGTCTGGTGCTTTCTTGCAATGGGATGCGTGTATCCAGGTCGGTCTTTCCTTGTTTTTAACAGCTGTGTTCATTGTCAGGAGTACTTGGTATGGCCCTTCAAAGCGTGGTTGTAGTCCGTTCTTTCTTTTGAAGACCTTTACGTATCCGTTATCTCCTGGTTCCAAGTTATGGCACCTTCCTTCCGCTGGTTCCGTTTGCGCCTCTTTTACCTGCTGGTGAAAGCTGGAAATACATCTAGTTAATGCAATACAATAGTTTAACATGTTCTCATCCATTTTATGGATGTCCATTTGCTTAACCGTAAGTGACGCTGAAAATGGCAGTCTTAGGGGTCGTCCCATAACAATCTCTTGTGGCGATAGTCCGGTTGTCCTGTTAGTTGCTGCTCGCATTATCATCAATGCTAGGGGTAATAGTTCGACCCATTTAAGTCCAGTTTCATTGCAAAGTTTAGAAAGTTTATTCTTCAGCATAGCATTATATTTTTCTACCAGTCCCGCTGACTGTGGATGATAGCTGCAGTAGAAGTCCATTGTCACTTGAAAGTTGTGCAGGTATACCAAATCGTGGTACAATTTCTTTTAACAAACATTTTGCAACAGTAACTGCATCATTTTTTTTTTTACATGGAAAGGCTTCAATCCATCGTGAAAACACATCTACAATAACTAATACATACTTAAATCCTAAACATACCGGTAATTCAATAAAATCCATCTGTAAATGTACAAAGGGTCTTGTTGGATTTGGGTGGGAGGCAGCCTGTACCTTTTCCGTTTTACCTGGGTTCATTGTTTGGCAGGTAATGCGTTGTTCACTAATTTGTTTTGTAATTGTCATAATTCCTGGTGAATACCATGTTTGATTAATATAGTCTGCCATCCCCCCTTTGCCCGCATGCGTGAACATGTTAACGCATCGGGCAATCCATGGACTTAAAGATTTAGGAGCCACCATACGGCCATCCTGGTGAACCCATACCCCTTCGGGTGTTTTAAAACAAGAATCATTCACCCAAGCTAACACTTCGTCCGGACTGGCCTGTAATTGATAGGCCAAAACGTCATCAATTGTGGGTGGGGGATTGTCTGGATCTTGATTTCTAAGAACATATGCAGACACTTGTGACCCTGTATCAGAAAGAGCAGCAGCCTTAGCTGCTCGATCCGCCCTATCATTGCCCAAAGAAGCCTGGTCTTGATTGCCTGTATGTGCTTTGCATTTAATAACAGCAATTTTTTTTTTTAGGACACTGGAGAGCCTTTAAAAGGTTATCAATTTGTTCAGCATTTTTAACTGTAGATCCTGATGAAGTCAGGAATCCTCTAAGTTTCCAAATTTGACCATAATTATGAGTGACTCCAAATGCATACCGAGAGTCAATATAAATATTCACTGATTTTCCTGTAGCTAAAATACATGCTCTTGTAACGGCAAACAGTTCTGCTTGTTGTGCTGAAAAGAAAGATGGTAGTCAGCATACTTGGATAATTGAATGATCATTGGAAATGGCATATTCACTTTTTTTGCGAGCCCTTTTCGTCTCTGAGGGCTGATCCATCCACATAAAATATAAAATCGCTATTGTCCAGAGGAGTTTCTACAATGTCTATACGAGGCTTAGTGATAAGCTGAGTCACTGATTCACAATGCCTCTTGGGTAGGTGATACAGTAAGTAGACGACCTGCTAATTGCATGAGGGTTAACCCATCGGTTAAGACAATGTTCTGTAAATCATGTTTGAGGCACTGCGGAAAGAGAGTTTAGCTTTCTGTATAGCCTTGTGGCAGCCTGGTCCATGTGTATTGGGTTCCTTTGAACGTGAAGGCAAACAGGAACTGGGAATCTTGGTGAATAGGAATGCTGAAGAAGGCTGAGCAGAGATCAATGACCGTATAATACCTTGCATTAGGAGGTATACTGGTCAGGATGGTGGCTGGGTTTGGGACCACCGGGTAGGCAGGGAGAACAGACTCGTTAACTGCTCTTAGGTCTTGAACCAACCCTGACTTATTCTCCACTCCTGTTGAACTGCAGCTTTTGATAGGCGTAGGACCATCTGTCCTAGATCAGAAGGTTTGAATTCATGCGCCACTGCTAGTGTACAGTGTGGCTTAGAGTCTTTTACCCTGAATAATTCCCATGCTGTTTGGGTCAACAAGATTGGTGACGCTATTCCTTCTTGCCCAATTAAAATTCTTCGGATTTTAAGTGAATATTTCTGATGCAGAAAGGGCTTGTAATTAATTGCCACTTCTAGATCTTCTCCCGTTTTGTCATAATAGGCTATACAGTGCAATTTATCATGCCAATGTCCCAAATTAAACTGCTTCTGGTATTCTGATACTGATCTTGTGGCATACTGCAATGCTCCCACAGCCATCAGTAATTGTTTACTGAGGTTGTCATCATGATTAGTTCAACAATACAAAATAGGAGAATTGTGGACCTGCAATGGGTACATCCCACATCTGTCAGTTGGAACATATACCTTCAGTCCTTTTTCCATACATGATATCACTGCTTTCATTTTACACAACAAATCTCTTCCTAATAAGTTGATGGGAACGCCTTCGGATAATAAGAATGCATGCTGTTCATGAAAGTCTTTCATCTGTACATCCAATGGAGTGGGCCATACCATAGTCTGGGTTGTTCCTGAAAGTCCTACACACTTGACACTCTGATACAAGGTGCTCCTACTGCATATTGTTTAGTCAAGACCGAATTAGCTGCTCCAGTGTCTACCAAAAAATGGAACTTGTGTTCCATTCATATTTAAATTTATAAATGGCTCTTCTTTAGAATTTAATGATACTGCAGGCAATTGTACCACAGCCTGTTGTTCCTGGGCAATGTCTGGGGTGGGCTCTAAGTAACGTCATGCTGAACAATTTGGATTTTGTCCAAACTCTTCGTTTGGGCCACTTTGTTTTCCCCAGGGATTGCTAGTTGTCCAATTAGTCTGTGGACGAGTGTGAACCTGGGCTTGGGTATTTCTGTTTCCGGATAAATTTTGTGGACCCTGCCAACCCTGATTTGTTTAACTTTTTGTTGTTTATTCTGTTCCTGATTAATCTCATCCCTCTTTTTATTATGTTTACTAACTTCTATACTTCGTTCGCGTCGCCTCTCTGCTTCCTTTTTCCAATCTGAGAAGGCTGACCAATTAACTTCCTTTTTTTTTTCTTTTCTCTGCGGGTCTCTAGTTACTAGGTAATTCTCTAGACATGTTATTCTGTCTAAATTAAAGGTTCCGTCTATAGGGAATGGGTATTTGTCATTCTTGGTCCAATTAGACCATTTAGGTAAATCGTTTGTGGATGATCGGCCACAATTTTGAAAAATATGGAAAGCTGGGGTTCCCCTTTCGGGGACCTTTCTTTTGTGCAGCTCCCATCCTAGTTAGTTTTCAATTTCCACTAGCTGCACTTGTTCTGGGTCGCAAGTTTTACCCTCAACCCTCTTACGACCCCTACAGGCTGACCAAAGTGCTGACAGCGATGAACAATAACATACAATAATAACAATCAAGAAAATACTAAGGAATAACTTGAAGGTCCAAACAGGTACACAAAAGAACTCAGACATAAAATAACATAAGTACAGTTATGCAGGCTTTCTACAAAAGCTAAATTACAATCCAACAGTTTTCTCGATCTGCGTGGTACGCTCTACAGATCGAGGCCTTATTTTACAAGCTTTTAACAACTAATGACTGAGTATCACGATCCTAAGTGCCTTTATGCCTCTCCGCCCACTTCAGGGTCCTGACCTTCGCGTGGGGGATTTCCCCTCTTAACAACCGGTCAAAGGCTGCGCGTTTGAGACAGGCACTTCCTTGTCCTAGTCGATCAACTCAGTCACTAACAGTTTTCCTTTAAATCTTTACAAATTTTACATATGCATATAAGCGTTATTTTACAAAACAGTTGTGTTTTATTTCTGAATCCTTATTCTATACTTATCCTTACTCTAACTGCCTATCTGTCCTTCGGGATTACTAGGTAGTCCCTTCACAGATTACGTCACTGTGCACTCTCTGCCTATCCTTCGAGCTAGTCTCTTCACAGGCCCTCTGGTACCCTTATTTCTTTCTTTCTGTGTCTATCCTTCAGGCTAATCCCTTCACAGTACACTCACATATATTCCGGAACTCAACCTGGTCGCGACCTTTCTGTTGTCTCCCTTTGTCCGATAGTTTTGAAACCTGAACCGGCAGTATCCTTCTCCTTTTAATGTCAAGATAAAAGAAGCAAAAGGTTACACAAGTTAACTCAAGTTCCAAACACACATGAGTCTTAACAGATCGCAGTGGTCCCGTCGGAAGTAACAGACTACACCAACTATGTATCTAAAGAGAAATCCTTTTCTGTGAGAAAACCTCACTTATGGCCATTCAGGATTTGTCATTAGCAAAGTATGGTGTCCTCGTCTGTGACTTACCGAAAGGCAGCAAGCGATCTCGGTGGAACCTCCAAGAAACTGTCGAAGTTTCAACTGTTCAATAAGACTCTGTGAAACAAAGTGATCGTCAAAGGCAGACTTTATTTAACTACTTGCTAGCAAGGGGAGCAATCACGTAGGCAAAGGCTATCGTGACTTCTCCGAATACATGGACAAAAACACCTCTTTTTATACACAAAGATCAAAACCTTTTATCACATGGTATAGTATTGAGAGACACAATTAATAACATTAAAAAGAGATGAGTAAGGAATGTTTAAGGTCAACAAGAAGATGACTAAAGGGTCAGCAGAGCCTCGGTGTCTTAAGATAAGGTTAGCCAATAGATAATCAAAAGTCATGATGCAGGAATACCTTTAGATAAAGTTAATTAATTTTATACAATGGAGACGGTTTGTCTCTCACTTTGGTTCTGGACATTCATATGAATGTTTACAGTACATGTCCTTCGGTTATCATGCTTTTTGTTCTGCTAAGCTTATCTTGTTTACTGGAACTGCTTAGCCTGCAAGCTACAAAGGAGTCACATCCTCTTCCTTAAACCGCTTCCTAATATGGGCTAAAATCAGATAAATACTTTGGGCTCAATTTTAATGGAGGAGGCAGGATGGAGTCGGGTTGCCTGCTGGGTGGGTTTTGGACCTGCTGCCGGTTTCAGCCGCTTCCAGTGTCCCATCTTGAGTTAATTGGTCCAAATCTGTGGTCTGCACGGATGAGGTCTTTGCTGCATTTGTTTTTAAGGGCTCCATGTAGTCTCAGCCTCTCATTTCTCATTGCTGCTGCTGCTGGAAAGGGCTAGTATCACCATGAGTGCTGCCACAGGAAATAAGGCTGCGCCCAGATTCAATGAAGACTCCCTGCAAGCTCTTGTAGAGGGAGTAAGAAAGAGGGCGCAGGGAGAGTCTGTTCCCTCCCGATGGTCGCAGGAAGCCTCCTCAACAGATGAAGACAGCCTGGCTGCAGATTGCTGAGGAGGTCAGTGCAAGGTCTCTGTGTGGACACACCTGGCTCCAGTGCTGCAAACGCTTCAATGATCTTGTTCGAAAATCAAAAGTGAATTTCACATCACACTGACCTTCAAACTGCTTCCCTTCTCTTCTCATCACCAGCACTCTGCATTGTCAGCCTGTTCCTCCACTTCTCACCTTACCCTTACTTCCCTTGCACCCTTTCCTCTCCATCTCACTCTCTGTACTGAATCACTTCACCATCCTGCTATGCAGCCCTCACACTCGCGCTCACTGTTATGCAATGACAACAACCAACAACGCACAGGGAGACTCTTTCCTTTTGCCACCTCACTCCACCCTGGCCTCCCTCTAAGATTCTACCTTATGGATTCTTCACACTCACTCCATCACTCTCGCTGAAACTCCACTTGTTTCCCACCTTGCAGGAAAAGATAGCCCACAATAAGAGGGAGAGATACAAGACAGGAGGAGGCCCACCATCTCTGGCCACATTAACTCACGCTGAGGAGGCTGCTCACGACATCTTGGGAGGTGGTGAGGAGCTGGAAGTGGGGCACCGAGAGACGGGCACACTAGAGGAAGTTGGTGACAGAATGCATTTTCATCCCTCGCTTTTACAATTCCTGTTTGACTGCAATGGCATATGTTGCTCATAGCAATGTACTTCTGATCACCTGCACTATAGGATGTATCTGCTACCTCCAAATTTGATATCTAACTCATGCCTTTACGCTCCCAAAGGACCATCGAGAGCCTCCATCCCCACTGTCCAGGAGGAGGAGCCGGATGAATCCTCAGAGGAACCTGCAGCCTCTGAGGGAGCAGCGTCAGCAGGACTCAGCGCACCCAGCACCAGCGCAGATACGCACACCTCGGTGGGTCATTCACAACATAGAGTACTGTTGTCACCTGGTGTATCACAGCTCACAAGTGAGCATCAGCAGATGGTGAAGACAGCGACAGCAGTGGAGAGTCCTCATCGGAGGTCGCAGGACTCTCCTAGCTCAGCTCATTTGCATGTAGATGCTGTGCATCTGGGGCCATCCAGAAAGAGAGCGGTACAGGAACTCCAGGAACAAGTGCAGGAGTCTCTGACAGGGTTTACATCTAGGGTAAATGCGAGTGTGGAGGAGTCCATCTCGAACATGAGCACTGCCTTTGTGGACACAATGGCGCATGAACGTGCCACAATGGAGAGGGTGACAACCTCCACAGAGGACATAAGTCACCAGACACACGAGAACATGGTGACTCTTCCAAACAGATGGTCTGCTATGGAGGATAGATGGGCATCTATTGAGGAGAGACACCAGAGTTACTTGGACGTCCCCATTATGAGGACTGTCAGTACTGAGATGGGTTCTCCTGGCCCCAGTGATGTGCAGCAAGGTGCTTTCCAACCACTTGCTAACAGTGAAGTGCAGGTGACCCATGAGAGGGATGTTGGTGGCAGACAACAAGGAAGTGTGGGCTCCTCTCCAAGCACTCACATGACCATGCCACTGCAGTGCCCATGGTCAGAGCCCCAGGTTCCTCACCCAACTGAGATGGCCGTCTCAGCCCCTGCACAGCCGCAGGAAGAGCAGACTGTGGAAAACCCCTCAGAGGCTCCCAAACCCAGAGGACGCCCACCAAAGATGTCTAAGCAGGCGCAGCACCAAAGTGAGCATGGTGCCTTTACATCTGCTGAAGCCACAGGGGAAGCACCACATAGGAGCACATGTAATCAGAAGTTAAAGCACTAATAGTCACAAGGGTAGTCACTTGGGTGTTTTATAGTGTTGTTAAATATTGAGTGTCATCCTTTTGTGATATAATTAAACAAAAGTGATGGCAAAGATTTGACGTTCTGGCCTATGTGTTCTGGGAAATGGAAGTTCAAGAGTGAGGGCTCAGGGCTAATTCCATTTATAATGATGGTGGTGAGAGTGAGCAGACACCACCGTTTATTGGACCGATGATGCATGAGGTTTTGAGAATGTCGACCTTATATTCATCTCCATCTGCCAGCCACCTGTGTTTGAAGCGTAAGCTTACGCAAATCTGGCATGGATGACTGCATTCCTTGCCAGACAGCTAGCAACGTGGTCGTGTGCAACTGCATTGGCCACACCTGGCCCCGCAACGCATGGCTCCTCATCCTCCTCCTCATGCTCCTCCTCATCTCCTCCTTGTCCTCTACCCCGTCTTCCGAGGATGCTCTGCACTGAGCCACTTGTTCGTCCGGCAGCACTCAGCCGCGTTGCTGTGCAATGTTATGCAGGACACAGCAGACCACCATGATTCTGGACACCCTGGCTGGTGCATACTGCAGGGCTGCAGCAGATCTGTTGATGCATTGGAAGCGCATTTTGAGCAAGTCGATGGTTTGCTCGATGATGCTTCTGGTGGATACGTGACTCACATTGTAGCGCTCCTCAGCCTCGTTTGTTGGCCTCCTCATTGGTGTCATAAGCCACTTTTTCAGGGGATAGCCTTGTCGCCAAGTAGCCATTCGCAAAGTTGGGTTGGTGGATGGAAGAGCTGAGGCACAGTAGACTGGCGCATGATAAAGGAGTCATGGCAACTGCCAGGGTACTTAGCACAAACATGCATGATGATCTTCCTGTGGTTACACACCAGCTAGACATTCAGGGAGTGGAATCCCCTGTGGTTGACAAATACAGTTGGGCTGTGATAGTTACATGTGTGCAGTCTATGACGACCTGCACCATTGGCAAGCCTGTCATACTAGCAATGCCAACCGCACGCGTGGTCACACTTGGGCCATCCGTGGAGAAGTTGATGTAATTGTGGGCCTTTGCAAAGAGGGCATCAGTAACCTGCGTGATGCAGGCATGTGCAGCCGACTGGGAGATGTCGCTGATGTCTGCAGCTGATCCTTGGAAGGAGCCCGAAGCAAAGAAGTTGAGTGCGGTGGTGACTTTGACAGCCACTGGTAAGGAGTGTCCACACACTCCTCTAGGCTCTAGCTGTTGGTGCAGCATTGCGCAGATGTCAGCGACTATGTCTCTCAAAAGTCTCTGCTCCCTTTGGCACTGCTGCTCAGTTCTGCTGAGGAAGCTGATCCTCTGCCTGTAAACCCTGTGTTGGGGGTATCTCCTGCGGCGAGGTGCAGCCCTGTGCTGACGCCCTCCACCCTGTGCAGCATCAGGTGGGCGAGGAGGAGGTTGGCGCTCCTGGTGCTGGTGCTGTTGTTGTGGCTGGTTGTGGTGCTGCCACGGCTGCCCTTCCTCAGCATCTGATGAGCAGGATGATAGGATATAAATGGTTCCCAAACCGTTGATATATATTTCAGTTGAGGCAAGAAGCTTGCAAGCGCACAGTCAAAGTGGCCTGAGATTATTCCAATCAGGTCACACAGCACGGTGGCATAGTGGTTAGCACTGTTGCCTCACAGCGCCAGAGACCCGGGTTCGAATCCAGCCTCGGGCGACTGTCTGTGTGGAGTTTGCACATTCTCCCCGTGTTTGCGTGGGTTATCTCCGGGTGCTCCGGTTTCCTCCCACAGTCCAAAGATGTGCGGGTTAGGTTGATTGGCTATGATAAATTGACCCTTAGTGTTAGGGGGATTAAATACGTGGGGTTACAGGGATAGGGTGGGATATGTGTCGGTGCAGGCTCGATGGGCCGAAATGGCCTCTATCTGCACTGTGGGGTTTCTGTGATTCTGTGATTCTGTGACTACAGGTGGCTGTCAGCTTGAACAGTCACAAGGTCAGTAGAGTTGCAAAATCTTATTCCAAACTTCCAACAACAAAGTTGTGGCATTTAAATGTCAACCATGTTACAGGAGCGCTTTTAAGCGGCTGCAGCAGTTGACAACAAATCATGTCCAAGAGAAACCCGACTCATTGCAGTTGGCGTGTCTCTCGGAAGACGGGAAGCAGGAACCAAAAGGACCAACATCAGAATCACAGATTAACAAAGGATTAACAGGGCAGTTAACAGGCTGTTCACTGCTTTAACTGTCTGTCCCGCCGTTTGGTGTCGGGTCAGTTCGGGAGCGGCTGACCCGACACTTACGAAATTAGCGTGGGGGCGGGTTGGAGGCGGGTTGGCAGCCAACTGGCATTTTTTTGGATTTTCGCTGCCGGCCCGCCTCCAAGCCCGGCCTCTGAGGTCCATTAAAATCGAGCCCAAATTGTATCTTACTGTGCATGAGCTGTAGGTTCAGTTGCTACAATTGAAACGTCATTTCTCCCAGTTGGTTACCTTAAATAAATTTTTAATCCCAATTTAGAATTATTATTAATTAATATTTATGGCATACATTTAGCTATGAACAGAATGATATTTTAATTCAGTGAATTCAAACAAACATGGGAATCATTGGCTTTTGGGGATGAATTTCATACCTTTCAAGTTGAAGCTTGTAAGTGGTGAAGGAGTGCTATAAATACCTGGAGATGCTCTGGCTACAATTGGATAGGTAAGAGTGGAAACAAGCAAGGAGAATTGGACTGAGTTGGACAATAAGGAGAGGCATTAGAGGAGGATGGCATAGTTGACTATGTTAAAGGCTTGTATGCCCCCTTTTTATCGGAGAAGCTAATGGTGTTACCAGATGTGGTAAACCACTGTTATTGTTGTTCACCGTTGTTGTTGTTGTTGCACACTGTTGTACCTATGCATGCCTCAGCATGTCTCTGCTGGCTCCGCCCCTGGCTCCACCCACAGGCCCAGGTATAAAGGTGACCGCTCTGCAGCCCCCTGCCTTCTTGGAACCCAATCAACCACGAGAGGCATGCTCTGTTCTTTGCTAATAAAGTTGATGCGCTATCAATTACTCATAAAAGACGGAGAGTTAGGAGAGTAACTAAAAGGCTTTTATTAGCAAAAACAAAATGTTGGCAACAAACGCTGAGCAGCAGGCTGCTGCACCAAACACTGAGCAGCAGGAGCTGCTGCGAGCCCTCAGACCAACATGCCTGGACCTAGACCCCCAAGAAGCGGGTTCGGCTACCAAATTCGCGCACTGGCTGCGTTGCTTCGAGGCTTACCTGCAAGCCTCAACTGTGACCCTGGACGAAAACAAGCTGGGAATCCTGGCCTCAAAGGTGAGCCACCAAGTTTATACAATAATCCAGGACGCGACGACCTACGCGGCGGCTATCGATCTGCTAAAAGGGCAATACGCACGCCCGGTAAATACGGTCTATGCCTGGCACCTCTTAAGATCCCGCAGACAGCAGCCCGGGGAATCGGTGGAGGCCTTCCTACGGGCACTACGGATACTCGGCCGAGACTGCGATTGCAAAGAAGTATCAGCCGCAGCACACATGGAGGGACTGATCCGAGATGCTTTCGTCGTGGGTCTAAGGTCCGACTACTCCCGGCAGAGACTGTTGGAAAAGGGAGAAATGGACCTGAGAAAGGCAGTGTCCCTCGCGCTCTCGCTCGACGCGGCCCACAGGAATATGGATGCCTTCTCCCCTAACCGCTCCGCAACGTGGACGCCACAACCTTGGGTCATGGGATCGCCACCTTCAACTGCTGCTGTGATGTCCATGGCACAGAAATGTTATTTTTGTGGCCAGGCAAAACACCCCAGAGCACGCTGCCCGGCGAGAAATGCTACCTGCTCCGGCTGCGGGAAGAAAGGACACTATGTCAGCACCTGCAAAGGCAAAACCGCTAACGCCAGCAGCGCCGCGTGCGAACCGTGGGGGCAGCCATCTTGTCCGCCATCTTGGGCTCCCCCAGCCGCGTGGGGATCGGGATCATGGGCGCCGCCATTTTGTCCGCCATCTTGGACGTCTCCAACTTCAACCACGGGGGACCCGGACTCAACCACCGCCTCATCTGACAACCACATCGACTCGCTCGACCATACGCTGGCCTCCGTGATGCTGGACCAATCTCCGGGTGTTCCGGTTTCCTCCCACAGTCCAAAGATGTGCGGGTTAGGTTGATTGGCTATAATAAATTGACCCTGAGTGTGTTAGGGGGATTAAATACGTGGAGTTATGGGGATAGGGTGGGATATGTGTTGGTGTAGGGGTTACGGGGATCGGGTGGGATATGTGTCAGTGCAGACTCGATGGGCCGACATGGCCTCTATCTGCACTGTGGGGTTTCTGTGATTTCTGTGATTTCTGTGAACTGTCCAGGTCCATGATGGACATTACGGTAAATGGCCGCGCCACTACCTGCCTTTTTGACAGCGGGAGCACAGAGAGCTTTATCCACCCCGACACGGTGCGCAGTTACTCTCTCCCGGTCCTGCCGACGCGCCATCGGATCTCTTTGGCTTCCAAAGCCCAGTCAGCGGACATCGGTGGCTACTGTGTAGTGACCCTTTCAGTAAGGGGCACAGAATACAAAAATTTTAAACTTCTGGTCCTGCCCCATCTCTGCGCTGCCGTTCTACTGGGGTTGGATTTTCAGTGCCACCTTAAGAGTGTCACATTAGCATACGACGGACCCCTCCCCCCACTCACAGTCTGCAGCCAGCAGTTTTTAAATCGCGCGCTGCGCTCCATTTGCAGCCTCTCCACCCTTAAAGTCCCCCCCCCCTCCTTGTTCGCTAACCTCACCCGCGACTGTAAGCCCATCGCTACCAAAAGCAGGCGTTACAGTGCCGGGGATAGGAGCTTCATTAAATCCGAGGTAGCGAGACTCCTGAAGGAAGGGATTATTGAAAGTAGCACCAGCCCATGGCGAGCACAAGTGGTGGTAGTGAAGACTGGCGAAAAACAGCACCTAGTTATTGACTACAGCCAGACGATCAATCGCTACACCCAGCTAGATGCATACCCACTCCCCCGCATATCTGACATGGTCAATCAGATAGCACAATACCGGGTGTTCTCGACGATTGATCTGAAGTCGGCATACCACCAGCTCCCCATCAGGGCTGAGGACCGCCAGTACACAGCTTTTGAAGCTGACGGTCATCTCTACCACTTCCTCAGAGTTCCCTTCGGCGTCACCAACGGGGTTTCAGTCTTCCAACGGGAGATGGACCGGATGGTTGACCAGAACGCACTCCAGGCCACTTTCCCCTATCTAGACAACGTCACCATCTGCGGCCACGACCAGCAGGACCATGATGTTAATCTAGAGAAATTCCTCCGTACGGCCCAGCGGCTGAACCTAACATACAACAAGGACAAATGTATGTTTCGTACCACGCGCCTTGCCATTCTTGGCTGTGTAGTGGAGAACGGAGTCATCGGCCCCGACCCCGACAGGATGCGCCCCCTTATGGAGCTCCCCCTCCCCCACTGCCAAAAAGCACTGAAGAGATGCCTAGGGTTTTTCTCGTACTATGCTCAGTGGGTGCCCAACTATGCGGACAAAGCCAGACCCCTCATCAAGTCCACCTCCTTCCCCCTGACAGCAGAGGCCTGTGCAGCCTTCACTCTCATAAAAAGAGATATTGCGAGGGCCACGATGCACGCAGTGGATGAGTCCATCACTTTCCAAGTGGAGAGCGACGCATCCGACTTTGCCCTAGCTGCAACCCTTAACCAGGCGGGGAGACCCGTGGCCTTTTTCTCAAGGACCCTCCAGGGCCCCGAGATTCGACACTCCTCTGTCGAAAAGGAGGCCCAGGCCATTGTGGAAGCTGTGCGACATTGGAGGCATTACCTGGCCGGAAAACGAGTTACCCTGCTCACTGACCAGCGTTCAGTAGCTTTTATGTTTAATAATAAGCAGAGGGGCAAAATCAAGAATGACAAGATCTTGAGGTGGAGAATCGAACTCTCCACCTACAATTACGATATCTTGTACCGGCCCGGGAAACTCAATGAGCCCCCAGATGCCCTATCACGTGGTACATGCACCAACGCGCAGGTTCATAGACTGAAGGCCCTCCACAATGACCTCTGCCACCCGGGGGTTGTGATGAAATATTCCATTCACCACTGCCTGTGACTGAGATCGGTTTCAGTGTCATTTCCCTTCCCCCAGACCTCATTGTATTGTGTACTGGAATGTGCTGTATTGTATACTGGAATGTGCTGGAATGTGCTGTGTGTAGGGCTCCGCCCATACCTGGCCCCGTTTGTAAGCTAGCTTCAGTCTGGCCTCAGTCTCCAGAAGGAAGACATCTCTCTCTCTTACGTGTTACTTTCTAAGTTAATAAAAGCCTTGTTTTTGTTCTGCTAACTTCGAGTCTCGGAATTATTGAGGCACATCAATTTTATTAACTTATTTTTCAACACTATGGATCAACTCCTGAAACCCGAACGTTTGGATTTGGATCAACATGCTCCGGACGCATCAGCATGCTTCGGACACTGGTTTGAGTGTATGGAATTCTTCCTGGACAATTCCGCAGCCATCAAAGACGCTACGGACGCTGTGAGGATGAGACTCGGAATTCTGCGGAATTGGGTAAGCCACCGGATTTACCCCCTCATCCAAGATGCCGAGACGTACCTGGCCGCCTGCGACATCTTAAAGGCGCATTACCAGCAGCCTACGAATGAGGTGTATGCTAGGCACCTGCTCGCTACCCGCGCACAGCGACCTGGGGAATCGGTGGAGGAGTTCCTAAGCACCCTGAAAATGCTTGGCAAAGACTGCAAGTGCCGAGATGTAAAAGCCGCAGTGTACACTGACGAGCTTGTTCACGATGCCTTCATCACAGGCCTCAGCTCCACTTACATCCGGAAAAGACTGCTGGAAAAAACGGGGTTGGACCTGAAACAGGCTGCGGACACCGCGCGATCCCTGGATGTGGCCCAGAGAAACTCGGACGCCTACTCTTCAGCCCACGCCGTCCACGCCGCCACGTGTGCACCGAGGGCGCCGCCATCTTGGAAGGCATCTTCCCCACCCGACAGCCCGACACCGGCTGGGCCCCGCTCTCCCCCCAGAAGCCCTACGACAGCCGCGACGCGTCAGGGACCCAACTGCTACTTCTGCGGGCAGCCAAAGCACACCAGAAACCTGTGCCCGGCGAAAGGCACCACCAGCTTTAAGTGCAGTAAGAAGGGGCACTTCGGGAAGGTGTGCAGAGGGAACCCCGCCGGAAAACCAACCGCCGGAAAACCCGCCACCGCCGCGTGTGCGCCGTGGGAGCGGCCATCTTGGACGCCATCTTGCCCGACCTCGTGGGGTCCGCCATCTTGTGAGCAGACAGCGTGGACGCCATCTTGTATCGATCAGGGCCCTACAGTGGCATCGGTCACAGTGGACCAGACCAGGCCGCACCCGCTATCCAGATCAATGGTGGACATCGAGGTAAACGGGTGCCGGGTTAAATGCTTAATTGACAGTGGAAGCACGGAGAGCTTTATCCACCCAGAACTGGCACAACAACTCTCCCTAAAGGTGGTCCCTACTCAGGGTACCATCTCTATGGCTGATAAAACCCAGACATCGACCATTCTGGGTTACTGCACGGGACAATTGTCCGTTAACGGAACTGTATATGATAATTTTAAAGTATTAATCATGAAGAACCTATGTGCGAGCGTGATCTTGGGCCTGGATTTCCAGTTCAACCACCAAAGCATCACGCTCAAGTACGGTGGGTCCCAGCCGCCCCTCACAGTGTGCGGTCTGGCTACCCTGAAGGTAAAGCCGCCTTCGCTATTCGCGAACCTTACCCCTAACTGCCGGCCAATAGCGACCAAAAGCAGGAGGTACAGCTGGGAGGACAGGCGGTTTATCGCGATCGAGGTAGACAGGCTCCTGAAAGAGCGCATTATTGAACACAGCAACAGCCCGTGGCGCGCCCAAGTGGTAGTGGTAAGGGGTAGCGAAAAGAAACGGATGGTGATCGACTATAGTCAAACGATCAACAGGTACACCCTACTAGACGCCTACCCGCTACCCCGCATATCAGAAATGGTGAACCAAATCGCCCAATACCGGGTGTTCTCCACCATCGACCTCAAGTCAGCGTACCACCAGCTCCCTATCAGACCAGAGGACCGCCCGTACACCGCCTTCGAGGCGAACGGACGCCTCTACCAATTCCTCAAAGTCCCCTTTGGGGTGACGAATGGGGTCTCGGTCTTCCAGAGGGAGATGGACCGCATGGTCGATGACCACCACTTGCAGGCAACCTTCCCCTACCTCGACAACGTCACCATCTGCGGTCACAACCAGCAGGATCACGACTCGAACCTCGAGAGGTTCCTGAAAACCGCACAAAAACTCAACCTCACCTACAACGAGGACAAGTGCGTTTACAACACCACGCGCCTCTGCATACTAGGCAGCGTGGTGGAGAATGGGGAAATCGGGCCAGACCCCGACCGATTGCGCCCCCTACGGGAGCTGCCCCTGCCCAACACTCCCAAAGCCCTGAAAAGGTGCCTGGGGTTATTTTCTTATTATTCCCAATGGGTCCCCAACTACTCCGACAAAGCCCGCCCCCTCTTGAAAGCATCCTCTTTCCCGCTCTCTGCTGAGGCCCACGCCGCCTTCAAAAGCATTAAGCAGGATATTGAGCGGGCCACGCTACAGGCAGTGGACGAGAACACTCCATTTCAAGTGGAAAGTGATGCATCTGACTTCGCCTTGGCGGCCACCCTCAACCAGGCGGGGCGGCCCGTAGCTTTCTTCTCGAGGACCCTCCAAGGGCCCGAGATCAGACACTCCTCCGTGGAAAAGGAGGCCCAAGCCATCGTGGAGGCAGTGCGCCTCTGGCGCCACTACCTAGCCGGCAAACGCTTCACCCTACTTACCAACCAGCGGTCGGTAGCGTTTATGTTCAATAATAAACAGAGGGGGAAGATTAAAAATGATAAGATTCTTAGGTGGCGGATCGAGCTCTCCACCTTCGAGTACGACATCATTTACCGGCCAGGGGCCCTTAACGAATCCCCTGACGCCCTCTCACAAGGGATGTGTGCCAGCGCCACCGGGGATCGGCTACAGACCCTCCACAACGACCTCTGCCACCCAGGGGTCACGCGACTGTTCCACTTCATAAAGTCCCGTAACTTACCCTACTCGATTGAGGAAGTTCGGTCCCTGACCAGGAACTGCCGCACTTGCGCTGAGTGCAAGCCTCGGTTCTACCGCCCAGATAGAGCCCACTTAATCAAAGCTACACGGCCCTTTGAGCGGCTCAGCTTAGATTTCAAGGGCCCCCTCCCGTCCGTCGACCGCAATGCTTACTTCCTGAACATTGTGGACGAATACTCCCGGTTCCCATTCGCCTTCCCCTGCCCAGACATGACCAGCGCCACGGTCATTAAATGCCTCAACAGCCTGTTCTGCCTGTTCGGTATGCCGAGCTACATCCATACGGATAGAGGGGCGTCCTTCATGAGTGAAGAGCTACGCCAGTACATGCTGTCCAAGGGGATCGCCACGAGCCGTACCACCAGCTACAACCCCCGGGGTAACGGCCAAGTGGAGCGAGAGAACGGGACAGTATGGAAAGCAGTCACTCTAGCTCTAAGGACCAAGGGCCTCCCTATCTCCCGCTGGCAGGAAGTCCTCTCGGATGTGCTCCATTCGATACGGTCGCTATTGTGTACGGCCACTAATACCACGCCTCATGAACGAATGTTTGTCTTTCCCCGGAAATCCACCTCAGGCTTATCCATGCCGTCATGGCTCTCCACCCCAGGTCCGGTACTCGTGCGAAGGCATGTGAGGGGCCACAAGACGGACCCTCTCGTGGAGCCAGTACACCTACTCCACGCCAACCCCCAATACGCATATGTCCGGCACGCCGACGGAAGGGAGGACACCGTGTCCATAAAAGACGTTGCCCCAGCCGGCATCGACAACAACCACGGCAATAGCAGCAACGACGATCACAGCAACTCTTACCCACCCACTACTCTTTCATCACCCCGGAAGAACACCGACCAACAGCACCCCCACCAACTACCCCTCCAACAACCCTGGCGGCACCCCCGGCAGAGACCCTGGAGGCTACCGGGGACACCCAGCCGACACCCGCGGCACCGCAACAGCCACGTCGGTCGCAGAGGACTATCAAACCCCCGAACAGACTAAATCTATAGAAGGGGTGAATGTGATGAAATATTCCATTCACCACTGCCTGTGACTGAGATCGGTTTCAGTGTCATTTCCCTTCCCCCAGACCTCATTGTATTGTGTACTGGAATGTGCTGTATTGTATACTGGAATGTGCTGGAATGTGCTGTGTGTAGGGCTCCGCCCATACCTGGCCCCGTTTGTAAGCTAGCTTCAGTCTGGCCTCAGTCTCC
Organism: Somniosus microcephalus; assembly: GCF_052327205.1. NCBI lineage: Eukaryota > Metazoa > Chordata > Chondrichthyes > Squaliformes > Somniosidae > Somniosus > Somniosus microcephalus. Next base: position 75,919,849 of record NC_140996.1, on the reverse strand, counting down.
AGAAGGAAGACATCTCTCTCTCTTACGTGTTACTTTCTAAGTTAATAAAAGCCTTGTTTTTGTTCTGCTAACTTCGAGTCTCGGAATTATTGAGGCACATCAGGGGTCACCAGGTTTTTTCACTTCATCAAATCCCGTAACCTGCCCTACTCCATCGAGGAGGTCAGGACCATGACCAGGAACTGCCAAATCTGTGCCGAGTGCAAACCGCATTTTTATAGGCCAGACAGAGCAAGCCTGATCAAAGCCACGCGCCCCTTTGAAAGGCTGAGCGTCGATTTTAAAGGGCCCCTCCCCTCCTCTGACCGCAATGTGTACTTCCTCAACATAATTGACGAGTACTCCCATTTCCCGTTTGCCATCCCTTGCTCAGACATGACCAGTACCACGGTCATTAAATGTCTGAATGACCTCTTCGCCTTGTTCGGTTTCCCTAGCTATATTCATAGCGACAGGGGCTCATCCTTTATGAGCGACGAACTTCATCAGTACCTGCTCGCGAGAGGTATTGCTACAAGCAGGACCACCAGCTACAACCCCCGGGGGAATGGCCAGGTGGAAAGGGAGAATGCGACGGTCTGGAAGGCAGTCCTTTTAAACTTGAAATCTAAGGGCCTTCCAACCTCTCGCTGGCAGGAGGTCCTCCCTGCGGCACTCCATTCCATTCGGTCACTGCTCTGTACAGCCACCAATGCCACCCCTCATGAGAGAATGTTCTCCTTCCCCAGGAAGTCCACATCGGGGATCTCGTTACCGACATGGCTGACTTCTCCAGGACCCGTCCTACTGTGGAAGCATGTGAGGTCCCATAAGACGGACCCCCTGGTCGAGAGGGTGAGCCTCCTCCATGCCAACCCTCAGTATGCTTACGTGGTGTACCCGGACAGGCGGGAGGACACAGTCTCCATACGAGACCTCGCACCTTCGGGTGCTCCCGAAACACCTCCTTCGCCACCCACCACTACCCACGCCTACCCCCAGTACGCTTACGTAGCGTACCCGGATGGGCGGGAGGACACAGCCTCCACACGAGATCTCGCACCTTCGGGTGCCCCTGAAACACTACCATTGCCATTCACCACTACCCACAACCCAACCCCGCTAGACGGCATGCCGCAGCCCCAGGACCCGTCATTGACCACCCAACCACTCAATGAGACGCCTGATTCAACGTTGGATGTTGCACCATCACCGCCGCCACCACGACGATCAGGACGGCATACAAGGCCACCTGATAGACTTACTTACACGAACCTTTAGTACACTTCACCCCGCCGGACTCAATTTTAAACAAGGGGTGAATGTGGTAAACCACTGTTATTGTTGTTCACCGTTGTTGTTGTTGTTGCACACTGTTGTACCTATGCAAGCCTCAGCATGTCTCTGCTGGCTCCGCCCCTGGCTCCACCCACAGGCCCAGGTATAAAGGTGACCGCTCTGCAGCCCCCTGCCTTCTTGGAACCCAGTCAACCACGAGAGGCATGCTCTGTTCTTTGCTAATAAAAGCCTTTTAGTTACTCTCCTAACTCTCCGTCTTTTATGAGTAATTGATAGCGCATCACCAGAAACTTTCATTTTCTTTTAAATTATCAATTTTATTGGTGATATAACCCCCAAGTTGGGATTCTGTCCCTACAAGGGCACTGTGGTGATATCAACTGCAGTGAATGTCCCAGAGTGGGTTCATTACAAACAGTAAAACCTGCCATTAAAGATGACCTAGAGAGCCACTCCTAGGTCCCCCCATCCCCATGAAAGTACACTATAGGCTGAGGGGGCACATTTCTAGCTCGGTAACTTGGTTTCCTGGAGTTAGGTTAGTCTGGAGAGTGTTCGGGCCTGTGTGAAATCATATTGGCCACTATTTGCTGTGGAGCTCCTTTGGGCTGTCTCCATCATGGAGATCCTCAGAGTGCTGCGGCAGGGAATGAGACTCTACTCTAGGCTCACCACATGGAGATCCTCAGAGTGATGCGACAGGGACTGAGACTCTACTCTAGGCTCAACACATGGAGATCCTCAGAGTGATGCGACAGGGACTGAGACTCTACTCTAGGCTCACCACATGGAGATCCTCAGAGTGCTGCAGCAGGGAATGAGGCTCTACTCTAGGCTCACCACATCGGCAATAAAACTGACCAATTTCAAAAAATGTCAAAGAAATATCCAGCAATGCCGTTATTTCCTCTCATTATAAAAAGGGGAGACTTTGAACAAAAATACTCCCTGCTGAACACGAGATTAGACTACAGCTCCTGAAGAGGATAAACACTAATACGGACTGGTTGGGCCAAACGGTCTGTTTCTGTGTTGTAATTTCTATGTAATTCTGTGTAACTAAAGCCAAAGAACATCCAATACAAATATTTACTATTCTTTTGTCTTCACTGAGTGAGACTGCCAACATTGTGGAATTGCTGTGTTTTGTACCTGCACCCAGAAATGAAAGGGGTCAAGGGTCACATAGCCAGAAACCACAAAAGGGGAGAAGTTAAATCGGTAACAATCTTTCAAAAAAGAAACATCTAATGTTTCTTGTTAAACAAACAATCCAAAGAAAGATGTAGCAGTTTTCCATTAGGGAAAATTAAATCATACTAGGCAGGAATTAATTAATCTGCTCAGTGGAGTTAATTCTACGATGCAGCAGCCAAACTATTTGGCAGAGGGTCTGTTTAAAATGGATATTGCACTATTCGTTGGATTAGTTCAGTGTTGCTGTTGGCGGGAAATGACTGTCAGTGAGTGCAGGCTTCACTGGAGACTAAGCACTCGCCTCACCAACTACCACTTAGATTACAAAGAGTCTACTGCACTCCACTCCCAGGCACTATAAATAACTGAGCAGCAAACTGCTGAAAATTAGTCTTTCGGGCCAAGACTTGGGGCTGCAGAGGAAGTGCGCCAAAGCAAAAGGCCCGAGGATCGATAGAACCTGGTCCCCAGGCCTCCTCTGCATACTTGGGGTGAGCTGCCAATTGTAGCAACAAATTTCAGTCCACCTGCCTCGCCAGCAGAGGCCCACAGGTAATTCCCAGGAGTGGGGTTGATGCAGGCTATGGCAGAGTGGGGTGGATTTGGGGGAGTAATTCTGCTCCTTCTGGATCAATAGGAAGATGTTTTTGGAAAAAAAATCAGAAACTTACCTTTGGTTGGTGGCCGCAGGAGCTGCTGAAGAATCCTGGCCCAATGCCTGCCTTTATCAGGAGGGGGACAATTTGTCATAGGTAATTTAGCAGGTATTAGGCCCATAATTTACATATTCAAGGTTATATCACCTGTTTTAGGCATCCACCTGGGACACCTAAAAAATGGCCCCCATGAGTTTGGTAGTGCCAATGTCTGCGCTGATTAGGCACAAGATCTCCCACTCCTACATTGGTCTGCTTTGCGCTCGTTTTAAACCTGCAAAACGAGTCCAACACATACCAATTTCTATGCTGTCTTTCTGAGGGATAGGGTGAAAGAGGGAGAACATTTTCAAAGTAAATGAAAGGATAACTGAAGCGGGGAGACTGAAGAGATGACATTGGAGTGGAGTAAGTACATTGGCACACAGCTTGACAACAAAGTGAGGGACATCACCAGGACTGGAAAGCCTTATTGAATGGAAGAGACTTCCTTATTTCCTGTCACATAGGACCTTTACAGGCAGTAGAGTCCTTCATCTATTCAGACTTGGGCTGCATTTAAGTCCAGATCTGAGAGATGAAGCTTTTCTAATCCAATGTAAGATACAGCTTCCAGACCCTTTATCTTAACATTCACATGTCCCAACTCCAAGCATCTGGATATCAAGATAACTAATCTCACTGTACAGTGTCTTATTAGCTTCATTCGCACTGATTCTGCAACTATCGGGCTGGATTTTAATTCAGGGGCGTATGATCCGCATTTCGTGTTATCCACACGAATCTAAATCGATGTGGCAGATTGATGTGAATTTAACTTAATTGGCCAATTGAGTTCCAGCGTGTGGGAGCCCATGGCAAATGCATTTTTCCAGTCTGAAAGTCACCTCTGATGACGTCATCATTGCTGCTGCATTTAAGGTCTGCAACAAGCCTTGCTTCTTCTGCAGACTGCCACCCTTTTGGCCTTTGCTGCTACAGGGACCTGGAGTCATAATGGCCAGTGAAAGACTGTTAAGGACATCTCCTCTGGGCTGGAAAGAAACTTGCAGTGGGAGGGGGTGGATCCAGTTGTCGTGGTCCATGTTGGTACAAACGACGTAGATAGGACTAGGAAGCTGGTTCTGTTAAAGGAGTATGAGCAGCTAGGGGTCAAATTAAAAAACAGAACCTCAAGGGTAATAATCTCTGGATTATTACCTGAGCCACGAGCGAATTTGGCTAGGACAAATAAAATTAGAGAGTTAAATGCGTGGCTCAAAGACTGGTGTGGGAGAAATGGGTTTTGCTTCCTGGGACACTGGCACCAGTACTGGGGCAGGAGGGAGCTGTTCCGTTGGGATGGGCTTCACTTGGCCAGTGCTGGGACTAGAGTCCTGGCGGATCATATAGCTAGGGCTGTAGAGAGGGCTTTAAACTAACTAGTGGGGGGGAGGTTCCTAGAGAGCAAATAATAAAAATGACAACAGAGAAGGTCATAGACTTAGGTAGCAGTGGGGAAATTAAAAACCAGAGTGTGTCAGGAAGGGGCAGAAGGTATGGAGTAAAAGGTAAAGTAATAAAAAGGGCAAAAGCAGGAACTAAGTGTCACAAAACATATTTGAAAGTTCTCTATCTGAATGCACGTAGCATTCGTAACAAAATAGATGAGTTAATGGCACAAATAACTACATATGGGTATGATCTTGTGGCCATTACAGAAACATGGCTGCAGGGTGACAATGCCTGGGAATTAAACATACCAGGTTATTTAACGATCAGGAAGGACAGGCAGGAAGGAAGGGGAGGTGGGGTGGCTATGTTAATAAAGGAAGGAATCACTGTAATACAGAGAAATGATATTGGGTCAAAAGATCAGGATAATGAAACAGTTTGGGTGGAGGTAAGGAATAATAAGGGGAAAAAAACACTAGTGGGCATAGTCTATAGGCCTCCGAACAGTTGCAAATCTGTTGGACGGAGTATCAATCAGGAAATAGTTGAAGCTTGTAATAAGGGAACATCTATAATTATGGGGGATTTTAACTATCATATTAATTGGACAAATCAAATTGGGCAGGGCTGCCTTGAGGATGAGTTCATTGAGTGTATTAGGGATGGGTTTCTTGAGCAGTATGTAACTGAACCGACCAGGGGGCAAGCAACCTTAGATCTGGTCCTGTGTAATGAGACAGGATTAATTAAAAATGTCCTAGTAAAGGATCCCCTTGGAATGAGTGACCATAACATGGTTGAATTCCATATTCAATTAGAGGGTGAGAAGGTTGGATCTCAAACAAGCGTGCTAAGCTTGAATAAAGGACACTATGAAGGTATGAGAGTGGAATTGAGTAGAGTGGATTGGGAAAGTGGATTAAAGTGTAAGACGATACATGATCAGTGGTGTACATTTAAGGAGTTATTTTACAACTTCCAAAAAATATATATTCCACTGAGAAGAAAAGGGCGTAAAAGAAAAGACAGCCATCCGTGGCTAAGTAAAGAAATTAAGGATAGTATTCGACTAAAAACAAGGGCATATAAAGGTAGCCAAATCTAGTGGGAGGATAGAGGATTGGGAAAACTTTAAAAGACAGCAAAAAGTAACAAAAAGATTGATTAAGAAAGGGAAGATAGATTATGAAAGTAAATTAGCAAAAAATATAAAAACAGATAGTAAGAGTTTTTATAGTTATATAAAAAGAAAAAGGGTGGCTAAAGTAAATGTTGGTCCCTTAGAGGATGAGACCGGGAAATTAATGGTGGGAAATATGGAGATGGCAAAAACACTGAATGAATATTTTGTATCAGTCTTTACAGTAGAAGACACTAAGAATATCCCAACACTGGACAAACAGGGGGCTATAGGGGGGGAGGAGCTAAACACGATCAAAATCACTAAGGAAGTGGTACTCAGTAAAATAATGGGACTCAAGGCAGATAAATCACCTGGACCTGATGGCTTACATCCTAGGGTCTTGAGGGAAGTGGCGGTAGGGATTGTGGATGCATTGGTAATAATTTTCCAAAACTCCCTGGAATCAGCAAAGGTCCCAGCAGACTGGAAAACTGCTAATGTAACGCCCTTATTTAAAAAGGGCAGTAGACAGAAGGCTGGAAACTATAGATCGGTTAGCCTAACATCTGTGGTAGGTAAAATATTGGAGTCCATTATTAAGGAGACAGTAACAGGACATTTGGATAATCATAATTTAATAGGACAAAGTCAGCATGGTTTTATGAAGGGGAAGTCATGTTTGACAAATTAGCTGGAGTTCTTTGAGGAAGTAACATATAGGGTGGATAAAGGGGAACCAGTGGACGTAGTGTATTTAGACTTCCAAAAGGCATTTGACAAGGTGCCACACAAAAGATTATTGCTTAAGATAAAAAATCACGGGATTGGGGGTAATATTCTGGCATGGATAGAGGATTGGCTATCTAACAGAAAGCAGAGAGTTGGGATAAATGGTTCATTCTCGGACTGGCAATCAGTAACTAGTGGTGTTCCACAGGGGTCAGTGCTGGGTCCCCAACTCTTTACAATCTATATTAACGATTTGGAGGATGGGACCGAGTGTAACATATCAAAGTTTGCAGATGATACTAAGGTGGGAGGGAAAGTAGTGAGTGAGGAGGACATAAAAAACCTGCAAGGGGACATAGACAGGCTAAGTAAGTGGGCAGAGATTTGGCAGATGGAATACAATACTGGAAAGTGTGAGGTTATGCACTTTGGCTGGAAAAATCGTAGAGCAAGTTATTATCTTAATGGCAAGAAAATGGAAAGTACTGAAGTACAAAGGGATCTGGGGGTCCTGGTGCACGAAACTCAAAAGGTTATTATGCAGGTGCAGCAAGTGATTAAGAAGGCCAATGGAATGTTGGCTTTCATTGCTAGGGGGATAGAATATAAAAATAGGGAGGTATTGCTTCAGTTGTACAAGGTATTGGTGAGACCGCACCTGAAATACTGCATACAGTTTTGGTGTCCATACTTAAGAAAAGACATACTTGCTCTCGAGTCAGTACAAAGAAGGTTCACTCGGTTAATCCCGGGGATGAGGGGATGGACATATGAGGAGAGGTTGAGTAGATTGGGACTCTACTCATTGGAGTTCAGAAGAATGAGAGGCGATCTTATTGAAACATATAAGATTGTGAAGGGGTTGGATCGGGTGGATGCAGGGACGATGTTCCCGATGATGGGTGAAACTAGAACTAGGGGGCATAGTCTTAGAATAAGGGGCTGCTCTTTCAAAACTGAGATGAGGAGGAACTACTTCACTCAGAGGGTAGTAGGTCCATTGAATATGCTGCCCCAAAAAGCTGTAGAAGCTACATCATTACATAAATTTAAAACAGAAATAGACAGTTTCCTAGAAGTAAAGGGAATAAAGGGTTATGGGGAACGGGCAGGAATTTGGACATGAGTCTAGGTTCGGATCGGTCATGGCCCTGTGGGTAGCGGAGCGGGCCCAGGGGCCATGTAGCCTGATCCTGCTCCTATTTCGTGTGTCTAATTCTGTTAGATTCAGGAGATGGTTCAGTGATAGTAGATTGGCGGTTAGGATCAGATCAGCCATGATCTTATTGAATGGTGGAGCAGGCTCGAGGGGCCGATTGGCCTACTCCTGCTCCTATTTCTTATGTTCTTATGTTCTTAGACCTAGGTCTGCTCCAAGATTTGACGACGTTGCCCTGCAGGCTTTAGTGGAGGGAGCAAGAGCTCATAAGGAGGTGCTCTTCCCTTCTTCCAGGGGGAAGAAGCCTCCCCAGCAGATCAAGGCTGTGTGGCTGCAAGTGGCAGAGGAGGTCAACTCCTTATCGGTAACCCGCAGAACCTGGATACAGTGCTGGAAGAGATTTCATGACCTTCAGCGCACTGGAAAAGTGAGTATGAATTTCCCATCATCCTCAATCTGATCCCCATTGCCTTTCCTCACCAGCACTCAGCTTTAGCAATCTCTTCCTCCACATCCCACTTGACACTGACATCCTTGCACCCTTACCCATTCCCTTTCTCTCTATGGTCACATTCACCTAACTATTCAACTATGCAGCCCTCACACTCCCTATCACTGTGATGCTATGAAAACAACTGAAACACACAGGGAGGGCCCTTGGTCTTGCCACCTCACTCCATCTTTGTCTCCTTCTAAGAATCTATGCTATGGAATCTCTACACTCACTCCTTCATTCTCACTCAACCTCCACTTGTCTCCCTCATCGCAGGAAACGAGAGCTCAAAATTAATGAGAAAGAGCAAGGACAGGGGGAGGGCCACCCTCACGAGCCCACCTCACCCCCTGGGAGGAGGCGGTCCTGGAGATCGTAGGAGTGGAGGAAGATGCGCAAGTGGGGGACAGACAGAGGGGTGCATCACTGCAAGCTGGTGACAGAATAGTTTTGCATCTCTCTCATTGACATTGCATGAGTCGTTGATAATGATTTTGAAGCTCTAACAGATGGACTTATGGTCATCTGCAATATGCAATGTGCATGTAACCTTGGCATCACCTCTCTAACTCTTTCTATTACTCCCCCACAGCACCATCGGGAGCCCCCGTCCCCACTGTGCAGGAGGAAGAGCCTGAGAATTCAGACTCCTCAGAGGAATCTGCAACCTCTGAGGGCGCAGCGTCAGCAGAAATAAGCGCACCCAGCACCAGCGCAGACACTCACACCTCGGTGGGACATTCGGGACATAGAGTAGTGTTGTCATCTGATGTATCACAGCTCACAAGTGAGCATCAGCAGATTGTGGAGACAGGGACAGCAGTGGAGGGTCCTAGTCGGAGGGCGCAGAACTCTGCCAGCTCGGCTCAGCTGCATGTCGACCCTCTGCCTTTGGGTCCATCCATAAGATCAGCGGTGCTGGAACTCCAGGAACAGATGCAGGAGTCTCTGGCAGGTTTTGTCTCCAGGGTCGCTGCAAGTGTGGAGCAAATGGAGGAGTCCATTGCGAACATGAGCAGAGCCTTTGTGGAGTCATTGGTACATGAACGCATCACCATGGAAAGGATGGCAACCTCCATGCAGGTGATAAGTGACCAGAGTGCAGAAAACATGGTGAGTGTTCTGAATAGAATGACATCTCTGGAGGAGCGATGGTCATCTATTGAACAGAGAAACCAGACCTACATGGAAGTTCTTCCGAGTTGGACTGCCATGGCCTCCCTGATGTGCAGCAAGGTGCTCTCAAGCCACTTGCAAGCACTGAGGGGGACTGACCCATGAGAGGGAAGTTGGTGGCAGACATCAAGGAAGTGGGGACTACTCTCCAAGCGCTCACACTTCCATGCCACTGCAGAGCCCTCGGTCAGAGCCCCACCAGAGTCCACACCCAACTGAGATCGGCGTCTCAACCCCTGCACAGCCGTAGGAGCCGCAGACTGTTGGCGAGCCCTCACAGGTTTGTAACCCCAGAGGATGCCCGCCAAAGGTGTCGAGACACGAGCAGTAAGAAAGTGAGCAAGGGGCCTCCAAATCTGCTGAAGCCACAGGGGAAGCACCACGTAAGAGCACGTGTAAGAGGAAGATACTGCACAAGTAGTCACTCCTCCTCATCATCCTCATCAAGCCACGACGCTGTGCTATGCTGTGAAGTGCACAGCAAACCAAGATGATTCAGGAGACCCTGGCTGCTGAGTACTGCAGGGCTCCACCTGATCTATCCATGCATCAGAAGCGCATCTTCAGCAAACCGATGGTTTGCTCGATTATGGCTCTGGTGGACATGTGGCTGGAGTTGTAGCTCTTCTCAGCTTTGTTGGATAGCCTCCTCAATGGTGTCAGTAGCCACGTCCTCAGGGGATGGCCCTTGTCTCCAAGTAGCCATCCGTTAAGTTGGTCTGGCGGACTGAATAGCAGAGGCACACTAGACTGGTGCAGTATGAAGGAGTCATGGCAACTGCCAGGATACTTGGCACAAACATGCAAAATGTCCTTCCTGTGGTCACACACCAACTGCACGTTGAGGGAGTGGAAGCCCTTGCGGTTGACAAAAATACCTGGATTGCGATGGGGTGCCTTAAGGGCCACATGTGTGCAGTCAACGACACCCTGCACCCTTGGAAAGACTGCCAGATTAGCAAATCCAACTGCGCGCGCCATGCCACTTGCTTGATCCTTGGTGAAATGGATGTGATTGTGCGTGATGGCAAAGAGGGCATCGGTTACCTGCGTAATGCATTTGTGTGCAGCCGCCTGGGAGATGCCGCTGGTGTCTGCTGCTGATCCCTGGAATGAGCCTGAGGCAAAAAAGTTCAGTGCGGTGGAGACTTGGACGGCCACTGGTAAGGGTTGTCCAGCTGGTTCTCTGGCCTGCAGGTGTTGTTGCAGCATTGCGCAGATGTCACCCACTACCTCTCGCGAAAGTCGGAGCCGCCTTTGGCACTGCTGCTCAGACATGTTGAGGTAGCTGACCCTGTGTCTGTAGACCATGTTTGGGGGGTATCTCCTGCGCTGACAGGCTTCCATGCGCTGGCCCCTTCTGGCTTGTGCATCTTCAGGTGGGTGAGCAGCAGCTTGGCGCTCCCGCTGGTGCTGCTGCTGTTGGTGTTGCTGTTGTTCCTGGTTTTGCTGGTGCCACAGCTGGTCTTCTTCCTCATATAATGCCCAGAAGGGAAGGAAATAAATGACTCCCACGCCTCTGGTATATGCCTCAGTTGAGGAAGCGCTCAGCGAAGGTGGTGAGAAGGGTTTCCCAGGAGGTCACACTGGGGCTGGGTGTCAGACTCCAAACTTCCACAGCTGTGGTTATGCCTTCTAAAAGTTCCCCCAGACAAAGTCCTGCCACCTGCAAATGATGGCTGATCAAATCTACTATTTAATGGTTGACCTGCAGCTGAGAGTCAGCAATCCAATTGTGCTCCCACCAGGTTTCACCGTCGTGTTTCAGAACAGGCGTGTTTCACATGGTAAAAGGGTTAAAATCGCAAAGGCATATCAAATGGCATTATAGAGCCAATTTAGTGCTTGTTAAGGGCCTTAACGGCCTATCCCGCCTCTTGGAGGTGGGACGGAGACAGGATCACTAGACACGAATTATTTAAAATTGTTTGGAGGCGGGTTGGAGGCGGGGTTGGGCCCACCCGCCAGTTTATGCAAGTTTAACCCCCCACATGCCGCTAATCCCATCTCCATGGCCCAATGAAAATCCAGCCCATCATGTATATCCAGCCTGAATCCTAAGTCCTAACATCACAGTGAAGTGGAGTGAGACTCTATGAAGGAGGTTGTCTCACTCCACTTTGGAGTCAGTTTGGGCCTTCACACCTGATTTACACTCCACAAGGTTAGTGTTGGTGTGAAGCCATTTGTCCCATTACACGTGTAGTGTGAATACACAGTACAATGCATGTGCCTAATAAACATTACAGGCCCGATTTTCGGCTTGTGTGGGAAATGGTCGGATTTCCCCGAATGTGGGGTTTCTGACACACATAAAAAAGTGTCAGCCAGCCCCATGCAATTTTCCCTCAATTGGCCAATTAATTCCCAGCATGTGGGAAGCCTTGCTAATTGTCTAAATCGAGTCAAGAATCCCCACAGTATGCTGTCATCATTCGTGGTGCTTTCAAGGTCCATGGCAAGCACTGCATCCTCTGAAGGCTTCCAAATGAACCATACAGGATGGCATAAGGAGCCTGCAGCAGCTGTGGCCAGTGCCAGACCCCGAGCTGCCTTCAAATTCAACGAGGCTTCACTGCAGGCATTATTGGATGGGGTTAGGGCCCACAGGGAGGTCCTCTTCCCTAGGTCAGGGAGGAAGAGGCCTCCCACTGAGACCAATGCTGCATGGATGCAGGTGTCAGCAGATGCCAACTCCCTGGGAGTCACCAGAGGAACCTTGGCATTATATCTCTAACTCCTTCCTTTACTCCCCCACAGTACCATCCAGAGCCCCTGTCCTCACTGTGCAGCCAGACTCCTCAGAGGAAGCTCCAACCTCTGAGGGTGCAGCGTCAGCAGAAGTAAGCGCACCCAGCACCAGCGCAGACACTCACACCTCGGGGGGACCTTTGGGACATAGAGTAATGTTGTCACCTGGTGTTTCACAGCTGACAAGTGAGCCTCAGCAGATTCTGGAGACAGGGACAGCAGTGGAGAGTCCTCGTCGGAGGGTGCAGGGCTATGCCAGCTCAGCTCAGCTGCGCTGCATCTCGACCCTTTGCCTCTGGGTCCATCCGCAAGAGAAGAGGTGATGGATCTCCATGCACAGATGCAGGAGTCTCTGGCAGGTTTTGTCTCCAGGGTCGCTGCGAGTGTGGAGCGAATGGAGGAGTCCATAGCGACCATGAGCAGAGCCTTTGTGGAGTCATTGGTGCATGAACGCAGCACCATGGAAAGGTTGGCAACCTCCATGGAGGAGATAACTCGCCAGCATACGGAAAACATGGGGAGTGCTCATAAGAGAATGACATCTCTTGAGGAGCGTTGGCCATCTGTTGAACAGAGAAGCCAGATCTTCATGGAAGTCCTTCTGAGTAGGACTGCCAGTGCAGAAACGGGTCCCACTGGCCCCCTAAAGTGCAGCAAGGTGCTCTCAAGCCACTTCCAAGCGCTGGCCCCTTCTGGCCTGTGTAGCTTCAGGTGAGTGAGCAGCAGCCTGGTGCTCCTGGTAACCATCCTGCTGTTCCTGGTTCTGCTGCTGCCACCTCTGCTGTTGGAGATCCTCTAATGCCAGGAAGGGAAGGTGCCAAAGGCCACCCATGCTTCTAGCAGATGCCTCGGTTGAGGAGGTCCTGAGTTAGGGTGGTGAGAGGGGCTTCCCAGGAGCTCACACTGAAGAAGTGTGTGAGGCTCCAACTTTCTGCAGCTGCTCCTAAGGCTTCAAATAGTTCCCCCAAGCCTTGATCAACAAGGTCCTGCAGCCTGCAAATGCTGCCTATTTAAATATCTTGGCCTAGAAATTCAGTTGCCTTAGCGCCGCTTTTGAGGCGCTAGAGGGGCTAGCGCCAGAGTTATGGCCAGTTTAAAAATTCCCTGGGGCCCTAAATCGGCGTTGCACCGGTAGCGCTGCGCCGGCACCGATGACATCATCGGTGTGCGCAGCGTCCCGGTTGCCGTGGTAACCCGCCCGAACTCCGAAATTGAGTTGCGGCCGCCTCGCCCGTGGCAGCCGCAAGCAACGTTCTGTCAGAGGTGCCTTACTGCAGTTTGCGCCGGCGCATTAAAGGCCCCGCGGCGGCCGGCCACTTTCCCGCCGGCCGCCTGCCCGCAGCTCCCTCCCCGGACTTCCCCCCCCCCCCCCGGAACAGATGCAAGCCCGGCACTTGTCCGAGGTGCCGGGCTCATTTTTAAGCTGATTTGCGCGGGCCGCGGCCGGGTGCAGGCAGCTCCTCCTTAACGGGAGGAGGAGGCCTGCACGTCCCCAGCCTGCCGCACCGCATCGGGTGCCGCAGCGCCGGAATTGCGGCGCGAAACGGCAGTTAGCGCCGATGTACCGCCGCAAAGACCCTTCAGTGGCGCCGGCAGCCGTTTGGGCGCGGCACTACTGAATTTTTGGCGCGCGCAGGGGGACTTAGCGCCGGCACTAACTTCCGGCGCTAAAGCCCTGGCTGCGCCAGAACCCAATTTCTAGGCCCTTCAGCCCTCAGCGACCTGCTGCTGCAAGCAAGCAAGCCAGCTGTTTTCACGCCAGCTCTCATCGGCGGGGTTCCCCGCAGGCAGGTTTCAGGTGGGGAAAGCCCCAAAGTCGCAACGGCACGGGAAAATCCACTTCAACAAGCAGATAATTGCTTGTTAGTGCTCCGACGACCAGTCCCGCCAGCGGCGGGCGGGACTGAAGCGGGGCGCATGAAAACGGCAGTCCGAAAGTCGGACGGGGCGGGGAATCAGGCGGGGGGGGTCCCGACCCGCTTTTTCCGCGATTTTCGGACCACGGCCGCATGAAAAGCCGCCCGACAGCTGCCCGAAAATCGGGGCCTACATCTACATTAATATCTGCATTTGATTGTATAATTTATGTGCTATCTTTGCTAATATATGATCCCTGCACCAGAAAACTGCATTATAAACAATTTTCTAATGGCTTTTCATACTGTGATCAATTTGTATTATGTAACATTTGGGTAAAAATTTAAGTCTATTTTTAACAGAATACTGTGATTTTCAAGTGGAAAGAACATTTTATTATAGCACATGGGGGAGGAGGTCCCACCAGCTCTGCAACAATATAGCTGTGGATTATTTTCCACAGGTACAGTACTTTAAATTTCTATATCTCCACCATACAGTAAATGACAATTATAAAAACTCCATAGGAAGCATTAACAGGAAAATTAATGTTTTCAAATGCCAATAAATTGTGGCAATTCTTTCAAAAATTGACCCCTACATTTAGAGTGAAGGACACGGAAGAGAATATGCGATTGAACTAAATTCACTTATTTTTTAGTCAACTTGTCATTGAACTCTGATGCAGCCAGTAAGGTGATTCTTCATGGTATTTTAATTGTACTGGAATGGTTGTGATTTGTAAATTCAGAACAAATACCACATTGCACTTTTGTGAAAGGAAATAAGACACTGGTTTCCAGACCCTGCTTTGCTAATACTGCGTTAGAGATTATTCATAATTTTCATAATTAGTTTGCAAATTGTTTTATATCAGCCTGTTCTTATTAAATACAGCACATTATTAAATCTGCACTTTGTACATGATCTCAGTGTCATTTAATGTTGCCACTTGAATTATATTTTAATGAATAATTGTATGACTGTTGTAGATTAGTAGCATCAGCTTATACTGTAGCCTAGAAACACCAGCATCTTAAAATGCATCAAAAACATGCGTCAACAAATATGCAATATAAAGACTTTAAGTGATATTTTTTGTCCTTGGCTCCTTTTCATTTCACCATTTTTGTAAAGCTGTCAGCTCTGCTAAAATGTTACATCCAAAATGTTGGCCTGTCCTTTTCTTCAGATGCTGATCGACCTGCTGTGCATTTTCTGTTTTGATTTCCTTGCCTTCTTTTTAGGACCTCTTCAAAAAAAAATTCTGAGCAGGATGTACAGGCATATCAGAGTGTGGGGATTTATTCACCTCCCTTTCACACTCTTCAGGGGCAGGGAAAGCCACCCCCAACACTTATACTCCTTCCCCATGCTGCAGTGCTTTCAACTCAAGCTCCTGACATTTGAATAATAGCATGGTGTTTTATTAAACTCCATTAAAAAAATGAAAAGGATAAGACTGCTGGACATTAATGATATAAAATGTTTTTTGAGCAAAAGGAAGAGATGATTAAAATGATTAGTTTGGTTCAGAAATATGTCACATCTGAAATTCCAGGGCCATTATTTTCAGCTAAAAACCACAAGTCCCTAATTATGATACATTTCCTACAATGCTTGAGATTGCAAAGGTACGATTATATCAATTCTGAGAAAAGTTTACAAATTATAACGAATTAGTTCTTATTGAAAATTCTGACTATTTCCTGTAAAGTGAAAATACTGAGAAAATGCAGACAGACTCTTGAGGGACTAGGTAAATGTTTGCTGAGGGGCCTATTATCTACAAGAGTGGTAATAAAGAGTGGTAAATAAATAGATAGAATGGTGCAGTGCAGAGAATACCTCACAGGTATTGATAATATCTAGCATGCTACCTAGTGTCAACTGTGGCTCAGTTAGTAGCACTCCCACCTCTTAAGTCAAGAAGGTTGTGGGTTCAAATCTCTGAGATGTAAACACAAAAGTCTCAGCTGACACTCCAGTCCAGTACTGAGGGAGTGCTGCACTGTCAGAGCTAATGGGCTCAATTTCAACAACCCTGATGATGCAGGTTTGGAGGCAGGTCTGTTGGAAAAAATGGCTTTAGACACCCATCCTGCCCCCACCTGATTTTTGTGAGTGTCTGTTCAGCTGCTCCCAAACTGACCCATCTGGAACTGGTGGGAAAGGCAGTTAACAGCCCATTAACTGCCTTGCTAATCTTATTTTCATAGTAGTTTCCCATTTCCATGCTTCTGGCTCCTATTTCCTGACTTGTCAGAAACAAGCCAGGTTCAAGGAGATGAGTTGCTGGAGGAGGGTGGGATATGTGTTGGTGTAGGGGTTACAGGGATCGGGTGGGATATGTGTCGGTGCAGGCTCGATGGGCCGAAATGGCCTCTATCTGCACGGTGGGGTTTCTGTGATTTCTGTGATTTCTGTGACATGATTTGTATGCATTGGTGGAGCGCTTTAAAAGCGCCCCTGAAACATGGCTGACATTCAAATGCAACAACTTTGTTGTTGTAGGTATGGGATAATATTTTGCACATCTACTGACCTTCTGACTGTTCAAGCCGACACCCATCTGCCGTGTGGCATGAATGGAATAATTTCAGGCCACTTCAACTGTGCGCTTGCAAGATTGTAGTCTCAAATGAAATCTATAGCAAGGATAGGCCACACTATCAACTGTTTGACATAATTTATCTTTAACCCATGACAAAAGGATAATAAACCAGCAAGAGTCAGAAAAAAAAAGAAACATCACCCAAGTGAGTCCCCTTGTGACTATAGGTGCTTAATCTTTCTCTTACACGTGCTTCTACGTGCTGCTTCCCCTGTGACTTCAGCAGATGTAGAGGCACCTTGCTGACTAGGATGTTGCGCCTGCTTAGACGCCTTTGGAGGGCGTCCTCTGGGTTTCGGAGCCTGGGAGGGCTCTTCAACAGTCTGCTCTTCCTGCGGCTGTGCAGGGGCTGAAACAGTCATCTCAGTTGTCTCTGCAAAGTGGGTCTCTGACCGAGGGCTCCGCAGTGGCATGATTGTGTGAGTGCTTTGAGAGGAGCCCACACTTCCTTCTGTCCTACCAACAACATCCCTCTCATGGGTCAGCCGCACTTCAGTGCTGGCAAGTGGCTGGAGAGCACCTTGCTGCACTTCAGGGGGACCATGAGGACCCATATCTGCACTGGCAGTCCTCTTCAAAAGGACGTCCATGAAGCTCTGGTCTCTCTGCTCAATAGCTGCCCATCGCTCCTCCAGAGATGTCATTCTATTCTGAACAGTCACCATATTTTCCTAACTCTAGCGACTTATTTCCTCCATGGCCGTAGCCATCCTTTCCACTGAGGTAACCAGCCTTTCCACGGAGGTTGCCATCCTATCCATGGTGGTGTGTTCTTGCACCATTACCTCCACCACGGCAGTGCTGATGTTAGAGATGGACTCCTCCATTCTCTCCACACTCGCACTAACCCTGGAGGCAAACCCTTCCAGAGACACCTGTACTTGTTCCTGTATTTCACAAACCGCTCTTTTTCTGGATGACCCCAGAAGCACAGCCTCTGCATGCAGCTCAGCAGGGCTAGGAGAGTTCTGCGACCTCCGATGAGGACTCTCGACTGCTGTCGCTGTCTCCACCATCTGCTGATGTTCACTTGTGAGCTGTGCTAGACCAGGTGGCAACACTACTATAACTCGCGATGGCCCCACCAAGGTGAGCTTTGCTGCACTGATGCTGGATGCACTGAGTCCTGGTGACGCTGCTCCCTCAGAGACTTCAGGTTCTTCTGAGGAGTCATCTGGGTCTTCGTCCTGGATCATGGGGAGGGGGGCGCTCGATGGTCCTGTGGGAGAGTAAAGGCATGAGTTAGACATCTGATATTGATGTAGCAGACACATCTTTTTGAGCAGATGATATAATGCGATTCTCTATGAACATCATATGCCATTGCTTTCTGAGAGGGATGAAACTCTACTATGTCACCAGCTTCCTCTAGTGTGCCCGTCACTCCATCGCCCACTTCCAGGTCCTCGCCACCTCCAACAATCTCGTTAGCAGCCTCCTCAGCACTGGTCAATGTTACTAGGGAAGCTGTTCCTCCTCCAGTCATTGCTCTCTCCCTCTTATTGTGGGCTATCTTTTCCTGCAAGGAGGGACACAAGCAGTGTTTCAGCCACAGTGATGGAGTGAGTGTGATTAATCCCTACCATAGAAGCTTTGAGGGAGACGAAGATGGGGTAAGGTGCCAAGAGGAAGGTAGCTCCCTGTGCATTTTTAGTTGTTGTCACTGCATGACAGTGAGTGCGAGTCTAAGAGGTGCATAGGTAGGATGCTGAAGTGATTCACTGCAGAGATAGAGATGGATAGGAAAGGGTGCAAGGGAAGTAAGAGTAAGGTGGTATGTGGAGGAGCAGTCAAAATCCAAATTAATTACAAGAAAATAAATCATTTTACTGAGGTGTTTGAATAGGCTGGACTCATTAGATATATTTTGTGAGAATTTTGTAGTTTATTGCTTGCCTGTTGTATGAGCATATCGTCCACCTTGTTAAGGAATTCTCCATTGGTTTCTGAACAATTAACAAACCATCCCACATGTGGTTTGACAGATGTGTGTCCTGAATCTGTCATATCATTCCTACATTTCTGCATTAAGCAATGTTTAACTTTTTGTAGGAAGCTTTATTCAATTATCTGGTGTGTCATTTCAGAATTTAAAAGTTTTCATATCTTGCTATCTTTGAGTCATGTAACTGTTTGGTCCTTGACTCAAGTGAAGTGTGATTACATTACATAGTGGTTAGCACTGTTGCCTCACAGCGCCAGGGACCCGGGTTCGAATCTGGCCTCGGGTGACTGTCTGTGTGGAGTTTGCACATTCTCCCCGTGTTTGCGTGTGTTTCCTCCGGGTGCTCCGGTTTCCTCCCACAGTCCAAAGATGTGCGGGTTAGGTTGATTGGCTATGATAAATTGACCCTTAGTGTTAGGGGGATTAAATACGTGGGGTTACGGGGATAGGGTGGGATATGTGTTGGTGTAGGGGTTACGGGGATCGGGTGGGATATGTGTCAGTGCAGGCTCGATGGGCCGAAATGGCCTCTATCTGCACTGTGGGGTTTCTGTGATTTCTGTGATTTCAAGGACTCTATGTACATTGCAAAGAACTGACCAATTATACAGCTTCCTCGCTTTGAAGGTAATCTATTTGAAGGTCTGTACCCGTGTCAGTCAGCGCTGTTAACCTGATAGTTGTAAGACCTGTGTTTGCCAATCACCAAGGCCTAGAAATTGGGTTGGGGCGCCAAAGTGGCGCCAAAGTTGCCTGAGCGCAGGATTTAGCGCAGCGTTCGAGGCTTTAGCGATCATCAGATATTCAGTTTCATTGCCCCTAGAGGGAGACGGGGCGAGGCTCGAGGCGCTCCACGTCCCTCTTAGGGCGCTGAAACTGAATATCGCAGCGCAACGTGCTGCAGCGCCACACGCTGCGGCACGGCACGCTGCGGTACTACAGGCCTTCCTCTCATTGTTAAGGGGGAGGGGCCTGCAGCAGCGCGATCCCCACTCGCGAGTGCCGGCAAACGAGCCCGTCACCAAGGAGAAGTGCCGGGCTCTCGGGAGACAGCCGGCAATGCCGCTGGGGGGTGGTCAGGAGGCCGTGGACGGAGGTGCTGGCAGGCGGCCGCCAAAAAAGGCGGCCACCCCGCGCCTCCACCTTAACTTGCGCTGCTGCCGGCACAGCAAGGCCCCGTGAACCGGGCGCAGGTAGCGAACGGCACAACTGCGGCGTTCGCTACCAAATATCACGAATGGGGCGCTGCGCACACCGATGACGTCATCGGTGGCGGCGCAGCGCAAATGGCTAATGCCACCATTAGCGCCCCTGCTGAATATCACGGGAGGCGCAGCCAGTGGCGCTACAGCCACTGACTGCCTCTTTAGGCGCTAACAGGTGGCGCTACTCACCCAATTTTTCCCCCCAAGTTTGTTAAAGTACAGCATCTCATGAAAAAATGTTTGTTAATTTTTTATAATTATGTGTTTATATGATGACATGAGGTAATTCAAGTTGACATGCATTTTCATGTTATGTTCACGTGATGTCATTATGATGACAACCAATGATACATGGCTTGTCTCTCTCCCCAAAATAAAAAAATGATTAGCTAAACATTTTATTCATGATGGCCATGCCCCTTTAATTGCTGAGTGTACACAATCACATGGGAAAAATCCCTGGGAGCTGAAAATTATTTCACTATTTTGTGTACTGTTACAGAATGCAAATACATATTATTCTTTTGTGGGACTAATCATAATGTAGCTCCATGCATGAGTTACCTGTCAAACTAACTGAAATAAAATTGAGAACATAGAGAAGGAAGCTATTTCACACATTGGGGTAGAAATGGGTATGCGTTACGTCAAAATGGATGCACAGCATGTCAGTTTAGCAGTGGGATGGCCTGTGCCCAATCTGCACAAGTATTGGTCCCATGAATAAATTTGTGGGGCCCTTTATTTGGTGTCCTGGGCGGCTGCCTGAAACAGGCATTAGGCTCCTTGAATGTGTTAATGCGGGCTGAACGCCTGTTGAAGGGCCCCTCTACAAAACCAGTTACTGATGAGTGAGGCAGGCGCCAGGCTGGCAGGAGTCAATAGTTCCTGCAGCCGCCAACTAAAGGCAAGTTTTTAAAATTTTTTCTTAAAACCTTTCTGGAATTGGATGCAATATTTCCAAATTCGCTGACGACACTAAACTAGGAGGAGGGGTGGGCTCTGATGAGGATGTCAGGAGGCTACAGTGCGATTTGGACAGGTTGGGGGAATGGGCGGATACGTGGCAGATGCACTATAATGTGGATAAATGCGAGGTTATCCACTTTGGGGGTAAAAACAGGAGGGTAGATTATTATCTAAATGGCAATAGATTGGGAGATGGGGAAGTGCAGAGGGACCTGGGTGTTCTTGTGCACCAGTCACTGAAGGAGAGCATGCAGGTGCAACAGGCGATTAAGAAGGCAAATGGTATGTTGGCCTTCATATCAAGGGGGTTCGAGTATAGGAATAGGGATACCTTACTACAGCTGTACAAGGTGCTGGTGAGACCGCATCTGGAGTATTGTGTACAGTTTTGGTCGCCCCATCTGCGGAAGGATGTTCTTGCCATGGAAAGAGTGCAACGGCGATTCACCAGGCTGATACCTGGAATGGCGGGAATGACCTACGAAGAGAGATTAAATAGTTTGGGCTTGTACTCACTGGAGTTTAGAAGATTGAGAGGGGATCTCATCGAAACATATAAAATTATGGCAGGCCTGGACAGGCTGAATTCAGAGAGAATGTTTCCAATGGCCGGGGAGCACAGAACCAGGGGCCACAGTCTAAAAATAGCGGGCAAATCATTTAAAACAAAGATGAGGAAGAATTTCTTCACTCAAAGAGTGGTGAGCCTGTGGAATTCCCTGCCACAGAGGGCTGTGAAGGCTAATTCAATAAATATTTTCAAGAGAGAATTGGATATATTTCTGAAGGCTAAGGGGATTAAGGGTTACGGAGAAAAGGCGGGGACGGGGTACTGTACTGGTAAGATCAGCTATGATCTCAGACGAAGATCAGCCATGATCTCATTGAATGGTGGAGCAGGCTCGAAGGGCCGAATGGCCTACTCCTGTTCCTATCTCTATGTTTCTATGTTTCTCTGATGCCAGCAGGAGCGCTCCCCCCAACTCCACAGTCTGAGTGATCACCTCCCCCCTCTCCATCCACCCCGTTGCCCACTTCAACCCCTTGTGGAGGTGCAACCGGTGGCAGCAGCTCGCCCCGTGTATGTAGATGAGACCCGAGGACCAATTCCTAGTGATCTTCTGGACATTTGGTTCCAGCAAGCATGCTCTGTAGTGCCGAGTCTGGGCACATTGTGTCTGTGCAAGCTCTTTGCTAGAGCAATCCAAAACTAATCTGCTCTCTCCCCATAGCCCTGTATCTTCCTTTGCTTCAGTGATTATCCTGGTAGGTCTGACTCTGCTTAGTCCAAAACCCACACTCTGGCCTCATTGCCAAAATATTGTACAGAACAGTAATCTATTAATCCTATTTGATTGAGCTGGAGTCTGATCCAGATCCTACTGATGAAAGGATAGTGTTCCAACAAACATCACCACCCAATCCTCACCACCGATCTAATCTTACAGATTCCAGGCATACGCTGTAAAAGACTCAGCCCCTCGGGATCATTGTTGTTAGTTTGCTGAAACATCCAAGAATGACTGGTCTTTTTACCAAGCCTGTTTCAGCTACTACAACGCAGCCTGATAGTTTGCTGTACTCACAGTAAGTGGCAATTTAGCTTTAATCTATCAAAAATCATCACATTCAAACTGTAACTAAGACCCCAGGCAATATATATATATACTAAACCATATCAAACAGGTAGAAATGTCCTTATAATAGATACCTATATTTCCCTACATTTCCTTACATTACAACAGTGACTATAGTTCAAAAGTACTTCATTGGCTGTAAAGCACTTTGGGATGTCCTGAGGTGGTTACCTCCCTTTCCTCTCCAAAGTCCTTGAACGTGTTGTCGCCTCCCAAATCCGTGCCCATCTTTCCCGCAACTCCATGTTTGAATCCCTCCAATCGGGTTTCTGCCCTTGCTACAGTACCGAAATGGTTCTCAAAGTCACAAATAACATCCTTTGTGACAGTGACAAAGATAAACTATCCCTCCTCATCCTTCTTGACTTGTCTGCAGCCTTTGACACGGTTGACCACTCCATCCTTCTCCAACGCCTCTCCACCATCGTCCAGCTGGATGGGACTGCACTCACCTGGTTCCATTCATTTCTATCTAATCTAAGCCAGAGAATCACCTGCAACAGCTTCTCTTCTCGCGTCTGCATCGTTACCTCTGGTGTCTCCCAAGGATCTATCCTTGGTCCCCTCCTATTTCTCATCTACATGTTACCCCTTGGTGACATCATCTGAAAACACAGTGTCAGTTTCCACATGTATGCTGATAACACCCAGCTCTACCTCACTACCTCTTCTCTCGACCCCTCCACGGTATCTAAATTGTCAGACTGCTTGTCCGACATACAGTTCTGGATGAGCAGAAATTTTCTCCAATTAAATATTGGGAAGACCGAAGCCATTGTTTTCGGTCCCTGCCACAAACTCCGTTCCCTAGCCACTGACTCCAATCCTCTCCCCAACATCTGCCTGAGGCTGAACCACACTGTTCGCAACCTTGGTGTCATATTTGACCCTGAAATGAGCTTCTGACCATATATCCGCAGCATAACAAAGACCGCCTATTTCCACCTCCGTAACATCGCCAGTCTCCACCCTTGCCTCAGCTCATCTGCTGCTGAAACCCTCATCCATTCCTTTGTTACCTCTAGACTTGACTATTCCAACACATTCCTGGCTGACCTCCCACATTCTACCCGAGGTAAACTTGAGGTCATCCAAAACTCGGCTGCCCATGTCTTAACTCGCACCAAGTCCCGTTCACCCATCACCACTGTGCTCGCTGACCTACATTGGCTCCCGGTTAAGCAGCGCCTCGACTTCAAAATTCTCATCCTTGTTTTCAAATCCCTCCATGGCCTCGCCCCTCCCTATCTCTGTAATCTCCTTCATCCCCACAACACACCCCCCACACCCCCCCCCCGAGATATCTGCGCTCCTCTAATTCTGCCCTCTTGAGCATCCCTGATTATAACTGCTCAACCATTGGTGGCTGTGCCTTCTGCTGCCTAGGCCCTAAGCTCTGGAATCCCTTACCTAAACCTCTCCACCTCGCTACCTCTCTTTTCTCCTTTAAGATGCTCCTTAAAACCTACCACTTTGGCCAAGCTTTTGGTCACCTGCCCTAATTTTTCCTTGCGTGGCTTGGTGTCAAATTTTTTGTCTTATAATACTCCTGTGCAGTGTCTTGGGACGTTTTACTATGTTAAAGGTGCTATATAAATACAAGTTGTTATTGTTGTTGTTGAAAGGAACTATATGATTACAAATTATTTCTTTCTTTGTACGTACAAAAGGCAATTTTATTCCTTGATTCTGCAATTTCTCTGCACCGTTATTCCACATGTCACTATAGGGTACCACCTATTTTTCCTTACACCATATATATCCCCTCAGAATTGCCTAGTTTCTGTGATTGTGTTCAGAAGAAGCTTGGAAGCATGGTGTACAAAAGGCTGATATTTAGTAGACGAGAATCATATACATATAAATTCATGTGTAGCCATTGACCAAATAATATTACGCATAATTACTCCTGGGTAACTAAAAAGCTAAGACTTGTTCAAAATGCAGCTGCAAAGGCAATCAAAAGCAGTTTTGACTAAGTTTTAACAACAAACAGCCACAGACTGTGAGTGAAGGTTAAATTGCTAAAAAAACATTATGATGCTAAGTAGAAATTAGAATTCACTTACCAAAACTAATTGCAACAATATTTAAAAATTAATTAGTATAAGGACATAAAATAAAAGCGATCATAGAAGTTAAGGTATTTATCTGGTAGATTAAAGTGAGATTGTCTGGATACCTCAAGACTAGTGAAACAGCACTGACATGGGCTGGGCCCTTGGTGTAGAAAGGCCTTGTACCAGGGAGGTTATGAAATGAAAGAGATACGGTAAATTCCAATGGGGTTAAAAACTATAAACAAGATAAGACAGCAGAATAGGGTTGCTGCAAAAATACTGGAAAGGCGGGATGCTACCTTCGTCTGAGTGACAATGGTATTTTGACCATAGGAACCAATTATAAAAGGTGATTTTGTTAAAGAACATATATGGACACTGGCCAAACCAACTTTTGATAAGAAAAGAGTTAAAACCTCAATACTCAAAGAACAACTTTACACAGACTTACTGCGAGAACAAAGGAACAGACTTAAGATGATGTCATCTGTGTCCGAGAGGTTCCAGAGACCAAGGGCTGCGAGCTACTCGTTAAAACTATCGCCTAATATTAAGTATATTACACTGTATGCTTAATAAATCTTGATCTATTGCTCAAACATACTGTCTGCTGCCTATTGGTGTCTTGTCCAAGAACTCAGAGATCATTAAGATCGTACAACAGGTATGGAACATATTCTCTCTGACACTGCTGTTCCAACACAAACATAGAAGATTGACCCATAGCAGGGACCTTGGGATTAAATCCAACACACTTGGCATAATAATGAACTGGGCTAGTCCCTTACAGGAACAAGGAGAGTTTATTGTTAAAAAAAACACATTAGGTAGCTGACAGTCACCTTGTTATAAATGTCCTACAAATACCGAATATGTTATTGAAGATGGGCTTCACATTCCTAGCACTTTTTCAGGAAAGCAGTGAACATCTACAGAAGCTTTGGTTATGTGCCTGCAAGTCATTACCATGTGACAAACGGCATGGGCATTAGGGCTGTTCTTGAAAAAGACTCAAAAGCAATCTATAGGATAGCACAAAGTGAAATGTCTTTTTCAATTTCACAATAATACATTTTCACATCATTAAGCAATTAATTTATCAACTAGACAGCATTTACTGGATTAAAAAGCCTTGGCCTAGAAATTCAGTTGGCTGCGCCAGCCGTTAGCGCCTTAGGAGGAGTAGATCTCGAGCGCTAGGCGCTTAGCGCCCGGGCACAGCGCGATCTGCGCCTCGCCCCAACTTCAGTACACATTTAGCGCCGGCGCAAAGTCTTAGCGCGCACCCTGCTGCGCGCGCAGATCATGACGTCATTTACTAGTGCAACGCCCTTTGTGCACCCCGAACTGGAACTTCACTCGCGCCGGGCCATTGTGCGCCGGGCGGCCCTAACGACTGTGAAGTGGAACGGTACACAGCCGAGGCGGGCTGCGGGGAGCGCTAATTAAAGGGCACTTACCCTGCACTATTAAGGGCAGACATTTTGTAGCATTCACTCTTGTGCAACGGTCTTTTGGAGAGAGACCAAGGAGGAGAGCTTACTGGTTTGGACCAACACTAGGACAGGTATTTTTGGCTCAGGCCAGAGCTTAGCAATTATCTTTGCCTTCATTGAGAGCTCATTGTTTCCCAGCATATAATGGGGGCTGCATTGGGTGCCAACGCTGACTTTCAGCCTTATGCCAGAAGGGCTTACAGACGCCGTGAGAGAGTGGCAGCCCTGGCTAGACGCAGAGGGGGCAACAGGCGTCGCCAACTGAGGCCTTACCCACCCAGGGTATACCGCCAGCAGTCCTCCTATCTGACCATGTCTGCCGCGATGTGTGTAAGGAGGCTGCGATTCAGAAGGGAGGTGGTTGCAGACATCTGCCAGCTGCTTCAGAGAGATCTGCAGCCACAGCTGATGCGCAGGACGTCTCTGTCGGTGGCAGTGAAGGTGACGGTGGCTCTCAACTTCTATGCCACCGGCTCCTTCCAATCCGCTGCTGGGGACATCGCTAACATCTCCCAGTTCGCCGTGCATTGCTGCATCCGCCAGGTGAACGAAGCCATTTTCACAAGGAGACATCAATTCATCTCCTTCCCCATGACCCTGGAGAAGCAGCAGCAGCGTGCAGTGGGATTTGCAAGAATAGCGGGCTTCCCCATGGTGCAGGGCACCATTGACTGCACGCATGTGGCTTTGCGGGCACCTCTGGAGCATGCCGAGGATTACCGCAACCGGAAGGGCTACCATTCCCTCAACGTACAGCTGGTGTGTGACCACAGGCAGCGCATCCTAGCTGTCAATGCCCGCTTTCCAGGCAGCAGCCACGATGCCTTTATCCTGCGACAGACAACTGTGGCTGACATGTTCCAGGCACAGCCTCCCCCAAGAGGATGGCTTATCGGGGACAAAGGCTATCCTTTGTGTACCTGGCTCATGACCCCGCTCCGCGCGCCCACGACCCCCGCTGAAGAGGCATACAACGAGAGCCATCAAGCGACTAGGAACATCATAGAACAAACAATCGGCGTCCTCAAGCAACGGTTCCGCTGTCTCGATCGCTCCGGGGGAGCCCTCCAGTATTCGCAGGAGCGAGTCTCCCAATTCGTCGTCATTTGCTGCATGCTGCACGACCTGGCTATCCGCAGGACTCAGGCACTGCCACCTCACGTTGGACCCCCACCTCAGGAGGAGGAGCAGGAGGAGCATGAGGAGGAGGAGGACGAGGAGTACCAGCCCAGGAGGGAGGCACAAGGTCCAAGGGCCGCCCGTCGGCGGCTTATTGAACGTCACTTCTAGGCCCCCTGTCAGGGAATGGCTTGTGCCAATGAAAGAACATGATTGCAGCTGCTCCGCAAGCCCTCAGCCGGTTAAGGCAACAAACACTTCAAAGATCAAACATGGACAATGTTAATAAATAAAATGCGTTATTGTACAAACTCAGGGCCCTTCCCACATGAAAACCAAAAACAGACGAAACCCCCAAAAAACACTCAAACACATTACTCGCTCCCACAACCTGGAGAGGATTAACAAAACAGTGCAACTAAAATGGCCACATCCTCGGCCTTCAAAAAACAAACATCCAATTCTCGGCCTTCAAAAAACAAACATCCAATTCTCGGCCTCAAAAAACAAACACAACTGGCCACACATTCGACTTTGTGGCCCGCTAGGGTGATGCCTTGGCCATCTTTGTGTGGCCCCTGCCCGCCCTGCTGCTCCTCCTCAAAGTAAGGCCATTGGCTGCTGCAAGGCTGGCGGCAGGCTCCAGAGGGGCACATGTCGTGACGGCAGATGCCCTTGGGGGTCGGCCTAGTCGAGGTCTGGCCGTCGAGCGGGCGGCTGTTGAATGCTGCAGCTGTGGCTGGCCAGCATCAGTCGCTGCAGCAGCTCCTGGCAGCTCCACTGGGGGAGTGGCAGTGGCGGCTGAAGGAATGGGGGCAAGCTGGCGGATGGCAGGCGCTCGCTGGTCGCCTGAGACACTGGCACTCGCCCGGGCCAGCACTGCAGCATGCGCAGCAATCTGCCGAGGGACAGACCGCTGTGCTGCTGCAGCGCGCCGGGTGCCCTGGCGATGCCTGGCTGACACAGCGAGTGTGGCAGCAGTGAGTGCCCATGTTGACCTGTTCAGTGACCTCATCAGAGCACCCAGTGACTGCACGGCACCACTGATCAGCTGCCCACTCGCTGCCTGAGCTGCCCCGAATGCCACCCGACTCGCTGCCTGATCTGCACCGAATTCCGCCAAACTGATGGCCTGTGAGGCCCCAACATCGGTGACACTTCGAGAGAGGGACTCGATGGCCTCAGGCAACCGTGCCACTACCCCCATGAGCTCCGTGTGCCGGCGCTCCGAGTCTGCGGACAAGTCCTCGAGGCGTTCCATCTCCTCGGCGAAGACCATCTCCGGACTGGAGGCCGGACTCTCCCTCTGGGGAGAAGGCCGCCGAGCTGGCCGACCCTTCGGACAAGTCCTCGAGGCGTTCCATCTCCTCGGCGAAGACCATCTCCGGACTGGAGGCCGGACTCTCCCTCTGGGGAGAAGGCCGCCGAGCTGGCCGACCCTTCCTGCGTTGCTGGAGGCCGCTGTGCCCAGCAATTGGGCTCCCCTCCGACCCTTCCCCCCTCTGGGGAGAAGGCCGCCGACCTGGCACCCCCCTCCCGCGTTTCTGCAGGCCGCAGGTCCCATGAGCTCCCCTCCCCTCCGACACTTCCGCGATGCTCCCCTCCAGGGAAGACGTGTCCCCTACATTGGCATGGGTTGCCACGGCTGAGGGTTCCCCTGATGGGCCGCCTTCCTCTTGCTCCTCCTCCTCCTCCTCCTCTGAGGGGCTGTCACAGGCAAGTTCAGGGACCTCCTCCTCACCATCTGAAAGTAGGAAGGCACAAGAGTAGCTTTAGAGTGAGGAGAGGGCGTCAGCGAGGGATGCATGAGTGGTGGCATTCAGAACATTGGTTGGACAGTGGCAAAGGATGTAGATCTGATGCGCAAGTGGGACGAGAGAGGTCCAAACGTTGATGTCCTTACCATTGGTGCCCAGAACAGGGTCGGCATCTCCACATGCAATGGGGCCAATCACCCGGCCACCCATGATGCGCTCCACGCGATGTTGCAGCTCGGTGAGCGGATGGATCTGGGGTCGGCCTCCCCCGGTCGCAGTCCGGCTCTTCTTATTATTGGCCAGCTTGGCCTGCAAGAGAAAGGACGGACTCTAAGTACAGTGTGTCGCCCTGATCTTGTGTGCACTGCCTCCCATGGTGGAATAGCCTGGCCAGTGTGTCGCCCTGATCTTGTGTGCACTGCCTCCCATGGTGGAATAGCCTGGCCAGTGTGTCGCCCTGATCTTGTGTGCACTGCCTCCCATGGTGGAATAGCTTGGCCAGTGTGTTAAGTGCAGAATGTGCAATTGATGTTCATGCCTGTCCCATAGCTGCTGGATGAGGGCTGGCCATTAGGGCTTTCAGGTCCCTTTGCCCATAATGTGAGGTGCACATGCAAGGATGAGGAGGTCACTGGAAAGGGTACTCACCCTGACAATCCGTGTGAGGTCATTAAACTTTTTGCGGCATTGGACACCGGTCCTGGGGACCTCGCTGTTGGCTGACACCTTGCGTGCGACATGCCTCCAGGCTCTCCGGTAGGCGCGGACCGGCGCCTTCCTGCCATTGTCCGGGTACAAAATATGGCGCCTCTTCTCCCCACCACCAACCAGCACACTCAGATCACGCTCTGAGAAGCGCTGCGCTCGTTCACGGGCCCTCTGCATGGCTTCAGGCGCTATTTGGGTCCAGCAGCAGTGTTCAGGCCTAGCTGGAGGGCTCCACTATCCAGGGCGTGGCAGCAGACAAAGTCGACCCTTCCCCCTTAAGAGCTGGCCGGTGATATACCTCTCAATTCATCCAATGAAAAGCGACGAGTTAAGAAAGTAACTATAGATTTTTATTGGTTAAATAACAGAGCCCACCCTCGTGGGTGATCGGATCCAACAAGGAGGAATACCAACCAGTCGACCACCTTTATACCTGGGCAGGTAGGTGGAGCCATGGGCGGAGTCAGCAGTGGTCAGCCCAGGTATAACAGCGTGACAAGAGGCGACCTCGTGTAGTGATACAACAGTGTAAACAGTGATAACCATAGTGTAACGATATAACAGTGATAACCATAGTGTAACGATAGTGAACGACAAAAGTGGTTTACCACATTCACCCCTTGTTTAGATTTGAGTCTGGCGGGGTGAAGTGTACTACCAGTTCGGGTATGTCAGTCTGTCCGGAGGCCTCGTAAGCCTTTCTGATCGTCGCAGCAGCGGCGGCGGTGATGCAGTATCCGACGTTAATGCTGGTGTCTGCGTGGTCGGCGAAGGCTCGTGGGGTTCCGGCATGCCGTCTACCTGGGCTGGATCTGGGGGAGTGGTGGGGGGTAATGGTGGTGTCTCAGGGGTGCCCGAGGGTGCAAGGTCTCGTAAGGAGACTGTGTCCTCCTGCCCGTCTGGGTATGCCACATAGGCTTACTGGGGGTTGGCGTGCAGGAGGTCCACCCTCTCGACCAGGGGGTCCGTTTTATGGGCCCTCACGTGCTTTCGCAGCAAGACGGGCCCCGGAGAGGTCAGCCAAGTTGGTAGCGTGGTTCCCATAGTCGACTTCCTGGGGAAAACAAATATTCGTTCATGGGGGGTGGCGTTAATGGCAGTGCAAAGCAGTGACCGGATGGAGTGCAGCGCTGCCGGGAGGACTTCCTGCCAGCGAGAGGTTGGGAGGCCCTTAGACTTTAAGGCTAAGAGAACGGCCTTCCAGACAGTCGCGTTCTCTCTTTCCACCTGGCCGTTCCCCCGGAGGTTGTAGCTGGTGGTCCTGCTTGCAGCAATACCTCTCGCTAGTAGGAACTGGCGAAGTTCCTCGCTCATGAAGGAGGAGCCCCGGTCGCTATGTATATAGTTCGGGAACCCGAACAAGGCGAAGAGGTCGTTCAGGCATCTGAGGACCGTGGTACTGTTCATGTCTGGGCAGGGGAAGGCGAAGGGG
The DNA here is from genome assembly GCF_052327205.1 of Somniosus microcephalus. NCBI lineage: Eukaryota > Metazoa > Chordata > Chondrichthyes > Squaliformes > Somniosidae > Somniosus > Somniosus microcephalus. Next base: position 75,889,054 of record NC_140996.1, on the reverse strand, counting down.
AAACGGGAGTACTCATCAATAATGTTGAGGAAGTACACATTACGGTCAGAGGACGGGAGGGGCCCCTTAAAATCGATGCTCAAGCGCTCGAAGGGGCGGGTGGCCTTGATCAGGCTTGCTCTGTCTGGCCTAAAGAAATGCGGTTTGCATTCGGCACAGGTTTGGCAGTTCCTGGTCATGGTCCTGACCTCCTCGATGGAGTAGGGCAGGTTGCGGGCCTTAATGAAGTGGTAAAGTCTGGTGACCCCGGGGTGGCAGAGGTCGTTGTGGAGGGTCTGCAGTCTATCACTTTGCACGCTGGCGCATGTACTTCGTGATAGAGCATCTGGGGGTTCGTTCAGTTTACCAGGCCGGTACAAGATATCATAATCATAGGTGGAGAGCTCGATTCTCCACCTCAAGATCTTGTCGTTCTTGATTTTGCCCCTCAGCTTGTTATTTTAAACATAAAGGCGACCGAACGTTGGTCGGTGAGGAGGGTAAATCGTTTGCCTGCCAGGTAATGCCTCCAGCGTCGTACAGCCTCCACGATCGCCTGGGCCTCCTTCTCGACCGAAGAGTGTCGGATCTCGGGGCCCTGGAGGGTCCTTGAGAAGAAGGCCACTGGTCTCCCCTCCTGGTTAAGGGTTGCGGCCAGGGCGAAGTCGGATGCATCGCTCTCCACTTGGAAAGGGATAGACTCATCCACCGCGTGCATTGTGGCCTTAGCAATGTCTCCCTTAATGAGGGAGAAGGCTGCGCACGCTTCTGCCGTCAGGGGGAAGGAGGTGGACTTCATGAGGGGTCTGGCTTTGTCTGCATAATTGGGCACCCATTGGGCATAGTAGGCGAAGAGCCCCAGGGTTCTCCTCAGCGCCTTTGGACAGTGGGGGAGGGGAAGCTCCATGAGGGGGCGCATTCTTTCGGGGTCGGGGCCGATGACTCCGTTCTCTACTACGCAGCCGAGGATGGCAAGGCGCGAGGTGTTAAACACACATTTCTCCTTATTGTAGGTGAGGTTCAGCCGCTGGGCCGTATGGAGGAATCTCTCCAGATTAGCATCGTGGTCCTGCCGGTCGCGGCCGCAGATGGTGACGTTATCTAGATAGGGGAACGTGGCTTGCAGCCCGTTCTGGTCAACCATCCGGTCCATCTCCCTTTGGAAGACCGAAACCCCGTTGGTGACGCCGAAGGGAACCCTCAGGAAGTGGTAGAGGCGGCCATTCGCCTCGAAGGCGGTATACTGGCGGTCCTCAGGGCGGATAGGGAGTTGGTGATAGGCCGACTTAAGGTCGATGGTAGAGAATACGCGGTACTGTGCAATCTGATTGACCATATCAGATATGCGGGGAAGGGGGTATGCGTCCAGCTGGGTGTACCGGTTTATGGTTTGGCTGTAGTCGATGACTAGGCGGTTTTTATCGCCGGTCTTGACGACTACGACCTGAGCGCGCCAGGGGCTGTTGCTCCTCTTGATGATGCCCTCCTTCAGGAGGCGCTGCACTTCAGAGCTAATAAAAGCTCTGTCCCCGGCGCTGTACCGCCTGCTCTTGGTGGCGACGGGTTTACAGTCACGGGTGAGGTTGGCGAACAGGGAGGGAGGCGGGACCCTGAGGGTGGATAGGCTGCAGGTGGTACGCGGTGGGCGGTTTAAAGGCTGCTGGTTGTCGACTGTGAGTGGGGGGAGGGGTCCACCGTATGCTAGAGTGACACTTTGAAGGTGGGATTGGAAATCCAGCCCTAGTAGGACGGCAGCGCAGAGTTGGGGCAGGACGAGAAGTTTAAAATTTTTATACTCCGTGCCCCTAACCGACAGGGTCACAACACAGTAGCCGCTGATGTCTGTAGAGTGGGACCTAGACGCCATCGAGACCCGGTTGCGCGTTGGCCAGACAGTGAGGGAGTAGTGGCTCACCGTGTCTGGATGGATGAAGCTCTCCGTGCTTCCGCTGTCGAACAGGCAGGTCGTGGCGTGGCCATTTACTTCGATGTCCATCATGGACTTGGACAGGTGATGCGGGCGAGCTTGGTCCAGTGTGACGGAGGCTAGTGTATGGCTGAGCGAGCTGCTGTAGTCTGCGGGTGAGGCGGTGGTCGGGTCTGGAGGCGAGGTGGCGGTCGAGTGTGGTGGGTAAAATGGCGGCGCCCACGAGGTGGGGTAAGATGGCGGAGAAGATGGCTGCCCCCACAACTCACATGTGGCACTGCTGGTGTCGGTGGCCTTGATCAAAGATGGCCGCCCCCACAACTCACACGAGGGGATACTGGCATCTGTGGCCTTGATGAAAGATGGCCGCCCCCACAGCTCGCATGAGGCACTGCTGGTGTCTGTGGCTCTCCCTCTGCAGGCCTTAGCGAAGTGGCCTTTCTTCTGGCAACTGGAGCAAGTCGCGTTTCTCGCAGGGCAGCGCGACCTCGGGTGTTTCGCCTGGCCGCAGAAGAAGCAGCCGGCGGCCCGATCGCGGGGGTCCGATGTCGCAGCCAGTACCGGGGGTGGCGGTCCCGATCGGGTCCGGGACGCCGACGCTGAGGTAGGTCCCAGGGGCGGCGCTGCGAGGGGTATTGCGGTCGGGGTCGGTCCCGAGTCCCAGGGTCGCGAATTACAGTACCTGGAGTACGCCTCGAGGTCCCGATGGGCCACTTCTAGGGAGCGAGCGAGGGCTGCAGCTGTGTTCAGGTCGAGGTCCTTTGCTTCAAGCAGTCTTTGCCGTGAGTAGTCGGACCGCAGGCCTTTCACGAAGGCATCGCGGATATTATCTTCAGTATTTTCTGCTGCCGTTACCGCTTTAAAGTCACAGTCCCTGCCGAGTGTTTGTAGCGCCCGTAAAAATTCATCTACAGACTCTCCTGGCTGTTGCGGGCGGGATCTTAGGAGATGTCTGGCATACATGGAATTTACCGGGCTCCGGTACTGTTGTTTCAGCAGGTTGATGGCGGCCTTGTATGTAGTAAGGTCCCGGATGAGTGCGAATACTTTAGGGCTCACTTGGGCGGTCAGAACTCTTAGCTTGGATCTCTGAGGCACGCCGAATTCTCCCAGGTAGGATTCGAAGCAGCTCAGCCAGTGTTCGAAGTCGAGGGCTGAGTTTGCTGCCTGTGGGTTTAGATCCAGGTACGGTGGTCGGAGGGCTCGCAGCCAGGCCGGCTGCTGTGGCTGTTGTAGCTGGGCGTCTGACTGGTCGCTTGGCTGCTCCGTTGACTGGTCGTTTGGCTGCTCAGGTAACGACATTTTAAAATTTAGCCAATAAAATTGATATACCTATCAATTCATCCAATGAAAAGCGACGAGTTAAGAAAGTAACTATCGGTTTTTATTGGCTAAATAACAGAGCCCACCCTCGTGGGTGATCGGATTCAACAAGGAGGAATACCAGCCAGTCGACCACCTTTATACCTGGGCAGGTAGGTGGAGCCATGGGCGGAGTCAGCAGTGGTCAGCCCAGGTATAACAGCGTGACAAGAGGCGACCTCGTGTAGTGATACAACAGTGTAAACAGTGATAACCATAGTGTAACGATATAACAGTGATAACCATAGTGTAACGATAGTGAACGATAAAAGTGGTTTACCACAGCCGGCGCCAGGGTGTCTGCTGTCAATCACGAGATGGCCGCACCTGCGCTGCGCCCGGCCTGGGCGCTCTCGCTCAGCACCTCCGGCTTAGCGCCTAAAGAGAGGCGTCCAGCACCAGTTTTAGCGCTCGAGCAAACTCTTAGGGCGAAGCTAATGAATATCGGAGAAGTGGCCTCGATTTGGCGGCGGGCGCAAACTTTAGCGGCCGCCCGACTTTAACACCCCAAAAGTGGCTACAATGAATTTCTAGGCCCTTGTGTCTGAGCACATATCTTACTAAGTCTGTTTGCTGAAGAACAGAAATAAATGGGCAGTCCAAAGATGTGCAGGTTAGGTTGATTTGGCTGTGATAAATTGACCCTTAGTGTTAGGGGATTAAATACGTGGGGTTGCGGGGATGGGGTGGGATGTGTGTCGGTGCAGGCTCGATGGGCCGAAATGGCCTCTATCTGCACTGTAGATTCTGTGATTCTGTGATTCTGTGACTGATGTAATGAGATATAATTTGATACATAATGGAATCATAGAAAGTTACAGCACAGAAGGAGGCCATTTGGCCCATCGTGATTGTGCTGGCCAAAAAATAGCTCTCCTGCCTAATCCCACTTTCCAGCTCTTGGTCCGTAGCCCTGTAGGTTATGGCACTTAAAGTGCATATCCAAGTACTTTTTAAATCTGATGAGGGTCTCTGCCTCTACCACCCTTTCAGGCAGTGAGTTCCAGACCCCCACCACCCTCTGGGTGGAAAAAGTTCTCCTCAGTTCCCCTCTAATCCTTCTACCAATTACTTTAAATCTATGCCCCCTGGTTATTGACCTCGCTGCTAAGGGAAATAGATCTTTCCTATCATCTCTATCTAGGCCCCTCATAACTTTATACACCTCAATTAATTCTCCACTCAGCCTCATTTGCTGCAAACAAAACAACTCCAGCCTATCCAGTCTTTCCTCATAGCTAAAATTCTCCAGTCCTGGCAACATCCTCGTAAATCTCCTCTCTACCCTTTCTAGTGCAATCACATCTTTCCTGTAATGTGGTGACCAGAACTGCATGCAGTATTCTAGCTGTGGCCTAACCAATGTTTTACACAGTTCAAGCATAACCTCGCTGCTCTTATATACTATGCCTTGGCTAATAAATGACCGTATGCCCGCTTAACCACCTTATCTACATGTCCTGCTAACTTCAGGAATCTATGAACATGCACTCCAAGGTCCCTGGAATCAGTAGGAGACAATCACTGAAGATACAAGTTTGATGCACACAATGACCTCACATTGGGCACCCCGAAACTATACTCAGCAGCAGTCCTGAGTGTCTTGTTGGTCTCCATTGAAAGGAAGTTAAAAAGAGAGGTGTGCTCCTTTAACAGATAGAAAAATTGAATGAGGGAAGCAAGAGGCACAGAAAGAGAACTGTAGAGAGTGAGAGATGACTGGAATCATGACAGGGAGTTAGGGGCTAAGAGGATAGTGAGGATTCTCCATTCCAATAACTTTCTCATCTTTCTTTAAGTTCCCTTTTGCTGTTTCATTTTCTAGATCTTTGCCTTCAGTGTCGCAGCAAAGAACTTTGACCACTGGGAGCACCTCTTAGAAATTTGGACAAGTGCTCGAATTTCTGATAGGTGTTCCCAGCAGGCATTGCTGTACATCAGGACACTGACAATGAAAATTTCGGCCAACACATTCTCTCTCCTGCTGTTTTGTGTCTTTTTTCTCTCTTGATTTTTTCTTATTTTCTCTTTTCTTCCCTGTTGCAAGTTTTCTTATTTACTCCACTCCTTCAGTGATGATTAGCAAGCTATTACTATAGCACAGGCACAGCATACGCCTGGGGAGTTGGCGGACATGTCAGGTGAGCTGAATCTTTTTTTCTTTGTGTCTGCTTTTTTTTTTGCTTTTTTTTCATATTTGTTTTCCTCTCCAACCATCTGGCCTCCTCTCCTGAAACTGATGACTCATACTGGCGTACAGTTCCACGGCTGCGAGCAATCCTTAGGCACCTCGCCAAAGTTGTTATAATATATGTGTAAGTGAGTGGCAATGTGCTATTCTTTCATAGGAGGCGCCATAGCAAGACCAAACCTGTCTTTTACACAAACAAATGAATCATTCATACATACACATAGTTTACACAGATACATCCATTTTTAAACAAAGGGCCTGGAACCTGAATTTGAAATGACCCAAATGACTCACATGTGTTTATTTATGAGTTTACCTAAAGTATCCACTTCAGCTTACTTGGGTTTTTCACTTGGTTTGGCTCACATACTAATATTAATGCTATCCCATAAACCGAGGACAGATGGACCAGTGATATAACACACAGCACTAGCCTTTGAAGGAACTCAAAACTGGTACTACAAAGGTCCTTGATGACATTGCCAATGGACTTTGAGGGATGATGCCTGACACACTGATATGTCCCATGAAAAGTTCTGCTTCAGTGTCTCTTAGATACTATTATAATGTGGCACTGCAGCCTGCAGCAGAGTAGCTCATTAATATTGTAATTACTTTGGGTAAATGATCAAAATGACAAAAAAAAGACCTGCAATGTACAAGCACCTTCTTACTGCAAGGGTGTGAATTTCCTTGGGGTTTCTCTCGCTGCACCATCACCACATTGGTGGAGGCTTAGCGGAAACTCCGTTAACACATATAAACAGTTTTTCAACTGATGTTACGGTAGCAGAGTAGGAGAGGCCCCAAGAATTTTTATTTTGTTTTGGTCTTAATCAACTGACCAGAGATAATGCTATGGCCCAGTACTGAGTGGCTGTGAAAAGCAAGGATGAGGACAAACCTATCAATGCGGAACTTACAACACGATGCTTCCACTGAGACTAAATAGTTCCCTTATGAAGTAAATTTGATTGTCATAATTGTGTTTGACTAACACAATGGGGTCGATTTTCGTGTGCAATGAAATCAGGGTGGGTGGTGGGCGGTGGGCAGAACCGCCAGCACTAAATACACTCCCTATAGGAAGGTCACTGATGGGGAGGGCGAGCAATCCACTACTAAATGGCAGCCTGTAGTCTCTTAAAGGGGAGGTGCACTTTTTGATAGTGGACATCAATTTTCTGGAGCTGGCAGTGTGACTTCAACCAGGGCACCTAGATTCTGAGGCTTCAGTGGAGATGCTGCTGGAGCAAGTAAACAATAGGAAATACATCCTCTTCCCCTCCAATGGGCAACAGGTGCCTAGATACATTTTTCAGCAGCAATGGAGAGAGGTGGCAGAGCAAATAAATGCCACCAGTATTGTTCCCAAGGACCTGAAAATGTAATGAACTCACCAGGACTGCTAAGGTAAAATCCTGCCCCACTCTATTTTAGCCCCAGCACTATCAAAGAAAGAAAGAAAGAAAAACTGGCATTTATATAGCACCTTTCAGGACCACAAGATGTCCCAAAGCGCTTTGCAACCAATTAAGTAATTTTGAAGTGTAGTCTCTGTGGTAATGTCGGTAACGTGGTAGCCAATTTGAGTACAACAAGATCCCACAAACAACAATGTGACTTTGACTAGATAATCAGTTTTTTAGGTATTGGTTGAGGGATGAATATTGGTCAGGACACCAGGGCAAACTCTTTGAATAGTGCCATGGGAGCTTTTACATCTACCTGAGAGAGTAGACAGAGCCTCGGTTTAATGTCTCATCCATAAGACAGCACCTCCAACAGTGCAGCACTCCCTCAGTATTGCACTAAAGATTAAGTGCTCATGTTTCTGGAGCGGAACTTGAACACACAACCTTCTGACTCCGAGGCGATAATGCTACTACTGAGCCCTAGCTGAATGAATCCTTCCCTCTTCACTGCACTCTCTGCTTGCACTCAGATCCTGAAAACCTGTTACTGCCCTCACAACTACTGCACCCTTTGGACTCACTTGTTGCTTCTTTCTGTCATCATGCACACTACACGCTGTCTCAAATATTATGAAAGCACTTCAAGAGGGAACACACGAACCCACTTCCACTCTTCTTTCAGGAGAAGCTGGCACACAACAGAAAGGAGAGTACACAAACAGGAGGAAGTCCTGCCTTTATATACATCCGGCCAGCAATGGAAGTGGCTGCCATCACTGGTAGAGGGAAGCACAGTATTGGAGATATAGAGAGAGGGCAGAGCATTGGAGATATAGAGAAAGAGCACATAGCAATCAACAGATCAAATCAAAGCTCTGCAGTCCTGCCACATCCAGTTGTGAATGGTGGTGGACCATTAAACAACTAATGAGAGGAGGAAGCTCCATGAATATCCCCATCCTCAATGATGGCAGAGCTCAGCACATGAGTGCAAAAGACAAGGCTGAAGCATTTGCAACCATCTTCATCCAGAAGTGCTGAGTGGATGATCCATATCGGCCTCCTCCTGAGGTTCCCACCCTCATAGAAGCCAGTCTTCAGCCAATTCGATTCACTCCATGTGATATCAAGAAATGGCTGAGCGCACTAGATACAGCAAAGGCTATGGGCCCCAACAACATACCGGCTGTCGTGCTGAAGACTTGTGCTCCAGAACTAGCCGCACCTCTAATCGAGCTCTTCCAGTACAGCTAAAACACTGGCATCTATCCGACAATGTGGAAAACTGCCCAGGTATGTTCTGTCCACAAAAAGCAGGACAAATCAAATCCATCCAATTACTGCCACATCAGTCTACTCTCAAACGTCAGCAAAGTGATGGAAGGTGTCGTTGACAGTGCTATCAAGCGCCACTTACTCACCAATAATCTGCTCACCAATGCCCTGTTTGGGTTCCGCCAGGATTACTCGGCTCCAGACCCCATTACAGCCTTGGTCCAAACATGGACAACGGGGTTGAATTCCAGAGGTGAGGTGAGAGTGACTGCCCTTGACATCAAGGCAGCATTTGACCGAGTGTGGCATCAAGGAGCCCTAGTAAAACTGAAGTCAATGGGAATCAGGGGGAAAACACTCCACTTGCTGGAGTCATACCTAGCACAAAGGTTGTTGGAGGCCAATGATCTCAGCCCCAGGCCATCGCTGCAGGAGTTCCTCAAGGCAGTGTCCTAGGCCCAACCATCTTCAGCTGCTTCATCAATGACCTTCCCTCCATCATAAGGTCAGAAGTGGGGATGTTCGCTGATGACTGCACAGTTTTCAGTGCCATTCGCAACTCCTCGAATAATGAAGCAGTCCATGCTCGCATGCAGCAAGACCTGGACGACATTCAGACTTGGGCTGATAAGTGGCAAGTAATATTAGTGCCACACAAGTGCCAGGCAATTACTATCTCCAACAACTGAGAGTCTAACCACTGCCCCTTAACATTCAACGGCATTACCATCGCCGAATCCCCCACCATCAACATCCTGGGGGTCACCATGGACCAGAAACATAACTGGTAGCAAGAGCAGGTCAGAGGTTGGGTATTCTGCGGCGAGTGTCTCCCCTCCTGACTCCCCAAAGCTTTTCCACCATCTACAAGGCACAAGTAAGGAGTGTGATGGAATACTCTCCACTTGCCTGGATGAGTGCAGCTCTAACAACACTCAAGAAGCTCAACACCATCCAGGACAAAGTAGCCTGCTTGATTGGCACCCCGTCAACCACCTTAAACATTCACTCCCTCCACCACCGGCGTACTGTGGCTGCAGTGTGTAACCATCTACAAGATGCACTGCAGCAACTCGCCAAGGCTTCTTCGGCAGCACCTCCCAAACCCGCAAACTCTACCACCTAGAAGGACAAGGGCAGCAGGCACATGGGAACACCACCACCTCCAAGTTACACACCAGCCATCCTGACTTGGAAGCATATCGCCATTCCTTCATTGTTGCAGAATCAAAATCCTGGAGCTCCTTCTGTAACAGTAATCACCACCACCTTCTCAAGGGCAAGTAGGGATGGGCAATAAATGCTGGCCTTGTCAGCGACGCCCACATCCCATGAACGAATTTTTAAAAAAATTGAAAGACAGCACCTCTGAGTGCAGCATGCCCTCAGTGCTGCACTAGAGTGTCTGCCTAGATTTTTGTGCTCAAACCTCTGGAGTGGGACTTAAACCCACAACCTTCCGACTCAGAAGCAAGAATGCTACCAATCGAGCCACAGCTGACACTTGTGCAGCTGCCTTATGCACTGCTCCTCAAGCCATGGTGTTCTGGGCCTATAAACTGGATTGGGATGATAAGGATTCCTGCAAGTACATCGTCTTCTATTTGCTCGCCCTCCAGCTGCAGCTCTGATTGCTCCTTCCTCAACCTGCACCTCCTCCTGCTGCTCCTTCTCCTATTGCCAGTGTGGAATTGCCTGACAGACCCTCATTAAGAAAAAAATGCATTGCCAGAATCTCCTCATGATTTCTAACATTTTATAGCCATTACAAGCACTTTCAAAGGGTCTAAGTAGCAAAAAAACACAATGGCCCAGAACTTGGTGTCGGGGGCTTGCCGCGCGTGCAAGCCCCCGATGTGCGCTCACCCTGTGCGCCGACATCTGAAACCTGGCCCGCAGTGGATTTCCTTTCAGTGGTCAGGTTCTGATGTCGGCGCGCTGTGCTAACCTGACCCAGCGGCGTAGTTAGTGCAATGTGCCGGCTGGGATCAGGTGAGCACTGTTCAGTCAATCAGGGGAGGGGAAACTTCATTCATAAGTTTGAGAGTAAGAACTGTCAAACTCATGAGAAGTACTGCACCCCAAAACACTACTTAAACTTTAAATAAAATTTTAAAAAACATCCCAATCATTAAATTAAGTATAAATAAGTTTAAAAAAATAATTTAAACAATAATTTTTTTTTTGAAAAAAATAAATTTTTAATAAAAAGGGTCTAAAACTAAACTTACCTTATTGTAGATTCTTTAAAATAATAAACCTGTGGAAAAAAAAATTCTAAATTGCACTAAAACACCACTTACCTGTAAAAATAAATACTTACGTGTGCTTTTTACAAGCGTAAAGACCGGAGGCCTTTACACATGCGCAAATCCCCCAAAACAGAGGAAATCCAAGACGCACGCGCTGCCCCCTACAGCGCACGCGGTAGCCTCTTCAACTCTTGGGTGAGAGGAGAGGAAATGCCGGTTTTCAGCGCATGCGTTGTGCATGCTGAAAACCGGCATTTCCTCCGGCCAGACGCGTGAGTACCCCTTCCGTACTCACGTGTTTGGGGAGGAATTTCTGCCTCCTTGTAATACAAGCAAAATGTCTCCCAAATCTCTCCAGCATTTTACCTGAGAGTGGCAGAGAATCGCTTTAAATAATGCTGTAAATGACCACTTCCCAATTTTTACCACCCATGGTTTATGAGCCAGATCAGGAACAATGCTAATAACATGGGCAGGGATGAAAATGGCATTTGGCCTTGATTTACATATATTCATCAGTCCTGCACCTGTTTCCAGCAGGAGCTCTCGCTGCCTAAATTACCAATGACAAGTTAGCAATGTTGTGTTCCATGTGGTTTGGTCCCACTATTGCCCAGTATTTAGGTGTAAATGGGATGATAGCAGGACAAAAATCACCCGAATGTTTTTTAAGCCCAGAAATGAAATACATGTTTCAAAACGTTTCTCACGTCTGTAGAAATATTTCATTCCTATGTTGTATAGTTTAACTTGTACAGTATATGACAGTATAGTAACATCAGCAGAATTTTAATAAAATATCACTATCTAGATAGTCAGAAGAAAAAACTTGCATTTATATAGCACCTTTCATGACTTCAGGATGTCCCAAAGCTCATCACAGCCAATGAAGTACTATTTGAAGCATAGTCACTGTAATAATGTAGGAAAATGCAGCAGCAAGGTCCTAGAAATAGCAATAACACAAATGACCTGTTTTTTTGATGGAGGGATAAATATTGGCCAGGTCAAATATTCTGCTGTTCTTCAAACAATACCATGGGATCGTTTATATTCACCTAACTGGGCTGACAGGTCCTCGGTTTAACATCTCATCTGAAAGGCAGCACCTCTGAGAGTGCAGCACTCCCTCAGTACTGTATCAGCCTGGATTATGTGTTTTAGTCTCCCGAGAAGGGGCTTGAACCCATGACTTGCTGACTTAGAGGCAAGAATGCGGCCATTGAGCCACTGACAGATCTTCAGCAAGGGCAGTCTAAATTAACAAATAGATCCTGATCTCAGGTCACCTAGTGTTAAAACAAAAATTAGCAATGACAATTTGATTTGTGATTCCTATAGCAAAAGTTTTAACGTCTGTCTGAGTGGATTGCTACAATTACAAAAGAAAAAGTTTACACTATCCAGAGTGAGAACATGGAGTAAAATTAAATAGCACGGTGCCATAGTGGTTAGCACTGTTGCCTTACAGTGCCAGAAACCCGGGTTCGAATCCGGCCTCAGGCGACTATCTGTGTGGAGTTTGCACATTCTCCCCGTGTTTGCGTGGGTTTTCTCCGGGTGCTCTGGTTTCCTCCCACAGTCCAAAGATGTGCAGCTTAGGTTGATTGGCTATGATAAATTGACCCTTAGTGTTAGGGGGATTAAGTACGTGGGGTTACAGGGATAGGGTGGGATATGTGTTGGTGTAGGGGTTACGGGGATCGGGTGGGATATATGTCGGTGCAGGCTCGATGGGCCGAAATGGCCTCTATCTGCACTGTGGGGTTTCTGTGGTTCTGTGATTTCTGTGATGATATCAACATCAAACAGGCAATGCAGATGAATTAAGTACCAGTGCAGCTGAACTTTGCAGGAGCTCATAAGCAAGTGAAGGTGTTATTGTTTCATGTGCCAGGGAATTTTGTTTTCACTCCATCTTTTCCCATGAATTTCTCCCCTTCCATCCTCCTCGCCTGAAATCCTTGACTCCCTGATGGGATGCAGTTCCAGGGCCACTGCTGACTCAACAGCACCTCATGTAAGAGCTTCACATGTGAAACTACAGAGTGAAGGGTTGATCTTGCGATCCTGGCAAAATCAGCACCTGGATTGGTGATAGAATAGCCAAGATCGGGCCAGTAGTGAGGTGTGCTGGCTTTGTCAGATTTTGTGAGGTCATCTCCTTCTGCTAATGGTAATAGGTTCCCTGCGCATGTTCAATGAGAACAGGGAGCAGTCTCATTGGCTGCAGCAGGGGTGAAGCAAATCCTGCGAATCAGCAGGTCTTAAAAGGATCCCAATGATTTTGTGACTTGTGTTTCCAAGCCAGCGAGGCTCCATGGACCAGCAGAGCTGGGAAAAACTTACCCTTAGGTGTCGACAGGCTTTCTGCTGCAGTTGACAACCAAGGTTTATGGGTAGCAATCAGGAACAGAGGTCATTTTCCCCTCTCTAATCCAAGGGTGTGTAATGATCAGTAACCTGTCATTCTGGAATGGTACACTAGGTGGTGCTGTATGTATATAAGAGTGGGCTACCCATGATGCACCAGGCTACCCACAAGGCAGCAGTCAAGATGGATGCCTCTACAGATACTGTACCTAGTCCACATGTGCTCAATAAAGTGTCTAGCAAAAGCTAGCTGTTCTTAATAAAAACAACTAGTTATTAATGAACATAACAGGGTGCTGAGGGCAATTGTAGTGACTGCTGTAATCTCCATCTGTGCTTGACTAATTTAGCACAGATTGAAGTTTGAATCAAGAGCCTTCCTGGTCTGTATGGCTGGTTACTTGCTGCCTTATCCAGCGGATGGGGGAGGGGGACTTGTGCACATGGTGGTGCAGCCTATTAAATCTCTTCAGTCATGATTCCTGGAGACTTAGGGCCTAGATTTTTTTCCCCCTCATTCCCCAATGGATGAATCCTCTCATGTGGGGGCATCAAGGTCAGATCAGATCTTCAGCAACATTGGCAGAAGTTCAAATGAAAAAGTGAACATGATAATCCAGAGGGATCAGTCACTGAGATACAAGAATTCATCCCTGAAAAAAACACAACATATGTAGTTTCTATAATAGAAGAACAGCAGGTTTTTTGAGCTACATGTGCCATGTGTTTTTAATCGAGATGTAGCCAAATATATGATTATAATTTTAACATTTGCCAAAAGGAGTGCATGCATGCGAGACATATTGTGGATTAGGTTACACCCTCTTCCTCACTGCCTCTTCCTGTTGTGCCGATGTATCTCATTAATGTCAATAAAGCTCTGGCATGTTCTCTGTGGTTCAGTGTTGCAGCAGTTCTATTTATGCTTGTCACACATTTAGTACTCAATTTAAATAGGTTTTATTAACAAACAGACTTTTATCCATGAAAGATTAACTATGCAAGTCAGAGGCCGTACTTAATGCATTTGTGAAATGTCACAGCATTTAACAATTGCAAACACACACAACAGGAAAACATATGTAGAAAATTGTGCTCACTATGCCACAGCGAAGAACAGTCGTAAATATCAGAAGAAATCTGCCAGTGTGAGAAAGATAATGCAATATTTTGCCTGAGGGAGATCGTCAACAATCTCAGGTTTGACTCAGGAGTGGGAAAACTAGGTTTGGGTGAGCAAATCTGCTTTGGGCAGAATCGGCAACTGATTGCATTTTGAAGTCTGCATTAACAACCAACACTGACAATTGCTGCCAAGTGTACTAAAGGGCAATTAAACCCAGTAATGATGGGGTAAGACACTTTGAAAACTAAAAGTTGCTATTTTCTGTCATTAGTTCTAACATTAACCATTGGCTATATAAAGGCATTTTCATCACACATTCTCTGATTACAGCAATGGTTGTTGAGCAACTGTGTGTTGAAGAAAACACTTGGCACATTAATTTACAGAGTGGCAACAGCTGCAGCAGCTACTCCACCAGAGTCTGAACACAGATGGTGAAGGAATCACCCTTCAAATAGAGCACACAGACAGCAAGCTAATTATTTACCTTGTTCTGAAAGGCTGTGTTTGAGGAGAACGTTTATCAGCAGTCACTTGTTGATGGAGCCATGACAGGGATTTTACAGAGGAATTTACAAACCAATTCTGTGATGATACTTTCACATCCAGTTGCCTTGAGAGACACAGCAGACCTCACTTTCTATGCTGTAACCTCGTTGCAAGTAATAATAAATGGAAAATAATTTGGGCCTCTATTTCTGGCACCAAAATGGCACAAGGAAACTTAACAAAAACTATGGCAAACAATATGCACGTTGATAGCAGAACAATACTTAATCACAATACAAGAAGCAAATCTACAGCAACAGCTCCCCACACAGCGCTGTCACTAAGTAACCTCTGCCTGTTTATGCTACAGTGACACAATGGCCCAGTAATTCCGGGCACAACGCGTGAGTACGGATGGGGTACTCACGCGTGTGCCCGGAGGAATTGCCGGTTTTCAGCATGCGCTGAAAACCGGCATTTCCTGTCCTCTGACCCAAGGGGTTAAGAGGCAGAATGCACGCAACTGCACAGGCAGCGCGTGAGCAGTGAAATTCCTTTCTTTTTTCAGCGTTGCGCGTGTGTAAAGGCCCCCGGTCTTTACGCATTGAAAAACCACATGTAAGTACTTAGTTTTTCAGGTAAGTGGGCTTTTAGTACAATTGAGAATTTTTTTTCCACAGGTTTGTTATTTTTAAAGAATTTACAGAAAGGTAAGTTTAGTTTTAGCCCCGATTTTTTATATAATTTTTTTTTTCAAATTTTAAAATTATTGTTTAAAATAGTTTTTCAGAGTTCTTTATTGTTCATTTAAGTAGTGCAATGTTTTTTTAATTTTCTTTCTGGTTTAAGTAGTGTTTTGGGGCCAGGAGTTTTCATGAGTTTGACAGCTCTTACTGTCAAACTCATGAATGAGTTTCCCCTCCCCTAATTGGCTGCACAGTACTCACCTGATCCCAGCCGGCACATCGCACTAACTACGCCGCTGGATCAGGTAAGCACATCGCGCCAACATCTGAACCGGGCCAGTGACAGGAAATGCAAGCAGGCCCGGGCTTCAGATGTCGGCGCGCAGGGTGAGTGCACATCGGGGGTTTGCACGTGCGGCAAGCTCCCGATCCTAATTTCAGGGCCAGTATAAATAAGGCAACATGTGTAACTCTGGGGGTTTGGCACCTCATGAAGTGATTTCAAATCTTGCGACAGCATCGGCTGCTGACAGACGCCATTTTGTTCTTGTCACGAACAGGCTGAGCTCTTGGCCTTCCATAAAGGCCAGTAATGCAGCTTTCATGTTGCCCACTTGAATAGACTTTTCACCAACATTAAGCAAGGCCTGTGTCCAGAAACAGAAAGGTACAAACACAACTTTTGAGCAACTGCACCCATGTAATCGTTCACATATGAAATAGCTTCACCCTTGTGTCCTGTGTTCGGAATACACCCTACAATGTAGTGAGGGGCAAATTCAGAGACTGGCAACATTTAACACACTATGAAGCAACTTCGACTGAAAGAGGTAAAGCAATTTGAATTGGGTGTAACAATTAAAGGGCCAATGTAGCATAGTACACAGAGAAATACGTAGGTTATATAACACGGAAACAGTCCATTCGGGCCAACCAGTTCACGGCAGCATTTACCCTCCACACGATCAAATATTTCTAATTATGTTTACCCACCTTGTTCCCATAATGTTGACATTGTTTCTACCACAACCACTAACCCTGGAAGTGAATTCCGCATCCTCACAACTCACTGTGAAAAAAGATATCTGTTTCTCTATTTCTTTACTAAACTAATTGTAGCATTCATTATTTACATAATTTACTGCTTCTGCCCCAGCTATGTCTTGTAATGATTTGCAGCGAACTCCAAAAAAGGAGATACTGTAGGAATTGACGAATTCCTATCCAATAACTGAGGTCGACTCAGGAGATCAATCAAACAGGTCTTTAATGTAAGACTAAATGGCCTAGAAATTCAGTTGCTTGCGCCCAAAGAGGCCACTCAGAGGCTTTAGCGCCACTGGCCACAACCACCGCGATATTTAGCGGGGCGCTAATGGCGGCGTTAGCCTGTAGTGCTGCACCGCCACCGATTATGTCATCGGTGTGCGCAGCGCCCCGCTACCACCCTGAACGCCATATTAGGTCGCGCCCGCCTCTTCCGCGCCGGCCGCAAATAGCGACCGGTACACAGGGGCCAACCTGTGGCGGTAGTGGCGCTAGTTAAGGTGGAGGTGCGGCAGGCCGCTTTTTCGGCGGCCGCCTGCCCGCACCT
This sequence comes from Somniosus microcephalus, assembly GCF_052327205.1. NCBI lineage: Eukaryota > Metazoa > Chordata > Chondrichthyes > Squaliformes > Somniosidae > Somniosus > Somniosus microcephalus. The sequence goes on along the minus strand of NC_140996.1, from coordinate 75,872,385 downwards.
CCGTCCCCGGCCTCCTACACCCCCCCCCCGCGGCATTGCCGGCTGTTTCCCGAGAGCCCGGCACTTCTCCTTGGTGCCGGGCTCATTTGCCGGCACTCGCGATCGGGGCTCGCGCTGTTGCAGGCACCTCCCCCTTAACAGTGGGAGGAAGGCCTGCAGTACCGCAGCGTGCCGTGCCGCAGCGGGTGGCGCTGCGGCACTTTGCGCACCGATATTCAGTTTCAGCGCCCCAAGCAGGGCGCGGGAAGCCTTGTATAGCGGCCCGCTTCCATTTGGGGTGCAGAAACTGAATATCCCGATGGCGCAAGTGGCTCCGCGCGCAGCGGTAATTCCGGCGCCCAGGCGAGCTTGGCACCCCAAACTTAATTTTTAGCCCAATGAGTTCAAACAGTTTGATGAGGTCGATACAGGAGAACCACAAAAACAGGTCTTAACAAGATGGAGATTCCAGGAGGACTGCCTGGGCAGTCACGTGGTTTGCGCCGTGCCGTCATCGCGTTTGGCCGTGTTTTCCCGCGCTCTTAAAGGGGCCATGCCCCGTGCATACAAACACTATATACAAAACAAAGTAATGTCTAACACAATGGTACAAGCTTAGGCTGATGTTAGAACATCGTTAAAGGGAATTATGTACAGTTGCCAAAGTCATTCAGTGGCTCCGCCACAATACTTTCAAACAGAGAAGGCAGATGGAGAGGTCCAGAACATTCTACATCACCAGGCAGCAGGTGAACTGTCTTAGTTCTGACATTTTCTATGTAAGCTCTTTGTCACCCTTTATAAAGATGGGGCCATTGACAAAAGGCCAGCATCAATTGAACAGCTCAAAGCCAGTTAGTTAAGTTTCATGCTGATTAAAGTATTGTTCCAGTAAAACGGTTTTCCTATTAAAACTTTTTGGCCTAGAAATTCAGTGGCCTGCGCCACCAGTTTGCGCCCAAAGAGGGCTTTTGCGCCACTGTGCAAACCTACCGCGATATTTAGCGGGGCGCTAATGGCGGCGTTAGCCAGTAGCGCTGCGCCGCCACCGATGACGTCATCGGTGTGCGCAGCGCCCCGCTATCGCCCCGCTGGCCATATTTGGTCGCTGCCGCCTCCCCCGTGCCGGCCGCAAACAGCGACCGGTACACGGGGCCTACCTGTGCCGGTAGTGGGGCGAGTTAAGGTGGAGGTGCGGCCGGCCGCTTTTTCGGCGGCCACCTGCCCGCACCTCCGTCCCCGGCCTCCTACACCTCCCCCCCGTGGCATTGCCGGCTGTTTCCAGAGAGCCCGGCACTTCTCCTTGGTGCCGGGCTCATTTGCCGGCACTCGCGAGCGGGGATCGTGCTGTTGCAGGCACCTCCCCCTTAAGAGTGAGAGGAAGGCCTGCAGTACCGCAGGCTGCCGTGCCGCAGCGGGTGGCGCTGCGGCACTTTGCACGCCGATATTCAGTTTCAGCGCCCCAAGCGGGGCGCCGAAACCCTTGTTTAGCGGCCGGCTTCCACTTGGGGTGCTGAAACTGAATATCCCGCTGGCGCAAGTGGCTCCGCGCGCAGCGGTAATTCCGGCGCCCAGGCGAGCTGGGCGCCCCTAACTGAATTTCTAGGCCTTTAAGTCATGTTTTACATCAATAACTAACTTTCCTTACACAAACTGGGCTGCATCAATGACTCAAAACATATCAGTTGCAGGTTTCAGGAACCATCTTAAAGAAACACATTCAGTGCAACAGTCAAAGAGTATAAAGAAAATCTTACAGCAGTGGTCAAAATGAAACAGGTCAGAGTCACCCATTCAAACACAAAAACAGTTAACAATAAACTGCTCACTCAGTAACAGCGCTGTGCAAAGACCTTAGGGCCTAGCCCCTGTGGGTGAAAAGGAGCAGGAGAAGGTGGCCTCAGAAAGAAGATGTTCACCCTAATCCTTCGAGGCATCGCAATTCCCCCTCATGCCAAGACAAGCTTTTTGGCCAACTCTCCTGCTGCTCATCTGACGTTCTCGTTGGAATCAAGGAGTTGGGAAGAGGGAGGGCTACTGTTACTGAACAGAGGGGGGCATGGAACTCAGGTCGACTTCAACTCTTGGCAGCTGGCTCTTGGAAAGTAGCTGTTGCTGGCCACATCCCTGAAGGGATCCCTTAAAAGCTGGGTCTTGGCTTCCAGGACTCACTGGCATGGATTCCTGGGGGAAGAGGAGGTCAGAGTCCTACAAAATTCTGCCATCCTGACAGTCGGCAGCTTCTGCCACTTGGACAACGGCCGATGCCTTTCCACTGATGCTGATTCTGCGGGCTCTGGCATTAACTGCCTGCTCAGTGCCATAGCTGCAGCCACATCCAACAAGGCCTGAATGACCTCTTGAGTTAGAGACTGGAAAACATGCTTTAATGTGCCTTCCAGTCTGTTCCCGAGTCACCCAATGCCGTCATAAATCCCAGGAATCACCTGCATGGCCACTTCCATGATCTGGCACAATTGGTAATGATCCCCAAAGTGCGTACATGCCTGTGATGCTCCTGGAGCATCCATCTTTTGAGGCAAGAAAACCATGCTGTACTCACCTGCCACACGCAGAAACAACTTGTGTTTATATAGCACTTCTAACATAGTAAAACATCCCAAAGCGCTTCACAGGAGTGGAATCAGACACAAGTTGATACTGAGATGAAGGAGACATTAGGATAGGTAAGCAAACACTTGGTCAAGAAGTAGGTTTTAAACAGTGTCTTAAAGGAGGAGAGGGAGGTGGAGAGGCAGAGACCTTAAGGCCTAGGCAGTTGAAGGCATGGCTGCCAATAGTGGGGTGAAGGGAGTGGGGAATATACAATAGGCCAGAGTTAAAGGAACGCAGAGTTCTCGGAACGTTGCAGGGCTGGAGGAGGTTACAGAGATTAGGGAAGGGTGAGGCCATGAAAAGATTTGAAAATGTCGATGAGAATTTTAAAATTGAGATATTGGTAGACTGGGAGCCAATGTAGGTCAGCGAGCACAGGGGTGATACAAACCTCAGTTTGGGGAATGGCATTTCTTCATCACCCTTTTATATTGGTCCCAGGGCCCATCACTACTTTTGTTATTTCCAAGGTCGGGGTTTTACGCTAGTTTGTATGTTGGGGCGTATGCTAATGAAATTTCCAGGAAACTTCAGCGTAAGCTACCACCAGCAAGATCAGGGCAGAGCCGGTGTTATGATCAGCTTAAATTGCCGATTACCCTGATGCATGAAATTCAACTCCATCAGATGGAGTAACACTAGATGGAACACATATCGGGAATTGAGGCATGGAGATTTGCAGGCCACTCAGGACTTTCCTTCTATTAACAGAAGTTCCAGAAGGGTCTGCTGACCTCTGTGCCTGATGTATTATCTCGGTAGGCAGAGTTCCAAACTGTGTGCACAAATTCATAACATTTATCCTTAGTGGTGACCACCTGTTTGTATGGTTTGACCAGCATCAGCCCTGAACTGAGCAGAAGTGGATTAGGCATTGGGGCAATGGCTGAAAGGGCATTGACTGATAAGCTGATGACCTCACAAAGTTATGCAAACCACTTTTTGCAGTTCTGTACAACATTAACTGGTTACAATTTGTCTGGCTGAGGATGTCAGACAAGAAAGCATTGCAGATTTCTCCTATGCCAATCTGAATTATCTGTCACCCCAGTTAGAATTGCTTTCTGCTGCACTATTGTAGCAGGGTGACACAGCCAGGTTGAATAGCTTCATGCTGACTGGTCATGTGATGATATGCTATAATGGTGGTCATAGAATTATGCAATTCACAACAAAGAAGGAGGCCATTCAGCCCATTGTACCTGTGCAATTGCTAGCTCTTTAACTGTAACCAACTAATCCCATTACCCTTCCTTTTCCAAATCATTTCATATGCTTCCTTCTGGAATGTTTATTCAAATTCTTTTAAATAATGTTATAGGGGGAAAGATTTGTGTTCACCAGCAAAGTTTCCAGCATTAACGACCACCGGAAATGGCTGCGACACTAGCCGAGTGAAATTGGTCTGGAAGGCATGGAGATAGGTGATTCAGTGCTCACCTTCTGTGCAACGCTGTCCTGGTGGCGTTGCTGGAGGGATCCAGGACGAAGTTCCTGTCTAGGTCTGTCGTTGTAGCTTCCCACAGCCTCTGTGAGCGAAGCTGTGGAGCTCGTAAGGAATTGTGGGTAATGAAGAGGTCTGAGATTTAAAGGAGCCATGCACACTGAAGCAATAGAAATTAAAATGCATGAATCAATACATTTTTCAGCCCTTTCTGCCTTTTAAGAAATATTCAATATTTAAAAGAAGTTCCAAATGTGAATATTCAGCTGTTAAATCTGAATTACCTTCCTAACCTCAACAAATGGGAAAACTGCCTCACAACTAACACAAATGGCTCAACAAGCCAGGGAAGGGACACCGAAGGTCTGATACGCTGCACTCCAGCTTTGTGCAGGGGGTCAACACTGCAAGAGTGGCCCTCTACCCACAGGGGCCAGGAGGCCATCAGGAAAGAACGATGCGGGAGTACATTACTAAGGCCATCACTGCCAGAAGCGTCGCACTCACCACCTGGTTCCAGTGCCCAAAGAAGCTTCATGACCTCACATTCACTGACCTTGACCAGTGGTCTATCTTCAAAAGCCATCTGCTAACAATCTGCACCAATCACGAAGCACATCTCCCATTCCTAGCCTCACCTCACCCCCTTGGAGGAGACGGTGCAGGCCATTCTTGGCAGGGGCATGGCTGAGCCCTTGGCCAGCGGTAGGGCTGAAGGATAAAAGATGCTGGTATCCTCATACATTAACCTCCTTCTGGCATGCACCTCTTGCTTTCCTGCCTGCCTCTCACCATAACTCCACTGTTGTGCCTTCCTCATTTCACACACCAAAGAAATGCCGCCCACCCAGCCAGCAGTTGACCAAGAAGATGGAGAGGAGAGTGAAGAAGAAGAAGAAGAGAAAAATAAAATGGATTTGACACTCCCAGCCGCCAGATTCTCAAGGTCCACCAGCAAGGCCATGTCCCCCACTGAAAGCCAGCAGCTTTCCACCAGCCATGCTGCAGCCATATTGCGTGACATCAGTAGGATAGGCAAAGGCACACACAAGACAGTCACTAAGAGAATGCATAAGGGTGATGAGTTGATTTCTTGATGTCACATTGGATGGATAGATGTATAAAGTTGGATTGGAAAGTTTGCTTCGTGGTAGCTTTTATTTCAGCATTGTGGCCAAGAGGATGCTGTGATGGTCAGTAACAGAGGGAAGGTAAGGTGTGGGAATTGGGGTTGTGGTCACGGGTGGTTGATTCCATCTCAGATATCCCAGCCAGAAAGGGGTTATCTGAGTTTCATCCTTCCTTCTGCATCCTCCTCTTTGGCTTCTTCCTCTTCTGTGTCTTCCACTTCCCTCTGTGAGTGGATGCTTTTAATCTGAAATTACAGCATAAAATGCTGGAAATACTCAACAGGTCAGGCAGCATCTCGACCTGAGATGTGAACTTTGTTTCTCTCTCCACGGTTGTTGCCTGACCTGCTGAGTATTTGCAGCATTCTCTGTCTTCTCAGAGGCCTTTGTTTACTATCCGAGGCCTTGCAAGCATCCAGCAGCACACCCTACACATTTAAAAAACTTTTAACATGTATTGCAGCAAGCCACTACTTCAATAAAATCAAAAAAAAAACAGTCCAAAAGCTTAATTGCAAACTTGCCTGAAAGATGTTTGTGTCCCTTTAAGAGGTGCTGTCATTGCCACTGTCAGCCTGGTTGCACACCAGGTTAACCTAGCATGCTTAGGACCTAGTGTTGAATTCAGCATGCAATGCTGACTTACCGTCATCATGCCAAACTTCGACCCTGGCGCTCGCTAGGGTCGAAGTTCAGCATGGTGACAGCAAGTCGGCGTTGCACACTGATAGACGTCACCATGCCGCCATTTTTTCTTTCAGGGCGCTGCCAGTTACCGGCAGCGCAAAGAGGGACACGAATATGCCGGCCACCGTGGGACCCGCCACCAGCTTGCGAAAGAGCAGCGGCTGCCATTCAACAAAGATTCACCAGGCTGATACCTGGGATGGCAGGAATGACGTATGAGGAGAGATTGGGTCGATTGGGCTTGTATTCGCTAGAGTTTAGAAGAATGAGAGGGGATCTCATTGAAACTTATAAAATTCTAACAGGACTAGACAGACTAGATGCAGGAAGGATGTTCCTGATGGCATGTTGTCCAGAACTAGGGGTCACAATCTAAGGATAAAGGGTAAGCCATTTAGGACTGAGATGAGGAGGAATTTCTTCACCCAGAGAGTGGTGAACCTGTGGAATTCTCTACCACAGAAGGCAGTTGAGGCCAATTCGTTAAATATATTCAAGAAGGAGTTAGATATATTTCTTAAGGCTAAAGGGATCAAGGGATATGGGGAGAAAGCAGGGACAGGGTACTGAATTTGGATGATCAGCCATGATTTCATTAAATGGCGGAACAGGCTCGAGGGGCCGAATGGCCTACTCCTGCTCCTATCTTCTATGTTTCTATGTTTCTATGGAGTGGCGCTCAGCAGATGAATTTCTAGCCCACAGTCTCTGCCTCTATAACCATTCCATGTTCTAAAAACATTTTCTACCTTTCCCATTTGTTCTTCCAGTGACATTCGAGTCTATGCCCGCTTGTTCCTGATTCGTCGGCCAGTGACAACAATCTTTCACCATTCACCCTCTTAAATCTTTCAAAATGTTGAAAACCTCTATTAAATCTTCCTTTCTCATTTTTTTTTTCAGTGAAGGAAGGCAGCCTGCGGAACTTTACATCAGTTAAATAGTCTCGAGTTCTTGCAGGCTTCTCTTGTGAAGCAGCTGTTATGTCATTATATCTGATTCATTGACCTGCATTGTTCCTGTAGTTGTTCCCAGGGCTGCTTCTTCCACCTGCTGTGTGGATTCCATATCTGCCACCAAAGGCACTGGAGCCTCTGATGAGTCCCTAGTGGCCTATGATTCTCTTCAGGCCCTGTTCTTTCCTCAGGTCTGGACTCTGAGCTGACTTTCTGAGTCCAGATGGCTCAGAATACGAAAAGAACTTGGGTAGATACATAAAAACTATTTCCTCTGGCGGGACAATCCAGAACAAGAGGGCATAAACTTAAAGTTAGATTTAGGCCATTCAGGGGTGAAATAAGGAAGTACTTTTTCATGAAAAGGGTAGTGAAAATCTGAAACACTCTCCCCCAAAAGGCTGTGGATGCTGGGTCTTTTGAAATTTTCAAGACTGAAATGAATTGATTTTTGTTAAGCAAGGGTATCAAGTGATATGGGTCAAAGATGGATAAATGGGGTTAAAATACAGATCAGCCATGATCTGATCGAATGGCAGAACAGGTTAGAGGTGCTGAATGGCCTACTCCTGTTTCTGTATGAGCAATAAGCAGTGGAGATGGAATTTTTTTATTTACATAATTAATGACAGCGGCAGTATATATCTTGGATTTGATAGCTAGATTCATGTGAGACACCAATTTGCATTAATAATCTTATTGTGATACTGCTTTACAGAACATGCTCAACAGAGACTATAGGAAATAATTTTCCATGTCTTAATGGGTTAAAATTTCCATGAAGGGTCTTCCCCAATCTCCCGCCATAACTTTGGTGGAGGCCCCAGAGAAATGGCCTAAGTCATTGTTTCCGCCATATATTTGGGGTTTCTGCCAATCTTTTGTCAAAGTTACTTAGGAGATCAGGAGACCCCTCCTCCCTGTGAAATTTTACCTGAGTATCTTTAAATGGTAAGTCTGACCAGAATCTGAGGAGCACCAGAAAAATGACTATGAAAGCTGCTAATTTGTTATAAAAACCCGACTTGTTCACTGATGCCCTACAGGGAAGAGAATCGGCCACACGTACCTGGTCTGGCCTACTCATGATTCCAGTCCCACGTTATATGGTCGACCCTTAATGCCCTCTGAAGTGGCCTGGCAAGCGACTCAGTTGTATAAACAATCATTACTCAAGAAATGCCCCAAAATCCACTGGAGGCAATTTTCAATGCCGAACGTTCGCAACTCATCTAAAAAAAATTGGTACCGGCATTTCAAAATCGGAGGCGGGTGACTTTATTTTTGTAGGGCCAGAAGGAGCAGGAATGGATACAAAAAACCTCCATCCCTTTATCAGTCCATGTATAACCCCTTCCCCGCCTCTGGTATCCTCAGCCTGATCTACTGGCCAGCTCAGCGTGGGATCTGAACCATTTCTCGGCCTCCCACAACCAGAAAGCTGCAGCAGGTCATCCGCTTGGAACCGCAGCTTGCCAGCGCCTTTTAAATGAGGCCCTAACATGAAAATGGTGCAGGCCTCCCAACGCTTAAAGTCACCCCCTGTTCTCAGAGCAACTAGGAATGGGTAATATTTTATGACCTTGCCAAATATTTTTTTAAAAGCTTGGATACTCATCCTTTCTCAATGATTGGGACACAGCGTGACATCCTGCTTTTCCTGTTTTTCAATAAGCTGCTCTTTTATGTATCTAACTGTGTTTGAATTAGGAACAGAGGGTTAAGGTCTGCCCTGGACCAAAGATATGGCAAAGCAAGAGGGGAATCTGATTAAATGAGCCGGGTGCTGTCCATCAAAAGACCAGCAATGTGAAAGCACTTATCTCTTTACTTGGTTTGGCACTTTGCCACAAGTTGCCATTTCTACGTGTTTTCACAAAATTTAATCCCATGTTTTACAGCAGATTAGTGCGAGTATTTGTTGTCAGCAATAATGGCAAGCTTACGTCTGGATAACTTTAAATGAAATCATTTTTTACAAAAGAAAAGGCCCATCGATGGGAGCAACTAGCCCAGTATTATTTTTCATCAGAACGACTTCTCTGACAAGTGGCAATATTATATTTTTGCAATGATCTGACATTTTCACAAAACAGGTCAACTCTTTGGATATGAACAATGACCCGTATTTTCCGATGCCTACGGGTGTGTACACACCCGTAGAGACACCGAAAATGCTGGTTTCAGGCATCCTCCTGACAGATCGGACGCCTGCCCTGGAGAAGGGCCTCTGCAGGTGGAGTGTTCCGCTTTCTGCAGAACCTCCGTCCACTGAAATAACTTAAAAATTGGACACCTGGTAAACAGCATAAGAGTTTAAAAAAGTAAAAAAATAATAATAATTTTTCACTCATTTTTAATTTAAAAATACTTTTAAAAAAGTTAAGTTTATTTTTAGCCCTGTAAAAAACTTTAATTATTTTTTTCAAAAAATTACATTTTTGTTTAAAATGTTTAATTTAATGTAATTTTAACTCATTTTAAAAACATGATGGTTTTTTAAAAAATTTATTTAATGTTTTATTGTCTTTTTTCAGTGATTCCCCACTCATACTTTTGACAGGTCTATCTGTCCCTTCTTTCATTGGCTCGCCTGGCCCATGTGATCCCAGGGATGCTTGCGAATCGCATGTGCCTCTGAGATACGTGGGCCCTGCGCATTTCGTCATGGACAGGCTCAGGAGCGGAAGAGTCTGGACCTCGGGAGCCCTCAGGTAAGGGCGTAGATTTTTTCCCGATAGGAGGCATCCGCACGCAGGAAGCCTCCTATCGGAAAGTACGGGCCAATGTCATCATAGTGCACACTCACCATATATCCTCCATCAAATTGCACAGAGTGGATACTGCACACTCATTGGGCTAAAAATTCACGGCACCCCGTTACGAGGTCCGGCAGGGCTGCCGGTAAGAGTGATGGCCCTGCAAATTTAAATTAGGGAGAGGAGACATCAGTCGGCGTGCAACGCCGAATTATCATAGAATCATAGAATCATAGAAAGTTACAGCACGGAAGGAGGCCATTTTGGCCCATCGTGTCCGCGCCGGCCAACAAAGAGCTATCCAGCCTAATCCCACTTCCCAGTTCTTGGTCCGTAGCCCTGCAGGTTAGAACATCCCAAGTGCACATCCAAGTACTTTTTAAATGTAGTTAGGGTTCCTGCTTCTACCACCCTTTCAGGCAGTGAGTTCCAGACCCCCACAACCTGCTGGGTGAAGAAATTTCCCCTCAAATCCCCTCTAAACCTTCCACCAATTACTTTAAATCTGTGCCCCCTGGTTATTGACCCCTCTGCTAAGGGAAATTGGTCCTTTCTATTCACTTTATCTATGCTCCTCATAATTTTATACGCCTCAATAAGGCCTCCCCTCAGCCTCCTCTGTTCCAAGGAAAACAGACCCAGCCTATCCAGTCTTTCCTCATAGCTAAGATTCTCTACTCCCGGCAACATCCTTGTAAATCTCCTCTGTACCCTCTCTAGTGCAATCACATCTTTCCTGTAATGTGGTGACCAGAACTGCACGCAGTACTCTAGCTGAGGCCTAACTAGTGTTTTATACAGTTGAAGCATAACCTCCCTGCTCTTGTATTCTATGCCACGGCTAAGAAAGACAAGCATTCCGTATGCCTTCTTAACCACCTTATCTACTTGGCCTGCTGCCTTCAGGGATCTTTGGACATGCACTCCAAGGTCCCTTTGTTCCTCTACACTACTCAGTGTCCTACCAATTAATGTGTATTCCCTTTCCTTGTTAGCCCTCCCCAAATGCATTACCTCACACTTCTCCGGATTGAATTCCATTTGCCACTGTTCTGCCCACCTGACCAATTTATTGATATTTTCCTGCAGTCTACAGCTTCCTTCTTCAGTATCAATCACACAGCCGATTTTAGTATCATCTGCAAACTTCTTAATCATACCCCTATATTCAAGTCAAGATCGTTGATATATACCACAAAAAGCAAGTGACCTAGTATTGAGCCCTGCAGAACCCCGCTGGAAAAAGCCTTCCAGTCACAAAAATACCCATCAACCATTGCCCTCTGCTTCCTGTCTCCGAGCCAGTTTTGAATCCAACTTGACACTTTGCCCTGGAACTAACGTGACCTCAGCGAACTTGGGCCTTAACACTGAATTCAGCGCTGGATCCTAATCTCAGCATTGTAGTGTATGTGCTTTAAGTCAGAACTACTTTTTACAGCTCCTGTATACTGTAGTACCGGCAGTAACCACACCGGTATATAAGCTGTGCGCATGCCTCTGTACTCCAGTATAGAGATTGCCCTCCTCCAGTAAAGACTTGTTATTTGTTTATGTACAGCATCCGTGTAATTACTTATCCACTGAACCACGGATCTAACAGTGGCGATGAGTATTGATGCGAATCTACCTGCAACATTAAAAAAAAAAAAATAGTCTCGTCCAGGAACACGGGCGTCGACCGCGAGCAACCGCCCAGCAGTCAGGCAGAGATCCAACTTCACTGGGGAGGCTGTTGAGAGCCGGGCTTGGTTCCCCAGCCACAACGAGCAGTAAGAGACCGATGACAGATCCAGAGCAGACCCTTCCCGAGTAGCGGCGGCTGGAGCCGACCGACAGCAGAGAGAGAGAGCCGGGCAGCGTCGACGGGGTAAGAAAAAGAGTGAAGAGAGCAGGGCGCAGCCGGGGGTTGATCACCGAGCGGCGTCGAGGAAAAATACTGCAAAACCGGAGAGAGAGAGGGTAAGAAACAGCCGGGTTCTAGACTGAGCGGCATCGACAAATATCAAGAGAAGAACGTGCAGAGCACAGCCAGGGATCACGGGCTGATCAGGGTCCACGGGGCGAAACAAGGGGAGACGCCATTGAGCCGCGGAGAAGCAGGGAGAGCGCGGGAGACGCCATTGAGCCGCGGAGAAGCAGGGAGAGCGCGGGAGGCGCCATTGAGCCGCGGAGAAGAAGGAAGAGCGCGGGAGACGCAATTTTGCGAAGCCGCAGCGGAGAAGACGGGCGAGCGCGGGAAGGAAGGAAAGCGCGGGAGACGCCATTTTGTGCCAGCGGAGAAGAAGGGGAAGCGTGGGAGGCGCCATTGGTGATAGTTAATGCACAACCAAGGATGCCGAAGAGTGGCAGTATCTCTACGTTCGACAATGAAGTCGAAGATTGGGCGACATATGTGGAACGTATTGAGGTGTACTGCAGGGCGAATGAAGTGCCAGATGCTAATAAAGCACTGGTTCTGTTAAATTCCATGGGTGCAAAAACTTATGGGTTACTGCAAAATCTAATAACCCCAGAGAAGCCGGTAAACAAGAATTTTGAAAGCATAGTAGAAATCCTACAGGACCACTTAAACCCCACACCGCTGCTGATAGCAGAATGATTTAAGTTCCATAAAAGGAACCAACACAAAGACGAAAGCAATGCTGAGTACCTAACAGAACTGCGCAAGCTATCGAAATACTGCCAGTTTGGAGCGGGACTAGCAGACACGTTAAGGGACAACTTTGTGTGTGGGCTACAAAGTGAAGGAACCCAGAAACGGCTTCTATCAGAAAAGGACCTTACGCTGGACAAAGCTTTCAGTATGGCAGTATCACACGAAGCAGCCGCAAGGGGCGCTGCAGAGATACAACGGAGACCGCAAGAATATGGCACCAACGAAATGACCTATGGAACAGGGAAGTGCTATCGCTGCGGCAGAACAACACATGACCAGAAAGATTGTTGGTTCAAGGACCAAGTGTGCAAACAGTGTGGGAAAGCAGGACACATAGCAAGAGTCTGCAGGTCTGGGAAGAAAACCAACAGTAAGAAATCTCCACAGGAGAAGTACAAAAAGGTACACCAGGTGATGGACAGTGGTTCAGACGAACAGAAAAGTGACACAGACTCCGAAAGCAAGGAGCTGGGTTGTCTGAAACTACATAGTGTAACCGAAATGGAGGATCACCAGACTATCTGGGTTACACTCAAGATAGACGGAGTCCAAGTGGAAATGGAATTGGACACAGGGTCAGCTCTAACAGTCATAAATCAAAGAGACTTCAAGCGGCTATTTTCACACATACCCTTGAAAGCTACAGAGATTGTCTTGAAGACGTATACGGGGCAAAAAGTCTACCCCAAAGGAAAAATAAGGGTGAAAGTGACATATAAAGGTCAGGAAATACCTAAAATGGATATATATGTATTGCCAAATGGAGGACCACCACTGCTAGGATGTGAATGGATCCGGAAGATACATTTAGATTGGCATTCCATACAGGCACTGAAGGTGGAGGCCAAAAAGAATGACGACGTCACACCTGGACGACTGTCAAAAATGCTAACTGACGCAAAAGAAGTGTTCCAGGAGGGACTAGGAACACTAAAAGGAATAACAGCAACAATTAAAATAGAGGATAATGCAAGCCCAAAGTTTCTGAAGGCCAGACCAGTGCCTTATGCGATCAGACCAGTGGTTGAAGCAGAGCTGGAAGGGTTGGAACGTTCAGGAGTACTGTCCAAAGTGGACTGGAGCGAGTGGGCTACACCCATCGTTCCTGTAATGAAGAGGTCGTTGAGTAATACGCCTGGGGAACCAAAGAAGGTCCGCATCTGTGGGGATTTTAAGGTGACAGTGAACCCAGTCCTTCACACGGTGCAATATCCGCTTCCACGAATTGAGGATATTTTCGCCTCGCTATCTGGTGGTAAACGCTTCACAAAAATTGATCTAGCCCAGGCGTACTTACAAATGGAGGTAGAAGAAGCTTCGAAACATTACCTTACGATCAACACCCATAAAGGTCTCTATCAATACAACCGGCTGGTGTTTGGAGTAGCCTTGGCTCCGGCTATCTGGCAAAGGGCGATGGATCAGGTCCTGCAAGGGATTCCAGGGACCCAGTGTTATTTGGACGACATCTTGGTCACGGGCGAAAATGACGGTGATCACCTCGCTAACTTGGAGAAGGTGCTCGCCAGATTAAAGGAATATGGGCTACGAGCTAATCACCACAAGTGCGAGTTTATCCAGAAACAGATCCCGTATTGCGGCCACGTCATCGATGAAGAGGGGTTACATAAGTCCCCTGACAAGATAAAGGCAGTAGTCAAGGCTCCAGCCCGGAAAATGTGTCACAACTGAGGTCGTTCCTCAGGCTGGTAAACTATTACCACAAGTTCTTACCAAATTTGTCTACGGTATTACACCCGCTGAACACCCTACTGCAAACAGGGGTACCATGGAAGTGGGATGACGAACGTAGACGAGCTTTCCAGAAGTGTAAAGAATTGATCACATCAAAAGAGGTGTTGGCCCATTTCAACCCAGCACTACCAATTCGTTTGGCATGTGATGCATTAACCTACGGCATTGGAGCGGTGCTGTCGCACAAATTCCGGACGGTTTGGAGAGGCCAGTAGCCTTTGCGTCTCGGTCACTAACCTCATCCGAGCGCAACTACACCCAGATTGACAGGGAGGCCCTCAGCCTAGTATGGGGAGTAAAAAAATTCAACCACTATCTGCATGGACAGAAGTTCACCTTGCTGACTGACCACCAACCACTTGTCTCCATCTTTAATCCTAAGAAGGGCGTGCCAGTAATGACTGCACAGCGGTTACAAAGATGGTCCCTGTTTCTAGGGGCGAATCAATATGAAATAGAATATAAAGGCACGAGAACAGCTGTCAGTATGCCAGGGGACAGTGATGTGTGGATCCAGAGTGGTGATTCCACCCAAGTTAAGGGAGAGAGTGCTAAATGAGCTACATGAAGCTCATCTGGGGGGAGTGAAAATGAAAAGCCTAGCTAGGGCTTATGTGTGGTGGCCGGGAATCGATCAACAAATCGAAGACCTAACGAAGAGCTTCTTAGGATGCCAGAAGGTCCAAAATGCACCACCACATGCCCCTCTACACCCATGGAAGTGGCCCTCCTCTCCATGGCAACGGGTGCACATTGATTTCGCTGGTCCATTCATGGACTCAATGTTCTTAATAGCAGTGGATGCTCATTCAAAGTGGCCTGAGGTGATAAAGATGTCTTCAACCACTACAGAGAAAACGATTGCAGTCCTACGGACCATATTTGCCAGAAACGGGTTGCCAGAGCAGCTCTGCTCTGATAATGGACCACAGTTTGTGTCTGATGAGTTCCAAAAATTCATGTAAAGGAATGGGGTAAGGCATTACACATCCGCCCCGTATCATCCAGCCACTAATGGATTGGCTGAGAGGTTCGTACAAACCTTTAAGAAGGCGATAAAGGCCATGTGCGACGAGGAAATTCCACTACAGCATAAGATGGACAATTTCTTATTAGCCTACCGAAACGCGACCAGACCCCGGCCATGATGTTCTTTAACCGAAGGTTGAGATCTCGTCTGGACTTGCTCAGACCAAATGTGCGAAGAAATGTTGAGGACAAACAATTCCAGCACATCAACGAGAAGCCGACAAGGAGCTTCAATGTAGGGCAACCAGCCTTGGCCCGGGACTATTGAACAGAAAAGTGGCAACCCGGAACAATATGTACAAGGCAGGGGCCATTAATGTACACAGTGGATGTCGGGGAGAACATTGTGAGATGCCACGTCGATCAGATCTTAGCATCACAGGAATGCGTCAACCCCATGTCTCGAGTACCTGGGGATGAACCCGACATACCGGTAGTATCTACTTCAGACCCAGTAGCAGTGGAACCCGATGAACTACCCGATGGAAGTGGGTCAGAATTGCCTCTGCACCAAGAACAAGAACCTCCGGAAAGGCGCTATCCCGAAAGGGTCAGGAAGCCGCCCCAAAGACTGAATCTATAAATGGACTTTTGTTATTGAATGTACATGTAAAAATGTAATTGTTATTTGACTATTAAGGGGGTATTATTAATCTAAAAAGGGAGGAATTGTAGTGTATGTGCTTTAAGTCAGAACTACTTTTTACAGCTCCTGTATACTGTAGTACCGGCAGTAACCACACCGGTATATAAGCTGTGCACATGCCTCTGTACCCCCAGTCTTGAGATTGCCCTCCTCCAGTAAAGACTTGTTATTTGTTTATGTACAGCATCCATGTAATTATTTATCCACTGAACCACAGATCTAACAAGCATGAAAACCCAACATTCAGCAGATTCACAGAGGCAGTGTCATCAACTCTTAAAGGACACACACATCTTTCAGGTAGGTTTGCATTTAAGCTTTTGGACTGGATTTTTTTTTGTTTTTATTGTAGTAGTAGCTTGGTGCAATACATGTTAAAAGTTTTTTCAGTGTGCAGGGAGTGCTGTTGGATGCTTGCAAGGCCTCAGATGGTAAAGCAAGGCCTCTAAGAAGATAGAAAGCGTTACAAATATTCAGCAGGTCAGGCAACATCCATCGAGAGAGAAACAGAGGTCACATCTCACGTCCAGATGCTGCCTGACCTGCTGAGTATTTCTAGAATTTTGTGCTTTTATTTTGGATTTACAGCATCTGCTCACAGAGGAAAGAGGAAGATGCAGAAGAGGAAGAAACAAAAGAGGAAGACGCCAAAGAGGAGGAAGCAGAAGGAAGGATGCAACCCAGACAGACCCTTGCTGGCCGGGATATCCGGGGTGGAATCATCCACCTGCGGTACCAGTGACCACACCCCAATTCCCCTTTCAACATTAGCCCTACACCTTACCTTCCATCTGTTACTGACCATCAGAGCATCCCCTTGGCCACAATGATGACAGAAAAGCCACCACAAAGCAAACTTTCCAATCCAAATTTATACATCTATCCATCCAATATGACATCGAGAAATCAACGCATCATCCTTATGCATTCACTTAGTGACTGTCTTGTGTGTGTCTTTGCCTATGCTACTGATGTCACAAACTGCCACCTGAATGGCTGCAGCATGGCTGGTGGAAGGCTGCTGACTTTCAGTGGGAAACACTGCAAGTGGCCTTACTGGTCGAGCTTGAGGAGCTGGTGGCTGGGAGTGTGAAATCAAGTGACGATGTTTCTTCTTCTTCTTCTTCAATCTCCTCTCCCTCTTCTTGGTCAAACATTTCCTGGGCAGGCTGCATTTCTTGGATGTCTGAAATGAGGAAGGCACAAGGATAGAGTTCTGGTGAGGGGAGGGCGGGAAAGCAAGAGGTGCATGTGAGAAGGAGGATAATGTATGAGGATACTGTTGTGTATGTAACCTGTTCCACCTTAAGAGAGCTTAAGCCTGTTCCACCTTAAGAGATGTACTACTTTCTCAGGCTGCTGTAGACGTAATACCGGGGGTGAACACACCGGTATATAAGCACTGTGCAGTAATCTTGTATTCAGAATAGTCCCTACCTCCAACCAGTAAAGACCTGTTTTTGATTGTTATTAATTAGTCTGTGTCTTAATTAACTAGATAACTCACAGATTTAACACTGGCGACGAGTCTGATTCGGACCCTGCGGCAGTCACTCCACGGCAGCTTCGTCCACAGCCAGGACGTTGCAGAGAGGTTTCCACCCTCTCCACCCCACTGGAAGACATCCTGACCTCGGAGCCTCCATCGGCGACCGTCAGCTTCTTCTCCAGCTTGGTGGTGGGTAAGCCATTGTCTGAGCCGGGCAGCGACGCGACAGGCAGTCGACTGCGTTGGCCGCACGAACGGGGCTGGGGGAGCCGGAGGAATAGGGCGCGAGAGCCGCTTCGAGCGGGAGGCGTTTCAACAGAGCGATCGCATCTCCTGATAAGGGCCGAGAGCCGCGAGAGCGATCGCATCTCCAGATAAGGGCCGGGAGCCGCGAGAGCGATCGCATCTTCAGATAAGGGCCGGGAGCCGCGAGAGCGATCGCATCTTCAGATAAGGGCCGCACTCGGGCTGACAGCGTCGGGGGACGGGTGAAGACCGCTAAGCGCGGGAAAACCGCCATTTTGGGGGCGGAGGACGACAGCAAGAGCGGGAAGCCGCCATCTTTGATTGTAAAAAAAAAACATCTGAGGAATTACAAATCTGATAAAGTACTACAATGCCTAAACACGGGAATATTAGCACCTTTGATAGTGACATCGAAGATTGGGCCATATATGTTGAAAGAGTAAAAAATTATTGTAAGGCCAATAAAATTCGTGACCAAGATAAAGCTCTAACATTATTAAATTTAATGGGTGCGAAGACATACGGGCAATTGAGACACCTGTTATCACCAGATGAACCGGCGGATAAGACATTCGATGAGATTGTTACTGTCCTGAAAGATCATCTAAACCCCACGCCGCTGATGCTAGCGGAACGATTTAAATTTTACGACAGAAGGCAACTACAGAATGAAAGCAATGCTGAATATTTGCTGGAATTGCGTAAATTAGCGAAATATTGTCAGTTTGGAACGGGACTGACAGATGCCCTACGAGACAAATTTGTGTGTGGTTTATTTAAACAAGATACACAAAAGCGACTGCTTGAGGAGAATGAGCTGACGCTTGAGAAGGCGGTCACTATGGCAGCAGCACACGAAGCCGCAGCGAGAGGCACGGCAGTAATGCAGCTACGGTCACCGGAGCTCAGTGCAAACAAATTGGAGTGGAGTTCTGTCAAATGTTATCGTTGTGGAAAGGCAACGCATGATCAGAACCAGTGTTGGTTTAAAAACCAAGAATGTAGAACATGTGGTAGGCTTGGACATATAGCTAGAGTATGCAGGTCAGGGAAGAAGACCAGCAACAAGAAGTCACCGCAAGGAAAATACGCAAAGGTACACAAGGTGACCGAACAGGAGTCCGATTCAGACGCTAGCAGTAATGAACTGGCTAGCTTAAGCTGTAATGAACTGGCTAGCTTAAGAGTACTCAACGCTGGTAAGGGTGCAGACCTCCAGACAATTTGGGTCACTCTTCAGATAGAAGGAGTCCAAGTAAAACTGGAATTGGACGCTGGATCGGCATTGACGGTCATAAATAAGAAAGATTACGGAAAGTTATTCCAACATATTCCCCTACAGGATACGGGGATTATATTGAAAACATACACGGGGCAAAGAGTGTACCCCATCGGGAAAATAGAGGTTGCAGTGGTCCACAAGGGCGAAGACAGTCAAATAATGGACTTATATGTGATATCTGAAGGAGGTCCTCCACTACTAGGATGGGAGTGGATTAGGAAAATGAATATGGACTGGCATTTCCTACAAACAATAACGAGTGAGAACTCGGTGAAGATAGTCAGCCCAGACTCTGGAACGGATGATGGTAAGCCCAACTCAGGTGCAAAAGACAAAGTTTCAGCACAGAATTCCACTGAGCAACAACAACATAGTTTAACTGTGGATTCTGAGTCTGGCAAGTCTACTGATGTGCCCATTTCTGAGGGACACCGGGCTCGAACTCAACTCCATTTCAAACTACAACAGCAATTAGAACAAATGCTTCGCCGTTTTGAGCAAGAGTTGAATGCAACGAAAGAGTTCTTTGATATAGAGTTGGAGAATCTGGAAAGACAACAGAAGCAGCTGATGGAGAAAATGGAGCAGGAGCACACAAAACGTCTGATGTCAGAGGAGTTAACGGTCAGCCAACTCTTGCATATGCTGAAGGACAGGACTCTGAAATGGGAAAAAGCTTGAACACGAACTTCAATATTCAAACGAAAGGGGTTCGGAGCTCTCAAAGGTTATTGGAAGAGCTGAGGTGGCAACACAGACTGAGATGACTGCAACAGAGCAGCCCTTGGATGCCAAAAGTACGCTGACTCACGTCAACGTAGAACAACAGACCGCTGAAACAGCTGCTCCAGTAGAGGGATTGAATAGTCCGATCAATCAATCTCCAAAAGAAGTTGAAGTAGTAAAATCTCAAATGAGGTCATTAGTAAACGACTTGCTGAAAGCCCAGAAAAAGCTGGATGAAGAGGTACGCATGAAGAAGTCTCTTCAGGAAAGATGTCTGGACTTGGAACAAAAGCTGGCTAACGCCCAGCTGGGTATGGAGGAAATAGAAGACCTTCTCGCTGGCCTAGATCAGGACGACACCGAATATTACCATGACCTATTGAGTGACACTGAATATTATAGTGACCTGGTCTGCCCAGCTTGTGATGAAAACTCCCAAAGTGCAGAAACCATGATGAATCACAAAAAGTCTAAGAAACACCGGGAGATGGTGGCGCTACTACTGAAAAAGGAGGAAGAGAAGGAGAAACTTTGCATGCAGCTGGCAGCTGACAGTGGAGCCCAGAGAGGATCCAAGAAGCAGAAAAGGAAAAGTCGAAACAGAAGATGACCCATCTGAACCATTATCACCTCTACCAGATCACACACGTGGTCCCTCCGAACGGAGCCAAATCAGTTCGGAAGTTCAAGCTGTTAAACCCATGAAAGGACTATTGAATGAGTAACGTGAACCGACTACACCACAGAGATTGAACCTGTGAACTGTTTTCCGCAGAGACTGAATCTGTGATCTGTTTTGACATGAAGTTATATATGTGTATATGTTATTATGTTACGTTAAACATGAAGTTATATATGTATATCTGTTATTACGTTAGGTTAAATGGGGGGATGACTATAAAGCTAAGAAGGGAGGAGTGTTGTGTATGTAACCTGTTCCACCTTAAGAGAGCTTAAGCCTGTTCCACCTTAAGAGATGTACTACTTTCTCAGGCTGCTGTAGACGTAATACCGGGGGTGAACACACTGGTATATAAGCACTGTGCAGTAATCTTGTATTCAGAATAGTCCCTACCTCCAACCAGTAAAGACCTGTTTTTGATTGTTATTAATTAGTCTGTGTCTTAATTAACTAGATAACTCACAGATTTAACAGATACTAGCATCTTGTATCCTTTCAGCTCTGCTGCTGGCCAAGGGCTCATCCATGACCCTGCCAAGAATGGCCTGCACTGTCTCCTCCAAGAGGGTAAGGTGAAGCTAGGAACGGGAGGTGTGCCTCATGATTATTATAGATTGTTGGTAGGTGAGTGATTGGGGAGGGGGGCAGTCATGTATTGAGAAGTGTGTGAGGCTAGTGATGCAGTTGGTAGGAGACGGCTTTTGAAGATGTAGTCACTGACCTTGACCAATGGTCTGACGTCATGAAGCTTCTTTGGGCACTAGAGCCAGGTGGTGGGGGGTGACACTGCCGGCAGTGATGGCCTCGCTGATGTGGTCCCACTTTGTTCTTTCTGGAGGGCCTCCTGGTCCCTGTGGGTAGAGGACCTCTCTTGCAGTATAAATTCCATCATATTGCACACTAAGACCTAGAAATTGGATATGGCCCATAAACGGGCGAGTCATGGCCCAGCATGATATAGCTGTGCCAGGTCAAAGTGGTCAAACTTTGTGCTGAGTGCTCATTTACATGATTATAGTGCTGCTGTCAGCGCTGAATGTGCTGCTGATTGGCTTACCTCTCAACAGGTAGGCCAATATTGGGTGTAGTCTAATTGCCTGTAATGTTTGGCCTAGGCTTTCTCCACTACTTAAAGGGGAGGTGCAGCACCTAATTGTCATTGTAGTTTGAGCTCGAATGGCAATCACAGCTGAAGTTGGAAGACATGGGTGAGCACCAGCAAAGAGAACAAGCCCAAAGGTTCTCAGATGTGGCTCTGGAGGTATTGGAGGTGGCCGTGAAGAGGAGGCGGGCTGTCCTGTTCACGCAGACAGGCAGGAAACCATCAGCCCATACACTGAGATGACTCTGGCAAGCATTATCTGGGTACATGAGGGCCAACAGTTTGGTCCACAGATGACAGATCCAGTGGCGCAAGAGGTTTAATGACCGCACACAGCAGATCAAAGTGAGTGAAGGCTTCAGCAAATGCCATATCCCACCATCTGCATCACAAGCCTCACACACTGCTCAATGCACCACACCCCCATCACTCACTTACCAACAATCTCTATCTATCTCCACTCATACCTCACAATCGTAGCTTCACTTCACCCTTACAACCTTTACATAGGATATACAGCACAGAAACAGGCCATTCGGCCCAACCAGTACATGCCAGCGTTTATGCTACACTCGAGCCTCCTCCCGTCTTTCCTCATCTAAATCTATCAGCATAATGCTCTATAACCTTCTCCCTCATATGCTTGTCTAGCCTCCCCTTAAATGCATCTATACTTTTTGCTTCAACCGCTCAATGTGGTAGCGAATTCCACATTCTCACCACTCTTTGGGTAAAGAAGTTTCTTCTGAATTCCCTATTGGATTTCTTGGTGACTATCATATATTGATGGCCTCTAGCCACAAGTGGAAACATTCTCTCTGTTTCCATTCTATCAAAACCTTTCATAATTTTAAAGACCTCTATTAGGTCACCCCTCAGCCTTCCTTTTTCAAGAGAAAAGAGACCCAGCCTGTTCATCCTTTCCTGATATGTATACCCTCAAATTTCTGGTATCATCTTTGTAAATCTTCTCTGCACCCTCTCCAGTGCCTCTATATCCTTTTTATATGGCGACCAGAAGTGTGGTCTAACCAAGGTTCGATACAGGTTTAGCATAACTTCCCTACTTTTCAATTCTATACCTCTAGAAATAAACCATAGTGCTTGGTTTGCTTTTTTATGGCCTTGCTAACCTGTGTGATTTGTGTATTTGTACTCCTAGATCCTTTTGTTTCTCTACCCTACCTAGGCTCGCACCCGCCAAGTAATAAATGACCTCCCTATTCTTCCTACCAAAATGTAATACAGTTACTTCATATTTATCGGTGTTGAACTTCATTTGCCAATTATATGCCTATTCTGCAAGTTTATTAATGTCTTTCTGTAATTTGTTGCAGTCCTCCTCAGTATTGACTATCCCCCCCCAATTTGGGGTCATCCACAAATTTAGAAATTATGTTTTTGATTCCAAAGTCTAAATCGCTAATATAAATTGTGAACAACAGTGGTCCCAGCACTGATCCTTGTGGAACACCTCTACCCACCTTCTGCTACTCTGAATAGCTACCTTTTACCACTAGTCTCTGCTTTCTGTCTTGAAGCCAGCTGGCTTTCCATTCTGCTACTTGTCCGCTAACTCCACATTCTGTGACCTTGTTCATCAGTCGTTAATGGGGTATTAATGGGGTACCTATTCGAAGGCCTTTTGAAAATCTAGATAAATTACATCTACTACATTACCATTGTCTACTCTCTCTGTTACCTCTTCAATAAATTCAATGAAGTTGGTCAAGCAAGACTTTCCCTTTTGAAATTCATGCAGACTATTCATTACTATGTAGTTGTGATGGGCCTTCAATAACCACAAAACTAGAAGTTATAGACTTAAACAAGTTGGCTTTTAATCACTAAGATCAGAGCTAACATCTCAACACACCGACTGGTTCACAGGAATGAGTCATACAGATCCTGGGATCTTTATGTAAGAGAAGTCAGGGGCGAAGCCAAGAGCCAAGACCTGGAACCTCCCAGGTTAGTCGGGAAAGAGGAAGTGAAACTATACACAGTGGGGGAGGGTAATATACATGAGTGCAAAACGAATACAGGATCAAGACAAACAGATTTCATTACATTCACCCCTTCTATAGATTTAGTCCATCGGGGTGATGTTTCTTAAAAGTTGGTATAAGTGAGTCTGTCAGGAGGTTTTGCAGTTCTCAATGATCGGCGCAAAGCCGGTTGGGGTGCCTCTAGGGGAGTGGATTCTGGTTCCTCCGCTGTCCGGGCCTCCGCAGTGTCTTCCAGGTTATCTGCAGTGTCCTCCAGGTTAAAGTTGGGTATTGATACCTCTGGGCGTCCTGTCTCTTTGTAGTGTAGGCCTTCATCGGGTAGTCTCCCATCGTTCTCTCCGCTCCCCGAGGGAGCGAGGTCTTTTATGGAAACAGTGTCCTCTCGCCCGTCAGAGTATTCAATATAGGCGTACTGAGGGTTTGCATGGAGGAGCTGTACCTTTTCCACAAGGGGTTCTGTTTTATGGCCTCTCACGTGCTTCCGCAATAGTACTGTCCCCGGAGATGTCAGCCACACGGGTAGAGATATGCCCGAGGTGGATTTCCGGGGGAAAACGAACATCTTTTCATGAGGGGTAGCATTAGTGGCAGTACATAACAGAGACCTTATGGAGTGGAACACGTCTGGGAGGACTTCCTGCCAGCGGGAGGTCGGAATGCCTTTTGACTTTAAGGCTAATGTGACAGCCTTCCAAACAGTAGCATTCTCCCTTTCCACTTGCCCATTACCCCGGGGGTTGTAGCTAGTGGTTTTGCTAGTGGCTATCCCCTTCGAGAGCAAGAACTGGCACAGCTCGTCACTCATGAATGATGTCCCCCTATCGCTGTGTATGTAGTTCGACATGCCAAACATGCAGAATAGATTACAGAGACACTTGATGACCGTGGCACTGGTCATGTCTGGGCAGGGAATGGCGAAGGGGAAGCGGGAATATTCATCAATGATATTGAGGAAGTATACGTTACGGTCGGCAGAGGGGTCCCTTGAAGTCCAGACTTAGGCGCTCGAATGGCTGTGTGGCTTTGATAAGGTGTGCACGGTCAGGCCTGTAGAAACGAGGCTTGCATTCCGCACAGATGCGGCAGGCTCTGGTCATTACCCTGACCTCCTTGATGGAGTGGGGCAGATTGTGGGACTTTATAAAATGGTATAGTCGGGTGACCCCTGGGTGACAGAGGTCGTTGTGGAGACCCTGTAATTTGTCCGTATGAATGCTGGCACACATTCCCCGCGATAGGGCGTCTGGGGGTTCATTAAGGGCTCCCGGCCTGTACATAATATCAAAGTCGAACGTGGATAGTTCGATCCTCCACCTGAGTATTTTGTCATTCTTGATTTTCCCCCTTTGTTATTAAACATGAAAGCCACCGACCGCTGGTCGGTGAGCAGGGTGAAACGTTTGCCGGCTAGGTAGTGTCTCCAGTGCCGCACTGCCTCCACTATAGCCTGTGCCTCCTTCTCGACAGAAGAGTGCCTGATTTCAGGTCCCTGAAGGGTTCGGGAGAAGAAGGCCACAGGTCTCCCAGCCTGATTGTGGGTCGCAGCTAAGGCAAAGTCTGACGCATCGCTTTCGACTTGAAAGGGAATGCATTCGTCCACTGCACACACTGCAGCCCTTTCAATGTCCTGTTTAATACTGGTGAAAGCCTCCCGAGCTTCAGCTGATAGTGGGAAGGACGTCGATTTAATGAGGGGTCGGGCCTTATCAGAGTAATTGGGCACCCATTGGGCATAATACAAAAAAAATCCCAGGCACCTTTTTAAAGCTTTGGGATTGTGTGGCAGGGGCAGTTCCTTTCGGGGGCGTAATCGGTCAGGGTCCGGTCCAATTACCCCATCTTCCACCACACAGCCGAGGATACAGAGACGGGTTGTGTTGAAGACACATTTGTCTTCGTTGTAGGTTAGATTCAGCTTTAGGGCAGTTTTTAAAAATCTCGCAAGATTTAGATCGTGGTCTTGCTGGTTGTGCCCGCAGATAGTGACATTGTCCAGATAGGGGTAGGTAGCTTGTAGTTTATTCTCGTCAACCATGCGGTCCATCTCACGTTGGAAGACTGAGACCCCATTTGTTACTCCGAAGGGCACTCTGAGAAAAAGGTAGAGGTGCCCGTTCGCCTCGGAGGCGGTGTATGGGCGGTCCTCCGTTCTAATGGGGAGCTGATGATACGCGGATTTGAGGTCGATAGTCGAGAAGACTCGGTATTGCGCAATCTGGTTGACCATTTCTGATATGCGGGGTAAAGGGTAGGCGTCCAGCTGGGTATAAATATTAACAGTCTGGCTGTAGTCAATTACCATCCGTTTCTTTTCGCTATTTTTAACTATGACTACTTGGGCACGCCACGGGCTGGTACTGCATTCAATAATGCCTTCCCGCAGGAATCAGTCCACTTCCGCCTTGATAAAGTGTCTGTCTTCCAGACTGTACCGTCTACTTTTGGTCGCTATGGGCCTACAGTTCGGAGCGAGATTAGCGAATAAAGAGGGCGGGCTGATTTTTAAGGTTGATAGGCCACAGACTGTGAGTGGCGGCTGGGACCCGCCATATGCTAGCGTGACACTTTCGTGGTGGCACTGGAAGTCCAGGCCCAAGATTACATTAACACAGAGTTCTGGCATCACGAGGAGTTTAAAATCCTTGTAGTCTGTGCCTTTTACAGTCAGTGTTACCACACAATAGCCCAAAATGTCCGAAGTGTGGGGCTTAGCAGCCATAGCAATTCTGCTCCGTGTAGGGGTTACCGTTAATGAGTGCCGCTGTACCAGGCTAGGGTGGATAAAACTCTCGGTACTCCCACAGTCAATTAAACATTTCGTTAAATTCCCGTTTACCTGTATGTCCATCATGGATTTTGTCAACGGGTGTGGCCTGGATTGATCCACTGTGATTGAAGCCACTGTTGGGCCCTGGGCGGCCGTTGAGTCGGGAAAAGATGGCGGATCCCAAGATGGCGGCCCGCATGGCACACATGAGGCGGTGACGGAGTTGGAAATCGGATTCCCCCTGCAGACTTTGCTAAAATGCCCCTTTTTCTTATATTTGAAGCAGGTAGCGTCCTTCGCTGGGCATCGTTGTCTGGGGTGCTTGGACTGGCCGCAGAAGTAGCATTTCGGGCCTCGAGACATTGCCGTTGTAGTAGGACTCCTGGGTGAACTTCAGTGTGGGGACTCCGGCGGCGTAGAGCTGGTCTGAGACCTGGATGGGGAAGATGGCTGATTCCAAGATGGCGGCCCCCTCGGCGCGCACGAGGCGGTGAGGGCTGCATGGCCGGAAGAATAAGAGTCAGAGTTTCTCTGGGCCACGTCCAGCGATCGCGCAGTGGCCACTGCCTTTTTTAAGTCCAGGACCTCCTTCTCCAGCAGTCCCTGCCGGATACAATTCGATTTGAGGCCCGTGATGAAGGAATCGTGGACCAATTCGTCAGAGTACGCGTTGGCCATCACGGCCTTGCAGTTACAGTCCCGGACCAGGTCCTTTAGGCCCTGTAAGAAATCGTCCATTGATTCCTCTGGTCGCTGCCTGCGTGTAGCCAGCAGATGTCTGGCGTACACTTCGTTTACCGGCCTCTGGTATTGGGCCTTCAGGATAGTGATGGCCTCCGTGTAAGAGGTGGCGTCCCGGATGAACGAATAAATCCAATGACTTACGCGAGTAGTCAGTAGACTCAGTTTATCTACCTCGCTAGCGGATGAGGCCCCCGCGAAGAGTTCGAAGCATTTGAGCCAGTGTCCAAATTGATTTGATGCTTCAGCAGAATGTGGATCCAAGTCCAGATGCTCTGGTTTTAGGAGTCGATCCATCCTAGTATTCTTTAGTGATTAAAATTGATGGGCCTTCAATAACCACAAAGCTAGAAGTTAAAGACTTAAACAAGTTGGCTTTTAATCACTAAGATCAGAGCTAACATCTCAACACGCCGACTGGTTCACAGGAATGAGTCGTACAGATCCTGGGATCTTTATGTAAGAGAAGTCAGGGTCGGAGCCAAGAGCCAAGACCTGGAACCTCCCAGGTTAGTCGGGAAAGAGGAAGTGAAACTATACACAGTGGGGGAGGGTAATATACATGAGTGCAAAATGAATACAGGATCAAGACAAACAGATTTCATTACAATTTGGTTTCTACATGTTCTTCTATTTTCTCCTTTAGTAGGGATTCCATTATTTTTCCTGCCACCGATGTTAAGCTGACTGGTCTATAATTCCCTGGACATGCTTTATCCCCCTTCTTAAATATAGGTATTACATTAGCTATCCACCAGTCCTCTGGCACTACACCTTTTTCTAATGAATTATTAAATATTAGCTGAAGTGCCCGGCGGTGCCGAGGGTCTTTTGAGGGCATGTTGTTGTTGGAAGAGAGAGAGAGAGAGCGACTGGGGGGAAGAGAGAGAGCAACTGGGGGGAAGAGAGAGAGCGACTGGGGGGAAGAGAGAGAGTGACTGGGAGGAAGAGAGAGAGCGACTGGGGGGAAGAGTGAGAGCGACTGGGGGGAAGAGAGAGAGCAACTGGGTGGAAGAGAGAGAGCGATTGGGGGAAAGAGAGAGTGCGACTGGGGGAAAGAGAGAGTGCGACTGGGGGGAAGAGAGAGAGTGACTGGGGGGAAGAGAGAGAACGACTGGGGGGGAAGAGTGAGAGCGACTGGGGGGGAAGAGTGAGAGCGACTGGGGGGGAAGAGTGAGAGCGACTGGGGGGGAAGAGAGAGAGCGACTGGGGGGGAAGACAGAGAGCGAGAAAGAGGAGGGAGGGGGGAGGGGGAGGGAGGGAGGAGGGGGAGGGTGGGAGGGGGGTGAGGGAGGGGAGGGAGGGGGGAGGGGGGAGGGAGGGGAGGGAGGGGGGAGGGGGGAGGAGGGGGAGGGGAGGGAGGAGGGGGAGGGGGGGAGGGATGGGGAGGGGAGGGGGGAGGATGGGGGGGAGGAGGGGGAGGGAGGGAGGAGGGGGAGGAGGGGGAGGGAGGAGGGAGAGGGGGGAGGGAGGGGGAGGGGGTAGGGAGGGGGGAGCGAGCCCCAGTTGCCTTGGTAACCCTCCTCCCCTCTCCGCCTGCCGATCTCCGGGCCTGGGCCTGAGCGGCCGATTGCGGCTGGTGAGCCCGGTTGCCGGGGTAACCCTCTCCGCTCCCCCTCCCCTCCTGAGCCCCGCCCCCCTCCGAATGAACCGCCAGGAGCTTGCAGTGAGCCCAGCCAGCCTTTACCAAGATGGCTGGCCGCTGGTTCGGAATCGGGCCCAGCGGGGGGGTGAGGGGTGGGAGGAGCTTGCCACAAAACAATTGCCTAGACTCCAGCATGGCTGGCAACAGATGCCCAGGCTTCGAGGCCTACCTGGAAAAACGGGGAAAGGTAGGAAAATTAATGAGATTAGATAAAAGATTTAGAAAGTAATTAACTTTTTTTAAAAACAATATGTGTTTTAAAAGCAACTTTTTTTTTAAAGACGCAGAAAACGGGAAAAAGAAATGAAAAGTTTGGAATCAAGATGGCGGCGACTCACCTCAGTTCAGAACGATAAGGCCCGCCCACACACGCACCGATTGGTCGACCGTCAGGTCACTGAAGTGTAGGATTGGTCAATCGTCCCGTCACTCGACCGTAGGAGGGCCCGTCCACATGCGCCAGGAACCCGGCATACGATTGGTCGACCTCGAGGTCACTCTGTCGCTAATGAACGGATAATGTGATGCTAATGAGCAGCATTTTGAACGTTTTTTGGATACCGCGGGCGCGATTTTTGTCTGGCCGAAACGTAAATACGCTTACGACCGTTTTGGAACGGTAAGCTTACTATTTTGTTTTATGTTCCTAGATAATTTAATTTCATGGTTCCTCTTTGCCTTCCTAATTGTTTTTTGACTTCTCTCCTAATCTCTTCGTATTCTCCCTTATCATGCACTCCCCTGCTGTCTATGTACTTAATGTATGCCTCTTTCCTTACGCTCAGTTGTTTCCTTATGGCTTTATTCATCCATGGAGTCTCATTAGTGTTTAGTTTGTTCTTTCCTTTCAGTGGAATATATTGTTCCTGCATTCTGTTGAACACCATTTTAAATGTTTCCCATTGCTGTACTACATCATTATTTGCCAATATTGTTGCCCATTTTATTTTCCCAAGTTCTATTCGCAGTCCCTCAAAATCAGCTTTTCTCCAACCTATTACCCTGGTTTTCGTCATACTTATGTCCTTCTCAATTACCATCTTCAAGCGTATTATATTATGGTCACTATTGCCCAGATGTTCCCCTACTTTTACTTCTCTTATCTGCTCTGGTTCATTCCCCATTACTAGAACCAATAGAGAATCCTCGCTTGTTGGGCTTTTTACATATTAAAACATAAGAACATAAGAAATAAGAGCAGGAGTAGGCCATATGGCCCCTCGAGCCTGCTCCGCCATTCAATAAGATCATGGCTGATCTTCGACCTCAACTCCACTTTTTCACCCGATCTCCATATCCCTTGATTTCCCTGCAATCTATCTATCTCAGCCTTGAATATACTCAAAGTCTCAGCATTCACAGCCCTCTGGGGCAGAGAATTCCAAAGATTTACAACCCTCTGAGTGAAGAAATTCCTCCTCATCTCAGTCTTAAATGGCCTACCCCTTATCCTGAGACTATGACTCCTAGCTCTAGACACTCCAGCCAGGGGAAACAACCTCTCAGCATTTACCCTGTCAATCCCCTTCAGAATTTTGTATGTTTCAATTGGATCACCTCTCATTCTTCTAAACTCCAGAGAGTATAGGCCCATTCTACACAATCTCTCATCATAGGACAGCCCTCTCATCCCAGGAATCAATCTCCTTAGATAAGGAGAACAAAACTGTGCACAGTTCTCTAGGTGCGGTCTCACCAAGGCCCTGTACACTTGTAGCAAGACTTCCTTACTCTTATACTCTAATCCCCCTGCAATAAAGGCCAACATGCCATTTGCCTTCCTTATTGCTTGCTGTACCTGCATGCTAGCTTTCTGTGCTTCTTGCACGAGGACACCCAAATCTCTCTGAACACCAACATTTGAAAGTTTCTCACCATTTATTGGGTTAGAAAGGAGTCCTGTAGACATTGTAGGAACTCCATTCCCTTATCCCCTTTACCTACTGACGGAAGAAAATTACTAGGCACTTGGTCAGCGTATTAAACAAGGCTTTAATCAATTGTTTCACAACATGAATGTTTAGTTTCTCTCTCCACGGATGCTGCCTGGCCTGCTGAGTATTTCCAGCATTTTCTGTTGTTATTTCAGATTTCCAGCATCCGCAGTATTTTGCAATTATATAAATGTCTAGTTATCCTTCACTAGTTCCTGTTTACAAAATGTCCCTAAGCAAGCTGGGCCTGTGCCCGAGTATTTATACTCTCCCTGGACAGCGCCACCAGCAGGCCGCCCAGTATATTTCATAAGTCATTTCTACATGAATGGCACGATTTATGTCATTCTTCCCGCCTGAAAGATTGGAAGTCCGGCGGCTTCTTCCTACTGAATTAGTCGGAATAAGAATAGACGCAGTCGTTTGGCTCTCCGTCGGTGGCTGGAAGGCACGTCTCCTCAGATCGTGTTTTGGTCCCTGGGTCACTTAGTTGGTATCAGCGGGCTGGCAGAGTCTGTGTCACTTTGATCGACCTGAGGGGGACTGGGGAGATCGTGGCTCCGGGTGCGTTTGGATATCTGTTGGTGGCCGGAAGGCACGTCTCCTCGGACCGTGTTTTGGTCCCTGGTTCGCTTAGTTCGTACCAGCAGGCTGACAGAGTCCGTTTCACCTTGATCGACCTGAGGGGGACTGGGGAGATCGTGGTTCCGGGTGCGGGCCCCCACAGGCACAGAGCTGGCTTCACCCTGCCCAATAGTCGGTGACTGACTGGCGTCCTGGCTTCGGGTGGCCATCCCGTGGGGAGCGCTCTGTTTACTGGGTTGATCCAGCGGAATAGCTGGCAGATCCCTTGACGTCCTGGGTAGGGCGTCATCCTCAGAGGAGCGCAGGGTATCGGCATCATGGATACGGGTCCCACCATCGATTGGGTCCGTGGGACCAGTTGGGCAGGGAGCCAGATCCCGGAGTGACACTGCAGATTCCCGGCCATCAGGGTACCGCACCTATGCGTACGTGGGACTGACATCCGTCAGTTCCACTTCGTCGACGAGGGGATCAATCTTAGGGGATACATAAGAACATAAGAAATAGGAGCAGGAGTAGGCCAATCGGCCCCTCGAGCCTGCTCCGCCATTCAATAAGATCATGGCTGATCTGATCCTAACCGCCAATCTACTATCACTGAACCATCTCCTGAATCTAACAGAATTAGACACACAAAATAGGAGCAGGATCAGGCTACATGGCCCCTGGGCCCGCTCCGCTACCCACAGGGCCATGACCGATCCGAACCTAGACTCATGTCCAAATTCCTGCCCGTTCCCCATAACCCTTTATTCCCTTTACTTCTAGGAAACTGTCTATTTCTGTTTTAAATTTATGTAATGATGTAGCTTCTACAGCTTTTTGGGGCAGCATATTCCATGGACCTACCACCCTCTGAGTGAAGTAGTTCCTCCTCATCTCAGTTTTGGAAGAGCAGCCCCTTATTCTAAGACTATGCCCCCTAGTTCTAGTTTCACCCATCATCAGGAACATCCTCCCCGCATCCACCCGATCCAACCCCTTCACAATCTTATATGTTTCAATAAGATCGCCTCTCATTCTTCTGAACTCCAATGAGTAGAATCCTTTTCCTCCACTTTTTAAAAATTTTTACAGTCCTTTTCCTCCACTTCGTTTCACTGTATCATTACTCTCCCCCTTCTTATTTGTGTAACACATGAACCGCCACCTTTACGAAGCGATTGCATCAGCACGAAACTGCGGGCGTGCCATTAAGAAAAGACAGGAACTTCTTGCTTTAAACATCGCCGATTCCAGTGCAAAGTGATGCGCAAGTCCGTCATCCTCGTCGCCAGTTTTGTTGTGTCTCAAGGGGTTTTATACCCTTACCTATATAACAATTAAGAAGGACACCGGGGTGGAGAGTTTAGTTAACGGCCATTTTTATTTACAATGTGCTTCTTCACTCAATGCATTACATTTCCCATAGTGCATTGCAAATCACCACTATGGTATCTCATGTGGGACAATTCTAATACACATTCAAAATACACAACAGGTGTCGTTCTACTTTTGGCGATTCCCCATTGGGAAAGATAACTTTTGAGTTCGCTTGACATGAAGGAGGGACCCCGATCAGAGTGGATGAAATTGGCCGTACAGCAAAGGGACAGACCTGATCGAGGCATAAGCATATTGGGACAGGGGAAAGCAAAGGGAAAGCATGAATATTCGTCCACCATAGTAAGCAAGTAGGTGTTTCGCGTTGAGGAAGGCAGTGGCCCCTTAAAGTCAATGCTGAGTCGCTGCATAGGCTGTGTAGCATGTATGAACGAGCCATCCGATGGACGGAAGAATTGCGGTTATAATTCCGCGCAAATTCTACAAGTGGAGCATGTTCTTCTCCCGTCTTTCATAGAAAATGGGAGATTTTTAGATCGCACAAAGTGTAACATATGGTAACGCCAGGATGGCATAAGTCAGTATGAAGATCCGCAAGAGTCGAAGTTGACATGGAAGAGCAGAATACATGCGTGAGGGTATCCGGGGCCACATGCTCTTTGCCGGGTCGATAATGTATGGTGTAGCCAAAGGCAGCCAATTCCATCCTCTAGAGCTGTATTTTGTTATTCTTGATCTTAGTGCGTTTCCGGTTATCCAGCATAAAGGCCATGGAGCGCTGATCGGTTATAAGCGTGATATGGCGATGAGCGAGAAAATGACTCCATTTACGTACTGCTTCGATGATAGCCGTAGCCTCCTTCTCGACAGAAGGATAATGGAGCTCGCTACCCTGCAAAGTTCTGGGCAGAAATGCAACGGGTCGACCGCCTTGTTTCAAGGTAGTCGAGATCGCCACATCCAATGCATTGCACTCGACCACGAAAGGGAGATTTTCATCGATGGAACGAAACGTGGCTTTTTCCAGTTGTTGCTTGAGGAGGTCGAAAGCTGAAATAGCCACTGCCTTCAACGGAAATGACTTTCCGTGAAGCAGGGGCTGGATCTTGTCGGAAAAGTGGGGTATCCACTTCGCATAATAGGCGAACATGCCGAGGGCCTGACGAAGAGAGCCGAGATTCGTAGGAGGAGGGAGCTCCTGAAGCCGACGAAGTCGCTCCAGATCCGATTTGATGACACCATTGCCCACCCAGTAGCCAAGGATGTTGACTGATGGTACTGATTTCACGGATTTGGACTCATTTAAGGTTAAGTTGCGACGACGGAGAACGTCAAGAAATTTCTGGAGGTTGACATCATGCTCCTTCTGGTCATGACCAGCAATGGTGATATTATCCAGATATGGAAAAGTGTCCGTTAAGTTCTCCTGTTTGACTAGGCTATCCATTGCCCATTGGAAGATGGCCACCCCATTGATGACCCCAAATGGAAGGCGACGAAACTGGTAAAGCCGACCATTGGCCTCAAAGGCCGTATACCTTTTGTCAGAGTCCTTTAACAGTACTTGATGGTATGCGCTCTTTAAGTCAAAAGTTGAAAATACCTTGTAGTTGGCAAGGTTATTGACCATGTCATCTATGCGTGGTAGTGGGTAGGCATCCAGGTCCGTATACTGGTTAATAGTTTGCGAGTAATCGATGCAAAGACGTTTCTTGCGTTGCTTCAGAGGACTTTTAACAATGACGACTTGAGCCCGCCAGGAAGATGAACATGGCTCAATGATACTGTCAGCTAGAAGGGGTAGAAATTAAACAACGGGGTTGGGGTTATTGTCTCTGGCCAGTCAGAAGCCTCTGAGCTGCTCCAGGGACCCCGTGCGGTTTCGAAGCGCTCCCCTATTCCTGGTTCTGACCGCCGGACTTATTCGGTAGTGATGTAGACAGAAAACGTGACTCGTGGTTGGGTGCAAAACAGACCAGTATTTATTGAAACAAAAAGAAATGAATTGAAAATAAACAATAAAGCACACCTATGCGGAAATACAGCACTTTACTTCTCACAGTACACTTTAGTGCCAACTACAACACTGTTTGCTTAATAGAACACTGTTACTTAAATACAGCACTTTTAATACAGTACACCTTGCTCACTACAGCACCTTTTGCTTAGTGGCTTTTACTTAAATACAGCACCTTTAACTAGTGCAACACACTTTTAATACAGTACACTTTGCTCATTACAGCATCTTTTGCTTCGTGGCTTTCACTTTAATACAGCACTTTTAATACAGTACACTTAGTGTTCACAACAGCACTTTTCTGCTTAGTGCAACACTGATACTTCAATAGGGGAGGAGAAAACGGACACAACGAGGGAAAATTGACTAAAATTACAGTTTAACTAGATTCCCCTTAATTCCCACCCCTTAATACCTATTCTAAGTTGCCTTGTAATGGGCCAGAAAATGTATGCTCACCAGTGAAATGCCTGCTCCGTGCCCTTGCAGCCTTAGATTCTTCACCACCCTGAAGATAGAGATACCCCAGTGTTTAAAAGTAACTGCTGGTATTCCACTCCCTTGGGCGGGCTCCCAAGTTGTAGAGGGCATGGAGGCAAGGCTGCAGAGAGAGAGAGGCATCCTGAGAAGCTATCTTATACCCCATTTGGAGCTGAAATCTTCCCGCCCAAATCCGGATGCATCTGGGCTAAACAAAAGGGATCTGATGTCCCCATTAACTGTGATGGGTTTTGGATGAATTACCCATTTCCTGGTGATGGGTTTTTGAATGTATTCCCATGCAGCGTGATGGGTTTGAATAGAGCTGTCTTGGTTTGAAAAAAACATGTCTAGTTCCTTAATTGCTGACAAACAGCCCTTTTACTGTTAGTGTAAACAAAGCCATTGTCCTGTGGTCAACTGGAACCGCAATTGATTAGCAGTCTCAAGTGGTTAATCCTTTGTGTCAACATTGTAGCAGTTTAGTGTAAACAAACATCGATTGTCCTGCAGGGAGGGAAACTCCCTGAACTGCCTTTGGTTGACAGTTTACCTACCCCATTGCTTCAGGGCTGGGGTGTTTTACTAAATCCTTTGTCAGCCATCTTTGATTTCCCAATTTTCATATGCACTTTTGCCACGAGGTCGGACAGCCATCTTTGATTATCCTTTTTCACAGACACACACAGGCTGCCTTTCAGTCCTCTTTGTCTTCTGCCACGAGGTCTGATGGCCATTTTGATCCCTGGATTTTTAAAGGTATATTCTACCCAGGTATTCTTTAATCAAAAATCAATCTTCAGAACTGTAGGAAATTTCGAAATTATTGCAAAATCCTACAAAGACGAGAGGTCTCTGCCTCGATAAAGGGTAGATCATCTTGGCTGAAACGTCATGATTTAGTGACTATGGGCTTACATCAGGGGGAAAGATTGGAAAACAAGGAGGGCTCGTCGAGCGAAGCCGCCGAAAGTGCACAAAATGGTACTTTGGAAATAGTAAGCTCTGGCTTTGACCCTCCAAACTCGAAAGTGAGCCTTTTGTGTTGTTTCTGGAAATCCTGTCCCAGGAGCACATCACTGCATAGATTTTTGAGCACCCCGAGCCGGGTGGAGGAATAAGTGCAGCCATTGAGAATAAGGTCGACAAGACAAAAACCGGATGATTTGGTGGTCAGCATCGTCAGAGTCACTGCAATTTCCCTATCTGAGGGGTAAATATGCAGTTTTAACTTACTGACAGCCTGCTCACTGATGAAGCTGTCAGAGCTGCATGAGTCAATTAGTGCACTCAAAATGTGTCCATTTACCACTGACAACTATTCAACAATGGCAGGAACATCACCCAAACACATTGCACTACACTCTCTGAAACACTTCCCTTTCTGTTGCAGACTAAAGTGGCTCACAATTGCCCTGAGCAGCAGCAGACGGGAGGCGGCCAAGTTGCAATACAAGCCTTGAACCAATTGGAGGAGAGTGTGCTCGACATCATTGGAGGGGAATTCACTGAGGCCGTGGCAACGGGTGAAGTTGAAGCCCTTGGGGACAACAACGGTAAGCTCAATCCTAATCCTTCTTCTCACATCCCACTTCCCCTTCATCCCGTAATCTCTTCTCAATTACAAGCTGCTGATGATGTATGCATAGATATTTTGCTTCCCCCCACCACCCCTTCCCTCACCATAACCCAACTCTTGTGCCTTTCTGCTGACCAAGATCTGCCACCCGCACAGCCTGTCCCGGAAGCAATGGAAGAGAGTGAAGGAGAAGAAGAAGGCACACAGTCTGCATCTGTCACTCGCAGACACCAGCTCAGAAACTTGTACTGAATTTAGAGGGTAGTATAGATGTGGGATTTGCACAGGGTGAGGCACCGAGCACAAGTGCGCTGCAGCAAGGCCAGAGGGAAAGGGTATCTCGCGGGCCCGCTCCCTGAAGGGCGAGTTTGCGCGTGAGTTGGGCTGCACATGGTTCAGATGAAGACCTCGATGTGGCATCCTTCAGAAGGAGGGTGATAGGCAAGCACACCGAATTGATCAGTGCAATGGCAAGCCTGCCAGAGAGCCTATTGGCATTGTCAAGGAGTATAGAGGAGTTCGGCTCCAACATTGGACAGGGCTTTGCACAGAGCTTGTAGTCCATGATTTCCAAGCTGACCCAACGTCTCAGTGCTGCAGTGCAAGCGCAGATTAAGGAGGTAGTACCAGGACATTTAGAAAATCATAATACAGTCAAGCAGAGTCAGCATGGTTTTATGAAAGTGAAATCATGTTTGACAAATTTGCTGGAGTTCTTTGAGGATGTAATGAGCAGGGAGGATAGTCGATGTAGTGTATTTGGATTTCCAGAAGGCATTCGATAAGGTGCCACATAAAAGGTTACTGCATAAGATAAGAGCTCACGGGGTTGGGGGTAATATATTAGCATGAATAGAGGATTGGCTAACTAACAGAAAACAGAGAGTTGGGATAAATGGGTCATTTTCAGGTTGGCAAACTGTAACTAGTGGGGTGCCACAGGGATCAGTGCTGGGGCCTCAACTATTTACAATCTATATTAATGACTTGGATGAAGGGACCGAGTGTAATGAAGCCAAATTTACTGATGATACAAAGATAGGTGGGAAAGCAAGTTGTGAGGAGTACACAAAGGGCTGGATTTTATGAATGGAGGTGTGATGGAGGCAGGACTGCTGCTTGCCGGGTCTCTGTCCCGCCTCCATCATGTTCTGGCCAACCAGCGGGATTTTCCCCTGATTGACCTTTTTAAGCCCAGCTGGCGGGCTAAGCAGGCCAATTAGGGGGAAGTCACTGACAGAGCACGTCAACGTCTGACGTGCCATTTGTCAAGATTTCTTGAAAGAAGAAATGTCAGCGTTTGACAGCTCTGTGGAGCTCTCAAACACTGACATTCTCCAACCCGGCAGGGTTGTCCGAGGTCGGGAAGCCTGCACTTGAAAAGTTAAAATGGGACTAATCCTTTTTTCTGCCTGTTAAATACTTGTTAACAGGCAGTTAAAAGGATTTAATCCCTTTCCCGCCTCGAGGAGATGGGACCCGGGGCAGGACGGCTTCCCGCCTCCTGGCAAAAGGGCACAGAGGGTGGGATGGGGTGGATTTGCCAGCCGCCCCCACATTCTGCAACTTTACCAGCAGTCCCGCCTCCATACCCACCTCCTCGGGGCTGGCAAAATCCAGCCTAATGAATCTGCAAAGGGATATTGATAGGCTAAGTGAATAGGCAAAAATTTGGCACATGTAGTATAATGTGGGAAAATGTGAGGTTGTAGGAATCAACGGATTCCTATCTAAATCACTGAGGTCGAGGCAGTTCAGTAAATTAACCGAATTTAATTAAACTGGTGAACAAAACAAAGACATGCAGGAGCAACAGCAAACAGGTCTACACAGTAACTAGTTCCACGAGGCCTGAACTCAGAACCTCCCACCTCTGATGTCATGACGTCATCACATTTCCCGCCACTCGGGGCACCACGTGACCAACGTGACGACGTCATCGCGTTGTTTCAGGGTTTTTACAGAAAGCTTGTTTACACTCAGCAAACAGACATAGGTGCTGTAACATTGCTTTAAAGACAGTTATTCATTTGTACAGGAGTTCATTGGTGGTTTTACCACATGCGCCCCCCCAGAAGTGTCTTTAATCATCAAAGTCAATCGCCGAGGAGGTCGGACAATCCTGTCGGAGCGACTCCGATATTCCCGGAATCACCAACTGTCATTGTGGAGGTGAAACCGACCTCGGGGCTTCCCTTCCGGTCGCGCAATCGGTGTTGCTGCTTTCTCAGTGCCGGTAGCACGAATTTACACAGGGGTCGGCAGCATCTGGCTTTCTGACCAAAACGGGCGTGGTAGTAGCAAAAGCCGGTCTGTGGAGATGCCGAGGCGGGGTTCTTGGAGGCAGGGCACGTCGAGGTGGTGCAATACTGTTGCATCACCGCGTAAATGGTGTCGGCTTCGGCCGCAAGCGCCACACCATCCGTAGCCGTCGACCTGGCCAGGGCTGCTTGTACCTGATCAGGGAGCTGGCTGAGGAACAGTTCACGAAATATAAAACACTGCGGCTCAGACCCGAGGAGGGTGAGCATGTGGCTCATCAACTCGGAAGGCTTAGCATCGCCTAACCCGGGGAGTGCGAGCAAGCGTCGTGCGTGCTCCGCCTTTGTGAGACCGAATACCTGCAGGAGGTGCGCCTTGAGCGTTTCGTACTTGTTCTCCACGGGCGGGGTCTCCAGCAGGCTGATAATGCGGGAAGCCGTCGAGCTGTCCAGTGCGGAGACCACATACAGGTAACGGGTCCGATCCAGCACTATGTTTCGCAGTTGGAACTGAGCCTCCGCTTGAACGAACCAGAAGGCTGCCTGTTGTTCCCAAAATTGAGGGAGCTTCAAACTTGCTGCATTTACATCCATCTTGTACTCGAGCTTGTCTCCGCGAAAATCGTCCGCGAAGCTTCGGGGTCACCAATGTAGGAATCAACGGATTCCTATCTAAATCACTGAGGTCGAGGCAGTTCAGTAAATTAACCGAATTTAATTAAACTGGTGAACAAAACAAAAACATGCAGGAGCAACAGCAAACAGGTCTACACAGTAACTAGTTCCACGAGGTCTGAACTCAGAACCTCCCACCTCTGATGTCATGACGTCATCACATTTCCCGCCACTCGGGGCACCACGTGACCAACGTGATGACGTCATCGCGTTGTTTCAGGGTTTTTACAGAAAGCTTGTTTACACTCAGCAAACGGACATAGGTGCTGTAGCATTGCTTTAAAGACAGTTTTTCATTTGTACAGGTGTTCATTGGTGGTTTTACCACAAGGTTATCCACTTTGGTAGGAAAAATAAAAAAGCAAATTATTATTTAAATGGAGAGAGATTACAAAATGCTGCAGTACAGAGGGATCGGGGGTCCTTGTACATGAAACACAAAAAGTTAGCATGCAGGTACAGCAAGTAATTAGGAAGACAAATGGAATGTTGGCCTTTATTGCAAGGGGGTTGGAGTATAAAAGCAGGGAAGTCCTACTACAACTGTACAGGGTATTGGTGAGACCACACCTGGAGTACTGCGTGCAGTTTTGGTCTCCTTATTTAAGGAGGGATATACTTGCATTGGAGGCAGTTCAGAGAAGGTTCACTCGGTTGATTCCTCAAATGAAGAAAGGTTGAGCAGGTTGGACCTATACTCAAAGGAGTTTAGAAGAATGAGAGGTGATCTTATTGTTGCATTTAAGATGCTGAGGGGGCTTGACAAGGTAGATGCAAACAGGATGTTTCCCTTTGTGGGGGAATCTAGAACTAGGTGGCATAGTTTCAGAATAAGGGGCCATCCATTTAAAACAGAGATGAGGAGGAATTTCTTCTCTCAGAGGGTCGTGAATCTGTGAAATTCTCTACCTCAGAGAGCTGTAGAGGCTGGGTCATTGAATATATTTAAGGTGGGGATAGGCAGATTTTTGAACGATAAGGGAGTCAGGCTTATGGGGAGCAGGCAGGGAAGTGGAGTTGAGGCCAAGATCAGATTAGCCATGATCTTATTAAATGGCGGAGCAGGCTCGAGGGATCAAGTGGCCTACTCCTGCTCCTATTTCTTATGTTCTTATGTTCTTATGTAGACCGCTCTCCTGCAATCTCAGCTTGCTGCCATGCAAGCTCAGCCTGCTGCCATCGTGGTTGAGTTTGTCAGTGTCGAAAGGGTTTGCAGGGTGTTGCAGCAAGCCAGCAATCTGTCCTCCAACAGATTGCTAGGAATGCTGAGACGCCGCCCCGGGGGAATGGCAGTGGGTCTGTGGAGCAGGAACCTGTTGCCCTCTCTCAGGATGACAGCATTTCTATTCCCACCACTGCCACTCCATCATTACCCTTGCTGCTGTCTGTCAGCCAGCCCAGACTGCTGCCACCTATGCTGAGGTGTGGAAGTCTACAGCTGGGCTTTCTAGGTCCACAGCTGGTCAAAGTCATCCTGCAAGTCTCCCCCACAGAAACTCAGCAGCCTTGCACCAGCCATGCTGCAGCCACTGGGGGAGCACTGCGTAGGAGCACCAGAGTAGGAAAGGGCACACGAATGACAGGCACTAAGAGATTGCACAAGGGTAATTAGTTGATATTGTAATTTGAATTGAATAGTGATAAATGTATTAATTTTGTTTAGAATGTTTGTTTTGTGGTGACTTTCATTTCAGCTTTGTGCCCAGCAGCATGCTGTGGCAGTGGGTCTGTGGAGCAGGAGGATTCTGTTAGAGGGATGGTATGATGGGGATCAATGTTTCCTGTAAGGTGCGCATCCATGCAGGAACCCACGCAGCTGGCTTGCCGATATTTCAATGTAAAAAGCATGCATGCGCAGTATTATGAATGTCCTGCACAATCCCTCAAAAGGGCCACGCTGGGCCAAAAAAATTACAGGGAACATAGATGAGGATGTGATTGATGGGGATGTGGTGAGCAGCGGGGATCTGGGGTTTTATTTACTCGAATTGGAGTCTGATGAGGCATTCACAGACAGCCCATCTAGAAGGGGGATTTGCTGCCTGCCTCCGTGCTTCCTCCTCTTCTTCTTCCTCCTCCTCTCCCTCGTCCTCTTCCTGAGGTGGTCCCGCAATCCCCGCTGGCAAGGGCTGTGCCCTGTGCCCTCATGATGGCCAAGTTGTGAGGCATGCAGCAGACCACCACGAAATGGGACAGCTGCTCAGCTGAGTACTGGAGGGCTCCTCCCGAACGGACAAGGCAGCGGAACCATTGCTTCAGCAGCCCGATGGTCTGCTCGATGATGTTCCTGGTGGCAGCACGGTTCTCATTATATGAGTGCTGGGCACAAGTATTGGGGTTGCGAGGGGGAGTCATGATCCAGGTGCAGAGTGGATAGCCCTTGTCTCCCAGCAGCCACCCTTGGGTTTGACGTGGTGGCTGGAAGATTGCTGGCACACCGGACTGATGCAGGATGAAGGCATCATGACTGCTGCCAGGATAGTGGGCATTGACCATCAGGATGCACTGGGCATGGTAGCACAACAACTGCACGTTAAGTGAGTGATAGCCTTTGCGGTTATGGAAGATCTCAGGATTGGTATCTGGTGCCGCAAAGCCACGTGTGTGCAGTCGATGGTGCTCTGCACCATAATCTGGCCATGATGTGAGAATACTGGGAAAGTCTCCACTTCGCATTCACTTACTAACTAACCTGAAGTATAATCAATTCATACTATTATTAATTGTAGATTAAACATTTCATTATGTAATTGTTGCACTTATAATCATACTTGTATACCTGTTGTAAAATGCCCTGGGTAGCCCTGGTTCGGGAGGTTAGCTGGAGGAAAACTAGAGGCTCATGGGTCCTTCTTGACCAAAATTTAAAAAGGCCATTTCAGCACTTTTTCATAAAAGAATAGCTACCTGTAAAACAGCAAGGCCAGCTTGGCAAGATTCCAAAGAGCTTGATAAGGGACAAAGGCTAAGTCATAGCAAAGCCATAACAAAATCATAACTGTTCACTTCCCAGGCAAGATAAATGATGGACAAGGACATCTTGTCTCGCTTGAATTAGACACTGTTAGGGAGTAAAACACAGATGGTGTCAGGGGAAGGAGGGGGTCATGAGGGTGATGGCCTGACAGGGGCAGGCAGGATCAGTGTGTATGTGGCATCCCTGTAATTGGGTAGTGAAACTCAGGTGTAAGTCCATGATTGGGTTAATTGGTCCCCATAGACTTTGCTGTGAATAAAGGGTATAAGAAGGGGGTCTCTTAGACACAAGAGTTGTAGAGGTATTCAGCTGAAAAGCTTGGGACTAGCCACAGAAGGGCCAGGAAGAATGGACTGCTGGAGGGACCACATGCGTGATACCGACTGTACGCAGAGTCTAAAGGACTAAT
Source organism: Somniosus microcephalus (assembly GCF_052327205.1). Classification (NCBI taxonomy): domain Eukaryota; kingdom Metazoa; phylum Chordata; class Chondrichthyes; order Squaliformes; family Somniosidae; genus Somniosus; species Somniosus microcephalus. Next base: position 75,829,796 of record NC_140996.1, on the reverse strand, counting down.
GGGCCGGTTGGGGGCTTGCTCATGGAGATCGCAACCTTTCTACCCAAGGCATACCAGGTAATATAACACTTGATTGCACCTTGTGAGCTACTGCTCAGATACTGTAATGTATCGAGTCTTGTTTACACTGAAAATACTATAATTACTCTCACCAATAAGAGTCAAGTCGAATCTTTCAGAACTTAAGAGTGAAAACGTTAATTGGCACAGACCAAGAAACTCAATAATGATGAGGCCATCTCTGGCCTCCCGGGCAGCTATGTGCTCAGGTGCTGGTGGGATCTGGATCACAGGTTCCTCCAGCTCCTCCTCCTCCTCGTCTTCCAGCTAATGCTCTTCCTCCTCCTCCTCCTCTGAAGAGGCTGTGCGCTCAGAGCTTTGCTCCTCATGCAGCACTAATCCTCGCTGCTGCACTATGTTGTGCAGGGCGCAGCAGACCACAACGATTCTGGAGACCCTGGCTGGTGCGTACTGAAGGGCTTCTCCAGATCTGTCAAGGCATCTGAAGCGCATTTTCAGCATGCCTATTGTCTGCTCTATGACACATCTGGTAGAGATGTGGCTTTCATTATATCTCTCCTAGGCCTCAGTACTTGGCCTCCTCAAGGGTGTCATGAGCCACGTCTTCAGTGGATAGCCCTTGTCTGTTTGGAGGAGCGAAGAGCTGAGGAAAGGTGGAATGACACAGGACGAAAGAGTCATGGCAGGTGCCAGGGAATTTGGCACACACATGCATGATGATCTTCCTATGATTGCCGCTGTGCTGCACATTGAGGGAGTGGAAGCCCTTGCGGTTGACAAAGACTCTTGGGTGATGATGGGGTGCCCTGATGGTCACATGTGTGCAGTCGATGATGCCCTGCACCCGTGGGAAGCCAGCCAGAGCGGCATAGGCCAGCGCCCGCTCAGTAACACTGGTGTTATCAGTGGCAAAGTTGATATAATTGGCTGACTTGTCAAAGAGGGCTTCGGTGACCTGTATGATGGATTTGTGGGCGGCCGACTGCGAGATGCTGTAAATGTCTGCTGCAGATCCCTAGATGGAGCCTGAGGCAAAGAGATTGAGGGCGCTGGTGACTTTGACAGCCACTGGTAAGGTGTGTCCACCCACTCCTCTGGGCTGCAGGTCTTGCTCCAGCAATCTGCAAATGCCTGCGACGACCTGGTGTGATAACCTGAGCCTCCTTTGGCATTGCTGCTCCATCATGTTGAGGAAGCTCATCCTCTGCCTGCATACCCTGTGTTGGGGGTATAGCCTCCGGCATCTGCACGGACCCCAGAAAATTCCGACCTTTAGTTCACCCTACTTTCAAATTGAATGACCACTTCAAAGCATGGTGCAGTGGTTACATTGGGCTTTAATACATCAGCACATAAAGAAAAGAAAATCACCATACTCTGTGTAGTGTCCGTATGTAGATAAAGACACTGAAGACAGGAGTTGGTTCATAGGTATTTACTAAGCAAGTCTGGGAGGGGTTTCTAAAGGATATACACAATACACAGGCTTATATAGCCCAAGTGGCAATTACCGGCATTACACACACCTGGGGCTCTTAAAGGCACATACACCATAATTGCTCTTAAAGGCACATACACCACAATTCCTCCCCTTCTAGCTAACTAGTACATCATATTTTAAGTAATTATTAATTACATGTTATATGCAAAATAATATACATTGCTGTATTAATTAATTATAAGTTAGTCTCTCAGGAGGCTTCCTGACTCGGTCCAGATAACGCCTCGGGGGTGTAGCAGTTTCTGGTGGTGTAGCAGGTTCTTCTGGCAAGGCTGATTCGGCTTGAAGGCCAGTGTCGGGTTCATCGGGTTCCAGTATCACCGGATCGGAGGTAGATATGGGTATCTCTACTTCATCGTTAGATGTATAGAGTGGTGGTGTAGGTTGTCCCTTTTCGGATGACTTGATGATTTGGTCAGCGTGGCGCCTTATTATGCTGTCTCCGATGTCCACGGTATACACCAGTGGTCCTAATCATGTGCAGATAGTTCCAGGCTGCCATTTCTCGGTACGGTAGTCCCGGGCCAAAACCGGTTGGCCTATCTGGAAGGCCCTAGTTGGCCTTTCATTCATGCCCTGAAACTGCCGGTTCTCCACGTCCCTTCGGATGTTGGGCTTGACCAAATCCAGCCGGCATCTTAGGTTTCTATTGTAGAACATCATGGCGGGAGTTTGGTTAGTAACCATATGCGTTGCATTCCTATATGCAAATAAGAAGTTATCCACCTTGTGCTGAAGTTTTATGTCTTCATTACCCATGGCCTTGATGGCCTTCTTGAAGGTCTGGACAAACCTTTCAGCCAATCCATTGGTGGCGGGATGGTATGGGGCGGACGTGTAGTGCTTTACCCCATTGTTCTTTAAGAACTTTCTGAATTCTTCGGACATAAATTGCGGTCCATTATCAGAACATATCTGCTCCGGCAGCCCATTCCTGGCAAATATGGTCCTTAATACTGTGATGGTTTTTTCCGTGGTGGTGGAGGACATCTTTATTACCTCCGGTCACTTGGAGTGTGCATCAACTGCGATTAAGAACATTGAGTCCATAAATGGACCAGCAAAGTCGATGTGCACCCTTTGCCAGGGAGATGAGGGCCACTCCCATGGATGTAGAGGGGCCTGTGGCGGAGCATTTTGGACCTTCTGGCATCCTAGGCAGCTCTTGGTCATGTCTTCAATGTCTCCATCGATACCTGGCCACCATACAAACGCCCTAGCTAGGTTCTTCATTTTCACTCCACCCAGATGCCCCTCGTGAAGCTCCTTTAGCACTTTATCCTGGAGTTTGGGTGGAATCACCACTCTGGATCCACACATCAAGGTTCCTCGGCACACTGACAGCTGTTCTCTTCTTTGCGAGAATGCTGGCAACAGTGGTTCGCCATGTGCTGGCCATCCCTTCACTGTTAAATCGTAGACCCGTGAGAGAGTAGGGTCATTTCTTGTCTCCCTTTCAATGGCAGAATTTGTCACCGGTAGACATTCCACTATGGTAGAGTGGAATATCTCTACTGGGTCTACTGTAGGTGCCTCTTCTATCGTTGGCAATGGTAGGCGTGATAAACCGTCAGCATTCCCATGCTGTTTTGACCCTTTGTATTCAATGTTGTATTGGTGTGCCCTTAGAAAAAGGGACCACCTCTGTAGTCTTTGTGCCGTCATAATGGGGACACCTTTTTTAGGGTTGAATATGGAGATGAGGGGTTGATGGTCAGTCAGCAAGGTAAATTTTTGTCCGTGTAGGTAATGGTTGAATTTCTTCACTCCCCATACCAGGCTGAGTGCTTCCCTGTCTATCTGGGCATAGTTACGCTCAGCTGAGTTCAATGAGCGTGACGCAAAAGCTATCGGCCGTTCCGAGCCATCAGGGAATCTATGGGACAATACCGCTCCTATGCCGTAAGGGGATGCATCGCACGCCAGTCTGATTGGTAGTGATGGGTTGTAATGAGCCAAAATTTTCTCGGATGTGATTAAGTCTTTACATTTATGGAAGGCACGTTTACCATCTTCGTTCCATTTCCAAATCACTCCTGTCTGTAGAAGATCATTAAGAGGATGTAGAATAGTTGATAAGTTCGGTAAAAATTTATGATAGTAATTTATTAATCCCAGGAATGACCTTAATTGTGAAACATTTTCAGGTGCTGGGGCTTTTATAACTGCTTCAATTTTTTCAGGTGACTTATGCAACCCTTCCTTATTAATTATGTGGCCACAATATGATATCTGATTTTGGAAAAATTCGCACTTGGGGCGATTTGCTCGTAGGCCCCGTTCTTTCAGCCTAGTGAGCACCTGCTCCAAATTGGCAAGGTGCTCGTTGTCGTTTTCTCCTGTTATAAGGATGTCGTCTAGGTAGCATTGAGTCCCCGGAATCCCTTGCAGGACTTGCTCCATAGCTCTTTGCCAGATAGCTGGAGCTGATGCTATTCCAAAAACCAGTCGATTGTACTGGTACAGGCCTTTGTGTGTGTTTATTGTGAGATATTTTTTAGAGGTCTCCTCAACCTCCATCTGTAGATATGCCTGTGCCAAGTCAATTTTTGTGAAACGTTTCCCTCCGGATAGTGAGGCGAAAATATCTTCTATCCTCGGAAGAGGATACTGTACCATGTGAAGGGCTGGGTTTACAGTCACCTTAAAGTCCCCACAGATGCAAAATTTTTTCTGTTCCTCAGAGTTATTTTTCAATGTTTTTTTCATGACTGGAACGATGGGTGTTGCCCATTCGCTCCAATCTATTTTGGATAATACGCCTGCCTCTTCCAAATTCTTCAGCTCTGCCTCGACTGCCGGACGTATTGCGTATGGCACCGGTCTTGCCTTAAAAAATTTTGGAATTGCTGTATCTTCCACTTTTATTGAGGCGGTGATGCCTTTCAAGATTCCTAGTTTCTCTTGAAACACTTCTTTGGCGTTGGCCAAGATGTCTTTTAATCGTTCAGGTATGATGTCATCATTGTTTTTTTCCTTACTGGTCACCGTCAGTGCCTGAATGGAGTGCCAGTCTAAACGTATCTTCCTTATCCATTCACGTCCCAACAACGGTGGACCACCATCTTGTAGAATGTATAAATACAACTTTTGTATTTCTTTGCCGTTGTATACCACAGGCACCCTTATTTTTCCTTTGGGGTAGACTTTCTGCCCCGTATATGTTTTTAAGATAATGGATGTGTCTTTTAGAGGTATATGCGAAAATAGCCTCTCGTAATCTCGTCGATTTATTACGGTTAGAGCTGATCCTGTATCTAGCTCCATTTTAACTGGGGACCCTGCTATTGTGAGGGTAACCCAAATGGTTTGGTAATCCTCTTTGGCAAGTACATTATGTAATTTGAGACAGCTTAGTCTCTTGTTTCCGGAGTCGCTATCGCTATTCTGGTCTTCGGAGCTACTGTCCGCCATCATATGTACCTTCCTGTACTTTTCTTTATTGATTTTTTGTTTTCTGTCAGTGGATTTATTTTGTCCAGATTGGCATACCCGTGCAATGTGTCCAATCTTACCACATTGCCTGCATGCTTTGCCCTTGAACCAGCAGTCCCTCTGGTTATGGGTGGATCTGCCGCAGCGATAACATCTTCCGAACTCCTGTGTCATTTTATGGGTGCCGAAGTCCTGTGTCTCTTGTTGTATCTCTGCAGCTCCTTTTGCTGCTGCTTCGTATGATACAGCCATACTGAAAGCTTTGTCCAATGTTAAATCTTTTTCAGAAAGCAGTCTTTTTTGTGTTCCTTCACTTAAGAGACCGCAAACAAATTTGTCTCGAAGATAATCCGATAGTCCTGCTCCGAATTGGCAGTACTTTGATAGCTTTCTTAATTCGGTTAGGTAATCAGCGTTACTTTCATTCTTGTGTTGATTTCTCTTGAAGAACTTGAATCATTCCGCTATCAGCAGCGGTGTTGGGTTTAAATGCTCCTGCAGGGTATCAACAATTTCTTTAAAAGTCTTGTCCTTTGGTTTGGCTGGAGTGATTAAATTTCGTAACAGCCCGTATGTCTTCGCGCCCATTAAGTTCAGAAGTACTGAAGCTTTTTTTTCATCTGTTATTCCATTTGCAGTGCAATAAACCTCTACTCTTTCCACGTATGTGGTCCAATCTTCTATTTCGCCATCAAAAGCCTCAATATTACCAGATTTAGGCATTTCAGAAAAGATATGGCGCTTCCCGCGCTTTTTTTTTCTCTCTGTAGCAACGATATGGCGCTTCCCGCACTTTCCCGCCGCTGCTACCGATAACAACGCTGTTTATTCACTGTTGGAGACTCGTTCCCGATGGAGGTCTAAACGCTGACCTGCTTGCCGCGCCGGCCATCTCTCGAGTGCACCCTCCCAGTCCGTTATTGCTTGCCTCCGATTTCGCTGCCTGTCTCAGCTGTAGAGCCCGCCGCTGGAGCTCCAGCCTGACGCCCAGGAAGGATTAGCGCAGTACCTGTCACCAGCTTGGCCAGCTGGTGAAACCACAGTTTCTCTTACTTCCTTGAGTCTTCTGGACGCTGGAGGAATCGATGTCCTTGAGCTGCTGCCGAATTGCAGGTAAGTCCGTTTCCACTTCGTCGCCACTGTAGTGTCCGTGTGTAGATAAAGACACTGAAGACAGGAGTTGGTTCATAGGTATTTACTAAGCAAGTCTGGGGGGGGTTTCTAAAGGATATACACAATACACAGGCTTATATAGCCCAAGTGGCAATTACCGGCATTACGCACACCTGGGGCTCTTAAAGGCACATACACCATAATTGCTCTTAAAGGCACATACACCACACTCTGGATGAATATAGAATACAACAGGCAAAAAATATGCACTGGAGTCAATTCTCGTCTGCACTGCTCCACATATTTTTAAGCCTCACTGTCTTTTCTAGTTTGTTACTAACTGAACTTAAAGACAACTGCAACAGTCCTATATACAGAAGTGAACAGCCTGATAACTGGAGCAGCCGAAAAAGAAGTCTTCAAACAAACTCAGTGCCGCAGGGTCAGTTACATTGTTGATTGTAGTTGGAATGCTCGGCATCTGTTGTAAATAAACTTTTGTCAGTTGTTTGACAAAAAAATTTGCAGCCGAACGCTCTTATCTGTTTCGTACCATTTTAATCCAGAACTGTTAAGAACATAGGACGACAGGAATTGCTAGACAAAAACAGACCACGATCCTTCTAGTTCACCTTCTACCATCCTGGTAGCCGCATGGTACAATGATAATGGATTTGTTGACTAATCATGGCAATCGCTCACTATCAATTAGTTTACAACAGACCCAGTCATGAGGTGAGGAAAACCTCAGTGGTGGAGAGCTTTGGGAACCGTAGGTCCAAAATCACCTGTTCCTCCCAAACAAGCTGCACTTACCACGCCGTGTCTCAAATGACTCATATACTGTATCGCAAAATATATTTTGAAAGAAATCTATCTAATTTGCATTTGAATTAATCAATACGAACTTCTTCCGCCATCTCCCTAAGGAGCTTGTTCCATAGATTGATTACTCACTCACTGAATTATTGTTTCAGCAAATTCATTTTGAATTTAGTCAGAAAATTAAAAGCCCATGGGATCCAAGGAAAAGTGGCAAGTTGGATCCAAAATTTGCTCAGTGGCAGGAAGCAAAGGGTAATGGTTGATGGGTGTTTTGTGACTGGAAAGCTGTTTCCAGTGGAGTTCCGCAGGGCTCAATACTAGGTCCCTTGCTTTTCATAGTATATATCAATGATTTAGACTTCAATGTAGGGGACATGATTAAGAAGTTTTCAGATACAAAAATTGGCTGCGTGGTTGATAGTTAGGAAGAAAGCTGTAGACTGCAGGAAGATATCAATGGGCTGGTCAGGTGGGCAGAAAAGTGGCAAATGGAATTCAATCCGGAGAAATGTAAGGTAATGCATTTGGGGAGAACAAACAAAGCAAGGGGAAACACAATAAATGGTAGGATACTGAGAGGTGTAGAGGAACACAGGGACCATGGAGTGCATGCCCACAGATCCCTGAAGGTAGCAGGACAGGTAGATAAGGTGGTTAAGGAGGCATACGGGATACTTTCCTTGATTAGCCGAGGCATAGAATATAAGAGCAGAGAGGTTATGCTAGAACTGTATAAAACACTAGTTAGGCCACAGCTAGAGTACTGTGTACAGTTCTGGTCACCACACTACAGGAAATATGTGATCACACTAGAGACAGTACAGAGGAGATTTATGTGGATGTTGCCAGGACTGGAGAATTTTAGCTATGAGGAAAGGTTGGATAGGCTGGGGTTGTTTTCTTTGGTACAGAGGAGGCTGAGAGGAGACTGAGGTGTATAAAATTCTGAGGGATCTAGATAGAGTGGATAGGAAGGACCTATGTACATTAGCAGAGCGGTAAACAACCAGGGAGCTTAGAGTTAAAGTAATTGGTAGAAGGATTAGTCGGGAGTTGAAGATAATTTTTTCCACCCAGAGGATGGTGATGGTCTGGAACTCACTGCCTGAAAGGGTGGAAGAGGCAGAAAGCCTCACTGCATTTAAAAAGTACTTGGATATGCACTTGAAGTGTCATAACCTACAAGGTTACAGATCAACAGCTGGAAAGTGGATTAGGCTGGAGAGATCTTTTTTGGCTGGCACAGAAATGATAGGTTGAATGGCCTCCTTCTGTGCAGTAAATTTCCATGATTCTATGATACTGCAGAAACAATTTTCTCAGTGAAACTGGTCCTGCTTCTCTAATAAATATACGTCCTCCACTCACACCATGGTATTGAGTTGTGCCCAGAGTCTTATAAACTCACTGTGAAGGACAAAAGTAGATACAGAATGAAAACAAACTCAAAAGGGTTGGATTTTACCTTACAGTGCGGCCTAGGGGCGGGACAGCTGCCTTCCGGGTTCTGTTCCCGCCCCCAATGACGTCCGATGCACAGACGCTATTTTGCGTCAATTGGCCTTGTTAAGCCCGCCTTGCGGGCTTGCCGGACAATTAGGAGATAGTTGGTGTCAGATGACGCCAGTTGATGATGCATCATCTGCCAGTTTTCGTAAAGGGGCCACGCACAATTTTTTTTTGACAGGTGATTTTTCAGTGTTTGACAGCATTGAGGTGCTGCAAACACTGACAATCACTTTACAAAGGTGAGCCCTTGCACCCAGGCTCTCCAGTGACTCCCTTCTTAGGCTAGAACAGATGGCAGCTGCAGGTGAGGTTACAGAAGCGATCTGTCACTGGTGAGAGAGGTTCTCCCAATAAGATGGGACTACACAAACACTTCAAAACTTGTTACCTACAGAAAAGTCTAAATGCATTAAAAATGATTTTCCCAACATTTTCTTACCTCTGAAACTCACCAGTGTACCATTGGATCCTTCACACCACTTCTGCAGCTGTCATGAAGAAACATTACAGTAGATCCACAGCATGCTACACTTACCCTGGCGTGGTGTCCAGACATCAGGAAGCCTGTAGTAGACCTGACAAAATTGCAAAAAGCCTCTTAACTGCCTGTTAACAGTTAAGTGGCTATAATCCTCTTCCCGCCACTAGGTGTCGAATCCATGCGCAAATCAGGGACCCGACACTTGGGAAGATTGTTTGGAGGCGGCTTGATAGCGGGTTTCTAACCCGCTGTCAATCTTTGCGATTTTGCTGGATGTCCTGCCTCCAAACCCGCCCCCTGAGCGCTGGCAAAATTCCGGCCAAAGAGAAACAAACTGAGAAAGCAGAGAATGACCATGAAAATAATGAAAATGAAACGCCAGTGGGTGTGAATCACTTCAAACTGCATGTGGACTAGTATACTTCAATGTAATTAACTGCTAAAAATATACTGTGTGAAGACTATTTAAAAATCTAGCTGTTCCGATTACAGATACTGTCCTTGTTATTCTTTTTTCCCCAAAGTTTTTAAAAATGTTTCTTTCCTCTGCTTCTCTTCTGAAGACGCTGACTATGGTGTATGATTCCATGGTTGTAGATCGCCACCCAGGACATCAGCCATTCTCTGTGGTACTTATTCCGCTATTGGATGCTCCCAGGGATATGTGGTGCTCGCCGGGAGTGCTGCTGAGGAAATAGCAGGTCTGCAATTTGTCATTTTCTACTCGTTCATTTCCCTGGATGAAAAATCACAAGACGCAGGCTGTGATTCTCCAATTTGCAATCCTGGGAAGTGCCACCCATCACTGAGAGCATCTGGTTGTGGAATAAGCCCTGAAGAGTGAATGTTAACAAGATACTCAATAGTAGGGAAGGGGAGGAATCAAAAACAAGCCCAGTCTTATTCTCACCCAATAACCACACACTTGCACTTTTCAGTAAGGGTAACCTGAGCTGATTTTTCAACTCCTTGTCAAGGTGCTGAGGTCAATTACAGCACCCTAACTACTGACCTGGGGAAATGAACTAACTGAGCACAGATTGGGAATCGAACCTGGTACCTTCATGCTCTGTATAGCATAGTAGCACACTGGGTGGTACATTGTCCAATAGACCAGCAAGGTACTTATCCCATTATCAATTAATGCTCCTCCTACCACCAAAAAAAACTTAAAGCTTTTTAAAAGTTTCTTGGAATGACCTACTGTGGTCCCTTAACAGCTGCTGCACAGGAAATCTCACCCTGGCTCCTGACCCAATCCAGGCAGGGAAATCACAGGTCTCCACATTACAAAAAGGATATAGATGCACTGGAGAAAGTGCAAAAATGATTTCTAAGGATGATACCAGAACTGAGAGGGTACAACTATCAGGACAGACAGAACAGGCTAGGGCTCTTTACTCTGGAAAAGAGAAGGCTGGGGGGTGACCTGACAGAGGTCTTTGAAATTATGAAAGGGTTTGATAAGGTAGGCATAGAGAAGATGTTTCCACTTGTGGGGGAGTCCAAAACTAGGGGCTAGAAATATAAGATAGTCATAATAAATTCAATTAGGAATTCAGGAGAAACTTCTTTACCCAGAGAATGTGGAATTTGCTATCACACAAAATGGTTGAGGCGAATAGCATAGATGCATTTAAGGGGAAGCTCGATAGCTACATGAAGGAGATAGGAATAGAAGGATATGTTGATAGGGTGAGATGAAGTAAGGTGGGAGGAGGCTCATGTGGAGAATAAGCACCGGCACAGACCTGTTGGGATGAATGGCCTGTTTCTGTACTGTAAAATTACAGAGAATTACACTGAATATACAGCACAGAAACAAGCCATTCGGCCCAACCAGTCTGTGCTGGTCTTTATACTTCACATGTGTCTCCTCCCATTCCATCTCCCTCACCTGAGCCTTTCAGTATATACAGTATTTCTATTCTCTTTTCTCTCATGTACAGGAAACTCTTTGGTATCCGGCACTGTCGGGACCGGCGTGTTGCCGGTTGATCAAAAATTGCAGATGACAGAGAGGGTTATCTACCGAGGCTATTTTTAACAAAGAAAAATAAAAAAATCAAGAAATGTGCAGTATACAGTAACTGGGTACTCACCTACAGAATGTTGTGTTAAATGGATGGTAAAAGATGCTTGATTAAGTACAGTACTGCCAGTTGAGGGTAATGCAATGAAATGACTACCAGCAGCATGGGAGACACACAGTACACCTGTAAAATGGTGGATCAGAAGAGACTACCGGCAGCGCGGGAGAGTCAGACTCCTGTTACAGGGGTATTGAGGTGTTCCGACTTCCGACAGTGCCAAAAAGCCGAGTAGTGGCAGTTTGGAGAACTACCCCCACTGACTAACTTGGCCACCGCGGGAGACTTGGACTCGGACTCGGCAACATTGCCGGTTATTGAGGTGTTGTTTTCGGAGTGAGAATTTTGCCAGTTAATAGAGAATTCTGGATATTTAGGTGCCGTTTAAACGAGAGTTTCCTGTACTCGCCTAGTTTCCCTTTGAAAGCATCTAAGCTATTTGCCTCAACCACTTCCTGTGGTAGAAAGTTCCAAATTCAAACCATTCTCTGAGTAAAGACATTTCTCCTTCGCCCCAGCTTTGAATTTACAGGTTAAACTTACATTTGTAATGTAAGAAAACCATTAAAAATTAATCAGTTCTGAATAAAAGGTTATTTGTTACTCATACAGTTGCTTGTTTGGTGTTGTAAATCTCTTGAAATCATTTGGTTGCAGAACCCTACTGCCTGGTCTGCAGCCTGAGGCTCAATGTGTGGCCCTTCACTTTGTTCTCTAACAATGGTTGGAATTTTCATTTGGAGATGGGTAGGGAGCGGGGGGGTGCTGGAAATCAGTCGGAAAACCTGGGAGAACAGGTTTCCCACAGGCTCTGCCAAATTAGCATTTCAGTCAGCAGCAGCGTGTAATGTTTTGAATCTGAAAAGGCTGATCCGTTGTGAAGCTGCGTTTCACTGAACGGGAGTGATACCAAAATGTGATGCCCGATGTCGCACAAACTTGTATTTAAATTCGATTTACATGAAATGTTCCAGAATCACTGTTTCCTGCCTGCAGCCAGCCAGATGGAGAGGCTGGCTGGCTATCAGGTAGGTCGGCCTGCGGCACCAGGTCATAGAGAGGCGGAAGGGAGGGATCAGGGGCGAGGAGGTCGTAAGGCCGGAGGGGAATCAGGGGCCGGAGGGGTGAGGTCGGTAGGCCAGAGGGGGATTGGGGGTCCAAGGGGGAATGCCGGAAGGCTGTAGGGGGGATCGGGAGCCGGAGGGAGGGTCAGAATGCCGGAGGGGGCTCGGGGCTGGGGAGGGGGGATCGGGAGCCGGAGGGGGAGTCGGTAGACCGGAGGGGGGATCAGGAGCTGGAGGGGGCGTCGGTAGGCCGGAGGGGGGATCGAGAGCCAGAGGGGGGAGGTTGGAAGGCCACAGGAGGATCGGATGCCGAGGGGAGAGGTCGAAAGGCTGGGGAGGAGATTGGATGCAAGAGGTGGAGGTCAGAAGGCCACATTCACCTAAAATTGTCAAATCCTACATTCCCTGATATTGTCAAATCCCACATTCCCCCAAAATTGTCAAATCCCACATTCCCCCAAAATTGTCAAATCCCACATTTCCCCAAAATTGTCAAACCCTACATTCTCCCAAAATACACGAAAACCCGGAACGTGCGATCTGTCTGATCCACCACATCTGTTACAAAATAACTTTTGCTCGCGCAGAGTTGGGCATTTGCCCAAATACTGCCCAGCGAATGCCCACAAAACCCTTATGTAATGATCAGTAACATGTCATTCTAGAATGGTACACTAGGTGGAGCTGTATGTTCAGTAGTGGGCTACCCACAAGGCAGTAGTCAAGATGGATGCCTGTACACTAGTCCACATGGCTGAATAAATGACTAGCTCAAGCTAGCTGTTCATAATGAAAATGTCTATTTATTTATAAACATAACATGCTACAAGGATTGGTAATATCTGCTGAATATTGTGAAACGCGACATGGAGAATTTGAAGCCACCGGAGGGTTTGAAACTCACGGGGAATGTCGACGGCAATTGGCGGACTTTCAAACAACAATTCGAACTGTACATTGCTGCCATCGGGTTCGGTACGAAGCCAGACGCAAGGAAAATAGCGTTACTGCTCACGGTTGCAGGCCCGCAGGCGATAGAGGTATTTAATACGTTTGTATTTGATCAAGAGGAGGACAGAGAAAAAATGGACGATGTGCTAAAGAAGTTTGATACACATTGTTCACCCAAAAGGAACGAGACCTATGAGAGGTACGTGTTCCGTTCACAGACACAGCAGCAAAATGAGACTTTTGATAGCTTTGTGACCGATCTGAAACTGAAAGCACAGACATGTAATTTCTCTGAACTGAAATCATCCATGATTCGTGCCCAGATTGTGTTTGGTATTCATGATAAAAAGGTCAGGGAACGTTTGTTGAGAGAAACCGAACTCACATTGGAGGATGCTGTGAAAATATGCCATGCCAGTGAGCTAGCTCGGCAGCACGCAAAGACTTTCAGTGAAATTAATAATGATGCGACTCTAATGAGTGACTGTGCTGCTGTCGGTGCTGTGTCCTACAAGGGAAGAAACATGGGCAGAACAGAAATGCAAAGCAATCGGAGGATGGAATTTTCAATTGTAAATGCTATGGTTACCAGAACCAGTCAAGACAATGCCCTGCGTTTGGAAAAATGTGCACAAAATGTAATGGAAAGAATCACTTTGCCAAACAATGCTTTTCAAAAGTAAAAACAAAGAAAGGGCAACAAGTCAATGTGACTGAGGACACTGATTTAAGTGAGACATTTTTTGTAGGAATGGTGTCATGTGACAATATAGAAAAGGATACAGAAAATGTGCAGCCCTCAGGAATGGACAATGCTGAACGTAAAGTTGATGCAGTAAAAGAGGACAAATGGATGATGCCACTGCAGGTAAATGGAGCATTAGTTACATTCACAGAATCACAGAAACCCCACAGTGCAGATAGAGGCCATTTCGGCCCATTGAGCCTGCATCGACACATATCCCACCCGATCCCCTTAACCCCTACACCAACACATGTCCCACTCTATCCCCGTAACCCCACGTATTTAATCCCCCTAACACTAAGGGTCAATTTATCATAGCCAATCAACCTAACCCGCACATCTTTGGACTGTGGGAGGAAACCGGAGCACCCGGAGGAAACCCACGCAAACACGGGGAGAATGTGCAAACTCCACACAGACAGCATCTTGACCTGAGACGTGAACCTAGACACTGGGTCAAAAGCAAACTTATTCAGTATGAGTGACATTAAAAATATGAAAGAAAAGCCCAAAATACAGAAAAAGTCAGTACTACTGAAGAACTATAATGGACATAAAATAGATAGCTTAGGTGGATGCAGACTTAAAGTTACAGTCAAAGACACAGGGCTAGATTTTCAGTTGCTTGCGCCAGCAGTTAGCGCCTTAAGAGAAGTGATTTTCGGGCGCTATGCGTGTAGCGCCCGGGCGCAGCGCAGTTTGCGCCCCGCCCCAAATTAAGTTGCCCGTTAGCGCCGGCGCAAAGTTTAGCGGCCGCCCGGATGCGCGCGCAGAAAATGACGTCACATCCTCGTGCAACGCCCTTTGGCCGCCCTGAATCCAAACTTCAGTCGGACCGCCCCATTGTGCGGCTGGCGTCCAGAGCGTTTGTAAAATGGAACGCAACACACCCTGGGGAGCGCAAATTAAAGGGCACTCCTCGTGCACAATACAAGGCAGTGTGCATGTGTTGTGTGGAAGGATCCAGTGTGTTGTTGTGAACGGTGTATTTATGTTTCCGGCCTCCTCCTCCTCCTCCTCCTCCTCCTCCTCCTCCTCCTCCTCCTCCAAAACACATGCACCCTTCCCCTTTAAGAGCTCACTGGCACCAGAGTGTCTGCCGTGCGCTGCGCCCGAGCTCGGGTGTTGCGCTCTGCACCGCCGGCTTAGCGCCTAAAGATAGTCGTGGAACGCCTCTTTTAGCGCTCCACCAACCTCTTAGGGCGAAGCCACTGAATTTCCGGCAACGGGGCGCTACTTTGGGGCGGGCGCTAACTTCGGGCGGGCGCTAAGGTTAGCGCCCCAAAACTGTCTATACTGAAAATCTAGGCCAAAGTGTATCATCTCATGTTTTCTGCTGTGGCTGAAGGACTTGACTCACTACTAGGTGACAAAGCTTGTGAGGACTTAGAACTGGTCAAGAGAGTCTACCACATAAACTGTGCCATAAGCAGGCCAGATGACTCGGTGGATTCTGTAGTGAGTAATTTCCAGGATGTGTTCAAAGGATTTGGAGTTCTACCATTCACTTACAAGATCCAGCTAAAGGAGGATGCTCAGCCAGTGGTACATGCACCACGGAGAGTTCCAGCACCCCTGCGTGACCGGCTCAAGAAAGAACTGGGCAGAATGACCACACTAGGAGTCATCAGGAAAGTCGAAGAGCCAACAGATTGGGTTAACTCCATGGTATGCGTAAAGAAAAAGAACAATGATCTAAGAGTATGCATGGGTCCAAAGGACTTCAATGCAAACATAAAACGTGAACACTACCAGATTCCCAAGTGAGAAGAAATCACCAGTGACATGTCAGGTGCCAGATACTTCACAAAGCTCGATGCCTCACAAGGATTTTGGCAACTAAAACTGGATGAAGAGAGCACCAAATACTGTACCTTCAACACACCATTTGGCAGGTATTGTTTCCTCAGAATGCCTTTCGGGATAATATCTGCATCTAAAGGAGTTCGGGTCTATGTTGATGACATCATCATCTGGGGCTCCACACTGAAAGAACACAATGAGAGACTGACTAAAGTGCTACAGAGCATACGCCGGAATGGACTGAAGCTCAACAAAGCCAAGTGTCAGTTTGGCATCCAGGAAGTCACTTTCCAAGGAGATAATCAATCTGGTAAAGGAATAGAATCAGATATGGAAAAAGTAAACGCCATACTCAAAATGCCCTGACCCACTGACAAAAAAGGAGTGCTGCGCATCATGGGGATGATAAACTTCATTGGAAAGTTCATTCCTAACTTGTCAGCCAAGACAGCCTGTCTGCGAGACCTGCTACATAAAACAAATGAGTTCGCATGGACAGAAAGACATGAACAAGAGTGGATGAACCTCAAAACAGTGCTGACAACCACACCTGTACTCGCCTTCTTTGACCCAACAAAGAGAATCAAAGTGTCAACGGATGCATCAAAAGCTGGCCTAGGCACAGTCTTGCTACAAGCAAAGGGTGAAGATTGGAAGCCTGTTGCCTATGCCTCCAGGTTTATGACTGATTCTGAGTGTCGATACGCCCAGATTGAAAAGGAATGTCTAGGCTTGGTTGTTGGACTAGAAAAGTTCCATGGCTACATATATGGACCTCCCACCTTCACAGTTGAGACAGACCACTGCCTACTGGTTGTCATCATAAAAAAAAATCTGAATGAGATGTCTCCAAGGATTCAACGACTCATGATGAAGCTGCAAAGACATGACTTTGAACTGACCTGCACACCAGGCAAACGCATAGTGTTAGCAGATGCACTATCCCGAGCACCCACAATGAATCATGTGAGCTCTACTGAGGAAGACGTGGATGTTCATGTGAGTATGGTCACTGCTGCACTGCCCGTGTCAGACATAAAATCAAAGCAAATAGCAGAAGAAACAGTAAAAGATACAGGCGTAGAAATTCAGTTGGCTGCGCCAGCCGTTAGCGCCTTAAGAGAAGTGAATTTCGGGCGCTATGCATGTAGCGTCCGGGCGCAGCGCGATCTGCGCCTTGCCCCAAATTAAGTAGACATTTAGCGCCGGCGCAAAGTCTTAGCGCGCGCTCACCTGCGCGCGCAGAAAATGACGTCATATCCTCGTGCAACGCCCTTTGCGCGCCCCGATCCAGAACTTCAGTGGGACCGCCCCATTGTGCGGCCGGCGGCCCGAACGCTTGTTTAGTGGAACGCAACAGAGCCGATGCGGGCCCCGGGGAGCATAAATTAAAGGGCACTTACCCTGCACTATAAAGGGCAGCCATTTTGCAGCAAACACTCTTGTGCAACGGATTTCTGGAGAGAGACCAAGGAAGAGAGCTTTCTGGTTTGGGCCAACACTAGCTCAGGTATTTTTGGCTTCAGGCCAGAGCGTTGCAAGTGGCCTCTTGGATATTTGACTGTTTGGCAGCATATTATGGGGGCTGCATGGGGTGCCAACGCTGAGTTTCAGCGTCATGTCCGTAGGGCTCGCAGACGCGGTGTGAGAGGGGCAGCCCTGGCTAGACGCAGAGGGGGCAACAGGCATCGGCAACATAGGCCTTACCCAGTCAGGGCATACCGCCAGCAGCGCTCCTACCTCAACATGAGTGGCGTGCGATATGTAAAAAGGCTGAGATTCTGAAAGGAGGTGGTTGCAGAGATCTGCCAGCTGCTTCGCAGAGATCTGCATCCAAAGCTTAGGAGCAGGACGTCTCTGTCGGTGGAAGTGAAGGTGACGGTGGCCTTGGACTTCTATGCCACCGGCTCCTTCCAATCCGCTGCTGGGGACATTGCTAACTTATCCCAGTTCGCCGTGCATTGCTGCATCCGCCAGGTGACCGATGCCCTTTTCAGAAGGAGATGCCAATTCATCTCCTTCCCCATGGCCCTGGAAAGGCAGCATCAGCGTGCACTGGGATTTGCAAGATTCGCGGCCTTCCCCTTGGTGCAGGGCGCCATTGACTGTACGCATGTGGCTTTGCGGGCACCTGTGGAGCATGCCGAGGATTACCGCAACCGGAAGGGCTACCATTCCCTCAATGTGCAGCTGGTGTGTGACCACAAGCAGCGCATCCTAGCTGTCAATGCCCACTTTCCAGGCAGCAGCCACGATGCCTTTATCCTGCGACAGACAACTGTGCGTGACATGTTCGAGGCACAGCCTCCCCCAAGAGGATGGCTTCTCGGGAACAAAGGCTATCCTTTGTGTACCTGGCTCATGACCCCGCTCCGCGCGCCCAGGACCCCTGCTGAAGAGGCATACAACGAGAGTCATCAAGCGAGCAGGAACATAATCGAGCAAACAATTGGCGTCCTCAAGCAGCGGTTCCGCTGCCTGGATCGTTCCGGCGGATCTCTGCAGCATTCGCCGGACCGAGTCTCCCAATTCGTCGTAGTTTGCTGCATGCTGCACAACCTGGCTCTCCGCAGGACTCAGGCACTGCCACCTCACGTTGGACCACCACCTCAGGAGGAGGAGCAGGAGGAGGAGGAGTACCATCCCAGGAGGGAGCGAGAAGGTCCAAGGGCCATCCGTCAGCGGCTTATTGAACGTCACTTCTAAGCCCCCTGTCAGGGAATGCCTTGTGGCCATGAAGGAACATGAACGCAGCCGCTCCGCAAGCCCTCAGCCAGCGAAGGCAACAAACACTTACAACAGCAAACATGGACACTCTCTGAATAAAGAGAAATCTTTATTTTAGACAAATGAAACCCCTTCCCACATGAAACCCAGAAACATTCAACGGCCCCAAAAAACAGTACATCAAATGACTCACTCCCACAACCTGGGGAGGAATAACTGAACATTTGGACAAAAATGGCCTTCATCCTCGGCCTTAACCCAAAAAACATCCCCAGAAACAAAACAACCATCCCCAAAAGAAACATAGCCATCGCCATATAAAATAATACTTGGCCACACCGTCTACTTATTGGGCCGCGAGGGCGAGACCTTGTCAAGCCTTTTGGGGCCCCTGCCCAGCCTGCTGCTCCTCCGCAAGCTCTGCCCGGTGGCTGCTGCGAGGCTGGGGAAGGCTCCTGAGGGTCAGATGTCCTTCCGGCAGATGCCCTTGGGGGGCGGCCTAGACGGGGTTTGGCCCTCGAGGGGCCAGCTGGTGATTGGCGCAGCTGTGCCTGGCCAACATCATTCGCAGCCGCTTGCCGTTGAGGCTCCACTGGGGGAGTGGCGGTGATGGCTGGAGGAATGTGTGCAAGCTGGCGGATGGGAGGCGCTGGCTGGTGATGTGGCACGCTGGCACTCGCCCGGGCCCGCACTGCAGCATGCGCACCAATCTGCCGAAGGGCAGCCCGCTGTGCTGCTGCAGCGCGGCGGGTGTCCAGGCGATGCCTGGCTGACGCAGTGCGTGTGGCAGCAGTGAGTGCCCCTGTTGCCCTGGTCTGCGACCGCAACAGAGCAGCCACTGTCTGGACGGCATCACTGATCAGCCAGCCACTCACGGCATGTGAGGCCCCGAACTCGCGCACACTGCTAGCCAGGGACTCGATTGCCTCAGGCATCCGTGCCACTACCCCCATCAGCTCGGTGTGCCGGCGATCCGAATCCTGGGCCATTTGATCGAGGTGGCGCGCCTCCTCTGAGTTGAACGTGCCCGGACTGGAGTCCGGACTCGCCCGCTGGGGAGCAGTGGGCCGAGCTGCCCGACCCTTGCCACGTTGCCGGCGGCGACTGGGCCCTGCAACTGCACTCCCCTCCGATCCTTCCCCCCTCTGGGGGGAAGGCCGCGGACCAACCGCAGCCCTCCTGGGTTGCTGGACGCCACTGGTCCCAGCAGCTCCACTCCCCTCCGACACTTCCTCCAGGCTCTCCTCCAGGGAAGACGTGTCCACTACTTCGGCATCTGCAGCCGGACCTGAGTGCTGCCCTGATGGTCCGCCTTCCTCTTCCTCCTCCTCCTCCTCCTCCTCCTCCTCCTCCTCCTCTTCGGAGGGGCTGTCACTGGCAGCTTCAGGGAGCTCCTCGTCACCAGCTGAAAGCAGGAAGGCACAAGAGTAGCTTTAGAGTGAGGAGAGGGCGTCAGCGAGGGGGGCATGACTGGTGGCATTCAGCGCATTGGTCGGACAGTGGCAAAGGAGGTAGATCGGATGCGCAAGTGCGACGAGAGAGGTCCAAAAGGTGATGTCCTTACCATTGTGGCCCAGAAGAGGGTCGGCATCTCCACAGGCGACGGGCCCAATCACCCGGGCTCCCATGAGGCGACTCACGCGCTCCTCCAGGGGAGTGAGCTCCTGGATCTGGGGGCGGCCTCCCCCGGTCTCCTCCTGGTGCCTTCGGTTGTTTGCAAGTTTTGCCTGCAAGAGAAAGGACGGCCTGTAAGTACGGTGTGTAGCCCTGATGTGGTGTGCACTGCCTCCCATGGTGGAATAGCTTGGCCAGTGTGTAGCCCTGATGTGGTGTGCACTGCCTCCCATGGTGGAATAGCTTGGCCAGTGTGTAGCCCTGATGTGTTGTGCACTGCCTCCCATGGTGGAATAGCTTGGCCAGTGTGTAGCCCTGATGTGGTGTGCACTGCCTCCCATGGTGTAAAGTGCAGAATGTGCAATTGATGTTCATGACTGTCCCATAGCTGCTGGCTGAGGGCTGGCCATTAGGGCTTTCAGGTCCCTTTGCCCATCATGTCAGGTGTACATGCAAGGATGAGGAGGAGACTGGAAAGGGTACTCACCCTGACAATCCTGGTCAGGTCATTGAACTTCTTCCGGCATTGGACATTGTCCCTGGGGGCATCGCCGGTGGCCGACACCCTGCGGGCGACCTCCCTCCAGGCTTTCCTATAGACGCTGGTGGGAGGCTTCCTGCCAGTGTCTGGGAACAAGATGTGCTGTCTCTTCTCCAAGGCCGTCACCATCACCTTCAAGTCATGGGCTGAGAAGCGCAGGGCACGCTCACGGGCCTTCTGTACCGTTGCCATGGCTCCTTCTGCTCACCAGCAGTGTTCAGGCCTAGCTGGAAGGCTGCAGTGTGCAGGCCGTTGCAGCAGACCAAGTCGACCCTCCCCCCTTTAAGAGCTGCCCGGCGCCACGGTGTCTGCTGTCAATCAAGAAATGACCGCACCTGCGCTGCGCCCGGCCTCGGCGCTATCCCTCAGCACCGCTGGCTTAGCGCCTAAAGATAGTCATGCATCGCCAGTTTTAGCGCTCCAACAACCTCTTAGGGCGAAGCTACTGAATATCGGCGAAGTGCCCTCAACTTTGCGCCGGGCGCAAACTTTAGCGCCCGCCCGACTATACCGCCCCAAAACTGGCTATACTGAATTTCTAGGCCACAGTGTTACAAACAGTAATAGAGAACATTCATCATGGTTGGCCAAAAGGTTCCTGTCCAAAGTGCTATCACATCTGGTCAGAGTTAAGTGTCGCAAGTGGACTATCACTAAAACAGAACACAATAATCATTCCACAGGCTCTACGTCAAGACATGCTCAAAAGGATTCATGAGGGACACCTCGGAATTGAAAAATGCAAAAGGAGAGCAAGAGACACTGTTTATTGGCCTGGCACAAATAAGGACATTGAGAACATGATAGGCATATGTGAGACATGTCAAAAACTGTAAGATTCGCAATTTTCAGCAAAAATCACGCAAGAAAACTGGATAAAATAAGACTGTTTATTGACCAAAGTAAGCCTGCACAGAAAAACCTTTGATAAAAGGGCATACAAAATGGCCGCCAGGCCCCGTGATCAGTTTATGAACCATTTTATTTCTGTTACTGCAAGCCAGACAGGCTTGTGGATTGAAGACAGTGAGCCCACGAAAGCCAGTCTCTGGGAACCGAAACTCAGAGCAACAGCATACATATTCAATGGATTATAAGTACAGGATGGGGCCCATCAAGATATGGGCGGACAATGTAAAAACACTTATACCCATTTATCGTACAAAGGAAAAACCGTTTAGCAGCCATCAAGGAAAATGTCCGGACCGATCAATATGCGAACCGAGCCACGGTGACAATGCAAAAGACATTGAAAGACATTATCGGCCAGGAAGGCCAGTTTAAGTTATCACCGGCTCCGTTACAAGACAAAGCGCCCCTGCAGAGATTTCTGCCCGCCAAAATTAATACAAAGACAGGACTATGATTTGGCGGGAGATAAGACTGTCCCAAAAGAGTATAACTATGGATTGAAAGTCCATCTAAAAAAAAACTTCGGACTCCGGGTTACTTGAACAACTTCTTCTTCGCTGCCATGGCTTCTTGTTGGGCGACTTCAGGCTTTCATTTCTTCAAGAACTTTCTTCTACGAGGAACGAACGAAGGGCGGACGGTGCCCGGATCGGCGCCTCTTCCACTTCGGCAGATCGATGAAAACGTTTTTGTTTTTTTTTAAAGACGGACGGTTTCGGTAAAAGGACAACGTGGTCGGTGTTCAGCCAAACAAGGCTCGGCCACGACGAGAAGACGACGAGGGTGGCCCGGGTACTGGGGTCGGGAGATCATCGACGACCCAGGCCGACGGAGAAGAAACCCTCTGGAGAACCGGCGATCGATGCCACAAGATTCTCCCAAGTGCATAGCCTGCATCTGGGTCTGCTCCATGAACCCAAATTGACTTGGTGGATCTCAACCTTAACGAGCGCTCATCGAGGCTGGGTCTACCCCACCGCCTCGAGGGAGGAGAGAATATCGACTGCGCCAGAAGTTTCCAAATCCACGTGACGACGGAAAGCGGTGCCAAAAAGGCTGCGAACCCCCTTTCTCGCGATTTCGAGAGTGGTGAGCATGATCCCAAGTTCCCCAGGTCGAAACTTAGTTTAGGTATAGGGGAGGGAGTTAAGGGAAATCGTAATGTGTTTCCCCTTTTTCGATGTGCCGTGTGTTCCCCATTTCCAT
Organism: Somniosus microcephalus; assembly: GCF_052327205.1. Taxonomy (NCBI): domain Eukaryota; kingdom Metazoa; phylum Chordata; class Chondrichthyes; order Squaliformes; family Somniosidae; genus Somniosus; species Somniosus microcephalus. Next base: position 75,807,258 of record NC_140996.1, on the reverse strand, counting down.
AGAGTCAAGTTCATAAATTTGTGCATGATTGTAGTAACTTTAATCTGTGCCTTTGACATGTATTTTGTAATGCTTCAAACTGTTTAAAAATAAAAGCATCCATTTCGTGCTATTCAACCTGGTCTATTGAGTTCTTTCTCTGCACTACTGTTCTCTGCACCTAAGTCCAAGGTCTAGAACCGTAGGGGGGGAGTGGGTCGAACCACTCAAGGGCAATTATTGCACGAAGCCTGGCAGGAGACCAGAAAGAGCAAGAGAAACCCCCTACAGAAATGGCGACCACGGCAGGACCTTGGCAGCAGGAAAGTAGTGTGTTAGATCAAGATCTGAATAGACGAAATGTGATGGATGAAAGAATAGCAGATTATGTTTTCGGAAAAGTCAACCTCACAAAACAATGGATATCTGATCTACTAAGGGATAGGCGCCCGCTAGACGCAGCCATCAAGTGGACAGCGGGTAGAGAGCATAAGAAATCTGTAGAAAAGGCGGTCTGGCTGATGTGCTACAAGAAGCAAGTCCAGCTTTTGGACCAGGTAGTTGCAGCACAGACAGTCCAGATCAACGGCTTGCTTAAAGGCGTGGAGGAAAAGGTTGCGGGAGGTCAAAAACTGATTGAATCGCTTGACGCGCTGAACCAGGAACGCCGCTCTGTAATTCGCTGCCACGAAACCCGGGTAGAATATTTAAAATGTCAGGTCGTGGAGGCCAAGGCCAGTGAAGGTAGAATGAGAGAGAGGTGTTCCCGTCTAGCCAAACAAGTAGATGCCCAAGAGGAAAAGCTCCTGGGAGCCAGGGCAGCCTATAAAATGGCCATGGAGGATAGATCTGAGAACACCGACCACAGCACTTGCCGCCGGGAGCTAGAGGACCTGAGAAAGGCCCTAGCGAAGGCAAACGGGTTGGTGTGTCTCATAAATCCACCAGCGAGTCAGCTGTTGCTAGCCAAGGAATCCAAAAGACCGATTCCACAAGAGGCAGTTGGGGTACCAACCCCCGAACCTTCTGCGCATCCTGCCTATGAGGAGTCTTGGACTCCAGGACAGGAGACGGAGACGGTAGAGGTAGAGCAACCCCAGACAGTAGAGTCGGGGCCGGCGCCGATGTGTCCAACGAGACACCGGAGGCTCGGTCCAAATGAAGAAAATGGCGATGACGGACCCCTTGAGAGTCAGATCATAATGCCTCATAGCGCACGACAGCTAAGAGAGATGATAAGTCACATCCCAAAACTCTCTGAGTCAGGAGATCCCTCCGTGCATTTCAGGGACGTGGAGCAGACCGCAGCAGTCAATGACTGCGACGGGGTTGAACAGTCTAAAATGCTGCTGTTCTCCCTGGACAGTTCGCTCCTCCAGTGTCTCCCTGATGAGAGCAAGAGAGGGCACAGGGACTATGAGTTGCTACGGGATGAGATTCTGGAGATCATGGGAGAGGGGGACGGAACTCCGTTCCTCCGTTTAGAAAAGACAGTGCAGCTAGAGGGAGAACCCCCACGGGTTTTCGCCGACAGGTTGTGGCCAGTGTATCGGCGCAGCTGCCCGGGCGGGCCGGCCCGGGCCGGGCTGGATGGCGAACAAAGGGCTCACTGGCTTCGGTGCCTGGTAGCAGGTTGCCTGCCAGTAGTGAAGGAACAGGCCAAAGCATGGTTTGACCCCACTAACGCCCGCTCCACGGAGGAAGTAGTACTAGATCAGCTCACGATCAGTTATAGAAACAACAAGGGCAAGAAAACGCCTGTTGTGAAAGGAAAGGTGCATGAGGTGAGACCCGCAGCCTCTGCTAAAAAGGAATGGCGTCAGGAGGGAAATCGCCATCCCCAAGCAAATAGCAGTTGTTACGGGTGTGGGAAGGCGGGTCATTGGCGCAAGGACTGTAGGAATCCTTGGAAGGATAAGAGGGAGAGAGCGTTCGCCGCAGCCCAACATCGAGCCCAAGCCCGAGTCGCCAACGGCCCGAGAGTTTCCCCAACACCAGCACAACCACAAGTGCAGGCCGCTGCCCCAACACCAGTCCAGAACCCAACCGTAGCCTTTGCCCCGAATGAAGGGGGTGGTGCGGTTGTGGACCCCGCTGCGATCGAGTCAGTCTTGGAGACTATGCGGTCTCTGATGACCTGGCAGGGGAAGGTAGCGGTTGCTAACAGCCCTATCGCCCCCGAGACCCCAGCCGAAACACCTAAATGACTGACGCCCGCGCAGCCCATCTACTTGTGTCCGCTCCGCTATGACGCTTGGAGAAGACCTGTGGTGGAGATGGAGGTGGAGAAACAAAGGGGTAGTTACCTGTTGGATACGGGAGCTTCGTGTACCTTGATCCACACGGACAAACCTTTTGCCTCACCTCTGTCCGCCCAGGCTCCATATTTAGTAGCGGGTTTCACGGGTAGAGCACAGGCTGGCGCGCACTCCCTCCCGCTCTCCATTCAGTTGGGAGCGCTCCACACCACATGGACGTGCATCCTATTGAAGTGGAAAGAGGGGGGGGGGAAAGGCATCCTCGGGGCTGATTTCTTGGTGGAACACGGGATCCTCGTGGACCTGAGAAATCACTGTCTCTGGGGAGCCGAGGGCGGTTTAGGTAAGGTAGTCGTAATCCCGGGGAAGGAAGAAAAGGGGGCCCTGTGCACTATGAAGCCATCAGGAGGTTACGATCTCGAGCTCATGATAACAAACGTCCCAACGGACTTGCAGGCACGTGTGTCAGAAAATCTGACCGCATTCGCCACCCACAAGCACGACTGCGGGAGAGTCACTGGGTTCGAAGTCAGCGTAGACGGGGACCCCATGATCCGACCCCAAAAGCAGTATAATTTCCCCAAGGAGGCAGAACCCGACATGGAGACAGCAATATCTTCATTGGTACAGCAGGGCGTATTGAGGACGATAGCCACCCACGTGAACTCCCCATTATGGCCGGTAAAGAAACCGGACAATTCGTGGAGAGCCACGGTGGACTATAGAGTCCTCAATAGTAATATCCCAGCCTGCGCGCCCACGGTAGCAGCAGTTGCAGACTTAATAGGGAGTATTCCAGCATCGGCGACCACATTCACGGTGCTGGACATCTCGAACGGTTTTTGGTCCATTCCGCTGCGGCGGGAGGACCAGTACAAGTTTGCCTTTACTTTCAAAGGGCAACAGTACACCTGGAACTGCTTACCACAGGGTTTTCACAACAGCCCCAGCATTTTCCATCAGTGTATGGCGGGGAGTTTGAAAGAGTTCAGCCAGCCCAACCAGATAGTGCAGTATGTGGACGACTTACTCCTGTTCACAGATACAAGGGAGCAGCGCGGCCCACTGTTAGCCGAATTGTTGGAACTGTTAGAAAGGAAGGGTTTCAAAGTAAACCCAAAGAAAGCCCAGATCGGCCAGCAGGAAGTTAAATTCCTGGGTCTGGCCATCCGCGCTGGGGAAAGAGCCATAGATAAGGCCAGACGGGAATCTATACAAGATCTGCCGATTCCCAACACAGTAACGGGTGTAAGGTCCTTTTTGGGATTGACCGGGTACTGCAGAGATTTCATCGAGGACTATGCTGCCACAGCGGCCCCGCTACTTCGACTCTTACACAAGGGAGTCGAGTGGTCTTGGGACGAGGGGTGCCAGGCAGCATTCGAGAAGTTGAAAAGAGATCTGCAGACCGCGCCAGCCCTAGGGGCCATAGATGGGGGAGAGGAGTTCTTTCTGGAGGTAGCCGCTAGTGGGGACAGCCTGAGCGCAGTACTGCTCCAAGAGCGGCACGGCAAGCTAAGACCAGTAGTTTATTCCTCCAGGGTGCTCACGGATGTGGAGAGGAGTTTCTCCAATTGCGAACGGCATCTCCTGGCCACGCATTGGGCTGTGAACAGATCAGTGATCTTCACAGGGACCTCTCCCATTACGCTCCTCACCCATCACACCCCCACGAAGATGCTTCTGGACGGGAGGATTAAGGATGGGACCGTAAGCAGCGCTCGGATTGCGCGCTGGACCCTCCTCCTTTCCCAGATGGATCTCAAAGTTAAAGGCCTCTGCGCGCCAAGGCTCGCAGCCAATATGGCATATCCCGGGACAGCCCATCAATGTTCCGTAGAAGGGGTATGGGAAGTTAACATAGGTTTACGGGCCGGGATACATCCCACGGGCCGCGAGATCTACGTAGACGGTTCTAGCACTGTAGCTGACGGCAAGCGACTCACAGGGTGTGGAGTTTATGACCCTGCGGCAAACATTGCCCTGGCAATTAAGCTCCCCAGCACTATGAGCGCGCAGCAGGCTGAACTGTCCGCGGTGGCGTACGTGGTTACCCACCCCGAGATTTTCCCAACCCCATACACGATTTGCTCAGACAGCATGTTCACGTGCAATTCGTGTACGGAGTACCTCGCCATCTGGTCTCGACGCGGGTACACCTCCGCGGACGGGCGGCCTTTAACAGTTAAGCCCTTGCTGGAGAAGATCCTAGCAGCTGTGGGGGAGAAAGGAGAGGTGTTCATCCATAAGGTGAAGGCTCACTCCATTACAGAACCCCGCAGTCAGGGCAACCAGCAGGCGGATGCGCTAGCCAGGGAGGGTGCCCGCAGCGGCATTCTCTGGGACCCATACGAACCCGGACCCGTGGCGGCGATCCAAGGCAGGGAGGGAATTCCCGGGAACACAGGGGTGACACCGCCCCCAGACCTAAAGACCGTCCAAACCCTGGATCCCGCCCTAAAAGCAGTCCTAAAAGCCATCACAGAGGGCAAACAGGTAGAAGGTCCGTACAGTACGGCAGCCCTCACAGTCAAGGAAGGTATGCTGTTCCGAAAGGAGCAGTGGGTTGTGCCGCAGCAGCACCGAAGGGAATTCCTGCAATTGGCCCACGAGGGTCCAGGAGCGGGACACCCCGGACCTGAGGTCACCTGGCAACGGGTGGAGCAGGCGGGATGGTGGCCGGGACTTCGGGACGATGTCCGCGAGTTCTGCGCAAGCTGTCTTGTGTGTGCTGCTAACAACCCAGACCCCCACAAAAGGAAGGTGCCCATGGGGCACATCAGGAGGGTAGAGGGACCATGGCAGTCGATTCAGGTCGACTACATAGGGCCCCTGCCCGCCGCCCAGGGAGGCTATAAGTACTGCCTTGTCCTGGTAGATGTGTTCACCAAATGGGTAGAAGCCTTCCCGTGCAGAACAGCTACGGCACTGGGTACTGCTAAGATCTTGATTCGGGAAGTGTTCTCACGGTGGGGACTCCCCCGTTTTGTAGAGTCCGACCAAGGGAGTCAGTTCACCGGTCAAGTAATGCAGAACGCCCTCAGGCTCTTGGGCATTGAGGGAAAGTGGCACGTAGCATACAATCCCCAGTCATCCGGGATTGTTGAGCGTATGAATCGGACCCTCAAGGAAAAGCTGAGGAAAGAGACAATGGGCTCGCCCCAGAAATGGGCGGAGGTCCTGCCTTTAGTCCTCATGGGGATCCGAGCCAGCCAGTCCAAAAGCACGGGGTATTCCCCGCACGAGTTAATGACTGGAAGGATCATGCGAACACCCACCCATGTGCTAGCCCCGGTGCTCACTGAGGGCCAGCTCCGAGAGGTGAAACGGGACAAATTCGCCCAAACCCTCTTGGAGCGCCTGAGACAGATTTATGGGCAGGCGGCTGGGAACATGGGAAGACAGCACCAGGGAAATAAACTGTTGTTAGAACCTCGGAAACAACAAGAGTGGGTAGTCGGGGACCAGGTCATGGTCCGAAACTACGCCAGGGTAGGGAGTTTTGAACCACTGTACATGGGGCCATACAGCATTGTAGACAAAGCCAGCCCCATGGTTTATGCAGTGAAGACGCCCCGACGTACCAAATGGTTTCACATCAACCAGTGTAAACTGTTTAAACCGGGTACACCAGGGCCACCAAAGGGGACCAGGTCTGAGAACAAAGATCCTCAGCCTGTAACAGAGTCACAGACCACACAGGCTGGAGCAGTAGCCTGCGTGAAGGGAGAGGCCATCCCATTGGAGTGGGAGGTCTCATCTTTTGAATGGGATTTAGGCAGGGGAGAGCCCGAACAGCTCAACCTCGCTTTAGACCCAATCACGGAGGAGGAAGAGTCAGAGGACGGCAGTCCCGCCCTCGACTCAAGCTTGGGGGAGGTAGGGAGTGGGGGTGGAGACTCGTTACCTGTAGGGACAGGTGAGGTGGGGTCGGAAGCCACAGATCCCGACCCCGGGGGGGCGGAGCCTGAGGAAGGGGAGCTGGAGCCGGCAGCTGTGGAGGAACCACAGGCTGTGCCGGTAACAGTCACGACCCCAGGTCCATCGGCCCCGGGAGCCCAACCCAAAGCAGCCCCTCGTAGGTCAGCTCGAGCGCCCCAGCCCAGAAAATTTTGGCCAGATTCTCCCCATCCTCCCCAACCACGGTTTAAAGCAGCCCCAGGAAGACATGATCCCCGTTCAGCAGCGACAGGCTGCGGGGGATCAAGGCCAAAGATCAATGCAGCCCCACCGCAGGGTGTGGCACACGACAGACCTCACAGGGATTCGGAAAGCCGCCCCACGGAGGGCGGCGCTGTACATAAGTTAAGATAGGTAATTATGGTCATAGTTTAAGGAATGTAAAGTATATGGTGTTAAGAGTACAATTTTGAAGTCTGCCCGGTATGTGTGTTTGTTAGGGAGCGGGGTCCAGGAACCCGCGCGTCCAATTAATTTAGGCCAGCACCTATCGGGAGCCCGGCTACATCATTTTGTTGGTTACAGAAACCTGGGATACGATGGAAAGGATTGTCGTAGCGTTCATGGCGATCGGGTGCGGGTGGGCCTACCGAGGCCGCACCAAGGACGTCATCATTTTCGGGTGCTCCGGGGACACGGCCCCCATCGCAACGGATGGGACGGGGGAGCGAGAGGTAGAGGAAACCGCCACCTACTTCCACCAAGGGAGATGGCCAGGTTGGCTGGGAACGAATTCTACGGAATATTCCAGCAATTTCGGTTTTGCCTACCAAGAGACTTCATTAACGTGCCCTCGAGTGAGGATCCTAGCGCCCAGAGTCAGCGTCACCGTGGGAAAGAGGATTTGTCTGGTGTGCAATGGGAACGTACCACCAAGGCGATGGTGGTGGCTACGAAAGCTGGGAAAGGACATGAGAAACTCTACGGTCGAGTGGGAGCGACTGGGTAATAATACCCATCGGACTATTACGGGAACTCACGGACAATTACGTGTGTGTTGGGACAAATGGTGGGAACCGGATGAGGGAATATATGTCTGTATGTGGGGTTCGAGACGCGTCTGCCCCAAGGGCGTGTCCATCTTCTTCCAGAGGCAGTGGCAGGATGAAGGGAAGGGGATGAGATGGGATGTTAGCACTCGAGCGTGCGGAGCCCCATACTCCCCTATTCCGGTGAACGCCACTGAACTCATCACCCGCCCACGCAAGCCCCTGCCCACGCTTCCGGTAGCACTAGCCCAGAAAGGAGGGTGCCCAACCACCACCAAGGGACCCGGGAACGGTTTAGTATTGGTACCCACCGGTCAGGTGCTGTACCAAGGGGTACACTACGCGGTGGCCTCAGTGATTTTCAATCTCACTGAGGTAAGATTGCCGGAGTGGTGTCCCAAAGAAACGGAACAATTATACCAGGTCCTGTTAACCAGTATGTTTAGACAATTTTACGAATTTGACTTTGCCGACATCGACAGAGACAAATTATACACCACACCGCCAGAAGTTTTGGATCAAGTCGGGAGGCAAAGAAGGGGTACTGTAAATGACATATTCACTGCTTTTAATACCGGGACATCTGTTGTCAACGCTCTAGATAACGTGGAACTGCAGACACAGATCAACGGTTTAAAAGCCCAGTTAAGGAACATATTGACAGACGAAAACAAGGTCGTGGGTTCTGAGTTGCATGAGGACCAGGCCATGACACTACACTTTAAGGACATAATTGCTGAGCTGGAGAAACACGCGAGAACGGTAAATGCACTCATTAAGGAGGATCGGAATGCGTCCGATCAAGCTGCGCAAAACGAGGCCTGTGTGCTGTACGGGGCGTGGTTATTGGGCGAGGGCCGCAGTAATCTTGAGGATTTAAAACAGGGTTTGGTCCCGTCCTGGATCAGCAACAAGCACTTGCAAGCGCTCCACCCTTTTGAGAATGCATTAAGCCCGTGCCAGCTCAGACTAGCCGCAGAAGCATACCCAGACTGCGGACATTCGAATCACACTATTATGGGAATAGTAGTAAGAATGCCGGTGTTGGGTCCCGCAGCAAAGCCCGCCCCGGTATACAGAGTAGAGAACATTGGAGTCATTCAGGGGGGCGCACACATTCGTTACGCAGTGGTCCCGCCTTACTTCATCAGATGGGAGCGTACGATGACAGGCACCGACCTCTCGGGATGTCGGAGCCAGGGAGCACACATCATCCTGTGTCCCCAGCACTTGAATGCCTTTTTGAAACCACAGTGCGGGTTCAGAACCGCTAGCGCGAAGCCGGTGAATTGCACCATGGAGGCAATGGCAGAGGACCATGTGCCCCCACAGGTAGCATATATCGGGGGTGGGACATACTGCGTCACCACTGCAGCGCCTCAGTACCGATATGGACAACACGAGTGGTGTTCGGTCGGTGATAGCAGTTTCTGTTTCAAACCCAGGGCCGAGGTTCAAGTGGCACAACAACGAATTGTTCCCATTCCTGCGCCCTCCACTGTACACATCACTATCAAAGAGAATTTCACAGACTTACAACGATTTGTCGCGCATTTTGGTTATGTCATTCCCCCTCTTCCCGAACACCTCACCAAGGTTTTAAAAGCCGTTATAGTTTCGCAGAAACATTTCTATACACTGGAGCAGAAGACTTTAGAGATAGGAAAAGACATATTGGACATAACCATCCCACCATGGTGGGACTTGTTCACCAACATAGAGGTCCCCCCCTGGATTAGAATAGCATCCCATATCCTAGTAGTATGTCAGGTTTTGATTGTGATATTTTTGCTCTTCGTGCATTGCAAAAGAGGCAAACGCCTCCAGAGGCACGAGAACACAGGAGAATGGAGAGAACGCTATGTGCGGATGGGGGAAGCAGATACCCCACTCTAAGCTGCTAGTATAAGATTCAGCGTCCCTCCATTTAAAAAAATTTTTTTTGATTGTTTTGGGTTATAAGGAAATAAGTATTGTCATGTTATTAGTTGTTCTTAAGTTTTTTTGGATTAATAAAAGATGCATGCAGATGGCGCAAAAGGGTATCAACCCCTGCCCATCTGACAGGTGAAGGTGTTATAGTTTAAGATTTGCTGTCTATGATTCCAAATGTGCATGAGGTAATTTTCATTTTTCTCCGGAAATGGGAACTGCATGTGTCGTGAGGGGCATAGATAGTTAAGTGCCAGGAATGTTTGGATGTGGGGAATCAGGGAAAATTTGCTCATCAAGGATTATTGATACTTTAAGCAAGCTATCAGTATCACAGGGGGGCCTGTAAGATTCGCAATTTTCAGCAAAAATCACGCAAGAAAACTGGATAAAATAAGACTGTTTATTGACCAAAGTAAGCCTGCACAGAAAAACCTTTGATAAAAGGGCATACAAAATGGCCGCCAGGCCCCGTGATCAGTTTATGAACCATTTTATTTCTGTTACTGCAAGCCAGACAGGCTTGTGGATTGAAGACAGTGAGCCCACGAAAGCCAGTCTCTGGGAACCGAAACTCAGAGCAACAGCATACATATTCAATGGATTATAAGTACAGGATGGGGCCCATCAAGATATGGGCGGACAATGTAAAAACACTTATACCCATTTATCGTACAAAGGAAAAACCGTTTAGCAGCCATCAAGGAAAATGTCCGGACCGATCAATATGCGAACCGAGCCACGGTGACAATGCAAAAGACATTGAAAGACATTATCGGCCAGGAAGGCCAGTTTAAGTTATCACCGGCTCCGTTACAAGACAAAGCGCCCCTGCAGAGATCTCTGCCCGCCAAAATTAATACAAAGACAGGACTATGATTTGGCGGGAGATAAGACTGTCCCAAAAGAGTATAACTATGGATTGAAAGTCCATCTAAAAAAAAACTTCGGACTCCGGGTTACTTGAACAACTTCTTCTTCGCTGCCACGGCTTCTTGTTGGGCGACTTCAGGCTTCCATTTCTTCAAGAACTTTCTTCTACGAGGAATGAACGAAGGGCGGACGGTGCCCGGATCGGCGCCTCTTCCACTTCGGCAGATCGATGAAAACGTTTTCGTTTTTTTTTAAAGACGGACGGTTTCGGTAAAAGGACAACGTGGTCGGTGTTCAGCCAAACAAGGCTCGGCCACGACGAGAAGACGACGAGGGTGGCCCGGGTACTGGGGTCGGGAGATCATCGACGACCCAGGCCGACGGAGAAGAAATCCTCTGGAGAACCGGCGATCGATGCCACAAGATTCTCCCAAGTGCATAGCCTGCATCTGGGTCTGCTCCATGAACCCAAATTGACTTGGTGGATTTCAACCTTAACGAGCGCTCATCGAGGCTGGGTCTACCCCACCGCCTCGAGGGAGGAGAGAATATCGACTGCGCCAGAAGTTTCCAAATCCACGTGACGACGGAAAGCGGTGCCAAAAAGGCTGCGAACCCCCTTTCTCGCGATTTCGAGAGTGGTGAGCATGATCCCAAGTTCCCCAGGTCGAAACTTAGTTTAGGTATAGGGGAGGCAGTTAAGGGAAATCGTAATGTGTTTCCCCTTTTTCGATGTGCCGTGTGTTCCCCATTTCCATAGAGTCAAGTTCATAAATTTGTGCATGATTGTAGTAACTTTAATCTGTGCCTTTGACATGTATTTTGTAATGCTTCAAACTGTTTAAAAATAAAAGCATCCATTTCGTGCTATTCAACCTGGTCTATTGAGTTCTTTCTCTGCACTACTGTTCTCTGCACCTAAGTCCAAGGTCTAGAACCGTAGGGGGGGAGTGGGTCGAACCACTCAAGGGCAATTATTGCACGAAGCCTGGCAGGAGACCAGAAAGAGCAAGAGAAACCCCCTACAAAACACCAAAACAAACAAGCAAAGGAACCAATGATAGTAGCTGACTTACTAACAGCACCATGGCAAAAGGTTGGTATGGACCTCTTTCATTTGAATGGTAAAGACTATCTAATGGTGATTGACAACTATTCTAACTATCCTGAGATGGCGCTGCTCTCAAGCACATCAGCAAGCAGTGTCATAATGCATGTTAAAACCATCTTCGCCAGACATGGAATTCCCAGGATTGCCGTTAGTGACAATGGTCCGTGTTTCAACTGTAAGGAGTGGCAACAGTTTGCAGCACATTATGATTTTTAACACATCACATCCAGTCCTCTGTATGCTCAGTCGAATGGTAAGGCAGAGAAAGGTGTTCAAGTTCTCAAACAGCTACTGAAGAAAGCAACAGAAAGCAAGTCTGATCCTTATCTCGCCCTACTGAGCTACCGAGCCTCCCCTTTAGACTGTGGTTCTTCACCTGCTGAGCTCTTAATGGGTCGCAAGTTGCGCACCACGCTACCCTGCTGTGCAAAAGAAAAGCAGAGTAAGGAACTGAGACAGAGGCCTAGAAATTGAGTTTGCGCTGCGCCAGGCCTTTAGCGCCGGAAGTTAGCGCCGGCGCTAAAGCCCTTTACGCGCGCCAAAAATTCAGTAGCGCCGCGCCCAAACGGCTGCCGGCGCTACTGAAGGGTTTTAGCACCTGAAAACTGGCGCAACGCGCCGCATTGCGGCGCTATTCCGGCGCTGCGGCGCCCGCTGCGGTGCGGCAGGCTCGGGAAGTGCAGGCCTCCTCCTTCCATTAAGGAGGAGCTGCCTGCACCCGGCCGCGGCCCGCGCAAATCTCATCAAAAATGAGCCCGGCACCTCGGACAAGTGCCGGGCTTGCATCTGTTCCGGGGGCGGGGGGGGGAGAAGTCCGGGGAGGGAGCTGCAGGCAGGCGGCCGGCAGGAAAGCGGCCGGCCACCGCGCCTCCTTAAAGCGCCGGCGCAGACTCCGGCAACACTCGTTTGCCGGAGTCTTAGTTGCGGCTGCCACTGGCGAGGCGGCCGCAACTGAATTTCGGCTTGGGGCCGGGTTACCACAGCAACCGGGATGCTGCGCACACCGATGACGTCATCGGTGCCGGCGCAGCGCTACCGGTCTACCGCCGCGGAAGGGCGCCAGGCAATTTAGGAACCGGCGCCAATTGCAGTGCTAGGCCCTCTAGCGCCGCAAAATCGGTGCTAAGGGCACTGAATTTCTAGGCCAGAGACTTCAACTGTTAAAGCTGAAACAGAAATCACACTATGACAAGTCATCCAAAACTCTGAAACCATTGACAAGGGATGATGTTGTCAGGATTGAGGATCCAGATGCATGGACCAGGAAAGCTACAGTTCTTGAGGAAGTAGGACCAAGGTCATACACTGTTAGAACTGAGGAAGGACAGATTCTCAGGAGGAACCGCCGTTCCCTCCTGAAAACACAAGAAACTATCCAAGAGCAAATCGATGACAATGCCGCAACTGAATCTTGTCACTCACCACCAGAACAATCTAACACAAACACACATACAAGCTCTCATGAAAACACATCAGACTCACCTGTGCTGAGAAGATCCACACGTGAAGTAAAAAAGCCTGATAGACTTAATCTTTGAGTACAAAGAAAACTATAATAAAAGAATGAAAGGCTTAGAGTTCATAAAGTAAAGCTTTGAAAATGTGTTGACTGTTGTGAAGATGTTTATGTTGTTATGATTGATTAATATTGATTGATATTGATTTTGTTTAACCTCTAAGGAAGGGGGATGTAATGATCAGTAACATGTCATTCTAGAATATTACACTAGGTGGAGCTGTATGTTTAGTAGTGGGCTACCCACAAGGCAGTAGTCAAGATGGATGCCTGTACACTAGTCCACATGGCTGAATAAATGACTAGATCAAGCTAGCTGTTCATAATGAAAACGTCTATTTATTTATGAACATAACACCTTATGCCTGGTAAAAGCAGGCATAAGGCTTTCTTCTACCAGCGTAAGGGTTAAAATAAATGTTAAAATAATTTAAACATACACATACATTTATAATTAGTTTAGGTAAATTTTGGCCTGTTTTAAAATGTTTAAATTTATTTTTCATAAATTTAACTTTTATTTTAAATGCTTAATTAAAGGGCCTTTTAATTAATTTTGAACATGTGATCATTTATTTTTATTTAAGTGATGTGAATCCTTATTTATTTGGGGATTTCTAATATGCTTATGGGGATTCCGTATGTAAATAAGCATCATAGGAATTTCCCTTTTTGATTGGTTGGCCTGGCCCAAGTAATCCCAGGGACCCTTACGAACTACATGCACCCCTGGGATCCATGGGCCTTTACACAGGCATACACCTACAGGCCCGGGACCCAAAGAGTCCGAAGCTCCGGAGACACCAGGTAAGTTTGGATTTATTTTTTGATTTGGAAGCATATTCTCCACCGTATTAACACAACAGTCCTGTCCATAGCCTGTCATTTCAGACATAACCTCAGAAATCATACTTGGAAAAAAATCACACCAATCATTTCATCCTACAGCCTAAAGAGCCATTAAACTGACTTATTGACTCGGGAGCAGCCAAGACGTCACCATAGAATTCACATTTAATAAAAGACAAAGAATATTAGGCATTTTATCCTGGGTTCTGACCTGCAACCTGAGGAGCAATTAAACTCTGACGGACATCACTCTTTTCACTTCTCTCACCGCACAATTAAACTCCGAAGGCTCTTTACAACAATTGGACTTTGTGGCTTTACATAGAAACAACGCAGTCGCGGAAGAGTAATACTGTATTACATGGTATGACAATACCATCCTGCATTGTACTTTGTGGCCAATTGTCTTAATATTGCTTTAAAGCTTCAGACCTTAACTATAACTCGGACAGCTCTTTGGCAGGAAGAGCTGGCGATGTGGGATGGATGTGTTCTGCGGGTGAGAGGGAGGGAGTGTACTGGTGCTTCGGATGGGGACTCTCTGTTGGAACATCCTGCTGGCAGGGTGCTCTCCACTATTGGAGTCAACCTGCTTTTGTTTTTTCCCAGACTCCTGGGCTGCTCTGTTTTGGCAGTTACTTGTGCTGTAGGATTCGCAAAATTGGACTTTGTATTAATAAGAGTCAAATGGCAGAAGAGGCCGTGATTTTTAAAGACTGTTTTAAAAGAAGCCCAGAAAAAGGGGCATACAAAATGGCCGCCATACCATGTGACCAGCTTATTGGGACACTTTAAAATGGTTCCTGCGAATCCTCAGACAGCAAGTTCTGGAAGCCGTTTCTGAGCGAACGAAACCAGACACACACACATACATATGGGTTAGATGCAGATCTAGTCAAGATCGGCCTGGAGACAGAGGCCATCTAAATGTTGACCCAGACAAAAGGGGGCAATTTCATATTCATGAGAACAGCACCCAGGACTAGATAACGAGATCAGCAGGACATTAAAAACAATGATGGTCATTCCAGACCAGAGATGGGCCTTTACCGGCCGTTTAAAACATTTTAAAATATAATAACTACCCCGCTGTGCTCCCAGCCCGCCAAAAGTTAAACAAAGGCTAACCTGATTTTGGGCGGGAGGAGGACGCTTCTGGGGGAAAAGTATAACTGAAGAAGTTGGAGTTGTACGAGACACTCAGGAAAAACTCACTCGGAGGACGCAACTCTCACGCAGACTCGGGAAACCCTGAAGGACACACCGGAGTTGTAGTTGGAGACAGCGGTGGGTGAAGAGGAGTCGCTTTGGGAGAAGATCAGCAAACTCCTCTCCACCATCGGAGGAGGAAGAAGAATCAAGCCAACATCAAGAAGGCCGTCTCGAAGCCGACGTTCCACCCTGGGAAACACATCGGGAGATCATCGACCATCCCCGGGCCATTGCCGGAACGAGAGGCCATCGACCCAACTTGGGAGAAGAAACAACAAAAATAAAACCCCAAGAGAAGAAACCTTCCAGCCACCCCGGCTGGGGAGAAGAGATAAAACCAAACTGAAGAAGCGATGGGAGCCAGCCCAAGGCTCCTCTGACCAGGGTCGAGCCGACGATCCTCGACCCCGCCAACATCCAGGCCCGCCGGTGTCCAGCCGCCCCGACCCCCACCTCAGGAGAGAGGTGTGGCGCAGCTCGCAGGGGTTCCACGATCCACGAGGAGACGGAACGCCTGAAGGGATCAAAACACAGACTTGATTTCAAAACCTTGCACTTCCTAGTGGGATTGGTGAGCATGTTTCTGGCCCTTCACAATCAGATCTAGACAGGTTTAATAAGGGGGTGGATTTAAGGGTACAATTAACATGAGTTGTTGTCCCTCGATGTTCTGTGTGTTTCCTTATTTCATGATGATCTTTGTAGAGTATAAGATGCCTGTATTTGCCTTAGTTAGTACTGTGTCGTTATGATCTGTTTGTGTTTTTCCCTCCTATGCACTCTCTTATCTGAAATAACAACAGAAAATGCTGGAAAAACTGAGCAGGTCAGGCAACATCCATGGAGAGAAATTTGTGTTGACGTTTCGGGTCGAACCCTTCTTCAAAACTGGAAAGAAAAGAAGATAGATCGGAGGCAGGGCTGTGATCGGACAGGTCGCCTGTCATTTTAATTCACCGCTCCATTCCCACTCAGACCTCACCGTCCTTGGCCTCTTGTATTGTTCCACGGAAGCTCAACGTAAACTCAAGGAACAGCACCTCATCTTCCGATTAGGCACTCTGCAGCCTTCCGGACTCAATATCGAGTTCAACAATTTCAGATCATATCCTCAGCCCCTATTTCATTTTTTCTTGTAATTTTTCCACCGCTTTCCCCCCCCCCTCTTTCCTTTTGTTTCTCTCTCACACCTGGCAGCTATCTCTTGCCCTGCCAGTACACTTTACAACTAATCTCAGCCTATTACCATCTCGTCTAGCTTCGAACACCTTTTATTGTCTCTTTTACTTCTTTTGTTTCTTTTATTCTTTTGTCCGATCGCAGCCCTGCCTCCGATCTATCTTCTTTTCTTTCCAATTTTGAAGAAGGGTTCGACCCAAAATGTCAACTCAAATTTCTCTCCATGGATGTTGCCTGACCTGCTGAGTTTTTCCAGCATTTTCTGTTGTTATTTCGAATTTCCAACATCCGCAGTATTTTGCTATCGTACTCTCTTATCTGCTTGCATTTGATTTGATATTTTCCCTTATGCAATAAAATTTCATTTTGTATCCTCAAACTTGGTCTACAAGAGTTTTCTATACATTGTAGTTCCTGCCTCAAAGTCCTGTGGTAAACCACTGTTATACCTGTCTGTATGTGTATGTGTATTCCACTAGGTACAGGTCTGGACATGCCTCGGCTGACTCCTCCCACTATTCCAGGTATATAAGTGACTACCTCCCAGTCCCTTAGTATTCTGGACGGGTCGACCACTCGAGACTAGACCTTCATTCTTTAGTTAATAAAAGCCTGGTTGTTACTCGCTTAACCTCAGTCTTTTGAGTAATTGATGGCGCATCAATTTTATTAACTAAATTTTTTATAATGGAGAAGATCCTCACACCAGCATGCCTGGACCTGGACAGTCGGGAAGCGGACGCTTCCACCAAGTTTGCTCACTGGCTCATGTGCTTCGAGGCATTCCTGACTGCCTCCACTGCGGTCGTAACGGATGCGAACAAACT
The DNA here is from genome assembly GCF_052327205.1 of Somniosus microcephalus. Lineage (NCBI taxonomy): Eukaryota > Metazoa > Chordata > Chondrichthyes > Squaliformes > Somniosidae > Somniosus > Somniosus microcephalus. The sequence continues at coordinate 75,790,573 of NC_140996.1, read as the reverse complement.
GTCTGTCCTGATCTCCAAGGTGAACCACCGAGTGTACTCAGTCATCCGGGACGCGACCTCGTACACAGCCGCCCTCCAGCTCCTCAAGACCCAGTACACGCGCCCTGTGAACGAAGTTTACGCCAGGCACCTCCTGGGAAGTCGCAAGCAACAACCTGGGGAATCGACTGAGGAATACCTCCAAGCACTGTCCGTGCGTGGCCGGGCCTGTGGGTGTAAGGCGGTAACGCCCACTAAGTACACGGAGGAACTGATCCGGGATGCCTTCGTAGCGGGCCACAGATCCAACTACACCCGACAGCGACTGCTGGAGCAGAGTGACCTCACCCTCGACAAAGCCTCCGAAATCGCACTAACGCTGGACGCAGCCTACCGGGGCATGGATGTCTACTCCTCTGCACCGTGGACGCCGTGGGGAACGACAACCTGGGACACGGTAGGACAGCCCCATAGCACCGTGCCACCCCAGCCACAGCCCAACAATGGCCCAACCACCGCAGCAGTGTCCCAAAGCCAGACAGCAGTATCCCAAGCCCAGAAATGCTACTTCTGTGGCCAGGCCAAACACCCCAGAGTGCGCTGCCCGGCGAAGAATGCGACCTGCTCGGGCTGCGGGAAAAAGGGACGCTACGCTAGCGTCTGCAAGGCCAAAGCCACCCCGAACGCCAGCAGCGCCGCGTGTGGGCCGTGCGAGCCGCCATCTTGGGCCCCCAACAGCGCTGCATGTGGGCCGTGCGGGCCGCCATCTTGGGCCTCCCCAGCCATGTGCGAACCACCACAGCAGCAGCCATCTTGGACGACTCCAGCCACATGGGAATCATGGATGCCGCCATCTTGGACACCAGCCAGGACGCAGCAGGCCGCCAACCCCCCCCCCATCTGATACCCGCAGCAACACACCGACCCCTACGCTGGCCTCTGTTACGCTGGACCAAACGAGACCGCACCAACTAGCTCGGTCCAAAATGGACGTTAAGGTAAACGGCCATGCAATAAACTGCCTTTTTGACTCCGGGAGCACAGAGAGCTTCATCCACCCCGACACGGTGCGGCGTTGCTCTCTCCCAGTCCTGCCTGCGCACCAGCTGATTTCTATGGCCGCCGAGTCCCAGTCAGCGGACATTGGCGGCTACTGCGTGGTGACACTAGTAGTAGACGGGACTGTGTTCAATAATTTTAAACTCCTGGTCCTGCCCCAACTTTGCGCTGCCGTTCTACTGGGGTTGGATTTCCAGTGCCACCTCAAAAGCGTTACGATGGCGTACGGTGGCCCCCTCCCCCCACTCACAGTCCGCAGCCAGCAGCCTCCAAATTGCCCGCCGCGCACCAGATGCAACCTCTCCGCACTCAGAGTCCCACCCCCCCCACTGTTTGCTAACCTCACCCCCGACTGTAAGCCCATCGCCACAAAGAGCAGGTGATACAGTGCCGGGGACAGGGTTTTCATCAAAACCGAAGTGGAGCGGCTCCTGAAGGAGGGGATTATTGAGGGCAGCTCCAGCCCCTGGCGAGCCCAGGTTGTGGTCGTTAAGACCGGCGAGAAACAATGCCTGGTCATCGACTACAGCCAAACAATAAACCGCTACACCCTGCTGGACGCCTACCCACTCCCCCGCATAGCTGACATGGTCAACCAGATCGCGCAGTACCGCGTCTTTTCGACCATTGACCTGAAATCAGCGTACCACCAGCTCCCCATCCGCCCCGAAGAGCGCCAGTATACTGCTTTTGAGGCAAACGGCCGCCTCTATCACTTCCTTAGGGTTCCCTTTGGCGTTACCAACGGGGTCTCCATCTTCCAAAGGGAGATGGACCAGATGGTCGATCAAAACGCGCTGCAGGCCACTTTCCCTTACCTAGACAATGTGACCATCTGCGGCCATGACTTGCAGGACCATGACGCAAACCTCGAGAAATTCCTCCGCACCGCCCAACTCCTGAACCTGACATATAACAAGGAGAAGTGCATATTCCGCACAGACCGCCTCGCCATCCTTGGCTGTGTTGTGGAACTTCTGTGGCCAGGCGGAGCAGGCTCGAGGGGCCGTATGACCTACTCCTGCTCCTAATTCTTATGTTTTCATGTTCAAAGAGAGACAGCCAAGCTTCCACTTCCATAAGTCCCCTTATGGAACTCCCACTGCCCCACTGCCTAAAAGCTCTGAAGAGGTGCCTAGGGTTTTTTCCTACTACGCCCAGTGGGTCCCCTACTATGCAGACAAAGCCCGTCCGCTGATCAAATCCACCTCTTTTCCCCTGATGGCAGAGGCCCGCTCGGCCTTCCACCGTATCAAGGAGGACATTGCCAAAGCCACCATGCACGCAGTGGACGAATGCATCCCCTTCCAGGTGGAAAGCGATGCGTCCGACTTCGCTCTGGCCATCACCCTTAATCAGGCGGGGAGACCTGTGGCACTCTTCTCACGAACCCTCCAGGGCCCGGAGACCAGACACTCCGCGGTCGAGAAGGAGGCCCAGGCTATTGTGGAGGCTGTGCGTCATTGGAGGCACTACCTGGCCGGAAAACGATTTACCCTGCTCACTGACCAGCGTTCAGTTGCTTTTATGTTCAACAACAAGCAGAGGGGCAAAATCAAAAATGACAAGATCTTGAGGTGGAGAATCGAACTTTCCACCTACAATTATGAGATCTTGTACCGGCCTGGGAAGCTCAATGAACCCCCAGATGCCCTATCGCGTGGCACCTGCGCCAGCGTGCAGATCGATAGGCTGAGGGCCCTCCACAATGACCTCTGCCACCCGGGGGTCACCAGGTTCTTCCACTTCATCAAGGCCCGCAACCTGCCTTACTCCATTGAGGAGGTCAGGACCATGACCAAGAACTGCCAAGTCTGCGCTGAGTGCAAACCGCACTTTTATAGACCAGACAGAGCCAACCTGATAAAAGCCACTCGCCCTTTCGAACGCCTGAGCGTCGATTTTAAAGGGCCTCTCCCCTCCTCCGACCGCAATGTGTACTTCCTCAACATCATTGACGAGTACTCCCGTTTCCCATTCGCTATACCCTGCCCGGACATGACCAGTGCCACGGTCATTAAATGTCTGAACAGCCTCTTCACCCTGTTCGGTTTCCCCAGCTATATCCATAGCGACCGGGGCTCATCGTTTATGAGCGACAAACTCCGCCAGTACCTGCTCGCTAGGGGTATAGCCACAAGCAGGACCACCAGTTACAACCCCCGTGGGAACTGACAGGTGGAAAGAGAGAATGCAACAGTTTGGAAGGCCGCCCTACTAGCCTTAAAGTCTGGGGGCCTTCTGACCTCCCGCTGGCAGGAGGTGCTCCCCGATGCGCTCCACTCGATTCGGTCACTGCTCTGCACTGCCACCAATGCCACCCCTCACGAGAAAATGTTTGTCTTCCCAAGGAAGTCCACATCGGGGACAGCGTTACCGCCATGGCTGACGTCCCCAGGGCCGGTACTACTGAGAAGACACGTGAGGACCAATAAAACGGACCCCCTGGTCGAGAGGGTCAACCTCCTCCACGCCAACCCCCAGCACGCCTACATTGCGTACCCGGACGGGCGGGAGGACACAGTCTCCATACGAGACCTCGCACCCTTGGGGACCGCTGTAACCCACTACCCATTACCACCCCCCCCACGACACCCTCGGGGACCGCTGTAACCCACTACCCATTACCAACCTCCCCCATGACCCGATATCCAACCCCAGCAGCCGGCTCGCCTTGGACCGTCACCCACGAGGACTACACTCCAGTGCCCCAGCCTACACGGGACACGACGCCGGAAGCTCCACCACCCCTGCTGTCGCCACGTCGATCACAGCGGCAGACAAGACCTCCGGAGAGACTCCAATACACGAACTTTTCAATACACTTCACCCCGCCGGACTCATTTTTAAACAAGGGGTGAATGTGGTAAACCACTGTTATACCTGTCTGTATGTGTATGTGTATTCCACTAGGTACAGGTCTGGACATGCCTCGGCTGACTCCTCCCACTATTCCAGGTATATAAGTGACTACCTCCCAGTCCCTTAGTATTCTGGACGGGTCGACCACTCGAGACTAGACCTTCATTCTTTAGTTAATAAAAGCCTGGTTGTTACTCGCTTAACCTCAGTCTTTTGAGTAATTGATGGCGCATCAAGTCCAGATTATAGAATGTAAGGGGCGAGTGGGTCGAACCACTCAAGGTTTTACTGTGCAAGAGAGAGAGGCCTCTAGAGAGAGAAACCTCAGGGACATCGCTCAAGGAAAACCCCTTACAGAAAATGGCGACCGCAGCAGGACTCTGGCAGCAGGATTGCAATGTAGTAGATCCAAGTTTGAATATTCGAAATGCAATGGATGAGAGGATAGCGGATTATGTCTTTGGCAAGGTAAATCTCACTAAACAGTGGATTTCCGATCTCTTACTGGATGGGTGTCCGGTGGACGCAGCCATCAGGTGGACAGAGAGCATAGAGCATAAGAAGTCAGTGGAGAAGGCAGTGTGGCTGATGTGTTACAAGAAGTAGGTCCAGATTTTGCACCGGGTCGTTGCAGCACAGGCAGCCAAGATCACAACCCAGGCAGCAGAGATAGAGGAAAAGGCCATGGGTGGGGAAAAACTCATCATAGCGCTTCACGCGCTGAATCAGGAATGCCAAGTGGTAGCTAGTCAACATCAGGCTAGGATAGAGTACCTGGAGTGCCAGGTTACTGAGGCAAAGATTAATGAAACGAGGATACGGGAGAAAAACGCCCGCCTCGCACAACAGCTAAGAGCGCAGGAGGAGAGAGTAGTGGAGTTAAGGCGGCTTACAAGCTAGCCCTCAAGCACGGGTTTGAGAGCACAGACCACGGCCCCTGCCAAAAGACCATAGAGGACCTAAGAACGGCCCTGGTTAAGGCAAAAGGCATGGTGTGTCTCATCAGCCCGAAAGCCAGTCACATGGGCTTTTTAAAGGAATCAAAACAGCCGATTCCAGCTGAGGTAATTGTGGTACCAGCCACCGAGCCCTCAGCACCGCCGAGCTATAGTGAGACTTGGCCGGAAAAGGAGGGGGTAGTGAAAGAGGAGATATCCGAGGTGGAGTGTGAGGAAGAACCACTGGTAGCAAAGCCAGGACCGGCACCAATGTGTCCCGCTCGGCACCAGAGGTTCGGTCCCAACGCTGCCGATGGCAGTATCGGACCCCACCAGAACCAGCTCGTGGTGCCATACGCTGGCCCGCAATTAAGGTCCATGGTGAGCCACCTCACACAACTCACAGTAAAGGGAGATCCTCGCTTCATTTCAGGGAGATAGAGGAAACAGCAGCCATTAATGACTGTGATGATCAGGAACAGGTGAAACTGCTGCTTTTCTCCCTGGATTGCACAATCCTTCAGTGCCTCTCAGAGGATAGTAAGAGGGGACGGAAAGGGTATACGGATCTCAGGGAGGAAGTCTTAGAAGTAATGGGAGTGGACGACGGTAGTCCATTCGACCGTGTGGAAGGGACCATGCAGCTATCTGGAGAACCCCCACGGGTTTTCGCAGAAAAATGTGGCCAGTGTATCGACGCAGCTGTCCGGGTATGCCTGAACGGGCTGTAATGAGCGATGAACAGCGGGTTCATTGGCTCCGTTGCTTGGTTACCAACAGCTTGCCAGAGATACGGGCCCTAGCTAGATCTTGGTTTGATCCCCAAGGTCCCGGCGTCACGGAGGAGACGGTACTCCGTCAGCTAAATGTGGCGTACAAGAATTGTAGGGGTCAGGAAATACCTCCCCAGAAGGGAAAAGTGCATGAGGCAAAACCCACAGCCCCAAGCAAAAAGGAGTGGCGCCAGGAGGGGAATCGCCCTGTCCAAGCCAACCTCAATTGCTACGGGTGCGGGAAGGATGGACATTGGCGCAAGGACTGTAGAAATCCGTGGAAGGATAATAAAGGGAGATTTCCCGCAGCCCAAGCCCAAGCCCAGACCGCCGCCCCAGCACCAGCCCAAACCCAAGCCGTAGCTCCTGCCCCAGCACAAGGAGCTGGTGCAGTTATGGATCCAGCTGTGATTGAATCGATTTTAGAGACAATGCGGTCTCTGATGATTTCGCAGGGGAAAATAGCCATCACCACCGGTCTTGTCGCTCCCGAAACCCCGACCGCTGTGCCCAAATGACTAGAGCCGGCGCAGCCCGTTTACTTGTGTGCGCTGCGATATGATATATGGAGGCTACCCCTCGTGGAGATGGAAGTGCAGGAGGTAAAAGGGACCTATTTGTTGGATACGGGGGCATCGTGCACCGTGATCCACACAGATAACCCCGCCACCTTGCCTCTGTCCACCGGGGTTCCATATATTCTGTCGGGCTTCACAGGCAAGGAACAGGCTGGCGCACATTCCATTCCCCTCTCCATTCATTTAGGACCACTCCGCACAAAGTGGAGGTGTATACTGATGAAGTGGGAGGTGGAGAATGGGAAAGGGATCCTCGGATCCGATTTCTTGGTCGAACACGGGATCCTTGTGGACCTAAGAAACCATTGTCTTTGGGGAGTGGGTAAGGGTGAGCCGGGCAAGGTAGTCGTCATCCCAGGGGAAGAAGAAAGAGGAACCCTGTGTACCGTGAAGCCAAAAAAGGGCTACGACCTCGAGTTCATGGTCACGGGCATCCCACAAGATTTGCAGGCATTCGTGTGCGACCACCTGGTGACGTTTGCCACTCACAAGCACGATTGCGGGAGGGTCACCGGGTTTGAGGTCAGCGTAGATGGGGACCCCATGGCCCGACCCCAAAAACAGTACAACTTCCCCCGGGAAGCGGAGCCCGACATGGAGACAGCAATATCTTCACTGGTGCAGCAGGGCGTGTTGAGACCGATAGTCACCCATGTGAACTCTCCGTTATGGCCGGTAAGAAAGCCGGACGATTCCTGGAGAGCCACGGTGGACTACAGAGTCCTCAATAGCAACATCCCAGCCTGCGCGCCGACAGTAGCAGCAGTTGCCGACCTGATAGGGAGTATTCCAGCCTCTGCGACCACGTTCACGGTGCTGGATATTTCTAATGGGTTTTGGTCCATCCCTTTAAGGAGGGAGGATCAGTACAAGTTTGCCTTTACGTTTAAAGGGCAACAGTACACCTGGAACTGCTTGCCACAGGGTTTCCACAACAGCCCCAGCATTTTCCATCAATGCATGGCAGGGAGTTTAAAAGAGTTCAGCCAGCCCAATCAGCTAGTGCAGTATGTGGACAACCTGCTCCTGTTCACAGACTCAAGAGAGGAGCATGGCCCACTATTGGCCGAGTTATTGGAGCTGTTAGGAAGAAAGGGTTTCAAAGTAAACCCAAAGAAGGCACGGATCGGCCAGCAGGAAGTGAAATTCCTGGGTCTGACCATCCGCGCCAGTGAGAGAGCCATAGATAAGGCCAGGCGGGAATCAGTGCAAAATCTACCGATCCCCAACACCGTAACGGGTGTGAGGTCCTTTCTGGGACTGACCGGGTACTGCAGAGACTTTATTGAGGACTATGCAGCCACAGCAGCCCCGCTGCTCCGACTCCTACACAAGGCAGTGGAGTGGTCCTGGGATGAGGGTTGCCAGGCAGCATTTGAGAAACTCAAGAGAGACTTGCAGGCCGCGCCAGCCCTGGGGGCCATAGATGGGGGAGAGGAGTTTTTCCTGGAGGTAGCGGCTAGCGGGGATAGCTTGAGCGCTGTACTGCTTCAAGAGCGACACGGCAAGCTGAGGCCAGTGGTCTATCCCTCCAGGGTGCTCACTGATGTGGAAAGGAGCTTTTCCAATGCGAGCGGCATCTCCTGGCCACGCATTGAGCTGTGAAAAGGTCTCTGATCTTCGCAGGCACCTCTCCCATCACTCTCCTCACCCATCGCACACCTACCCGAATGCTTCTAGATGGAAGGATTAAGGATGGGACAGTAAGCAGTGCACGCATTGCACGCTGGACCCTCCTCCTTTCACAGATGGAGCTGAAGGTGAAGGGTCTCTGCGAGCCCAAGCTCGCGGCCAACATGGTATATCCCGGAACAGCCCATCGGTGTTCCGTAGAAGGGGTATGGGAGGTGGACGTAGGTTTACGGGCCGGGGTACATCCCACGGGCCGTGAGATCTACGTGGATGGTTCCAGCACGGTATCAGCTGGCGAACGACTCACAGGGTGTGGAGTTTATGACCCCACGGCAGACATTGTCCTGGTGATTAAGCTCCCCAGCACCATGAGCGCCCAGCAGGCTGAACTGGCTGCGGTACTGTACGTCATTACACACCCCGAGATCTTCCCCACCCCATTCACGATTTGCTCGGACAGCATGTTCACATGCAACTCGTGTACGGAGTACCTAGCCATCTGGTCCCGCCGCGGATATACCTCTGCGGACGGGCGACCCTTAACCGTGAAGCCCCTGTTAGAAAAGATCTTAGCTGCGGTGGGAGAGAAAGGGGAAGTCTTTATCCACAAGGTAAAGGCCCATTCCTCCACGGAACCCCGCGGCGAGGGTAATCAGCAAGCGGATACGCTAGCCAGGGAGGGTGCCCGCACCGGTACCTTTTGGGATCCCTATGGGTCCAAACCCGTGGCAGTGATCCAAGGCAGGGATGGGACTCAGGGAACCACAGGGGTAACACTGCCCCCAGACCTCAAGACCGTCCAAACCCTAGATCCCGCCCTAAAAACAGTCCTCAAGGACATCACTGAGGGCAAGGAAGTAGAGGGTCCATACGGTAGAGCAGCCCTTTCCATCAAGGAAGGCATGCTGTTCCGAGAGGAACAGTGGGTTGTGCCACAGCAGCACTGGAGGGAATTCATTCAACTGGCCCACGAGGGTCCAGGAGCAGGACACCCCGGGCCTGAGGTCACCTGGCAACGGGTGGAATAGGTGGGATGGTGGCCGGGACTTCAGGACGATGTCCGCGAGTTCTGCGCCAATTGCCTAGTGTGCGCTGCAAACAACCCAGACCCCCAGAAAAGGAAGGTGCCCATGGGGCACATCAGGAGAGTAGAGGGACCATGGCAGTTGATACAGGTCGACAACATCGGGCCCCTGCCCACCGCCCAGGGAGGCTATAAGTACTGCCTTGTCCTGGTGGATGTGTTCACCAAGTGGGTGGAAGCCTTCCCATGCCGAACAGCCATGGCACTTAGTACTGCCAGGATCTTGGTCCGGGAGGTGTTCTCGTGGTGGGGACTACCACGATTTGTGGAGTCTGACCAAGGGGCTCATTTCACTGGCCAAGTGATGCAGGACACCCTCATGCTCTTACGCATTGAAGGGAAGTGGCACGTGGCACAGAACCCGCAGTCACCTGGGATTGTGGAGCGCATGAACCGCACCTTAAAGGAGAAGCTGAGGAAGGAGACGAGGGACTCGCCCCAGAAATGGGCGGAGGCCTTGCCTCTAGTCCTCATGGGGATCCGGGCTAGCCAGTCTAAAAGTACGGGGTACTCCCCGCACGAATTAATGACTGGAAGAGTCATGTGAACCCCCACCCATGTACTAGCCCCGGTGCTCACTGAGGGGCAGCTCCAAGAGGTGAATCAGGACAAGTTTGCCCGGAACCTTTTTGAGCGCCTGAAACAGATCTATGGGCAAACGGCTGGGAACATGGGGAGGCAGCATCAGGGCAACCGATTGCTGCTTGAACCCCGAAAGACAATCGAATGGGAAGTTGGAGATCAGGTCATGGTGAGAAACTATGCCCGAGTAGGGAGTTTAGAACCACTGTACATGGGGCCCTACAGCATTGTAGACAAGGCCAGCCCCATGGTATATGCAGTGAAGTTGCCCCGGCGCACTAAATGGTTTCACATCAATCAGTGCAAACTGTTTAAACCGGGTGCAAGAGCATCAGCAACCGAAATCAGGTCTGAGGGTAAAGATCCTCAGCCTGAGGCGCGCGATGAGTCACAGACCACACAAGCTGGCGTTGTAGCCTGCTTGGAAGGCGAAGCAGTCCTGCCCACCTGGGGGGAGCTTTCCCCGATGGCCTGGGACTCGGACGAGGATGGGCCCGAACAACAAGGTCCCGCCCTCGACACGATTCTGGAGTAGGTGGAGTCGGAGGACAGAGATCCCGCCCTCGACTCGAGCGTGGGAGGTAGAAATTGGGGGCAGAGATCCTCCACCTGTAGGGACAGGTGAGGAGGAGCCATCTGCCACAGGCCCAATTCCCAAAGGGGCGAAGCCTGAGGGGAGGGAGCCGAAGCCCACAGTCGTGGAAGAGCCACGGGCTGCGAGAGCTAAAGTCCCACCCGAAGGTCCACTCACCAAGGGAGCCTGCCCAAATCCCAAAGGGGCGGAGCCTGAGGGAAGGGAGCTGAAGCCCACAGTCGTGGAAGAGCCACGGGCTGTGAGAGCTAATGTCCCACCCGAAGGTCCACTCGCTAATGGAGCCACGCCCAAAGTACCTTTTCGCAGCTCGACTCGTATGCCTCAGCCAGTAAAACCTTGGCCCGATTCCCCCGCTCCCAGTAAACGCCGACTTCAGAAATCCATGAAAAAACACAGTCCCCGATTAACAGCAAAAGGCTGCGGGGAACCCGAGCCACAGGTCACTGCAGCCCCGCCACAGGGAGCGGCGAGCTGCAGTCCAATCAGGGATTAGGCAAGCCGCCCGGGGACGGGCGGCGCTGTACATAAGTTTAGGTTTAAGTTTAAGGTGTATATATTAAGGGGATTAGAGTTTAAGTAGTTTTAAATCTGCCCAGTGTGTGCAGTTTTGGGATCGAGGTCGAAAGACCTGATCATGCTGTCACCTAAGCCAGAATCTCTCGGGAGCCTGGCTATATTGTGTGATTTGTTGCAGGAAACAGGAGAAAGATGAGAGGGATCCTCGTCGCGTTCGTGACGATCGGGTGGAGCTGGACCTATCGGGGCTGCACTAAGGACTCTACCATCTACGGGTGCTCTGGCAACAGAGGCCCCATCGCGACTGACGGAACCGGCCCACGGGACGCTGAAGAGACTGCTGCCTACTTCCATGAAGGAAGATGGCCAGGCTGGCTGGGGTCGAACTCTACTGAATACTCCAGCCAGACGGGGTTCGCATACAGAGAAACGTCTCTGATGTGCCCCAGGGTGCGGATCATTGCACCCAGGATCAACGTCACCGTGGGCAAGAAGATTTGCCTTGTTTGCCACGGACATGTACCTTTGGACCGTTGGTGGTGGCTGCGCAAGTTGAGCAGCACCATGAAGAATTCCACTGTGGAATGGGAGAGATTGGGTAACAACACCCATCGGACTATAACGGGAACTCACGGGGGGTTGAGTGTCTGTTGGGACAAATGGTGGGAACCAGATGAGGGGATCTACATCTGTATGTGGGATTCAGAACGCGCTTGCCCCACGGGCGTCTCCATCTTTTTCCAAAGTCAGTGGCAGAATGCTGGGCAAGGAATGAGGTGGGACGTCAGCACACGGGCGTGCGGAGTCCCATATTCTCAGATCCCAGTAAACGACACGGAGCTCATCACCCGACCCCGCAAGCCCCTGCCCACAGTTCCAGTAGCTAAAGCCCTCAAGGAAGGGTGCCCCACCACGAAAAAGGGACCCGGGAACGGATTGGTATTGGTACCCACAGGTCAGGTACTGTACCAAGGGGTCCACTACGTGGTGGCTTCGGTGATTTTAAACCTCACCGAAGTACGATTGCCAGCGTGGTGCCCCAGGGAAAAGGAGCAATTATACCAGGTCCTGCTAACAAACATGTTTAAACAGTTTTACGAATTCGACTTTGCTGATGTCGGCAGAGCCGAATTGTACACCACACCACATGAGGTCTTGGACAGAGTAGGGAGACAAAGAAGGGGTGCAGTAAATGATATTTTCACAGCTTTTAATACAGGAACTTCCGTCATCAACACACTGGATGATGTGGAGCTGCAAACCCAAATGAATGGTTTGAAAACACAGTTAAGAAAGATACTGACTGATGAGAATAAGGTAGTGGGTTCTGAGTTACATGAGGACCAGGCTATGACACTACACTTAAAAGAGATAATAGCTGAGCTGGAGAAACAAGCCAGAATGGTAAATGCCCTCATTAGGGAGGATCGGAATGCGTCCGATCAGGCTGCGCAGAACGAAGCTTGTGTGCTATACGGGGCGTGGTTACCGGGCGAGGGCCACAGTAATCTGGTGGATTTAAAGCAAGGTTTAGTCCCCTCCTGGATCAGCAACAAGCACCTTGCAGCCCTCCACCCTTTTGAGAATGCATTGAGTCCGTGCCAGCTCAGACTAGCTTCAGAGGCCTACCCAGTCCCAGTGGACTGTGGACGGTCTAATCACACCATTATGGGTATAGTGGTAAGAATGCCGGTGATGGGAAAGACAGCTAAATCCACCCCGGTATACAGGGTGGAGAACATTGGAGTCATTCAGGGGGGTGCGCACATTCGCTACACAGGGGTCCCACCTTACATCATTCGATGGGAGCATGCAATGATGGGTACCGACCTCTCGGGGTGCCGGAGCCGGGGAGCACACATCATCCTCTGTCCCCAGCCCTTGAATGCCCATTCAAAACCACAGTGCGGGTTCAGAACTGCTGGCACAAAGCCTATAAATTGCACCATGGAAGCAATGGCACAAGGTCATGTGCCCCCGCAGGTGGCATATATAGGAGGTGGGACACACTGTGTCACCACTGCAGTGCCCCACTACCAACATGGACAACACGGTTGGTGTCCGGTTAGTGACAGCAGCTTCTGTTTCAAGCCCAGGGCAGAAGTTCAAGTGGCCCAAGAGCGAATTGTCCCCATTCCTGAACCTTCCACTGTTCACCGATCTCCAGCGATTCATTGCACATTTTGGACATATCATTCCCCCTCTCCCTGAACACCTCACCAAGATATTAAAAGCCGTTGTTGTTTCACAAAAACACTTCTACACACTGGAGCAGAAGACTTTAGAGATAGGGGCAGACATATTGAATATAGTGACCCCACCATGGTGGGACCTGTTCACTAATATAGAAGTCCCCTCCTGGATTAGAATAGCCTCCCACATTCTTGTAGTGTGCCAGGTTGTCATTATTTACTGTTTGCACACTGTAAAAAGGTCAAACATTCGCAACAATATGAGAATAGAGGGGAATGGAGGGAGCATTATGTGCGGGTAGAAGAAGAGACACCCGTTTAGATTTTGCTGCTGTGTATAAAGTTAAAGTTTTCCCTCCCTCCTCTGTATTATTTTTGACATGTATTCATGTGCATTGTGATTTTCGCATGTATTTTATTTTATTGTTGCATTTGAATTAGATGTGTTGTTGTCATTAAAAGGGTAATGTGTATGCACTAGGTGATGTAGGGGTATAAGGCCCCCCTCCACGCCTGGAAGTAAATTGTTCGATTTTTAACTCCAAGGTATTACCATCTATAGATGCTTAATGTACACTAGATTTTTCTGAAATGGGAAATGCATGTGTCGTGGGGTCATAGATAGGTAAATAATGGGGATGGTAAGATTGTGGAAAGTCAGAAAATTTTGCTCACCCAGAATTATGATACTTCAAGCAAGTTACAGTATCATCAGGGAGGAGTGTAGGATTCACAAAATTGGACTTTGTATTAATAAGGGTCAAATGGCAGAAGAGGCCGTGATTTTTAAAGACAGTTTTAAAAGAAGCCCAGAAAAAGGGGCATACAAAATGGCCACCATACCATCTGACCAGCTTATTGGGACACTTTAAAATAGTTCCTGCGAATCCTCAGACAGCTTTGTGGATTCAACCCACAGCAAGTTCTGGAAGCCGTTTCTGAGAGAACGAAACCAGACACACACATATACATATGGGTTAGATGCAGATCCAGTCAAGATCGGCCTGGAAACAGAGGCCATCTAAATGTTGACCCAGACAAAAGGGGACAATTTCATATTCATGAGAACAGCACCCAGGACTAGATAACGAGATCAGCAGGACATTAAAAACAATGAAGGTCATTCCAGACCAGAGATGGGCCTTTACCGGCCGTTTAAAACATTTTAAAATATAATAACTACCCCGCTGTGCTCCCAGCCCGCCAAAAGTTAAACAAAGACGAACCTGATTTTGGGCGGGAAGTGGACACTTCTGGGGGAAAAGTATAACTGAAGGAGTTGGAGTTGTACGAGACACTCAGGAAAAACTCACTCGGAGGACACAGAGCTCACGCAGACTCGGGAAACTCTGAAGGACACACCGGAGTTGTAGTTGGAGACAGCGGTGGGTGAAGAGGAGTCGCTTTGGGAGAAGATCAGCAAACTCCTCTCCACCATCGGAGGAGGAAGAAGAATCAAGCCAACATCAAGAAGGCCGTCTCGAAGCCGGCGTCCCGCCCCGGGGAAACACATCGGGAGATCATCGACCATCCCTGGGCCGTTGCCGGAATGAGAGGCCATCGACCCAACTTGGGAGAAGAAACAACAAAAATAAAACCCCAAGAGAAGAAACCTTCCAGCCACCCCGGCTGGGGAGAAGAGATAAAACCAAACTGAAGAAGCGATGGGAGCCAGCCCAAGGCTCCTCTGGCCAGGGTCGAGCCGATGATCCTCGACCCCACCGACATCCAGGCCCGCCGGTGTCCAGCCGCCCTGACCCCCACCTCAGGAGAGAGGTGTGGCGCAGCTCGCAGGGGTTCCACGATCCACGAGGAGACGGAGCGCCTGAAGGGATCAAAACACAGACTTGATTTCAAAACCTTGCATTTCCTAGTGGGATTGGTGAGCATGTTTCTGGCCCTTCACAATCAGATCTAGATAGGTTTAATAAGGGGGTGGATTTAAGGGTACAATTAACATGAGTTGTTGTCTCTCGATGTTCTGTGTGTTTCCTTATTTTATGATGATCTTTGTAGAGTATAAGATGCCTGTATTTGCTTTAGTTAGTACTGTGTCGTTATGATCTGTTTGTGTTTTTCCCTCCCATGTACTCTCTTATCTGCTTGCATTTGATTTGATATTTTTCCTTATGCAATAACATTTCATTTTGTTTCATCAAACTTGGTCAACAAGAGTTTTCTCTACATTGTAGTTCCTGCCCCAAAGTCCAGAGTATAGAATCTAAGGGACGAGTGGGTCGAACCACTCTAGGTTTTACTGTGGAAAAGGGAAAGGCCTATAGAGAGAGAAACCTCAGAGACATCTCTCAAGGAAAACCCCTTACAGTGCTTCCATTTCTATCTGCAACATCCCCACCTTATTAGCTATTCATTCTATGGGGGCTAAATTGGGCTGTGTAGCGCCTGCTTTTTAAGGCACTACACGGCCACATAAGGCTTGAAAATGGGGTTCAAAATGCACACGCACACTTCCAACGGGTAGTGGGTAGATCGCCATCTTGATAAAGGTGTTTGCGCACGCGTGAATAGTGATTGCTGGCAACATGCAGAGCAGGCAGATCATGACCCAAATCAGTGTGCAACACTGATTTGAAGCCACCCCTGCTATTATGCAAATCCACACTCCAGCCAACACCTTGTCTTAACCTCGCACAGCTAAACACAACGTTAAACAGAATGAAGAACCACACACAAGTGCTGTTAAAAGGGATCATGAAGTACTTACAGGTTAGTTGCTGAATTATTTCCTCCTGCTGCTTGTGCAATTGTAAACATTTTTGGACCTTTTCCATACTTGGCTAAAGTTTGAATACTCTACAGGGAGTGATCTTGCTGTATTTTTTTGTCATTTAAAATATTTTGCTGAAAGAAGTTGCTTCCAGACATGGGTGGCCTGGTAAGGCTTCCTCTGGGAATTGAACATGACTGGGAGAATGAAGAGAGGCCTGGCAGAGCAGGACAAACTGCTAGAAGAGGGAGGAGGAGGAGAGGGTGAAGGGCATTCAGCTGGAGGCCATATCTGCCGAGGGTCTTTCAGAGCAATTATCTTACCGCAACTTCAGCGAGGACCAATGCATGAGATATCTTTGATTCACAAAAGGGGTTGTAAGTGAAATCTACCAAGTGCTGCAGCCACAACTGCGACCTCAAAGTAGGGCAAGGACAGCATTGCCTGTGGCAGTCAAGGTGACCATTGTTCTTAATTTGTATGCATCTGGCTAGTTTAAGGCTGCTGCTGGAGATACAAGCAAACATCTTGCAGTTTGCAGTGCACTGCTGTATAATAGCAGTCACTGAGGCTCTCTATACAAAAAGAAACACATTCATCTCATTCCCTCAAGCAGGGAATGAGACAAGCAGGCGGAGCGAGCACAAAGGTTTGCAGGCTGTAGGCTTCCCCATGGTGCAGGGTGCCATTGATTATATGCACATTGCCTTGCATGCACCTCATGTGAACTCGGCAATTTTCATAAACTGAAAGGGATTCCACTCCCTCAATATGCAGCAGGTGTGCGACAACACACAGTGCATCATGCGAGTGGATGCCCGTTATCATGGCAGCAGTCATGATTCCTTCATTCTGCAGCTGTCCTCTGAACCAACATAGCAAGTCAAAGGCTGGCTACTGGACGACAAGGATTATCCACTCACAAAATGGCTCATGACTCCGGTCAGGAACCCATGCACATGTGCACAGCAGGCCTAAAATGAGAGCAATGCTCCCACAGGGAACATTATAGAGCACATCATCGGTGTCCTCAAGCAATGCTTCCGCTACCTGGACTGATCCGGAGGAACCCTGCAATATTCAGCTGAACGAGTATCACGATTTAGCTCGTAGCAAGTTCCGTTCACCCTTCACCCCTGTGTTCGCTGACCTACACTGGCTCCCAGTCCGGCAACGCCTCAATTTTAAAATACGCATCCATTTTTTCAAATCACTCCATGGCCTTGCATCAATTTTGCATCCTGCAGTGCTGCCCCTATTTTAATCGTTCCACCATTGGCAGCTGTGCTTTCAGCTGCCTAGGCCCTAAAACTCTGGAATTCACACCCTAAACCACTCCGCCTCTTTCCTCCTTTAAGCTTTTGTTTAGCTATCATTTTGGCCCAGAAATTCCCGCGGGTGCAAGCCCCCGATTTGCATTTAGCTAACGCGCCGGCCGTTGAGCTGTAGGGCCCCGTGGAATTCCGATCCGGGGCCTGGTCCAACTGCTGGCGCGCAGTGCTTGCATATCCCAGGGGCGCAGTAAGTTCGATGCATCCCCTGGGATCACGTGGGCCATGGGCAGTCAATCGGAGCAGGGAATGCTCCATTCATAAGTCTGACAGGAAGTACTGTCAAGACTTATAAATACTACAGCCCCAAAATAGCATTAAACCTTCAAATAAATTTTTTTTTAAAATCACATTTTTTAAATAAACTATAAATTGCATGAAATAACTATTTTAAACAACAATTTAAATTTTTGAAAAGAATAATTTTATATTCTAACCGGGCTAAAAATAAACTTACCTTGCTTTAAAGTATTTAAAAATAATAAACCTGTGGAAAAAATGTTTTAATTTTAATTAATTCACCACTTACCTTACGTCTGCTTTTTATATTTCTAAATTCTGCAGACTTACCCTCACGGAAAAACCTGTAAAAAAAAACGAAGTTCCATGCACACGCGCAGCCTCCCTCGCACACGCGTTCGACCTCTGAACCTCTTGGTTCAGAGGAACGGAAGTGCCGGTTTCCCACGCATGCGCAGTGCATGCAGGAAACCAGCACTTCCATCGGGCCTACAGGTAAGTACTCCGTGCGTACTCACCCGTGGAGACCCGAAGTTCTGGGCCATTAATATCTCCTTAAGTGTCAAATTTTGTTTGATAACATTTCTGTGAAACGCCTTGGGATGTTTCACAACATTAAAGGCGCTATATAAATGCAAGTTGTTGTTGTTGTTGTGGTAGTCTGCTGCATACTGCACAACCTGGCCATTATGAGGGAGCAGCCCTTGCCACAATCTATCAGGTGAGAAGCTGTGGAGCACGAGCATGAGGAAGAAGAGGAGGAGAAGGAGGAAGTGGAGGAGGAAGTGGAGAAGGAGGAAGAAGTGGAGGAGGAGGAGGAAATCATAGTATCATATGGTGGAGAAATTCACTATCGTCCCGTTTGGGGCGCTAATTTTTAAAAGTTTGAAAAGTTAGCGGCAGGCGCTAACGATTTCAAACTTTTGAAAAATTTGCCGCTTGCACTCCAAGAAGGAAGTGGAGCACTAAATCAAGCAATCCACTTCCTTCTTGGCGCGCAATCAGCAGCAGGCGGGGTGGAGGATTCAGCAGCGCTGCACACTGGGCCGTGCAGTGCTGCCGCGTTCAAAGGCTACTTCCATCCGTTAAAGGGAAGGGTCATTGCTGCAGGCTCTGCAGTATAAAAAGTACCTACCTGGACCAACAAGGCAGTTGCGATCCTGTTTGATCAGCCCAGCACTCAAGCAGAGTGCCGGGCTGATCAATCGCAGGCAGGAAAACACGAATAAAAACTGGAACAAGAAAGGTACTTTTTTTTTTACTTACCTCGGCCACCTCGCCTTTAATCATCACCCCCAAAGCGGCCGGCAGCCCAATGCACGCCTCCTGCAGCTGCAAGTATTTTCGACGGGCGCTGCTGCAGGGGGCGGAAGTCAATTTGGGGTCCGGGGCGCTATCGGGGCGATACCCATGGCGATGACATCACAATCTACAGGCGAAGGAGATCGGGGCACAACACTGTCGCGCTGCCGCAAAAATCCCGCCAAATATGTCAGCGCAGTGCCCGGTCACAAAGCCATTTGCCCCCTGTTACGGGAGGTGCAAAGGCACCCAAATTCACCCCCATAGAATCATAGAATTGTTACAGGAGGCCATTCGCCCCATCGAGCCCATGCCAGCTCTCTGCAAGAGCACTTGAGCTAGTCCCACTCCCCTGCCCTTTCCCCGTAACCCTGCAAATTATTTTCCTTCAGGTACTTATCCAATTCCCTTTTGGAAGTCACGATTAAATCTGCCTCCACCACCCTCTCAGGTAGTGCATTCCAGATTCTAACCACTCACTATGTAAAAAGGTTTTTCCTCATGTCGCCTTTGGTCCTTTGCCTCTTGACTCTTCTGCCAATGGGCACAGTTTCTCTCTATCTACTCTGTCTAGCCCCCTCATGACTTTGAACACCTCTATCAAATCTCCTCTTAACCTTCTAAGGAGAACAACCACAGCTTCTCCAGTCTATCCACATAACTAAAGCCACTCATCCTTAGAACCATTCTTGTAAATCTTTTCTGCACCCTCTCTAAGGCCTTCACATCCTTCCTAAGGTGCGATGCCCAGAATTGGGCACAATACTCCAGTTGAGGCTGAGCCAGTGTTTTATAAAGATTCATCATAACTTCCTTGGTTTTGTACTCTATGCCTCTATTTATGAAGCCCAGGATCCCACATATTTTTTAAGAACATAAGAACAGAAGAAATAGGAGCAGGAATAGGCCACTTGGTCCCTCGAGCCTGCTCCGCCATTCAATAAGATCATGGCTGATCTTGGGCTCAAAGCCACTTCCCTGCCCATTCCCCATAACCCTTCACTCCCTTATCTTGCAAAAATCTGTCCATCTCCACCTTAAATGTATTTAATGACCCAGCCTCCACGGCTCTCTGGGGCAGAGAATTCTACAGATTTACGACCCTCTGAGAGAAGAAATTCCTCCTCATCTCAGTTCTAAAAGGGCGACCCTTTATTCTGAAACTATGCCCCCGAGTTCTAGATTTCCCCACAAGGGGAAACATCCTCTCAGTATCTAACTTGTCGAGCTCCCTCAATATCTTATAGACATAGACATAGATATAGAAGATAGGAGCAGGAGTAGGCCATTCGGCCCTTCGAGCCTGCTCCGCCATTCAATGAGATCATGGCTGATCATCCAAATTCAGTACCCTGTCCCTTTAGCCTTAAGAAATATATCTAACTCTTTCTTCAATATATTTAATGAACTGGCCTCCACCGCCCTCTGTGGCAGAGAATTCCACAGGTTCACCACTGGGTGAAGAAATTCCTCCTCATCTCAGTCCTAAATGGCTTACCCCTTATCCTTAGACTATGACCCCTGGTTCTGGACTCCCCGGCCACCAGAAACATCCTTTCTGCATCTAGTCTGTCCAGACCTGACAGAATTTTATAGGTTTCGATGAGATCCCCTCTAACTCTTCTAAACTCCAGTGAGTATAAGCCCAATTGACACAATCTCTCCTCGTACGTCATTCCTGCCATCCCAGGTATCAGCCTGGTGAATCTGCGCTGCACTCCCTCCATGGCAAGAACGTCCTTCCTCAGGGAAGGTGACCAAAACTGCACACAATACTCAAGGTGCGGTCTCACCAAGGCCCTGTACAACTGCAGCAAGACATCCTTGTTCTTGTACTTGAACCCTCTTGCTACGAAGGCCAACATATCATTTGCCTTCTTAACCGCCTGCTGCACCTGCATGCTTACCTTCAGCGACTGGTGCACAAGAACACCCAGGTCTCTTTGCACTTCCCCTTCTCCCAATCTATTGCCATTCAAATAATAATCTGCCTTCCTGTTTTTGCCACCAAAGTAGATAACCTCACATTTATCCACATTATAGTGCATTTGCCATGTTTCTGCCCAATCACCTAACCTGTCCAAACCGTACTGGAGTTTCATGACATCCTCCTCACAGCATACCCTCCCACCCAGCTTTGTGTCATCTGCAAATTTGGAGATATTACATCCAATTCCCTTGTCCAGATCATTAATATATATTGTGAACAGCTGGGGTCCTAGGACCGATCCCTGCGGTACCCCACTAGTCACTGCCTGCCACTCGGAAAATGACCCGTTTATTCCAACTCTTTGCTTTCTGTCCGCCAACCAGTTCTCTATCCAAGTCAATACCTTGCCCCCAATCCCATGTGCCTTAAATTTGCATGCTAACCTCTTATGCGGGACCTTATCGAAAGTCTTCTGAAAGCCCAAATACACCACATCCACTGGTTCTCCCTTATTTATTTTAC
This sequence comes from Somniosus microcephalus, assembly GCF_052327205.1. Lineage (NCBI taxonomy): Eukaryota > Metazoa > Chordata > Chondrichthyes > Squaliformes > Somniosidae > Somniosus > Somniosus microcephalus. The sequence continues at coordinate 75,769,730 of NC_140996.1, read as the reverse complement.
CAGTTACATCCTCAAAAAATTCCAGTAGATTAGTCAAGCATGATTTACCTTTTGTAAATCCATGTTGACTTTGTCCGATCCAGTCACTACTTTCCAAGTGCTCTGCTATTACATCTTTTATAATGGACTCTAGCATTTTCCCCACTACCGATGTCAGGCTTACCAGTCTATAATTCCCCACCTTTTCTCTGCCACCTTTTTTGAACAGTGGGGTAACATTAGCTACCCTCCAATCCATGGGTACTGTTCCAGAGTCTATTGTGTTCTGGAAAATGACCAGCAATGCATCTACTATTTCTAGTGCCACTTCCTTAAGTACCCTGGGATGTAGATTATCGGGCCCTGGGGATTTATCGGCCTTCAGTCCCATCAATTTTCCGAACACCATTTCCCTACAAATACTGATTTCTTTCAGTTCCACCCTTTCATCAGACCCTATGTTCCGCAGTATTTCTGGGAGGTTATTTGTGTCCTCCTTTGTGAAGACAGAACCAAAATATGTATTTAGTTGGTCTGCCATTTCTTTGCTCCCCATTATAAATTCCCCCGATTCTGACTGCAAGGGACCTACGCTTGACTTCACCAATCTTTTTCTCTTTACATATCTATAAAAGCTTTTACAGTCAGTTTTTATGTTCCCTGCAAGCTTACTCTCATATTCTATTTTCCCTTTCTTAATTAATCCCTTTGTCCTCCTTTGTTGAATCCTAAACTGCTCCCAATCCTCAGGATTATTGCTTTTTCTGGCCAATTTGTATGTTCTCTCCTTGGATCTTATGCTATCCCTAATTTCCCTTGTTAGCCACGGTTGAGTCACCTTTTTTGTTTTATTTTTATGCCAAACTGGGATGAACAACTTCTGTAGTTCATCCATTCGGTCTTTGAATGTTTGCCATTGCCTATCCACCGTCAACCCTTTGAGTGCCATTCCCCAATCAATCCTACCCAACTCGCTCCTCAGACCATCGTAGTTTCCTTTATTTAAATTGAGGACCCTAGTTTCTGAGTCAACTACTTCATTCTCCTTCTTAATGAAGAATTCGATCATATTATGATCGCTCCGTACAACAAGATTGCTAATTAATCCTTTCTCGTTACATAATACCCAGTCTAAGATGGCCTGATCTCTGGTTGGTTCCTTGACATATTGGTCCAGGAAACCATCCCGTAAACACTCCAGGAATTCCTCCTCCACAGTATTGTTACTAATTTGGTTAGTCCAATCTATATGTAGATTAAAGTCACCCATGATGACTGCTGTGTCCTTATTGCACGCTTCTTTAATTTCACTTTTAATGCCATCCCCAACCTCCGCCTTACTGTTTGGAGGCCTATATACCACTCCCACTAATGTTTTTTTCCCCTTAGTATTTCTCAATTCTACCCATACAGATTCCACATCATCAGAGCTAATATCCTTCATTACAATTTTTCAATAAGTTCACCTTTCATTCTTCTAAATTCCAATGAGTATAGGCCCAACCTGCTCAACCTTTCTTCATAAGTCAACCCCCTCATCTCTGGAATTAACCTAGTGAATCGTCTCTGAACTGCCTCCAATGCAAGTATATCCTTCCTTAAATAAGGAGACCAAAACTGTATGCAGTACTCAAGCTGTGGTCTCACCAATACCCTGTACAGTTGTAGCAGGACTTCCCTGCATTTATACTCCAACACCCTTGCAATAAAGGCCAACATTCCATTTGCCTTTTTGATTACTTGCTGTACCTGCATGCTAACTTTTTGTGTTTCATGCACAAGAACCCCCCGGTCCCTCTGAACTGTAGCATTTTGTAACCTCTCTCCATTTAAATAATAATTGGCTTTTTTATTTTTCCTGCCGAAGTGGATAACCTTGCACTTTCCCACATTATACTCCATCTGCCAAATGTTTGCCCACTCACTTAGCCTGTCTATATCCCTTTGCAGATTCTTTGAGTCCTCTGCACAACTTGCTTTCCCACCCATCTGTGTATCATCCCCAAACTTGGCTACATTACGCTTGGTCCCTTCATCCAAGTCATTAATGTAGATTGTAAATAGTTGACGCCCCAGCACCTATCCCTGTGGCACTGCATTAGTTACCGTTTGTCAACCGGAAAATGACCCATTTATCCCAACTCTCTGCTTTCTGTTAGTTAGCCAATTCTCTATCCATGCAAATATATTACCCCCAACTCCCTGAGCTCTTATCTTATGCAGTAACCTTTTATTTGGTGCCTTATCGAATGCCTTCTAGAAATCAAAATATACCACATCCACTGGCTCACTTTTGTCCAGCCTGCTCGTTACATCCTCAAAGAATTCCAGCAAATTTGTTAAACATGATTTCCCTTTCATAAAACCATGCTGACTCTGCTTGACTGCATTATGATTTTCCAAATGCCCTGCTACTGCTTCCTTAATGAAGGACTCCAGTATTTTCCCAACAACAGATTTTAGGCTATCTGGTCTATCGTTTCCTGCTTTCTGTCTCCCTCCTTTCTTAAATAGCGGTGTTACATTAGCGGCTTTCCAATCCGCTGGGACCTCTCCAGAGTCCAATAAATTTTGGTATATTGCAACCAATGCATCCACTATCTCTGCAGCCACTTCTTTTAAGGCCCTGGGTAGCAGGCCATCTGATCCAGGGGACTTGTCGTCTTTTAATCCCATTATTTTACCAAGTACTTTTTCCTCAGTGATAGTGATTGTCTTTAGTTGTCCCTGTGGCCCTTGATTATCCATTAATGGGATGTTGTTAATGTCTTCTACTTTGAAGACAGATACAAAATATTTGTTCAGAGTCTCTGCCATTTCCCTGTTCCCCATTATTAATTCCACAGTCTCATCCTCTGAGGGACCAATGTTTACTTTAGCTACTCTCTTCCTTTTTATATACCTGTAGAAGCTCTTACTATCTGTTTTAATATTTCTTGCCAGTTTACTCTCATAATTCATCTTCTCTCTCATTATTTTTTAAAATTGCTTTCTCAACCTGCCCTGCCACCTTCAACGATTTGTGCACATATACCCCCAAGTCTCTCTGTTCATGCACCCACTTAATAATTGTACCCTTTAGTTTATATTGCCTCTCCTCATTCTTCCTACCAAAATGTATCACTTCGCACTTTTCTGCGTTAAATTTCATCTGCCACGTGTCCGCCCATTCCACCTCCCTGTCTATGTCCTCTTGAAGTCTATCACTATTCTCCTCACTGTTCACTATACTTCCAAGTTTTGTGTCATCTGCCCTGTACACCCAAGTCCAAGTCATTAATATATATCAAGAAATGGAGGAGGATGAGGTGGAAGTGCAACAGGAAGTGGAGCAACAGGAAGAGGAACGGAGGCTACAACATAGACAGCCCCTTTCTACCTGGGCTCTACATGATCAGATTATTCACGAGCAATACCAGTAACCTCAATCACCCCTCCCCATTCACCAACAGTCCAACATTCCTTACCTTTCCTCGATCACATCATCCTCTTTCCGACAACACAAAATTAAAAACCACCAGAAAATGTACATTCAAATCCAATTTTATAAATTCATTAATTAAATATTGCATGCAAAATGAAACTAATCACCCTTGTGCATTCTTTTAATGCTTGTCTTCCATGTGCCTTTGGCTATTGCAGTGCTCCTACGAGGTGCTTCCCCAGTGGCTGCAGCAGGAGTGGTGGCAGCCTGCTGACTTTCAATTGAGGAGATGGCAGATGACCTTGGAGGAAGACCTCAAGCAGTGCTGGGCCTAGAGGGCCTGGCTTCAGACTGCACAGTCTTGGCCTGCACTGCAGCAGTCTGGGCGGGCTAGCTGGCTGACAGTCAACAGCAAGGCACTGACAGTGTCAGGGTGGGAGCAAGAATGCTTTCCTCCTGAGAGTGAGGACAGCACTTTCGAGTTTCATGGAACCACTGCACTCTCCCAGGGTGGTGTCTCAGCAATCCTACTGATCTGTTGGAGAACAGACTGATAGACTACTGTGATGCCCTGGAAACCGCTTTGAACAGTGGTATCCAGAGCCACGATGGCAGCAACCTGAGCTTCTGCTGCAGCACTCAGACCTTTTATGGAAGCTGATTGTGCTGCAATGTGTAGTGTATGTAACTGTTCTACCTTTAAGAGAACTATTGTATGTAACCGTCCACCTTTAAGAGAACTATTTTAGGTGTGGCACTACTTTATCCTGGCTGCTGTATACTGTAATACCGACGGTGACCACACCGGTATATAAGTGCTGTGGCAGAATTTATTGGGCAGATTCGCCCTGACCTTCGAATAGTAAAGTCCTGTTTAAGTTACTCTTGTAGTCTGTGTATTACTTCGCTATACAACCCACAGACTTTACAGTGGCGACGAGTTCGATCTTACCCTGCGGCAACAATACTTCTGAAGAAGTAAACGAGCGTCGAAAAGAGGCACCCGCCCTCGTTGTTTTGCTGAGAGAAAACTCGAGTCTGCAGACCAAGAAAGGAGGAAGATTCAAACACGAAGTCTTCCATCAGCAATAGGCATGGATTGTCCCTTCTGCCACGGTGGTGAGTGAGCCGATCAACACGAGAAGCAAGTCGGCCACGGTGACTGTGAGTAAAGGGAAAATAGAAACAAATAAACGGAGGATAAGGGCGGTGCACTCGACCACGGTCGAGGGGGAAAGGAGCCGGACAGAAGTCGGGCCCAGAGGCGCTGAGACTGGGGCAGCGTGGAGCAGAAGCCGCGGTACAAGCGGGCTGGGGAGCGTCGTGAGACGACTAGACCGCAACGGCGAAAAAGGCCGGACAAATACCGCGACCACGAGGCGCTGCGACCGGGATCGTAAGGCGCGGGAAGATATAAACATAAATAAGCCACGGAGAACTCAGCCACAGCCGGGGAGGAAAGCACCGGACTGCGAGAAGCTGGGAGGCGCGATTGGGGTGAAAAAGGCCAGACAGTGACTGAGGCCACGAAGCGCTGCGACCGGATCGTAAGGCGCGGGAAGAGATAAAAATAAATAAGCCGCGGAGAACGCAGCCGCAGCCGGGGAGGAAGCACCGGACTGCGAGAGGCTGGGAGGAGCGATTGGGTGAAAAAGGTCGGACAGTGACCGAGGCCACGAAGCGCTGCGACCGGGATCGTAAGGCGCGGGAAGAGATAAAATAAATAAATCACGGAGAACTCAGCCGCAGCCGGGGAGGGAAGCACTGGACTGCGAGAGGGCTGGGAGGCGCGATTGAGAGCCGCGCGAGCGGGAGAGACAGAGCCCGAGCGAGAGCCGCGCGAACGGGAGAGACAGAGCCCGAGAGAGAGCGAGCGAGAGCCGCGCGAGCGGGAGAGACAGAGCCCGAGGAAGACTGAGCGAGATCCAGCCCAGCGGCTGAAACTGTTCGCCGTCAACGGGTTGTACCCAGCACCGGAGAGACAGAGCCCGAGCGAGGGAGACTGAGCGAGATCCAGCCAGCGGCTGAGACCATTCACCGTCAACGGGTTGTACCCAGAGCCGGTTGCCCGGCCGAGAGAAGAGAACGCGCTGAAGCCGAAGCGCAGGCTGCGAACCCTGAAAGCCAGCGGCCGTCGCCCGAGGGAAAAGCTTACCCCTCCTGCCAGGGGAAGAAAAGCGGGAACCGCCATCTTGAAAGTGGGCGGGGAAAGAAGATAAGCGCGGGAAACCGCGGGAAGCCGCCAGTAGGCGGAGAAAAAGACAGAAGCAGGAACCGCCATTTTGAAAGGGGCGGGGAAAGAAGATAAGCACGGGGAAACCGCCATCTTGGAAAATAAAAATTAAAAAATTTAAAAAAAAAGAGTTAAAGAAATATTTCGTTGTTGTTTATCAGGGAGGTGAAGATGCCTAAGCGTGGTAACATCAACGATTTCGATTCCGAGGTAGAAGATTGGGCCACGTATGTAGAACGCATTGAGATATATTGTGAGGCCAATAAAATAGAGGATGATGATAAAGCTATAACCTTGCTAAACTCGATGGGGGCGAAGACATACGGGCTATTGAAGCATCTTCTAGCACCAGTTAAACCGGCGGATCAAACCTTCGATAATATTGTTGCTGTTCTGAAGGATCACTTGAACCCCACACCGCTGATGTTGGCGGAACGATTCAAATTTTATGCGAGAACGCAACGGAAAGAGGAAAGCAACGCGGAATACTTGGTCGAACTGCGTAGGCTAGCGAAATACTGCCAGTTTGGAGGAAATCTGACAGAGGCATTGCGAGACAAGTTCGTGTGCGGGTTGCCGAAGGAAGGAACGCAAAAGCGACTGCTCGAAGAGAACGACCTTACACTAGATAGGGCTGTCCTTATTGCAGCATCACACGAAGCCGCAGCGAAAGGAACTGCGGAAATGCAGCTGAAGGCAGCGGTCCTCAGTGTGGATCAAATTACTTCGGGTGCAACGAAATGTTATTGTTGTGGGAAGACAACACACGACCAGAACCAATGCTGGTTTAAAAACCAGGACTGTAGGAAATGTGGCAAACTGGGTCACATAGCCAAAGTATGCCGGTCAGGGAAGAAGACCAACAACCAAAAAAAAAAGCCATCACAGGAAAAGTACAACAAAGCACACAAGGTGGTTGAGAAGAGTTCAGATGAACAGAATTCGGATTCAGACCCAAGCGGCCAGGAACTGGGTAGTCTGAGAATTCATAATGTGAGTAAGGAAGCTGACCTACAAACTATCTGGGTCATGCTAAAAATAGCCGGAGTCCAAGTGAGAATGGAATTGGACACTGGATCAGCCCTATCAGTCATAAATCGAAGGGATTACAACCAGCTATTCTCACATATACCCTTGAGAGATACCAAGTTCGTATTGCAGACATACACGGGGCATAAAGTATACCCCATGGGAAAGATAAGAGTCAAGGTGAGAGACAGGGGCAAAGAACACCCCGGAATGGACTTATACGTACTACCTGAGGGAGGACCACCACTTCTAGGACGGGAGTGGATCAAGAAAATAGACATGGAATGGCACTACCTCAAAGCAATAACGAGTGAGGACTCGGGGCAGACAATCAGCTCAGACTCTGAAACGGATGACGATAAGACCAGCCCAAGCATGAAAGACAAGTCTAAAATGAACTTACTGACTAAGGTTGGTAGAACGAATGGGGGCATAAAGGCTTATGCTCCAGAGGAGAACAAAGTTTCAGAACAGAATTCCTCTGAACAACAACAACATAGCTTGACAGAGAATTCTGAGTCTGTTCAAGTTACAGACATATACATTACTGAGGAACACCGAGCTCGAACTCAAACTTATTTCAAATTACGACAGCAATTAGAGCAATTGAGTTGCCGTCTCGAACAAGAGATGAAAGCAATGAAAAAGTTCTATGACACCGAATGGGAGAATCTGGAAAGACAACAGAAGCAGCTGAGGGAGAAAAGGGAGCAGGAGCACACAAACCGTCTGCGAGAAGAGGCCAAACGAATCAAAGCTGATTCGGTTTCTGAAAGTGCGTGCTCTAATCTGGTGGAACAAGATGTGCAGCAACTGAAGGCGGTTGTTAGCAGGTTGCAGGCAGAGAAGGCTGATTTGGTCGACATGACTTCCGAGCTCCTACTGAAGTTGGGTGCAGCATCACCGGACGATTCATTTGTGGGAATTCGAATGGTGGAGGCTGCGGATGATGGCAAAGTAGAAACAGCAAAGGAGCCCCAGGGCAAGGTTATAAACAGCCCTGCAGCTAATGGGAAACGGATGATGGCTGAAGAGTTAACAGTCAGCCAACTTCTTCATATGCCATGGGACAAGACCCCGAAATGGGAAAAACTTGAACACGAGCCTCAATCTTCAAAGAAAAGGGGTTCGGAACTCTCAAAAGTTATTGAAATAGCTGAGGTGGCAACACAGACTGAGAAGACTGCAGCGGAGCCGCTCTTGGATGCCGAAAGTGCGCTGACTCACGTCAATGCAGAACAACAGGATACTGAAACAGCTACTTCAGTAGAGGGATTGAATAGTCCGATCAATCAATCTCCGAATGAAGTTGAAGTATTGAAATCACAAATGATGTCATTAGTAAAAGACTTGCAGGAAGCCCAGGAAAAGCGGGATGAAGCTGAACACATGAAGAAGTCTCTTCAGGAAAGATGTCAGGATTTGGAACAAAAGTTGGCTAACATCCAGCTGGGTAGGGAGGAAATAGAAGACCCTCCCGCTGGCTTAGCTCAGGACGACACCGAATATGACCATGACCTGTTGAGCGACACCGAATATTACGAGGACCTGTTCTGCCCAGCTTGTGATGAAAACTCCCAAAGTGCAGAAACCTTGATGAATCACAAAAAGTCTAAGGAACATCGGGAGATGGTGGCGCTACTACGGGAGGAACTGTGCAGGCAGCTGGCAGCTGACAGTGGAGCCCAGAGAGTCTCCAAGAAGCAGAAAAGGAAAAGACGAAGCAGAAAATAATGACCATCTGAACCATTATCACCTCTACCAGACCACGCACCTGCTCCCTCCGAATGGAGCCAAATCAGTTGGAAGTAGAAAAACTTCCCAAGGAATCCAGTGGTTTTTAAAAGTCAGCAATGCTGGTTCAGAAGTGACGGAAGTTCAAGCTGTTAAGTTTAGGGAAGGACTATTGGATGAGTCACTCCAGCAACGTGAACCGACTACACCACCGGGAACTGCTACACCACGGAGGCGTTGTCCGGACTGAGTTAAGAAGCACAGGAGACGCCTCCACAGAGACTAAATCTGTGAACTGTTTTCCACAGAGACTATATCTGTGTATTGTTTTACATGAAGTTGAATACATGTATGTTTAATGGAGAATAAGTATGTTGTAAGCTAAAAAAGGAGGATTGTAGTGTATGTAACCGTTCTACCTTTAAGAGAACTATTTTATGTAACCGTCCACCTTTAAGAGAACTATTTTAGGTGTGGCACTACTTTATCCTGGCTGCTGTATACTGTAATACTGACGGTGACCACGCCGGTATATAAGTGCTGTGGCAGAATTTATTGGGCAGATTCGCCCTGACCTTCGAATAGTAAAGTCCTGTTTAAGTTACTCTTGTAGCCTGTGTATTACTTCGCTATACAACCCACAGACTTTACACAATGGAAGCTGTTTGTGCTCCATTGGAAGCTGTTTCTGCTGCATTGGAAGCTGATTGTGCTGCAATGGAAGCTGTGACATCAGCCATCAGACTCTCCATCATGGTGGGTTCCACAGGTGTGCTGATGGAGGTGACCACCCATTGCATGTTGGAAAGGATGGGCTCCAAGCTCTGCACAAAGCCCTGTGCCAAGTCGGCACTGGACTCCTCAATGCACCTTGACAATGAACGCAGGCTTTCTGGCACGGTTCACAGTGCAACAAACATTTAGGTATGTACAACTATCAGCCTTCTTCTGTAGCCTGGCCCAACAAAATCCTCTTCTGACTCCTCTGCAGCAGAACTAGTGTTCGACCTAGCACTTTGGTGAGCTGGCACCTGTGCTATCCTTGCCCCCCTGCCCTGGCTCCTGCGCACTTGTGCTCGGTGTTACACCACATGCAGATCCCTCCTCTATCCTAGCCTCTAAAATATGGGCAGTGTCATTCTCTGAGCTGGTGACTGCTAGTGTAAGATTGATCATTGGTGTCTCTTCATCTTCATTGTCTTCTTCGTCTTCCTTTTTTGACTGGGAAGGTTCCAGTTCTTGGGTATCTGAAATGATAAAGGGACAAAGGTTGGGTGTGGTGAGGGGAGAGGAGAAAATAAGAAATGCGTGCTTCCACCATCTGCAGCTTGAGAGTCAGAAGAGATTCTGGGATGAGAGTGAAGTGGGATGAGAGGAGGAGGATTAGGAATGCAGATACCCTTATCATCGAACCTTCCAGTGCTGTCAGTAGGCATGTCCTCAGTGATGCCCCTTCCCATGATGTTCTCCTTCTGTTCATTCCTGCTGCCTCCAGTTATGTGCCACCTTCTCCTGCAAAAAAGAGGGAAGAATGTCAACATGTGTGAGCTGTGAGTTGTGAGGCTTGCAACAGTGTTAAGTGTGTGAGGGTGAGATAAAGAATATTAATTGAATGCTTGAGTACTGATTGATAGAGTTTGTTGGTAATTGGGTGATGGGACTGCAGTGAATTGAGCAGTGGATGAGGCTAGTGGTGCATTGGTAGGATATGGCATTTTTAAGATTGAACTCACTCACCTTGACAACTCATGTCAGATCGTTAAACTACTTCATGCACTGCATCCATGTTCTTGGAGCTATACTCCTGGAATTAATCTCTGCCGCTACTTCTTCCCACTGCTCTTGAGCAGAAGTCTTTCCTTTTCTCCACATCTTGCACCAATACCTCCACTGGATTGTCAGAAAACCTTGGTGCACTCTCTCGCATGTTCAGCCATTCCTCAAAGTATCATAGCACAAATTTAGTTTTTAAATGACTCCCCCACATCTTACAGCCACAATGCACCTCCCCTTTAAGAGGTGGAGGCTGTCTGTATGTAACGCTAGACACTCATGATATTGGCCCGCCTGCTGATGCCTGCAGCCAACTAACAGCGCAAGTAGCACTGGCTGCACATAGAATCATGTAAAGCAGCAGGCAGCACCAATTTGCCGTGCTGCTTGCAGCGCAATGAATGGGTGTGGGTTAATCCCGTACTGCTATCCCCAAACCCATTTTCAGGTCATATCCCATTTAACTCCCATTGCGGGAGAAATTGGGTAACTTTGCGCCTCCCGTTATCACCTCCAGGGGGCGATAACGGGGCACTGACCACTTACCGCCCGGGCGAGGCGAGAATATTGCCTCCCGCTAAATTTGGCAGGAGGTTTGTGGTGGCGGTATGCGTTGTGCCCCGATCTCCTTCGCCCGGAGATCATGAAGTCATCGCCATGCGCATCACCCCCAAACTTTGGTTTCACCCCCAGCAGCATCGCCAGGTGACAACACCGGCAGCTGCAGGAGCCATTCATCGGGAGGCCTGGTGCTTCGGGGGTGATACTTAAAGGCGAGGTGGCCGAGGAAGGGAAACAAATAATCAAATGCTCGTTCTCTGCTTTTTTTGCTTTTTTCCCCAGCTCTGGATCAGCCCAGCACTCTGCTGCAGTACATCGGGCTGATCGGGTCGGATTGCCGCTGGCGTCGGGGACCAGGTACGTTGCTTTCCTTGCAGAGCCTGCAGTGATGGACCTTCCCTTTAAGGGAGGGAAAGAGCCTTCCAACGCGGCAGTGCTGCACGGCCCATTGTGCAGCGCTGCTCATCTACTGCCCCGCCTGCTGTCTGTTGCACTCCAGGAAGGAAGTGGCGCACGTGATTTAATGTCTGCTTCCTTCCTGGAGCGCAAAACCGAATTTTTTAAAAGTTGAGAAACATTAGCGCCTGGCGCTAATTTATTCAACTTTTAAAAGTTAGCGCCCCAAAAGGGGCTATAATGAATTTCTCACCCATAATGTCTTGTAAATGTCCTTTGTTTGATTTTGTTCATTATGCCTTATACTGTCTCAAGCTTATATCGCTCCTGGCATTTAACCATCTGCTGTTTTACACTTAAATACTTTACAAGTCATTTATTTTATTATTGTATGTGTGTGCATGTTTCTGTGCGCATGTTGGGGGAGAAATTCAGTATCGCCACGTTTGGGGCGTAATACTCGAGCGGGCACGAAATTTAGCGCCCGGCGCAAATTATCGCCACCTACTGCTAAATTGACCTGCTTCGCCCCAGGAGATGCTTGGAGCGCTAAAACAGGCGCTGCACGACTGTCTTAAGGCGCTAAGCCGGAGAAGCGAGGCGCTACCACCGAGGGCGGGCGCAGCACAGGTGCGGCCAGTTAGCGATTGCACGCAGACACGCAGGCGCCGGTCAGCTCTTAAAGGGGAGGTTCTATCTTGGATTGCAGCCACACCCTGCGCATCGGAGCCCTGATTCTCGGCCTGGACAGACCTGCTGCCACATTCTTACGCCTAGGACCATGGAGAGGGCCAGGGAGCGAGCGCAGCAGTTCAGTGAGGGGGCCTTGCAGGTTCTGGTTGGCGCAGTGGAGCGCAGGCGATCTATCCTGTTCCGGACAGTGGCAGGAGGCCGCTGCCCAACGACTACTACAAAGCTTGGAGGGAGGTGGCTCACAGAGTGAACTCCAGCAGCATGGTGCCTAGGACCCCTGTGCAATGCAGGAAGAAGTTCAACGACCTCACTCGGGTCGTCAGGGTGAGTACCCTTTTCAGTATCCTCTTCATCCCTGCATGTCCACCTCACTTTATGGCAAAAGGGTCCTGAAAGCCCCAATGCCCAGTCCTCATCCAACACCTATGGGCCTTTCATGAAACTCACATGCACATTCAGCACTTTACACACTGTAAGGGCTATTCCACCATGGGAGGCAGTGCAGCCAAGATCAGGGCTTCACATTGTACACAGAGCACATTCTTTCTCTTGCAGGGCAAGCTGGCCCATAACAGGAGGCAGCAGCAACGGACTGGGGGAGGCTGGCCTCACCTTCAAGCCCTCACCAATCTGGAGCAGCGAGTCCAGTGGATTATGGCAGGCCGGATGATTGGCCCCGTCGCCACTGGAGATGCCGACCCAGTTCTGGACAGCAATGGTAAGATGATCCTCTTTTTGACCTCTCTCCTTCCACTTGTGCCTCACACCAGCATCCTTTGCCACTATCAAACCAATACAGTGCATTGCAGCACTCATGCCTCCCTTGCTGCCACTCTGTCCTCATGCTAAAGCCACTCTTGTACCTCCCTGCTTTCAGATGCTGATTCGCCAGGTGAGGAGGTGGACCATCAAGCTGCCACTGTGAGTGAATCTGAAAGTGACGAGGAGGAGGAAGCAGGACCATCAGTGCCACCCTCAGCCGAGACAGCCCATGGCCATAATGGGGACACGTCTTCCCTGGAGGGGAGCAGTGGGGAATGGTCTGAGGAGGGTGAAGCTCCGGAGCCCAGCGGGCTGCAGCAACGCGGGGGGGGTATGGAAGCTCAGCGGCCTTCTCCCCGGAGGGAGAGTCTGGCCTCGAGTCCTGCTACAGTGAGCGCAGAAGAGGTGCGGCTCCTCGCTGAAATGAGCGCCCAGGCAGAGCACAGGCACACAGAGCTCATGGCTGCAGTGGCAAGGATGCCCGAATCCATTGAGTCACTGGCAAGGAGTGTCCAGGATATCGGCGCAGCACAGGCAAGGAGTCTGCAGGACTTCAGCGCAGCACAGGCGGCTTCCACGCAAGTGCTTAGTGGTGTAATGCAGTCAGTGGCTGGTCTCATGCAGACGCAGATTGAGGCCACACGAGCACTGACTGCTGCCACCCTCGCTGGATCGGGCACGAATTGCCGGGGCCCTCGCCGTGCCGCAGCAGGCCAGCAGTCTGTGCTTCAGCAGATTGCTCCGCATGCTGCAGTGCTGCCCCGTCGGAGTGCCAGTGTGTCGTCCGACCAGGGAGTTGCTGTCCCCTGTCAGGATGGCAGCATTCCTGCTGCCAAAACTGTCACTTCTCCACTGCAGCTGCCACCACCTGTAGGACAGACTGCTGCCGCCCATGCAGAGTTGGAGCAGTCAGCAGCCGGGCCCTCCAGGCCCAGAGCTGGTCCAGGCCGTCCCTCAAGGGCATCTGCAGACTCAGTTACTGACACTCAGCAGCCTTCCCCCAGCCTTGCTGCAGCCACTGGGGTCCCATTGCAGAGGAGCTGCAGGGTGGGAAGGGACGAATCTCGCAAGCGAAGCAGATCACCCTCAAAGGGCAAAAAGTAGGAGGTGTGGCAAAATGCTGTTAAATGTTTTATTGAAGGCCGAGGATCGTGGTCATTTTTTGATTACTGTTTTGTTCATTGTCTCCAGGTTGTGAGAGCCAGTTATGTGTCTGACTGCTTTTTGGGGGGTTTCTCTCTATTACTTTGTCATGCGGGAAGGGCACACAGTTTGTTAAATAAAGAAGTGTCTTTATTCAGAATGTGCATGTTTGCTCTTTGAACTATTTGTTGCCTTGACTGGCTTAGGGATGGCGGAACGATTCCATTCATGTTCTTTCAATGGCAGAAGCCATTCCCTCAGAGGGGGCCTAGAACCGACTTGCAATAAGCTGCTGACGGACAGCCCTTGCACTTTGTGCCTCCCTCCCGTCTTGGTGCTCCTCCTCCTCCTCCTCCTCCTCCTGCTCCTCCTCCTCCTCCTCCTCTGCTGGTGCTCCAATGTCTGGTGGCAGTGGCTGAGTCCTGAGGATTGCCAGGTTATGCAGCATGAAGCACACAACAACGAAATGGGAGACTCGCTCAGGTGAGTACTGAAGGGCTCCCCCGGAATGGTCCAGACAGTGGAACCGTTGCTTGAGCACGCCGATTGTGTGCTCAATGATGTTCCTGGTCGCTTGATGGTTCTCATTGTATCGTTCTTCAGCAAGGGTGCTGGGGGTACGGAGCGGGGTCATCAGCCAGGTGCACAGATGATAGCCCTTGTCCCCGAGAAGCCAGCCTCCTGGGTGAGCCGGGGCCTCGAAAAGGTCTGCCACAGAAGTCTGGCGCAGGATGAAGGCGTCGTGGCTGCTGCCTGGAAAGCGGGCATTGACAGCGAGTATCAGCTGTCTGTGGTCACACACCAACTGGACATTCAACGAATGGAACCCCTTCTGGTTGCAGTAATCCTCCGCATTCTCTTGCGGCGCCCGCAAAGCCACATGCGTGCAGTCAATGGCGCCCTGGACCATGGGGAAGCCCGCTATTCTTGCAAATCCCAGTGCGCGCTCTTGCTGCTTGTCCGGGGTCATGGGGAAGGAAATGTACCGATGTCTCCCTTTAAAGAGGGCATTCGTAACTTGACGGATGCAGCAATGCACCGTGAACTGGAAGATATTGGCAATGTCCCCAGTAGCGGATTGGAAGGAGCCAGTGGCATAGAAGTTGAGAGCCACTGTCACCTTCACTGCCACCGAGAGAGATGTCCTGCTCCTCAGTTGAGGCTGCAGATCTGGCTGAAGCAGGTGGCAGAGCTCAGTGACCACCTTCCTGCTGAATCGCAGCCTCCGAAAGCACTGCTCCTCAGACATGGTGAGGTATGAGAACTGTTGGCGGAAAACCCTGGGACGGTAAGGTCTCATGTGCCGACGCCTGTTGGCCCTCCTCCGTCTGGCCATGATTGGCACTCTCGCTTGGCGTCTCTGAGCCCTCTCAATGTAATGGAGAAGCCCAGTGTTTCCACCCATTGCAGCCCCCATAGTATGTGGCCACTCAAGGTTATGCCAGTGAAAAAGCAAACCAACTACAAAGTTCTGGGCCGAAGCCAAAAGTACCTCTACGAGCGCTGACTCAATGCAGAAAGCTCTCTCCCTTTGTCTCTCTGCAAATCTCTCTCTCTCTCACAGAAGGAGTGGTCCAAAAATGGCTACCACAAAGAAGCCAGGAAGAGCCCCCTTTAAATAACACCCCCCCAGCCCCACAGCGACTGGGAACCGTGCCAGTCAACCAGGCGGAAAGGAGGGGGGCGCCACTGAATTTCCGGTTCGGGGCGCCCCAAGGGCGTTGCACCATGAAATGACGTCAGGATCTGCGCGCGCAACTGAGCGGGCGTTGCGGTTTTGCGCCGCCGCTAAATCTCTGCTCAATTTCGTGAGAGGTGCATGTCTCGCCGCGCCCGGGCGCTAGCCGCCTCGCACCCGACTTATCACCCCCTTAAGGCACTAACGGGTGGCGCAAACAACTGAATTTCTCCCGTTATGTGTGTGTGTGCACTTGTGCGCGTTTCAGTGTTTGTGCGTGTCTCTGTGTCTGCGTGTATGTATGTTTTTCCCTCCACTGTCTGATCCTTTCCCATGCTGTTCATTTGTAATATTCTTCAGTTTTGATTAAGTATTTTCTGTTTTTGTTTCAAATTAATAGTTTTTTTTGTTTCTTCAAGGTCACTCATTTACAGTGACTGAATAATGTTTTTATTAAATGGCACTCAGTAATTTTTATCAGTATTTTTGTGCTTGAATTCTGCATTCTGTAATACTATTTTATATTATTACATGTTCCTTCATATATGTAATTAATTGTATCTATTGTCTTTTTTAAAACCGAGAATCCTATTAATGATGTGCATTTGTAAACTCAGGTTCTATATTTTTAATATTTCCTTCTGGGTTTTTGGCAGCTGGTGACCACTTTCATTTGAGTACTTCTTGCCGGAAACAGCCTCTGTGATCTCACCCGAAATTGGCATTATGGGGGTGAAATTGATCTATGCCAGTAGCATGAAAAACACTCACAGTGAATCGGCAGCCCGAATTACGCTGCGCCAAATTTTATTTTCCATTAAAGTCAATGGGGCGCGGTGTCAAATGGACACCAATTTGTTTTTAACACATTTTGAGCTATTACCATACATCAATTTCATTCCGTATTTACCTCATGTTCCACAATCATTTGGAAAGGCGAATGGGTCACCTCTGTCTAGGTGGACTGATTAATAAGTGTTATTCACCTATATGTTAGTTAATGGCCCAGAAATTCGGGTCGGGGGCTTCCCACGGGTGCCAGCCCCCGACCTGCACATACCTAGCGCGCCGGCCGTTGAGCTGTGGGCCCGTGTGGAATTCCGATCCGGGGCCTGGTCCAGCTGCTGGCGCACAGTGCTTGCGTATTCCAGGGGCGCAGTTAGTTCGATGCGTCCCCTGGGATCACGTTGGCCATGGGCAGCCAATCGGAGCAGGGAATGCTCCATTCATAAGTCTGACAGGAAGTGCTGTCAAACTTAGAAATACTACGGGCCCTTTCTTCTTACAAAACATCACTAAATCTTCAAATACATTTTAAAACAACATCACATTTTTTAATAAACTATAAATTAAATGAAATAACTATTTTAAACAATAATTTAAATTTTTGAAAAAAATAATTTTATTTTCTAACGGGGCTAAAAATAAACTTACTTTGCTTTAAAGTATTTAAAAATAATAAACCTGTGGAAAAAATGTTTTAATTTTAATTAATTCACCACTTACCTTGTAAAAAGCAGGCCTTACGCCTAAATTCTGCAGGCTTACGTTCCCGGGAAAACCTGTAAAAAAGACTGAAGTTCGATGCGCACGCGCAGCCCCTTCTGCGCATGCGTTCGACCTCTGAACCCCTTCGTTCAGAGGAACGGACGTGGCGGTTTCCCACGCATGCGCAGTGCATGCAGGAAACCGGCACTTCCATCGGGCCTACGGGTGAGTACCCCGTGCGTACTCACCCGTGGAGACCCAAATTTCTGGACCATTTAATGATTATAGTTCACAAAATGTTCCAACGGATGAGTTGTTTGTACTTATCTGGTCTGTCAATGAATCCATGCAAAGATAGTGAACGAACAGGCAGTTCTTCACACTCTCTTGACCCCAAAGATGTTATTGTTCAAAAATATGATTATCAGTGTCTGTTGACACCACAGTGACAGCCAGTGAGTTGGAGGTGCAGTGGGACTTACAGCATTTATGCAGAAACAGTAAAGCAAACTAAGTGTATTTACAGAGCCTATTTAAAAAGAGTCTGTATAAACTGCAGCAAACAGAACTCATCAGCTTCTGATAAAAGCAGGTGATTTCTCCAGCAAAATGCAGTGAGTGGAGGATAGTTACATAATATAAATGATGCACATAAAATCAGTCTCAGTCACTTACAGAAGAGTGGTTTCCAGACGTGATTGACGGGGGAATTGCCCAATCATCTCCATTCTGGCTGGGAATAGTGGTGTCATGATATGCAACCGATTATCAGGCTGAGGGAAGACAGAAATCATTGTTTGTCCCATCAGGAGGGTCCTGCCAGTACTGTCTTCACAGTTTGTTCTGAAATTATATAGAATGACATAGAAATTACAACACAGAAACAGACTGTTCATCCCAGCAAGTCCATGTTGTTCATCCTCCACATGAGCAGTCATCCTAATCACATGTGCCTGACCTGTTTCTATATTCCTTTATTCTACTTTCTTTCAACCACCTATCTAACCTATTCTTAAATGCTGACATGGTCTCTGCTTCAATCACTAACCCTGGTACTCCATTCCACAGTCTCAGAACACTCTGTGTAAAAAAATTCTCCTGCTGTCTGTCCTAAATCTCTTATATTTCCTCTTATATCTAGGTCCTTTCATACTAGACCCCCTCAGGCCTAGACTGGAAACAGTCTGTTTCTATCTGCTCAGTCTCATCCCTTCATAATTTTAAACACTTCTATCTAATCATCCAGTAATCTCCTCTGCCATACTCCAGGACTCTGTCCCAGTGCTACCAAAGGGTGCATCGCCTGAGATACATTTTTAGAGACTGCCTTGACACCTTTTGAAAACTGAATTT
The DNA here is from genome assembly GCF_052327205.1 of Somniosus microcephalus. Lineage (NCBI taxonomy): Eukaryota > Metazoa > Chordata > Chondrichthyes > Squaliformes > Somniosidae > Somniosus > Somniosus microcephalus. The sequence goes on along the minus strand of NC_140996.1, from coordinate 75,751,484 downwards.
AATTCTGAAATCCTTTTGATATTCTTTTGTCCCAGTTTGAACTTCAAAGCACAGAGTTTAACCCTCTTTATTGAATTTCTGCTTTGCCTGGCAATTCAATGAGCTGGGACCAATGGATATCTAATGTTACGTATAAAGCCATAAATATTTGTCCAAATGACAAATGTTACTTTCACAATCTATGATACCTTTGAGCTGTTTTATTATTTTGTAACCAATTTTGTAAGTTAAGTGAACCACTGTGCTTGCTTGACTTTTGCTCCTGCTAATTTGCTTAATAAAATTTTGATGTGTGAAATACATATTCTGTCAGAGTCTTATTTTTCAATCAGTTGGAGTGAACAAGGTGAGCAGGAGGCATCTTAATGGGTTTATCAACAGAATTAGGGGTTTATTGTTCATCCTGGACACACATTACATTACAGATAAGGTCACATTTTGGTTCACAGGGAATGAAGCTTTTTCTATGGGCATGAGAAAAAAGGTGTCTGGTGAGATTCTGAATCATAACAGCAGGTATATTGGGGGTGAATTTCCACACGGTGACTTGTTCCACTTTTAGTTCAATGATATGAGCCTACTGGTTGTCTGGAGAGGTATTTACATGAGATTTTCCTGGGTCAAGCAATTTGCATGTGCATCGAGTAATGATTGGTGTAAAATGGGTGTAATCTGCTTGGGCACATGGACAATAGAGTGCAGCCTTTATAAAGACAGATCTAGCTGAACACTGCAGCAGCAGATTGGGGGAACAAGTAGGTAGAAGAAGAATCAGTCTTTGGCGCACTCACTGGACTCTCAGCTAACTTCACTGATGACACTTTTCAAGAAAGTCTACTATCGGAGCAGCTGACACACACAGCCATCAAGGCTCACAGGCACAGAAGAAGATGCGATCATTTCACAGACTGAGACCTGCAAATCCTCCTCAAAGATGATGAATTCACTAATTCTCCTGTAAAGTGCACCAGTCAGCTGATGATACCATGCCTGTACAGTAGCCTGGTTAATGTTGCAAAGATTGCCTGTGTCATGAAAGTTAAGTATGGTTGGCATCTTCATAGCCACAGAGCAGTGCAGTCGGGTGAGCGTGGCTGCAGGTCCTCATGTTGTAGATGGCAGAGCTGCAATATTGCCTCATTGGTAAAGCACACTCTTCTGACAACACATCTCCTCACTCAGGTCCTGATATGATCTGTGCTGCCTGTATATGTTCTAACAGGATAATTCAGGTGGGTTGCATTTCCTTAATTGTTGCATTTCCTTAATTGTTGCTTGACTCTCCATCCTCTGCTGCTTCTATTCCTCCTCCATGATAATGGAAAACTGGGGTATACACCTAAATCTTTGAAGGTGGCAGGACAAGTTGATAAGGCTGTTAAAAAAGCATACAGGATCCTTGACTATATTAATAGCAGCACAGAGTACAAAAGCAAGGAGGTTATGCTAAACCTTTATAAAACACTGGTATGCCTCAGCTGGAGTTTTGGGCTCAATTTTGCCACTGGGGGCGGGCTGGGGCGTGTCAGGTGGTTTTCGTGTCAGGAGCCCGACTCCGATGTGAAGTGGGAAAAAGTGCGATTTTCCCCTAATTGGGCACTTGATTTCCAGCGTGTGGAAACCCCTGGCCCAATGAGTCTTTTCATACAGAAAGTCGCCTCCGATGACGTCATCAATGCTGCTGGATTTAAGGCCTGCAAGCAGCTTTACTTCTTTTGGAGACTTTAAACTTTATGCCCATTGTTGTGATCGCTTCATTCAGCAACTACGTCCAGCAGTCGGCCAAAGTGTGCTCCAAGGTTTGATGAGGCCTCCCTCCAAGCTCTGGTGCAGGGAGCAAGATCAAATAAGGAGGTGCTCTTCCTTTCCTCAGGGAGGAAAAAGCCTCCCCAGCAGACTAAAGCTGTGTGGATGCAAGTGGACCAGGAGGTCAACTCAATCTCTATGTGCTGCAGAACCTGGCTGCAATGCAGGAAGAGGTTTCATGACCTTCTCCGCACAGGAAAAGTGAGTATGATTTTCCCATCACCCTCAATCTGATCCCCATCACCTCTCTTCACCAGCATTCTGCTTTGCCAACTTCATCCTCCACATCCCACTTAACACTTACATCCCTGCACCCTTACCCATTCCCGCTCTCACTATGGTCACATTCACTTAACTATTCTACCATGCAGCCCTCACATTCCCTATCACTGTGATGCAATGACAACAACTTACAACACACAGGGAGGGCCCTTTGTCTCCTTCTAAGCATCTATGCCATGGATTCTCTACACTCGCTCCTTCATTCTCACTCAAACTCCACTTGTCTTTCTCATTGCAGGAAAAGAGAGCCTGCAATATGAGGGAAAGAGTGAGGACAGGAGGAGGGCAACCCTCAGTAGCCCAGCTCACCACCTCGGAGGAGGCGGCCCTGGAAATCGCCGGTGTCGAGGAAGATTCGCAAGTGGGGGACGGACAGATGGGCGCATCACAGCAAGCTGGTGACAGAATAGTTTGGCATCTCTCTCATTGACATTGCATGAGTGACTGATAATGATTCTGATGCTCTAACAGATTGACTTATGATCATCTGCACAATTCAATGTGCATGCAACCTTTACCTCACATCACTAACTCTTTCCTTTACTCCCCCACAGGACCATCAACAACATGCGTCCTCACTGTCCAGGAGGAACAGCATGAGCTTCAAGACTCCTCAGAGGAAACTGCAACCTCTGAGGGTGTAGTGTCAGCAGAATTCAGCGCACCCAGCATGAGCGCACACACTCACACCTCGGTGGGACCTTTGTGAGATAGATTAGTGTTGTCACCTGATGTATCACAGCTCACAAGTGAGCATCAGCAGATGGTGGAGACAGGGACAGCAGTGGAGAGTCCTCGTTGGAGGGCACAGGACTCTGCCAGCTCGGCTCAGCTGCAAGTCGACCCTGTGCTTCCAGGTCCATCAAGCAGGAGCCCAGTGCTGGAACTCCAGGAACAGGTGCATGAGTCTCTGGCAGGCTTTGGCTCCAGGGTCGCCGCGAGTGTTGAGCGAATGAAGGAGTCCATCGCGAACATGAGGAGACCCTTTGTGGAGGCATTGGCGCATGAACGCATCACCATGGAACAGATGGCAGCCTCCATGAAAAGGATGGCTACATTAGAGGAGAGGATGGCTATGGGCATGGAGGAGCTAAGTCGCCAGAGTGTTAAAAACATGGTCATTGTTCAGAATAGACTGGCATCTCTTGAGGAGCGATGGTAAGCTATTGAGCATAGAAATCAGACCTTCATGGAAGTCCTCTGGAGCAGGACTTCCAGTGCAGAAACAGGTCCTCATGGCCCCCCTGAAGTGCAACAAGGTGCTGTCAAGCCACTTGCTAGCTCTGAAGTGGGGCTGACCCATGAGAGGGATGTTGGTGGCAGACAAGGAAGTGGGGGCTCCTCTCAAAGTGCTCACATGACCATGCCACTGCAAAGCCCTCGGTCAGAGCCCCACCAGAGTCCTCACCCAACTGAGATGGGCGTCTCATCCCCTGCACAGCCGCAGACTGTTGCCGAGCCCTCACAGGTTCACAACCCCAGAGGACGGCCGCCAAAGGTGTTGAGACAAGAGCAGCAAGAAAGTGAGCAAGGGGCCTCTACATCTGCTGAAGCCACAGGGGAAACATTATGTAGGAGCACCCGTAAGAGGAAGATAATGCACAAGTAGTCACAAGGGTAGTTACTTGGGTGTTATGTTGTGTTTATTTTTGAAATGCCATCAGTTGCTTGTTGTGATTAAAAATTCTGATGTCAAACTGTTGAAGTTGTGACCTGTGTCATTTCGCAAATGGGACTTCTACATTGAGGGCTTGGAGCGACTTGCAATTGTCAGTATGGTGGTCAGAGTGATAGGAATCCGCAGGTTCTTGTCCATTGTCGATGCTCTGCTAAGAATGTGCGAGGCAAAGGCATTTGATTGTGCAGACTAAGCAAATCTGGCCAACATGAGTGCGTCCCTTGCATCCCGGGCAGCAATGTGGTCGCGCGCTGGCGCCTTCTGGCCTGTGCAGCTTTAGGTGGGAGAGCAACATTTCTGGTTATTGAGGTGTTTTCGGAGTATGAATTTTGCCGTTTAAACGAGAGTTTCCTGTATTTTAAAAATGTGCTTTTTTAAAATTATTTGAAGTTTGAGTGATGTTTTGGGGCTGAATTGTATTCATAGATTTGACAGGTCTTCCTGTCAAATCTATGAATACAGATTCCCTGCTACCATTGGCTCTCCATGGCCCACGTGATCCCAGGGGACGCTTCGAACTAACTGCGCCCCTGGGATACGCAAGCACTGTGCGCCGGCAGTTGGAGCAGGCCCAGGATCGGAATCCCACATGGGCCCACAGCACAATGGCCGGCCCGCTAGGTAAGTGCTGGTCGGAGGCTTGCACCCACGGGAAGCCTCTGACCTGAATTTCTGGGCCACTATGTGAGACAATTCTAAAAATATATAGATTTATTAAAGAACCGACATATAATTACAGTAGGTGTTTCAATCGCAACATTAGCAGTCCCAAAAAGAGTAAGCTTACAATTCTTATTAGAAATCTTAACTTCTCTACAGTTTTACAGTTCTTAGTCTTATTCCAGGAGAGCCACCAAAATCAAATACCTTTGATACCTTTGATCCCTGAGGTACAAAGAGTTGTAGACTTACAGAGCCTGCCTCTGAAGCCAAGAATCTCTTTGCCCCTTTACAATTAGTCTATTATTCCATTTGAAAGTTCAGTATTTATATCCTTTTTCAGTGGTATTTCCTTTGAAGTTTTCTGCTGATGTAAGCTAATATCTCTAGTCATTTTTCTGCTGACCCCTGCTATTCTTACAGTCAGTTCAGCTGGTAGCATTAAGAATTGTGTCTCCTGTGTAGGTGTCTGAAGCTTACCATGAAAACGGCGTGACAACCAGTGTTTCTATTTGATGTCATTTTTACAAAGACATTTGTTTCTGCTTTATGTGCCTGTTTACGAAGTGTACTTTAGAACATCTTAACCAGGATGTACCATTGTCTTCTTTCAAAGATTCGGACCATCGGGAGCCACCAACCTTCTGTTTCAACAAGGCTATTGATTCAGTGTCAACAACCATCCCATCCCCATAGCCAGAATGCTGTTAACAATACAGCTTCTCCATTGTTAGGTTTTTAAATTTCCAAACCCAGTTTGTCATGTTTTAATAAAGCCAGAATTCTTTCATAGAATGGTGTATTTTTCTGAATAGGTATATTGCTTATTCCTTCACACACCCCTCTTGACCAAAAAATGAACTCGAGCATCAAGACAGAGTTTGGTCAATGTTACTAATAAGGTTATTAATTTCACGAGATTCACAAGAGCCTAATCATGTGTTACATTCCTTTTAAGTTGTCCTAGGACAATTCTTTGCCTTATTTTAAATTGAACACAATTTAAAAGGATGATAGGTACATTGTCATGCAATTAGCGAAACAACATGTACTTAGAATGTCCAATTGGCAGATTTACGTTCCGTAGAGGTGAGTTATTCATATGAGTCAAGGAGACGTCATTTGGAACTAGCTGAAGTTTGACACGCTGTTCCTTCGATTCAGCGTGTGGACAGATTCTTGTTTTCGTAAAGGCCTTGCCAGGCGCTCAGTTGATTCCTTCTTCATCCACGGTGTCTTCCTCCTTCGTTGAAGTAACTCATTGATCTTTCCTTGTTTCGGTTGTGGCTTTGTGCATATCCAGTTCCTGAGGTGTTGCCAAGCATCGTGTGGAAGAGTCAGCGACACCATCTGACTGACCGTCGTCAGTAATTCGATCGCATCCATTTCCTGTGTCGCGCTCCAAGCTGGATCTTGAAAGACAGTGTACGACTGCACCTTGGATTATTCCTCCATTTCGGTATCCCACAGGACACCTTTTGAGATTGTCTATGGAGACAGTTTTAAGAATATGCTTGCCATTCAGCTTATTAATATGTATTTTAACTGTTCCTTCGTTAATAACAGAATGTATTTGAACAGGTTTTTTTCACTTCGGCCTTAAACCAGGTTTTTGCTCGAACTTCTTTTCCTGTACCCATTCTCCTACTAGGGGTTGCCATGCTTTGTTTGTCAATTTTTTCTGCCTATTTGCCTCCCTCATCCTCTGAATCTCCTCTGTTACTTCTTTTTTTAAATCTAACTGTCACTGTCTGGTCAAGGAATCAGAGAGTGTAGAGGCAATAAAAGAACTATGGGTAAGCGGTGTATGCATCTCAACTCCATACATCAGATAATATGGAGCTTTAGGGGGCACTGTTCCTGATGCAGATGTGGGCACATTATTAAGTGATAGCCGCAGCTCTGGAATGACGGTGGTCCACTTATTTCCCCTGTTCTCAACAGTTTGACCAATAGCTTTTTTACTTCCTGGTTTTTACGTTCCACCAGCCCTGCTGATTGCGGATGACGTGGCGTGCTGTGCTCTAACCTAATCCACCTTTGTTCGCAGTAGTCTTTGAAGACCTTAGATACAAAGGCTATGCCTTGATCGGAGTGTAAGATTTTGGGTGCACCAGCTACAGTAATTATGTCAGTAATAGCATTGGCGAGTGCGTTTTCCGAAACAATTTTTGTGGGGACCAGCCAGCAGAAGGAAGTGCATCCATCTACACAAATGAGAACATGTCTGTATCCCAAAGACGGGGGAAATGGTCCAATAAAGTCAATAAAGAATTTTCCCATTGGCTCATCAGCTTTCACAGGAGCCAATGGTGGTGGCTTAATTAGTGATGACTTATTGGTTAAATAGCATGGCTCACAATTTGCCCTGTACGTTTTACAGGCCTTAAGCATGCCTGGCCACCAATATAAAGGGGTCAATTTGCAGAATGTTGTTCTGGCACCACAATGTTCTTGACCTATGCCCTCATGAGCTTCTTTTACAACCTGTTCTCGTTTGTGTCTCGGGGGTATTTCTCGGTTTCCCTTGGGCAACTTAACTAGCACAATACCTGTAGGGGTTTCTGAGTAAAAGTACTTTGGTGGATATCCTGGTGGATTCTCTTTTGTTGGGTCTAATAGCTGAATCAGTTCCTCATCCTGATTAGCTGCACGTTCTGCCCTAGTGATTACACTAATATTGGCAGGCCCCTCTCGAGGGGGTGTCATGCAGGCCGAACGTTTTGCTTGTTCGTCTGCAAGACTGTTTCCTTTTGAGTGTACTGTCATAGTGGTATGCCCGTTTACCTGAATCACCTGACAATTCTGTTTCTCCATTCTCGAACGGAGAATGTCTTCCCACAATGACTTATGTTTTATGGGTTTACCCTTATGATTGGTAAAATGTGTTTGTTCCCAGAAAACTAGATCTTGGTTATATCCTCTTTTACAGTAGTCACTATCTGTACAGATTAGTGTGGGTTTAATAAGGTCTGCCTTTTCTAAAGCATTTCGTAATGCTGCAACTTCAGCATATTGGCCAAGGGGTATGGACAGTAATTCTACTGGATAAAAAGAATAGGAATCTCGAAAAGTGCGTAATACTATCCCATCCCAGCTGAGGATTGTTGGGATGTCCCTTTTTTAATCGTCATTGAAGATCCATCACAGTAAATGACTTGATGGTATTCTGTAAGCGGTCTCATAGGTATTTGTCTGATTCCCTCCTCCGTATCATCATCCTCCATGATGGGGAGATGCTCTAAGTCCATTTCCGGGGAGAGGAATTTAAAAATGAGTGTAGGATCATTCAAGAATGATGCCCATTTATCATATCGGAAGTGAATGGCTCATTTTCATCAGAGGCCATCCTCAATACTGATCTTAAATCGGGAATCTCAGTACAGATGGTAATGGGGTATTTCCCTTGAAGGGTTCGTGCCTTGATGAGGCATTGGACTACCATAGTTGTTAAGTCTGTGTGTTATAATGAGAATTACTACACAGACCACAAGAGTAAATTTTAACAGGTCTTTACTAGTCGAAGGTCAGGGCGGAACTGCCCAATAAATCATTACACAGCACTTATATACCGGTGTGGTCACCACCGGTATTACAGTATACAGCAGCCAAGATAAAGTAGTGCAACCCTTAAAATAGTTCTCTTAAAGGTGGAACAGTTACATACACTACAATCCTCCCTTTTTAGCTTAACCGTATATATTCCCCATTAAACATAACATCATAACATATATACACAACTTCATGTAAAAGCAGTTCACAGATTCAGTCTCTGAGGAGGCTTCCTGACTCGGTCCGGATAACGCCTCGGTGGTGTAGTAGTTTTCGGTGGTGTAGTAGGTTCTCGTTGCTGGGGTGACTCGTCTAATAGTCCTTCACTGGACTTAACAGCTTGAACTTTCGTAACTTCAGAACCAGCATTGCTGACTTCTAAAGGCTCGAGTACCTTGGGAAGTTTTTCTACTTCCAGACTGATTTGGCTCAGTTCGGAGGGACCACATGCGTGACCTGGTAGGGGTGATAATGGTTCAGATGAGTCATCATCTTCTGCTTCTTCTCTATTGTCTTCTATTTGCTCCATCACTTCAGCTTTTGCCTCTGCCACCAATTCCCTGAGTGGCTTATTACTGCTGACACTGCTCACAAAAGGGTGCTCTTTCTTCTTAGCTTTCAACTGATCGATGAATTGGGCATATTCCCTTTCTTGCTCAGCTTTGATTCGTTTGGCCTCATCACGCAGACGGTTTGTGTGTTCCTGATCCATTTTCTCAATCAGCTGCTTCTGCTGTCTTCCCAGATTCTCCAACTCTGTGTCAAAGAACTTTTTCTTTGCATTCATCTCTTGCTCAAAACGGCGAATCATTTGTTCTAATTGCTGTTGTAGTTTGAAATTGAGTTGAGTTCGAGCCCGGTGTTCCTCAGAAATGTGCATGTCTGTAGACTGGACAGACTCAGAATTCTCTGTCAAACTATGTTGTTGTTGTTCAGTGGAATTCTGTTCTGATACTTTACTCTTCTGAAGCATTTATGCACTCCTTCGTTTTTCCATCATTAGTCTGCAAGTCCATTTTAGACTTGTCTTTTGCACATGGGCTGGTCTTACCATCATCAGTTCCAGAGTCTGAGCTGATTGTCTTCACCGAGTTCTCACTCTCTGCTTTGTCACTGTCACTGCTGCATATGCCCTCATCCCATATTCTGGACAATCGGGAGTGCCAGTCCATATTTATTTTCCTGATCCACTCCCGTCCCAGAAGTGGTGGACCTCCCTCAGGTAGTAAATATATGTCCATTCCTTGGTGTTCTTTGCCCTTGTGTATCACCTTGACTTTTATCTTTCCGATGGGGTATACTCTTTGCCCCGTGTATGTCTTTAATACTATCTCCGTATCCCGTAGGGGAATATGTGTGAATAACCTTTTGTAATCTTGCTTATTCATGACCGTCAACGCCGATCCGGTGTCCAATTCCATCTTCACTTGGACTCCTGCTATCTGCAGTGTGACCCAGAGAGTTTGTCGGTCAGCTTCCTTACTCACATTGTGAATTCTCAGACTACCCAGTTCCTTGCTGTTGGAGTCTGAATCCGAATTCTGTTCATCCGAACTCTTCTCAGCCACCTTATGTACCTTTCTGCACTTTTCCTGCGGTGACTTTTTGTTGCTGGTCTTCTTTCCTGACCGGCATACTTTAGCTATGTGACCAAGCTTGCCACATTTTCTACATTCCTGGTTTTTAAACCAGCATTGGTTCTGATCGTGTGTTGTCTTTCCACAACGATAACATTTCGTTGTACCCAAAGCCATTTGATCTACGCTGAGTACCGCTGTCTTCAGCTGCATTTCCGCAGTGCCTCTCGCTGTGGCTTCGTGCGATGCCGCAATAGTGACAGCCTTATCAAGTGTAAGATCATTCTCTTCAAGCAGCCACTTTTGTGTTCCTTCTTTCGACAATCCACACACGAATTTGTCTCTCAGTGCCTCTGTCAGACTTTCCCCAAACTGACAGTATTTCGCCAGCTTACGCAGTTCAATTAAATACTCCGCGTTGCTTTCCTCTCTCAGTTGCATTCTCGCATAAAATTTAAATCGTTCCACTAACATCAGCGGTGTGGGGTTCAAATGATTTTTCAGGACAGCAACAATTTTAGCGAAAGTCTGATCCGCCGGTTTAGCTGGTGATAGAAGATGCTTCAATAGCCCGTATGTCTTCGCACCCATTGAGTTTAGTAAGGTTAGTGCTTTATCTTCATCTGATATTTTATATGCCTTACAATATATCTCTATGTGTTCTACATATGTGGCCCAATCTTCAACATCGGGATCGAAATCGTTAATGTTACCACGCTTAGGCATCCTCGCAATCTTCTTGAGAAACAAAAAGAAATTTTTCTTTTATTTTTTTGTTTTTCAAAATGGCGGTTTCCCGCGCTTGTCTTCTTCCCCCGCCTACGAAAATGGCGGCTTCCCGCGTTTGCCTTTCTCCCCCGCTGGCTGTAATGGCGATTGCCGTATTGCTGCATTCGCCCTCCCCAGCGGTTTTCAAATCGTGCCTCCCAGCCCCTCTTGAAGTCCGGTCCTTTCCCCCAGCTGCGGCTGAGTTCTCCGCGGTTTTTAAAATTTTCTCCTGCGCCTTACGCTGACCTGGTTGCTGCGCCTCGCAGCCTCGGTAGCTGCCCAGCCTTTTTCACCGGTCACGGTTGAGCTCTCTCTCGACGCTGTTGCGTCTCCCAGCCCGCTTGCAGCCCGGTCTTTTACACCGGCTGCGTTTGCATTCACCGCGGCTCCCGTGCCTTACGCTGCCCCAGTCTCAGCGCCTCTGGCCCCGACGTCTGACCGGCTCTTTTCCCCGGCCGTGGTCGAGTTCTCCGCCCTTATATCCTCCGTTTTTCCCTCCCCTACTTCACAGCCAACGTGGCCGACTTGCTGCTCGTCGCTGATCGGCTTACCCACCACCGTGATAGACGGGATGATCACTGCCTGTTGCTGATGGAAGGCTTCGTGTCAGAATTCTTCCTTTGCTCTTCAAACCCGCGCCTTTTCTCAGCAGGATGATGAGGGCGGATGCCTCCTCTCAACGCCCGTTAAACTGCCTTGGATGTATCTCTGCCGCAGGGTAAGATCGTACTCGTCGCCACTGTTAAGTCTGTGTGTTATAATGAGAATTACTACACAGACCACAAGAGTAAATTTTAACAGGTCTTTACTAGTCGAAGGTCAGGGCGGAACTGCCCAATAAATCATTACACAGCACTTATATACCGGTGTGGTCACCACCGGTATTACAGTATACAGCAGCCAAGATAAAGTAGTGCAACCCTTAAAATAGTTCTCTTAAAGGTGGAACAGTTACATACACTACAATAGTCATGACCATTTCTTTTTTAATGTACCTCCTTTTGACATTGGAAAAGTTATAAGAATGGAACTGAGTGGGCACTATGCTCTTTTCATTATAAAAAACTGCAACTGCCACTCTCGGTGATAACCTGAGATGAATATTGAGGGGAACTTGTAGGTCCCTCTGTTCCAGATCTATGGCTTTTTGTACCTCTCGGCATAATCGTTGCAATTTTGAGTAATCGTCTGGTGAAAATGTGAATGGTCCTTTTGCTGCTTCGCCTACTCTAGCATACAGGGTGTAGGGGTCGCAAAATCCCCTCAGCCCCCGAAGATCGGGAAATATTCATCCACATCGTGGATGAAGACCTGTGTGATTTAAATTGTCTCTGGGTTGAACAATGTTTTAAAACATACCCAGAACCGCAAAATGCTGCGGTAAAAAGCTCGTAAGCTGGGCAGCACTTGGACACTGGAATCAAAGAACTTTGTGAAAATCGCACACTTAAGATTGTACATTTTATTAAAAGATGTACTCTTGAGTTTTGGACTGTTTAAGTTGCCCAGGGCATAAAAATGGCTGAACAGACCTCATGGAAACAGAATTTAAAAGGACAGACAGGTTGTTAGCATATGAAAAAGCTCAGCGCTGCCCTGTAGTGGGTTTGAATGGAGCCCGAGCTGTCAGTCACCCTGTGGTATTGGGCGGGTCCGGTAACCTACAAGCTGTTTGTTTACACTGGGGAGTAGCCTGTTTGAATCAGCCAATCATCGGACAGAAAGCACACTGGGTTGTTTACACACATCCATTCACTGAAATTGACTCTAAGATCAAGTGCTTAAAACTGCCAGCATGAACAAAGGGACTTTGTTTGCTAAGCACTCAAGATTGTCAATCAATTGCGGTTCCAGATGACCACAGGACAATGCTTTGTTTACAAAGCATTTGTTTGTATATCAAGTGGACACATCCAAACTGAGGAGGAACCGTTTAAATGAATGGGAGAACACATTCAAACCACTGCAGCTTTATTCGAAAGCCATCACAGACAATGGACACATTTAAACTGCAACTTTATCCAAACCCATCCCAGACAAGTGGACAGTTTGGATCTCTTTTGTTTTAGCCCAGAAACATCAGATCTGGGCAGGCCCCAACAAAAGGGGTATAAAAGATAGCTTCCCAGAAGCATCTCTCTCTTCTCTTTTACTCTTTGGACTGCAGGTGAGCAAGGCTTCTGACCCACTAGCAAGACAATCTAGTGAGAAGTAAAGGGGTGGTAATTTAAGGGAACTGTTGCTAAGATTGTAAAATTAAATTTAGCCATTTATCCCTCATTTTGCCATCTGCCTTCCCCTGTTAAGCAATTTTACCATGATTACTTTGATCCTGTGGTGTAGTTTCTTTAGTTTTAGTAAAATTTGACTTTCTTGCATCCAGACCATTTGTCCGTTTTTAATATATCATTAATTATAAGTTCCTCCAGTCAGAACTGGAAGGAGGGTTTAATGATTCAAAACTGCTGATTGGAATTGGTCACAGTGCAGTGGCAAAAGGCTGCCTGACCAAGTAAATTATCGTAAACCAGGTAAAGGATGCCCCCCTACAAATTGGCGACCACGGCAGGACTGGAGGCAGTGTTTGATATGATAAGTGGTCTGGATCTGGAGAAAGCATCAGCTCTTGCTTTTCTTGCTTTCAGTCTGTGGGTAGCCCTGCAGAAGTTAGCGGCAGCATGTAAGCTGACCTATCATGGTATAGGTAGCTGGGTTAAGAAGGGTGAGATGAGGGTGCGGGAGGAGGTTACAGAGGCCAAAAATCGGGAGTCAGAGTTTGAAAAATGCCAGGCGGAGGTAGAACGCCTCATAAGAGAGGTGAATGAGGCCAGAGATAGTGGGATGAGGGTGTGGGAAGAAAATGCACACCTCACACTAGAGGTCACGAAATGCCAGGCAGAGATAGAGCGCCTTGTGCAGGAAGTCACAGAGGCTAGGGACAGTGAGATGGGACTACAGGAGGAAAATGCACACCCCACCCAAGAAGCTAGCGAGGGCAAAAGCCACGCGAGGCACAATATAGAGTTCCTAAAGTGCCAAATTACAGAAGCAAAGAGTAACGAGATGAGACTGCGGGAAGAGAATGCCCGCCTCACCTTAGAAGTAACAGAGCAGGAGGAAATGGTTAGGGAGGTAAAGGCAGCTTATAAGCTGGCCTGCGACCAAAGGTTTAGTGGAGCAGATCATACCCCATGTAACAAAAAGATAGAGAGTTTGGGTGTGGAGTTATTAAGTACTAAAGGGATGGTATGTCTCATAACTCCGAAGGGAAGTCCGTCGGACAGTACCAGCAGCCCAAATCAAACTGCCCCACAGGCAGCACCCAGAACAGAGCTGGCTAGGGAATTAGAGATCCCAAGACCGCAGCCCACAGCTCCGAGTCTTGAGGAGCTCTGGCAGCAAGAAGGGGTGGATAATGGGGTGGTAGGAGAACGCCAGCAGGTCCCGCTAGGCAGGCGGGGACCAGGGCCAGTGTACCCCCTCCGACAACGGAGGTACGGTCCACCCGTGAGCGATAATGACCCAGGGGCTGTTCAGCATACCTATTTGGTACCCTATGATACCCAACAGCTCAGAGGCCTGGTGAAACATATTCCCCTGCTCTCCGAAAAGGGAGACCCCTCAATGCACTTCCAAGAAATAGAACAGGCAGCCTGTGTTAACGGCTGTGATGACGAAGAGAAAGCCAAAATGTTGCTTTTCTCTGTAGATAGTAAGCTCTATCAGACCCATTCAGATGAGGCTAAGAGAGGGCAGAAGGGTTTTGAGGACCTAAAGGAGGAAATACTCGAAGCCATGGTTGCGAACGATGGCAGTCCATTCGATCGCATAGGGAAAACACTGCAGAAGGAAGGGGAGACCCCACAGGCATTTGCAGACAGGCTGTGGCCAGTCTACAACAGCACGTGTACAGGGGGACAAGATAGGGCACACCTGAACCAGCGGCAGCGGACCCAATGGCTTCGTTGCCTGGTGTCCAATTGCCTGCCCCAGATAAAAGCAAAGGCTGATACTTGGTTTGACCACCAAGACCCACCAGCAACCGAAGAGACTGTAATCTGGCAGCTCACAGTAGCATATAGGAACAGTAGGGATAGTGGGACCCCCCAGCAAAAGGGTAAGGTCCACGAGGTTAAACCTGGGGCTCAATACAAGAAAGAGTGGCGCCAAGAGGGGAGCCGTCCCTCCCAGAACAAGGTCACTTGTTACAGGTGCGAGGAGGATGGCCACTGGCGCAGGGATTGTAAAAAGCCTGGGAAAGACGATAAAGCCAGGACCCCCGCAGCCCCAACTCAGAAGGCAGAGACAGAAACTCCTCCCGATACAGTCGAGTCCGTCGTGGAGTCGATAAAATCTTTCCTCATGGCCAATCAGGGAAAGGTAGCAGCCATCAGTGGTGCTGCAGCCCCCTCGCCCACCTCTGCCTCCCCACAATGACTGGAGCCCATGCAACCTGTCCGTCTGTGTAATCTCCGGTACAATGAATGGAAGAGACCGCTCGTACAGATGGAGGTAGAGAAGGTTACAGGAACTTATCTATTGGATACGGGGGCATCATGTACCGTGATCCATATGGATAATCCCACCACCTCACCCCTGTCTAACGGGGTTCCATACATACTATCGGGATTCACCGGTCAGGAGCAGGCGGGGGTATACTCCAGACCCCTCTCAGTCCGTCTGGGCACGCTCCAAACTAAGTGGACGTGCATCCTGGCAAAGTGGAATAAGACGGAAGGAAAGGGGATCCTAGGGGCCGACTTCATGGTGAGCCATGGGTTCCTCGTGGATCTCCACAACCATTGCCTTTGGGGGGCTAGCACAGACAGGGAAGAAGGTGTAGTGGTTATCCCGGGCAAGGAGGGTAAAGGGACCTTGTGTACTGTGAAGCCCAAAGAAGGTTACGACCTCGGGCTCATGGTAAATGGTGTCCCGGAGGCACTGCAGGCAGTCGCGCAGGCAAACCTCACAGCGTTTGCCACCCATAAACACGACTGCGGGTGAATCACAGGGTTTGAGGTTAAAATAGACGGGGACCCCATGGCCCGACCACTGAAGCAGTGCAATTTCCCCAAGGAGGCAGAACCCGACATGGAGGCAGCCATCACCTCCTTAGTTAAACAGGGAGTGTTGAGGCCCATAGCCACTCATGTTAATTCTCCACTTTGGCCGGTTAGGAAACCGTACAATTCATGGAGAGCCACAGTGGACTATCGGGTGCTTAACAGCAATATCCCCACGTGTGCCCCCACAGTAGAAGCAGTGGCTAATCTTATTAGCAGTATTCCAGCATCCACGAACACATTCACGGTGCTGGACATTTCGAATGGGTTCTGGTCCATCCCTTTAAAACGGGAGGACCAATATAAGTTTGCCTTCACCTTTAAGGGACAGCAGTATACCTGGAACTGTCTGCCACAGGGTTTCCACAACAGCCCCAGCATCTTCCACCAATGCATGAAGGATAGTTTAAAAGAGTTCAGTCAGCCCACTCAGTTACTGCAGTATGTGAATAACCTGCTCTTATTTACCGACTCTGTCGGGGAGCATGGCCCACTACTGGCTGAGCTGCTGGAGCTGCTGCAGAGAAAGGGGTTTAAAGTCAACCCCAAGAAGGCGCAGATCGGTCAGCAAGAGGTTAAATTCCTGGGTCTGACTGTCCGCACAGGAGAGGGGGCCATAGATAAGGCAAGGAGGGAAGCGGTCCAGGAGTTACCGATTCCCAATTCAGTAAGAGGGGTGAGGTCGTTCCTGGGATTGACGGGGTACTGCAGGGATTTTATAGAGGACTATGCAGCCACAGCGGCCCCTCTGCTCCATCTCCTACACAAGGAAGTGGAGTGGTCCTGGGGTGAGGGATGCCAGGTGGCATTTGTTAAGTTAAAGGGAGACCTGCAGACCGCACCAGCCCTAGGAGCGATAGATGGGAAAAGTGAGTTTTTTCTGGAGGTAGCAGCCTGAGTGCTGTGCTGCTCCAAGAGTGGCACGGTAGGCTGAGACCCGTGGTCTATTCCTCCAGAATACTCACCGATGTAGAGAGGAGCTACTCAATATGTGAAAGGCACCTTTTAGCCACATAAAAGAAATCCCGGATCTTCACAGGCACCTCTCCCACCACCCTCCTCACACACCACACACCCACTCAGATGCTTTTGGATGGGAGGATTAAAGATGGGACAGTCAGCAGCATCCGCATTGCGCACTGGACCCTTCTCCTCTCACAGATGGATCTGAAGGTAAAGGGCCTTTGCGAGCCAAAGCTTGTGGCCAATATGGTATACCCTGGAACAGCCCATCGATGTTCCATAGATGGGGTAATGGAAGTGAACATAGTTTTACGGGCCGGGATACATCCCACGGGCCGCGAGATCTATGTAGACGGTTCCAGCATGGTATCCGCTGGGGTACGACTCACGGGTTGCAGGATCTTTGACCCAACGGCAGGCATTGCCTTGGCAATCAAGCTCCCTAACACCATGAGCGCCCAGCAGGCTGAACTGTCCGCGGTGATGTAAGTGGTTACACACCCCAACATCTTCCCTACCCCGTATACGATTTGCTCTGACAGTATTTTCACTTGCAACTCATGTACGGAGTACCTGGCCATCTGGTCCTGTCGTGGGTATACCTCTGCTGACGGGAAGCCCTTGACAGTAAAGCCCCTGCTGGAGAAAATCCTGGCAGCTGTGGGGGAGGAAGGTGCAGTTTTCATCCATAAGGTGAAAGCCCATTCCTCCACAGAACGCCGCAGCCAGGGCAACCAGCAAGCTGATATGCTGGCCAAGGAGGGTGCATGTGCAGGCACTTTCTGGGACCCATATGAGTCCGGGCCAGTAGCAGCGATTACAGGCAGGGATGGGACACAGTGAAAATCAGGAATAGTGTTGGCCCCAGACCTTAAAATGGTCCAGGCACAGGACCCCGTCCTAAAGGCAATAATTAGCGCAGTGATGGAGGGCAAAAGGATAGAGGGCCCCTACAGCACAGCCCCTCTCACCATAAGGGAGGGCATGCTGTTCAAGGCAGAACAGTGGGTAGTACCCCAGCAACACCAGAGGGAGTTCCTTCAGCTGGCGCATGAGGGGCCGGGAGCGGGACACCCCGGGCCTGAGGCCACCTGGCAACGGGTGGAACAGGTGGGATGGTGGCCAGGACTCCGGGAAGATGTCCGCGAGTTCTGTGCTAGCTGTCTTGTGTGTGCAGCAAATAATCCCGATCCCCACAAAAGGAAGGTGCCCATGGGACACATTAGGAGGGTTGAGGGACCATGGCAGTCGATCCAGATCGACTATATAGGGCCCTTGCCCACCACCCAGGGAGGCTACAAATACTGCCTCGTCCAGGTGGATGTGTTTTCCAAGTGGGTGGAAGCCTTCCCCTGCAGGACGGCCACAGCAATGGAGACTGCAAAGATCTTGGTGAAGGAGGTATTCTCGCGGTGGGGACTGCCCCAGTTCGTGGAGTCCGACCAGGGAAGCCACTTCACTGGCCAAGTCATGCAGAACACCCTCATGCTGCTCGGTATCAAAGGGAAGTGGCACGTAGCCTACAACCTGCGGTCCTCAGGGATTGTGGAGCGTATGAACCGCACCCTTAAAGAAAGATTGAGGAAAGAGGTCGTGGGGTCACCCCAAAAATGGGCAGAGACCCTACCTCTGATCCTCATGGGGATCTGGGCCAGCCAGTCCAAAAGTACAGGGCATTCACCACATGAGCTCATGACCGGCAGAGTTATGAGGACCCCCATTCATGTCCTTGCCCCAGTCCTCACCGAAGGACAACTGCAGGAAATAAACCGGGATAAATTTGCCCGAACCCTCCTAGAACACCTCAAATGAATTTATGGGCAGGCAGCAGACAGCATGGGGAAGCAGCATCAGAATAATCGGCTGCTGCTTGAGCCTAGCAAGAGCCACCAGTGGGAGATAGGAGACCTAGTGATGGTAAGAAACTATGCCCGGGTGGGAAGTTTAGAGCCACTCTACATGGGACCCTATCATATAGCCCTATGGTCTATGCAGTAAAACTACCACGGTGCACAAAGTGGTTCCACGCCAACCAATGTAAATTGTACAAATCTGACCATACAAGTTCAAATTCACAGGCTGTAAAGACAGGCGCTGTGGCTTGTTTCAAGGGAAAAGTTGTCCGGCCCACCAATTGGAACACTTCCCTGCCCCAGTGGGACCTAAGTTTTGGCCAAAGTTTAAATTTGAACCAGTTATTTCATTCAGAAACAGTGAAATTGCAGCCTGAGAGTAGAAATCTGCAGGCTGCTGCGAGTTCATTCACAGAAAATCGCTTGGGGGGCCCCAGGGAGGAGCAGCCCTGTGAAGAGACTGCCCGCGCATGCATAGTTGCTGGTCTGGAGACAGGAATTCCCCAATCTTTTGAACGGTCTGTTCGCGCAGGCGCAGTTCTCCAGCTCGTGACCACAGCGGCTCCTCTTCAGTTTTCCCGCGCAGGCGCAGTCACCTGTTTGAATACAGAGGTTTCACAGCCACTGCCGTGGGACTCCGGGGAGGAGGTCCGCGCAGGCGCAGTTCTCCAGCCCGTGACCACAGCAGCTCCTCTTCAGTTTTCATGCGCAGGCGCAGTCGCCTGTTTGAATACAGAGGTTTCACAGCCTCTGCCGTGGGACTCCGGGGAGGAGGTTCACGCAGGCGCTGTCGCCTGTTTGAATACAGAGGTTTCACAGCCTCTGCCATGGGACTCCGGGGAGGTGGTTCGCGCAGGCGCAGTCGCCTGTTTAAAGGGACAAGCTTCCCAGCCCGCTTCTAGAGTGGTTCCCCCTATGGTGTGGGACTCTGGGGAGGAAGGGATAGCAATTCCTCTTGCAGGGGACATATGGAAGGAGCCGGTACCAGGTTTTGGACCTGGAGAGGAAGATTTTCAGCCACCAGCAGCGGGTGGTGAGGGGATACCTGCCCCCAGTACAGGAGTGGGTAGGGAAAAGGAGACATACCTGGATTACTGGCAGGCTGCCAGGAGTATTAAACAGTGCGGGCTGTTTGCATCAGGGGGAGAAGGTTCCCAGCCAGCTAGGGCTGTGACCCAGGCTCAGGGTCCGTCAGCCAAAGTTTTCCCCACACAGACGCCCCTCAGAAGGCCTCAGTGGGTCCGCAAGCCCAAGATAAGATGGTCACCAGAGTACCCGCCACAAAGAGCAATCTCCCGAGCCCGGGAGGAAACAGATCACAGAGGTCCCCAACTAGCAGCCATAAGCTGCCAGGGACTAGAAGCAGGAGGCAGTCCAGCCTCGCTGCAGGCAGCAGTAATCTGCGACAGTGACACCAGCGATTAGCCTGGCCGTCCAGAGATGGGCGGCATTTGTATTATAGCTTTGTGTGAAGTTACCAATGTTTATAGCTTGCTTTTAAGGTGTTTAAATTTTAAGTTTAGAATGTAACTTGTAGTTTTGAGTTTAAGTTTAAAGTTTAAGTTTATAAGTGTGCCAAATGCTTGTATTTTGGTCCGAGGTTGAGGGACCCGACCATGTCTCCACCTAAGGCAGCAGGTCAGTGAGAGACCTGGCTGCATGTCCTTTTAAGCTCTTTTGCAGGAGAGTGGACAAAGGAGCAGCCCTGTTTGCCCAGCCCGAGCTGGGAACCGAATGAAGATATGGTTATACAGAATGTTGGGGATCACCTCGCCACTGGACAAACCCAGGAGGAGACCCCGCAGCGATCTTCGGGAGAAACCGGACAGGGTCCAGAGGAACCTGCCTATTCATCCTATGCGGAAGAGATGGCCCCAGCTGGGTGGGGCACGGCCCCAACCCAGCACTATCCTGACTGAATTTCACTTGAGGGAGACGTCACTATTGAGGAGTCATGGTGGGGAAGCATGGGCGCCTTGTCAGATAGGAACGCGTTTCCCGGGAGTGGGTGGTGATGGCCCGGGAAAGATTGTAAAGGGGAGGGGGCGACCCAAGAGTCGCGTGGGTGCATTCGGAGAAGAGAGGAACTCACCCGGGGCCCAGGGGCAAGGTTAGAGTGTAAGTGTGGCTGGGCAGGATGAGTGGGTGGCCGGATCTGGGATCCAAGTTTGAGTGTGGGGCCAGTGAGAGCCGCCACACAGGCACCCATCATTTTCTGCAGCCAGTCGAGAGAAGACGGGAGGGGGAGGGACTGGGAGTCACGATCCCATACTCCCCAGTCTCGGTCTGTGAAACATGAGGGGTACCCCGCCTCCACAAAGGGACAAGGTAACGGCTCGGGGCTGGCGGATCAGACTGTTCTGAAAAATCCATTCTGTATGTTTTAAAAGTTTAAGACCATTAAAAGGGGGGGCGGTGGAAGGAAGATTTACTGCCCGGGTGGCAGGAGCAATACCCACTCGAATTTCGCGACCCATCATTGGCACATGATGGTCGGGGTTTATTTCAGAGTTTTGTTTCAAATATTTTAGTTTTTGTTTCAAATGTTTAATGAAGATTTTTGTATTTTGTTTTACAGTTCCAAGAGGTGCAGAGGCGTAGGACCCTCTCCGTGTATGGGATCATTTTGATTACATTGTATAACCCAGATTGCAACATTTTGTAATATGTTATAATGTAACAAGCGGTGCAGGGGTATGAGTCCCCCTATTGTAACATTTTGTAATTTATGTATCTGTAGATGCCTACCGTACCACAGTTTTTCTCGGATTTGAGGGGAATAGACGGGTCGGGGGATCAGTGATAGGTAGCTATAGGTGTTTGTGGGGGGTCAGAAAATTTTGCTCACTTCTTCAAGAGGATGCTACAAGCAAGTTGGAAGTATCCAAGGGAGGAATGTAGGGGTCGCAAAATCCCCTCAGCCCCCAAAGATTGGGAAATATTAATCCACATCGTGGACGAAGACCTGTGTGATTTAAATTGTCTCTGGGTTGGACAATGTTTTAAAACATACCCAGAACCGCAAAAGGCTGCGGTAAAAAGCTCATAAGCTGGGCAGCAATTCGACACTGGAATCAAAGAACTTTGTGAAAATCGCACACTTAAGATTGTACATTTTATTAAAAGATGTACTCTTGAGTTTTGGACTGTTTAAGTTGCCCAGGGCATAAAAATGGCTGAACAGACCTCATGGAAACAGAATTTAAAAGGACAGACAGGCTGTTAGCATATGAAACAGACAGGCTGTTAGCATATGAAAAAGCTCAGCGCTGCCCTGTAGTGGGTTTGAATGGAGCCCGAGCTGTCAGTCACCCTGTGGTATTGGGTGGGTCCGGTAACCTACAAGCTGTTTGTTTACACTGGGGAGTAGCCTGTTTGAATCAGCCAATCATCGGACAGAAAGCACACTGGGTTGTTTACACACATCCATTCACTGAAATTGACTCTAAGATCAAGTGCTTAAAACTGCCAGCATGAACAAAGGGACTTTGTTTGCTAAGCACTCAAGACTGTCAATCAATTGCGGTTCCAGATGACCACAGGACAATGCTTTGTTTACAAAGCATTTGTTTGTATATCAAGTGGACACATCCAAACTGAGGAGGAACCGTTTAAATGAATGGGAGAACACATTCAAACCACTGCAGCTTTATTCGAAAGCCATCACAGACAATGGACACATTTAAACTGCAACTTTATCCAAACCCATCCCAGACAAGTGGACAGTTTGGATCTCTTTTGTTTTAGCCCAGAAACATCAGATCTGGGCAGGCCCCAACAAAAGGGGTATAAAAGATAGCTTCCCAGAAGCATCTCTCTCTTCTCTTTTACTCTTTGGACTGCAGGTGAGCAAGGCTTCTGACCCACGAGCAAGACAATCTAGTGAGAAGTAAAGGGGTGGTAATTTAAGGGAACTGTTGCTAAGATTGTAAAATTAACATTGTAGCCATTTATCCCTCGTTTTGCCACCTGCCTTCCCCTGTTAAGCAATTTTACCGTGATTACTTTGATCCTGTGGTGTAGTTTCTTTAGTTTTAATAAAATTTGACTTTCTTGCATTTGTCCGTTTTTAATATATCATTTATTATAAGTTCCTCCAGTCAGAACTGGAAGGAGTGTTTAGCAATTCGAAACTGCTGATTGGAATTGGTCACAGTGCAGTGGCAAAAGGCTGCCTGACCAGCTAAATTACCATAAACCAGGTAAAGGATGCCCCCCTACAAGGGGTGCTGAGAGCTCGGCAAAGGTTGGCGTAAAGGATCGAGCAAAATTCAGGTGTCCTAAACTTGCTTGCAGATTTTTCAGAGCTTTAGGATATTGATGGTGGCTAATTTTGCTTTATAGGATTGAGTTAATCCTCTACCATTTCCGGTTATTCTCAGGCCCAGAAAATCTACCTCTTCCCTAACTAGTTGACACTTTTTTATGATGATTAAGTACCCAGCAGTTGAAAGTCTGAATAAAACAGTATCAATGGCTTTCAAGTGCTCGTGGAGATTTTCATGTGACAGATATATATCATCCACATAAGAATTGACGTTAGGTAGGTCTTTTAAAAGGTCAATGATATGGGCTGAAAAGAGAACGGGACTGTTTTGAAATCCCTGGGGCAATCTGGTCCAGCAGTACTGATAACCATCAGGTCCAGTCATCGCTGTTTTTGGCCAATCAGCTTTTTTGATTGGTTGTGACCAGAATCCGTTTGCTAGATCAATACAAGATTTATATTTTTCTCTCGTGATTCCAGAGAGAAGGGCTGTGGAATTTTGCTGTTGTGCAGTATGTGGGGCTATATAATCGATCACTAATCTCCACTTCCCATCTGGTTTAGCAACACCAAACAATGGTGAATTAGTTCTAGATGCCATTTTGATTAAGATTCCTTGTTCTGTTATTTCTTTGAGCATTGTTTGGAGATCTATTTTTCCTTTGTGGTCTTGAATAGGCCACTGTTTTTTAGGTTTGTGCCAGCCAGCACCAAGTGGGTGGGGTTTGATGTCTATCTTTCCACATTGATTTGGATGGCATTGTAGATAAGAGTAGTATCTATGAATGAGTTGCTCGAGGAGGTCTTTGCCTCCCCCCTCTCGGCAAGTTCGATCAAGCTGTGTCCGAACATTTTCCCTGTCATCCTAGCCTGTGGATGCTTCTACAGGTCTGGTTGAGATTTTAAGGCAGTGTTTCATGTCTGGTTTTCCTATAATGAGGGAACAGGCCAATTGTGGTACCAGTCCTACATCTAGGGTCACCGTGATTCCATATATAGTGATAGATATTTTGTAAAAATTAATTATTTTGTTTTTGTTTTTTGTGTGAATCCCCCTAATGGCCTTTTACAAATTGGGCTCCCCAAATCTGTCCACTTAGTTTTTATAATTGCAGGATCTATTACAGTGTAATCAGCTCCTTCACTTGTGTGTTTGTGGGCAAGGTTGCCAGGGCATAGAGGAATTCAAGAGGCCCTGGCTGGGTGCCAGGCCTTCAATCCTGGGATTGTTCATCCTCAGGATCCTGAGTTTCATTTGCTGCTTTGTCTTTAATTATTTTAACTGATTTTTGTTCCTCCCTCTTGAGGGTATCATGTTTTCCAGATCCCTGAGGGGGTTTGTCGGACCGTTTTTATCTTGATGATCCACCTGTTGGGGTGGATGTTGGTTCTGCCGGGAATCTTTTTGATCCCAATTTTGGTTTTCCCGGTATCCTCCCATGGCTCTCTGATAGTTTTGGCCGGTGTAAAAGCTGTCCCCACAGTGAGTCCACTGTCCTTCGCTTTCCTTTTGAGGTCTAGCCCCTCGTCTATCCCATCTTTCCGGGGAGAAATCTTTTTCGTATTGTGGCGAGTTGGGGGTGTAAACCTTCTGGAATACCCTCTTGGGGGTCCCGAGCCATGAATTTGTGTCTGGGCGGGGTGGACTTGAGACTTGGGTCTGTACAGTCCTTGTTTCTGAGTACCAAAGGTACCTTCTCCAGTTGTTTTATCCCTTGTTTCTGATCTCATTATAGGTTTAGTTTGGGGTAGACCTTAGAGGTCATGATTTAATTGGATAATGCAATTACCCCATCTTTGTTGGTTATCTCGATAATTGTTTAGAGCACCCTCACAGGCAAGTTTGAGGGCTGTATTTTGGTATTGATTGGCCAGGCAACCATGGACAATGTCCCAGTTATCCTGTGTAAGTACTTTGCCTAATCTGTAGGCAGCTACCAACCCTTTAGTTGTGGCTGTAATAGTGAGTATTTCCTTGATGGAACCCATTACCTGCCCTCCCTGAGTTGCCATGAGAACATAGGCGTATATTTGAACCCAGTTGTTACACTGGTTTGATGGGGGAATTAAGTCTGAACTTAGCATCATTTGCAGTAGTTGTCTCAGATGTTGGGCATTCCAATCTTGGCAACAGGTTTCCAATTTATCAAGGTTAGTTAGAATCCAGCAAGTTTTTTCCTGGCTGGTGTTTCCCGGTCTACCACACATTGTGTAGACAGAGCTCAGGTTTACTTGACCTAGGGGCGCAATGTGTGGCTGCTGGGGTTGGCTTACTGGACCAGTAATCATTGCGCCTCCAGCATTTAGAGAAGATTGAGTTAGTGCCTGTTGGCATTGCTTATAATGGATTCTAAACTGTCTATAGTTTTCTCGAAGATTCTGGTCATTTATTTCATCATGAGCTTACACCTTAACTAGAATCCATGGCTCCCAGGAGCATAGGCTGCTCCGGGTCCTACTATTCGTTCATGGTTGCCACCACCTTGTTGGGCACCATTCATTAGGCCTCCCAATTGTGCGGGTGTGCACCTTATCATTAAGGAATTTAGTGGATTCGGAGTATTTGTTAGATTATCCCACTGGATATTCTGTATCCCCTGGTTCTGGGGATCAACATCAATCGTGCCATGAGTTCTAACGGCTCCGTCGGCATCAAAGCCTTCTATTTCAAAAATGATCACTTGGTTTTGTGGAGGTACAGGAACAGGATTATTTCCCCTAATAAAGCAATCATTTGAATTTCCTAATAAAAAGACTTGGCCAATTCTGACAGGGTTTGCCATTTCGTCAGGTCCTAACCTCGGTTAGGGTTTAATATGAACTTTATAAGAAATTTCTAGACCTCAATGGTGTATTGAGGGAGTTCTGATTTAAGTTCTACAAGGCCTGATCAGGGACTTGTCCTCTCTAGAGACTTAAATCTGGGTCATAGCACCACTGTCAGTAAAACACTCCTTCTATACTTAACAATCTACACGATGGATATAGATATAAATATAAGTATAGGTTCTGTATCAACTCATTAACACACACATTGGGCACCAACTGAAGGGATAATTACTAGTCCTAGCCCCTTTAGGGCTACCCCAGATCAGGCATATTCCTCAGACGTTCACTTTCAACTAAAGTTTGAGGTAGCCGAATCCTAAAGATGCTTAATTGGGTGTAAAGGCCCAGACTATCTCTCCCTAAAGGAAAGGAACAACCTGAAGATATTACTGTCCTCCAGATAGCACTTTTAATAAGTTTAGCTAGCCTGTTACCTTCCGGATATTATGAGGGTCCGGAAAACTCCCCCAGAATTCTGCAAATCCTCACCAAAGAGTGTACAGAGATTGAGTTTGCGAGTTTGATACAGAAGTACTATGTGAGACAATTCTAAAAATACAGAGATTTATTAAAGAACTGACATGTAATTACAGTAGGTGTTTCAATCACAACATTAACAGTTCCAAAAAGAGTAAGCTTACAATTCTTATTAGACATCTTAAATTCTCTACAGTTTTACAGTTCTCAGTCTTATTCCAGGATATCCAGCAAAATCAAATAGCTTTGATACCTTTGATCCCTGAGGTACAAAGAGTTGTAGACATACAGAACCTGCCGCTGAAGCTGAGAATCGCTTTGCTCCTTCCTTCTTCTTAGCAGTCCCTCGGAACCGAGGATGACTTGCTTCCACATTAAAAATGAGTTCTCAGGTGACTGATAAGTCCAATGTGGGACCTACAGTCTCTGTCACAGGTGGGGCAGATGGTGTTTGAAGGGGCGGGTGGGTGGGGTGGTTGGGTTGACGTGCGCTCCTTGCGCTGCCTGCGCTTGGCTTCCGCTTGCTCCCGGCAAAGAGACTCGAGGTGTTCGGCGCCTTCCCGAATGCTTCTCCTCTACTTTGTGCGGTCTTGGGCCAGGGATTCCAGGTGTCGGTGGGGATGTTACACTTTTTCAAGGAGGCTTTGAGGGTGTCCTTGAAACATTTCCTCTGCCCACCTGGGGCTCTCTTGCCGTGCCGGAGCTCCGAGTAGAGTGCTTGTTTTGGCTATAATAACAGAAAATGCTGGAAAAACTCAGCAGGCCAGGTAACATCCGTGGAGAGAAATTAGAGTCGACGTTTTGGGTCTAACCCTTTTTCAAAACTGGAAAGGAAATGAAATAGATTGAAAGGCAGGGGTGGGAGACAACAAAAGAAGTGAAGAGACATTAAGAGGTATTCAAAACGAGACGCGATGGTGATAGGATTAGTGGAGACAAAAGACAGCTCAGATTAAGTGTGAAATGGTTATTAGATTATTTCGGATGGGAATTAAGTTATTTCGGATTTCCAGCATCTGCAGTATTTTGCTATCGTACGCTTGTTTTGGGAGTCTTGTAACGGGCATGCAGACAATGTGACCCATCCATCGGAGCTGATCGAGCGTGGTCAAAGCTTGGATGCTGGGGATGTTGGCCTGAGCAAGAACACTGATGTTGATGCGCCTATCCTGTCAATGGATTTGCAGGATCTTGCGAGGCAGCATTGGGGGTACCTCTCCAGTGTTTTGAGGTGCCTGCTGTACATGGTCCATGTCTCTGAGGCATACAGCAAGGCGGGTATCACTGTTGCTCTGTAAACCATGAGCTTAGTGCCGGGTTTGAGGTCCCGGTCTTCAAACACTCTCTTCCTCAGGTGACCGAAGGCTGCACTGGCACACTGAAGGCAGTGTTGGACTTCGTCGTCGATGTCTGCCCTTGTTGACAGTAGGCTCCTGAGGTATGGAAAGTAGTCCACGTTGTCCAAGGCCTTGTCGTGGATTTTGATAATCGGGGGGCAGTACTGTGTGGTGGGGGCAGGTTGGTGGAGGACATTTGTCTTACGGATGTTTAGTGTAAGGCCCATGCTCTCATACACTTCGGTGAAGGTGTTGACGATGGTTTGGAGTTTGACCTCCGAGTGAGAGCAGACACAAGCATCATCTGCATACTGTAATTCAACGACAGAGGATGGGACGACCTTGGATCTGGACTGGAAGCGACGGAGGTTGAACAGTTTCCCGTTTGTTCTGAAAATTAGCTCCACTCCAGTGGGGAGCTTACTGAGGGTGAGAAGGAGCATTGCAGCAAGGAAGATCGAGAAGAGCATTGGTGCGATGACACAGCCTTGATTGACCCTGGTTCGTATGTGAATTGGGTCTG
The DNA here is from genome assembly GCF_052327205.1 of Somniosus microcephalus. Lineage (NCBI taxonomy): Eukaryota > Metazoa > Chordata > Chondrichthyes > Squaliformes > Somniosidae > Somniosus > Somniosus microcephalus. Next base: position 75,723,849 of record NC_140996.1, on the reverse strand, counting down.
TGGTGGAACTGTTGACCAGGATCACGGCTTGCATGTCGTCGTGAAGCAGGCGGAGGATGTTGACAAACTTTTAAGGGCAGCCGAATTTGAGGAGGACACTCCATAATCCCTCACAGTTGACAGTGTCGAAGGCCTTTGTGAGATCAAAGAAGGCCATGTATGGCAGTTGGTGCTGTTCCCTGCATTTCTCTTGTAATTGGCGTGCCGTGAAGATCATGTCAATTGTGCCCCTTAGTGGGCGGAATCCGCATTCCGACTCTGGGAAGAGCTCTTCGGCCACTGGGAGAAGGCGATTGAGGAGGATTCTTGCGATGACTTTCCCTGTGGCAGACAGCAGGGAATCTCCTCTGTAATTTACAGCGAGTCTATCATCCCATTTGAAAGTTCAATATTTATATCCTTTTGCAGTGGTATTTCCTTTGAAGTTTTCTGCTGATGCAAGCTAATTATCTCTAGTCATTTTTCTGCTGACCCCTGCCATTCTTACAATCAGTTCAGCTGGTAGGATTAAGAATTGTGTCTCCTGTGTAGGTGTCTTAAGCGTACCATAAAAACAGTGTGACAACAGGTGTTTCTATTTGATGTCATTTTTACGAAGGCATATGTTTCTTCTTCTTTTATGTGCCTGTTTACGAAGTGTACTTTAGAACACCTTAACCAGGATGTACCAGTGTCTTCTTTCAAAGATTCAGACCAACGGGAGCCGCCAACCTTCTGTTTCAACAAGGTTATTGATTCAGTGTCAACAACCATCCCATCCCCATAGCCAGAATGCTGTTATCAATACAACTTCTCCATTGTTAGGTTTTTAGATTTCCAAACGCAGTTTGTCATGTTTTAATAAAGCCAGAATTCTTTCATAGAATGGTGTATGTTTCTGAATGGGTATATTGCTTATTCATTCACAATGCCACCAATCCCGCCTCCTCGGGCCTGGCAAAATCGAGCCCATTGTGTCCAATTCTGGGTAGCACACTTAGGGAAAAGTGTCAAGGCCTTGGGAAGAGTGCAGAGAAGATTTACTAGAGTGGTACCAGGGATGAGGGTCTTCAAATACATGGCAAGACTAGAGAATTTGGGATTATTCTCCTTAGAGCGGAGAAGGTTAAGGGGAGATTAAATGGAGGTGTTCAAAATTATGAAGGGTTCTGATAAACTAACTATGGAGAAATTGTTTCCACTAGCAGGAGGTCGGTAACCAGAGGTCACAGCTTTAAGGTAATTAGCAAAAGAAGCAGGGAGATGAGGCGAAACCTTTTTACGCTGCGAGTTGTTATGATCTGGAATGCATTACCTGAAAGGATGGTGGAAGCAGATTCAGTAATAACTTTCAAAAAGGAATAGGATATATACTTGAAAAGGGAAAAAAGTACAGGGCTATGGGGAAAGAGCAGGGGAGTGGGATTAATTGGATAGCTCTTTCAAAGAGCCAGCACAAGCATGATGGGCCCAATGGCCTCCTTCTGTGTTGTATGATTCTGTAATTTTCATAGGGAGTGCCATATCTGTTGCTCACTATGGGTACAGGGTGGGAAGACGGGGCGGGGGGTGGATAAATCTTGGGCCGCGCAGCACGCGTTTGTGGGCAGCATGCATTTATGGGCAATAAACAGCCTCATGACCCTTCAATATGTCGGGCAAGAAGTGTGCACTCGTTATGAGCCAGAAGTGCACCGCCCCGCATATTGGTAAAGGTGTAAAAACTGACATGCAGAGCCCACACCTGAATCAGGAATTAGGGCCTTTTGCATATGCAAATAAGCCTAATACTTGTTTGAGGTCTCCAGTGAAAAATTGGTTTGCCCTCTGGAAACCAGGTTTACATGTGGCCCAACAGACACCGCTGTTAGATTTCAATGTATACTTAACCGAATGTGGAAGAAAGCACCTCAAAACACGTGGGCTGCTGCCGGCCACATCATGTAGGCACACTCCTGAACATAAGACTCTCAGCCACTTACTGACTGACCAGAGTCTGTGCTCAAGACAATATCTAAGGCAGAGAATTAAACCTGTAACTGAAGAATTTCTGCATTTAGAGAAATGCTGACAATGCTGATGGAGGTGAGCATGCATGATATTTGCTTCATTGGTAAAATGGCCTTTTCAGACTTGCTGTTCAGCCATTTTGAAGAAGTGCTGCGCATTTCACAACCTGATTGATAAAGCATTCTGCATTTACTAGTAAATTACCTATAGCGTTACCCACAGTCAGTTCATGAGCATAAGCTTTTGTGAAAACAAGACGGCTACCAAAAATCATGACAACAGGAAGTTGGATACCATATAGAAAATATTTAATGATCTGCAGTTAATTGGCTCCTTAGCTGCTTGCGAAATGTTAAAGGATCAAGGTATATCTTGATTGGCTGATTTACTTTTTCATTTCTGCTCACAAAATCACTTTGAGAAATTGTCTGTTTAAAAATCATGTACACGTACCATTTTCTGGCACTTCATAATGATTAAATCAGTTATTAGTCATTTTTCAAATATTGCGGAAAACATGAGGTAAGTTGAATAGGTTAGCTCAGTGCTCAATGGAAGTGCAGAGCAGACAAATAACTGAGCATAAAGCTCAACGTTTGCTCACTCAATCTGCCATCCTGTGGAGCAAAGCTCTCTCCAAATTTATACCTTTTATAACAGTTCCGTCCTTGTTTCTATTCCTGGAATCTCTCAACCAGTGAATGTGCAGTGCAGAGGTATTTGGTTCTTCAATACCTTCTTAGTGCAAGATGTCAAATATTTGGAATTCATTTGAAAAGAACAATTTAAAGATATTGGTAATTAAATGTGAATTGTGCCTTTTCTTTCATCAGAGAATGGGAGAGTTTTCAAGGCTTTCAAAATGTGGAGGATAATATATCCTTCAACAGCAGCAGCAAATAAGGTCAGACCTGGGAAATTATCACAACTGCAGACTACTGCCTCATTTAGTATTTAAAAGGACACCGAATGTGTGCTGGAGCTGCGAATGGATGCATATTGGAGCATTCGTGATGCTGAGGACGTCGTGGATATCACGTTTAATCAGTTGGTCACACCGCAGGTAAAGGCTGCACAGGCAGGAAGGGAATGGGTGACCACCAGGCAGAGTAGTAGGCACAGGCAGGTAGCGCAGGGGTCCCCTGTGGTCATCCCCCTCTCAAACAGATATACTGCTTTGTATATTGTTGGGGAGGGTGGTTTATCGGGGGAAGGCAGCAGCAACCAATTTCCTGGCACCATGGGTGGCTCTGCTCCACGGGACAGGAGGAACAAGAGCGTGAGAGGTATACTGATAGGGGATTCTATTGTAAGGGGAATAGATAGGTGTTTCTGCAGCCGGAAACGAGTCTCCAGGATGGTATGTTGCCTCCCTGGTGCAAGGGGCAAGGATGTCTTGGAGCGGCTGCAGGGCATTCTGGAGGGGGAGGGTGAACAACCAGTTGTCATGGTGCATATAGGTACCAACGACATAGGTAAAAAAACGGGATGAGGTCCTAAAAGCTGAATATAGGGAGTTAGGAGGTAATTTAAAAAATAGGATCTCAAAGGTAGTAATCTCAGGATTGCTACCAGTGCCGCGTGCGAGTCAGAGTAGAAATAGAAGGATATTTCAGATGAATACATAGCTAGAAAAATGGTGCAAGAGGGATGGATTCAAATTCCTAGGACATTGGAACCAGTTCTGGGAGAGGTGGGACCAGTACAAACTGGATGGTTTGCACCTGGGCAGGACCAGGACTGATGTCCTAGGGGGAGTGTTTGCTAGTGCTGTTGGGGAGGGTTTAAACTAAAATGGCAGGGGGTTGGGAACCTGTACACAGAGACAGAGGAATGGGAAGCAAGGATAGAAGCAAAAGACAGGAAGGAGAAAAGCAAAAGTGGAAGTCAGAGAAATCAAGTGTGTAAATCAAACATGGCCGCAGTAAGCAATAATTCTAAAAGGTCTAAGATTGTTAAAAAAAACAAGCCTGAAGTCTTTGGGCTAGAAATTCAGTGGGCTTTGCGCCCAGTTACCGCCCAAATAGGGTTTCTGCGCCAGTGTAAGAGGGTGCGCTGATATTCAGCGCTGCGGTAATGGCGGCAGTAGCCGGTAGTGCTGCGCCGACACCGATGATGTCATCGGTGTGCGCAGTGCCCCGGTTCTGCCCCGCTTCTGGCCCAAACCCCATATTTAGTTGCGGCTGCCTCTTCTGCAGCGGCCGCAAAAAGCGATTGAAAAACGGGGCCGTACTGCTGCGCTACTGGGGCGCTTTAAGGTGGAGGTGCGGCCAGCCGCTTTTTCGGCGGCCGCCTGCCCGCACCTCCTTCCCCGGCCTCCTCCACCCCCCCCCCCGCGGCATTGCCGGCTGCTTTCCGCGAGCCCGGCACTTCTCCGTGGTGCCGGGCTCATTTGCCAGCACAATCCAGTGGCGATCTCGCTGTTGCAGGCACCTCCCCCTTAAGAGAAGGAGGAGGCCTGCAGTACCGCAGCCTGCCGCTCCGCAGCGGGTGGCGCAGCAGGGCCTACAGCGCAGAAATTCAGTTTCAGCGCCCCAAGCGGGGGCGGGCACACCCTGGAATAGCGCCCAGTTCCGACTTGGGGTGCAAAAGCCGAATATCTGACGGGCGCACCTGGCTCTGCGCGCAGCGCTAACTTTTGGGCGTTAGCCTGCTGGCGGGCCTTAACTGAATTTCTAGGCCTTTGTGTCTTAATGCGAGGAGCATTTTGTAATAAGGTGGATGAATTAGCTGCGCAAATTGATGTAAACGGATATGATATAATTGGGATTGCGGAGACATGGCTCCAGGGTGACCAAGGCTGGGAATTCAACATCCAGGGGTATTCAATGTTCAGGAAGGACAGGCAAAAAGGAAAAGGTGGTGGTTGTCATTGCTGATTAAAGAGTAGATTAAAACAATAGTAATGAAGGATATTAGCTCTGATGATGTGGAATCTGTATGGGTAGAGCTGAGAAATGCCATGGGGCAGAAAACGTTAGTAGGAGTTGTATACAGACCCCCAAACAGTAATGCGGAGGTTGGGAATGGTATTAAATGGGAAATTAGAGATGTGTGCAATAAGGGCACAGCAGTTATCATGGATGACTTTAATCTACATATAGATTAGTCTAACCAAATTAGTAACAATACTGTGGAAGAGGAATTCCTAGAGTATATACGGGATGGCTTCCTGGACCAATATATCGAGGAATCAACTAGAGATCAGGCCATCTTAGACTGGGTATTATGTAATGAGAAAGGATTAATTAGCAATCTTGTTGTGCGAGGCCCCTTGGGGAGGAGTGATCAAAATATGATAGAATTCTTCATTAAGATGGAAAGTGACGTAGTTGATTCAGAGACTTGGGTATTGAATTTACATAAAGGAAACTACGATGATATGAGGCGCGAGTTGGCTAGGATGGATTGGGGAATGTTACTTAAAGGGTTGACGGTGAATAGGCAATGGCAAACATTTAAAGATTGCATAGATGAACTACAGAATTTGTTCATCCCTGTTTGGCATAAAAATGAAACAAAAAAGGGGACTGAATATTGGCTAACGAGGGAAATTAGGGATAGCATAAGGTCCAAGGAGAGGACATATAAATTGGCCAGAAAAAGCAGCAAACTTGAGGATTGGGAGCAGTTTAGGATTCAGCAAAGGAGGACAAAGGGATTAATTAAGAGGGGGAAAATAGAGTATGAGAGTAAGCTTGCTGGGTACATAAAAACTGACTGTAAAAGCTTCTATAGATATGTGAAGAGAAAAAGACTGGTAAAGTCAAGCGTAGGTCCATTGCAGTCAGAATCAGGGGAATTTATAATGGGGAACAAAGACATGGCACAGCAATTAACTACATACTTTGGTTCTGTCTTCACAAAGGAGGACACAAATAAGCTCCCAGAAATGTCGGGGAACATAGGGTCTAATGAGAGGGAGGAACTGAATGAAATCAGTATTTGTAGGGAAATGGTGTTAGGGAAATTGACAGGATTGAAGGCTGATAAATCCCCAGGGCCTGATAATCTACATCCTAGGGTACTTAAGGAAATGGCCCTAGAAATAGTAGATGCATTGCTGGTCATCTTCCAAAACTCTATAGATTCTGGAAGAGTTCCCATGGACTGGAGGGTAGCTAATGTTACCCCACTATTTAAAAAAGGTGGTAGAGAAAAAAACGGAGAATTATAGACTGGTAAGCCTGACATCGGTAGTGAGGAAAATGCTAGAGTCCATTATAAAAGATGTAATAGCAGAGCACTTGGAAAACAGTGACAGGATCGGACAAAGTCAACATGGATTTACAAAAGGTAAATCATGCTTGACTAATCTACTGGAATTGTTTGAGGAGGTAACTGGCAGAATAGATAAGGGAGAGCCAGTAGATGTGGTGTATTTGGACATTCGATAAGGTCCTGCATAAGAGACTTTTTTGCAAAGTTAAAGCACATGGGATTGTGGGTAAGGTACTGACTTGGATAGAAAACTGGTTGGCAGACAGGAAGCAAAGAGTTGGAATAAACGGGTCTTTTTCCGAGTGGAAGGCAGTGACTAGTGCGATACCGCAGGGATCGGTGCTAGGACCCCAGTTATTCACAATATATATTAATGATCTAGACAAGGGAACTAGATGTAATATCTCCAAGTTTGCAGATGACACAAAGCTGGGTGGGCATGTGTGCTGTGAGGAGGATTCAGAGAAACTCCAGTATGATTTGGACAGGTTGGGCGATTGGGCAGATGAATGGCAGATGCAGTATAATGTGGATAAATGCGAGGTTATCCACTTTGGTGTCAAAAACAGGAAGGCAGATTATTATCTGAATGGCACTAGATTGGGAAAAGGGGAAGTGCAAGGAGACCTGGGTGCCCTTGTGCACCAGTCGCTGAAGGTAAGCATGTAGGTGCAGCAGGCGGTTAAGAAGGCAAATGTTATGCTGGCCTTCATACCGAGAGGATTCGAGTACAGGTGCAACGATGTCTTGCTGCAATTATACAGGGCCTTGGTGAGACCACACCTTGAGTATTGTGTGCAGTTTTGGTCGCCTCATCTGAGGGAGGATGTTCTTGCCATGGAGGGAGTGTAGCGAAGATTCACCAGACTGATACCTGGGATGGCAGGAATGACGTATGAAGAGAGATTGGGTCAATTAGGCTTATATTCGCTAGAGTTTTGAAGAATGAGATGGGATCGCATTGAAACTTATAAAATTCTAACAGGACTAGACAGACTAGATGCAGGAAGGCTGTTCCCGATGGCCAGGGATTTCAGAACCAGGGGCCTCAGTCTAAGGATAAAGGTAAGCCATTTAGGACTGAGATGAGGAGGAATTTCTTCACCCAGAGAGTGGTGAACCTGTGGAGTTCTCTAACAAAGAAGGCAGTAGAGGCCAATTCATTAAATATATTCAAGAAGAAGTTAGATATATTTCTTAAGGCTAAATGGATCAAGGGATATGGAGAGAAGGCAGGAACAGGGTTCTGAATTTGGATGATCAGCCATGATCTCATTGAATGGTGGAGCAGGCTCAATGGGCCGAATGGCCTACTCCTATGTTCTATGTTTCTATGTTCCTAAATTTGCATTTCAACCTGACTCAGTGTCCCTCCCTACTCCATAAACCACCCATTTAGTCCAAGGATACATTTTTGAGCTCAGAGATTGGGGAAAAATGGATGTCAGCTCTTTGTCTGCCATCCTCCCACGGCCACTTTCAACTTCACTACACAGCATTTCTTCGCCCTTCTTACCCTACATTGCAGAGGGAAGAAATGTGCAGGTCAGATAAAGGGTTACAAAAATAGAAAATAGGAGCTGTGAGCAATTTTCTTTGTGGGTTTTTGTTAGGCAGATGGTGTAGTTTTGATCTTTTTGCCATATTCTAATTTCTTTCAACAGACTTGGGCACTTCTGTAGACTTTAAGCTAGCAATTTATCTTCTTAATATTGCTGGCCAACAGGTGCCTCAGTGCAGTGAGGTGGCTTGGATGGAATGACTTTGCCAGCTGCTAAAGGCTGCCAATAACAGGAGTATAAAATTCAATTTCACTGAAGCGTAAGCTCCTGTGTTATTTCTCACCTTCCATTTTGAACATTTTCCACTGCCAGTGTAATCGGTCATATATTTTGCATAGACTAACATGATAAATTTGATTAATGTCAACTACCATCTCATTAAATGCCTTAATTGTCCACTACCAGTGCTACCTAAAGAGAGCATGAAGTACTTACAGGTTAGTTGCTGGATTATTTCTTCTGGCTGCTGGTGCAATTGTACCTGTTTTTGGAGCTTTCGTGTGCTCGGCTAAAGTTTAAATAGTCCACAGGGAGTGGTCTGGATGGTGCTGAAGTACTATTTTGTTAATTTAAAAGCATGCACTGAAACAAGTTGCTTCCAGATATGGGTGGCCTGGTAGGGCTTCTTCTGGGAATTGAGCATAACTGGGAGAATGAAGAGAGGTCACGCAGAGCAGGACAAGCTGCTAGAAGAGGGAGGAGGAGGATGATGGAGAGAAGGTCTATCAGCAGGAGGCCATATCCATCGAGGGTCTTCAGGGAATAATTCCCTTACCTCAACTTCAACGAGGACCAATGCCTGAGGTCTTCACTTTACAAAAGAGGTCGTGAGTGAAATCTGCCAACTGCTGCAGCCACAATTGCAACCTCAAAAAAACACGCTGTATTTCTTGTACGAGAACACCTAAAGCGCGAGACATCGGCGGCTGATTTAAAGCTAAGCGGGGGCCCACGGCAGCGGCTGGAGAGCGCGAGACCTTGGCCGCTGATTTAAAGGTGAGCGGGGCCCACGGGAGCGGCTGGACAGAGTAAGACCTCGGCGGCTGATTTAAAGCTAAGCGGGGGCCCATGGGAGCGGCTGGACAGAGCAAGACCTTGGCGGCTGATTTAAAGCTAAGCGGGGGCCCACGGGAGCAGCTGGAGAGCGCGAGACCTCGGTGGCTGATTTAAAGGTGAGCGGGGGCCCACGGGAGTGGCTGGAGAGCGCGAGACCTCGGCCGCTGATTTAAAGGTGGGCAGGAGCCCACGGGAGCGGCTGGAGAGTGCGAGACCTCAGCCGCTGATTTAAAGGTGGGCAGGAGCCCACGGGAGCGGCTGGAGAGCGCGAGACCTCGGCGGCTGATTTAAAGGTGAGCAGGGGCCCACGGGAGCGGCTGGAGAGCGCGAGGCCTCGCCCGCTGATTTAAAGGTGAGCGGGGGCCCACGGGAGCGGCTGGAGAGCGCGAGACCTCGGCGGCTGATTTAAAGGTGAGCAGGGGCCCACGGGAGCGGCTGGAGAGCGCGAGACCTCGGCCGCTGATTTAAAGGTGAGTGGGGGCCCATGGGAGCGGCTGGAGAGCGCGAGACCTCGGCCGCTGATTTAAAGGTGAGCAGGGGCCCACGGGAGCGGCTGGAGAGCGCGAGACCTCGGCCGCTGATTTAAAGGTGAGCGGGGGCCCATGGGAGCGGCTGGAGAGCGCGAGACCTCGGCCGCTGATTTAAAGGTGAGTGGGGGCCCACGGGAGCGGCTGGAGAGCGCGAGACCTCGGCCGCTGATTTAAGGGTGAGCGGGGCCCACGGGAGCGGCTGGAGAGCGCGAGACCTCGGCGACTGATTTAAAGGTGAGTGGGGGCCCACGGGAGCGGCTGGAGAGCACGAGACCTCGGCGGCTGATTTAAAGGTGAGCGGGGCCCATGGGAGCGGCTGGACAGAGCGGGACCTCGGTGGCTGATTTAAAGGTGAGCGGGGGTCCACGGGAGTGGCTGGAGAGCGCGAGACCTCGGCCGCTGATTTAAAGGTGAGCGGGGGCCCACGGGAGCGGCTGGAGAGCGCGAGGCCTCGCCCGCTGATTTAAAGGTGGGCAGGAGCCCACGGGAGCGGTGAATGTAAAGAAGTAAAAGTAATCCAAGTGTGACTTCACCAGAAAGCAGGTAAGTGACTGGTTGGTGAGTATTTCTCTATTTCTCGCTTTTTTCCAAAATTGGGCATCTAAATTTAAGTGCCTTGGTGTAGATTAAAAGATATACGGCCTAGAAATTCACTAGCCTTAGCGCCGCTTTTGAGGCGCTAGAGGGACTAGCGCCAGAGTTATGGCCATTTGAAAAATTGAGTGGGGCCCTGAAGCGGCGTTGCACCGGTAGCGCTGCGCCGGCACCGATGACGTCATCGGTGTGCGCAGCGTCCCAGTTGCCGTGGTAACCCGCCCGAACTCCGAAATTGAGTTGCGGCCACCTCGCCCGTGGCAGCTGCAAGCAACGTTTTGTAAAAGGTGCCTTGCTGAAGTTAGCGCCGGCGCATTAAGGTCGCGCGGCGGCCGGCCGCTTCCCCGGCGGCTGCCTGCCCGCACCTCCCTCCCCGGACTCCTCCAAGACCCCCCCGCAGCACAGATGCGTGTGGGCCGCGAGCCCGGCACTTCTCCGAGGTGCCGGGCTCATTTTTATTCAGCCGTCAACGGCCAGCGGTCGGGTGCAGGCAGCTCCTCCTTAACGGAAGGAGGAGGCCTGCACTTCCCCAGCCTGCCGCACCGCATCGGGCACCGCAGCGCCGGAACAGCGCCGCAATGGGGCAGGTAGCGCCCATTGGGAGGCGCTGAAACCCTCCAGTAGCGCCGGCAGCCGTTTGGGCACAGCGCTACTGAATTTTTGGCGCGCGCAGGGGGACTTAGCGCCGGCACTAACTTCCGGCGCTAAAGCCCTGGCTGCGCCAAAACCCAATTTCTAGGCCATACGTGTTCCAAATTTTAAAAACTAATTAATTAATTAATTGAGATGGGAGGCCAGGCAATGTGTTGTTGTTGTTGCATGTGGGAGCTGGTGGACACCATTGAGGTCCACGGAGACCACATCTGCAGCAAATGTTGGCTGCTCGAGGAACTTCAGCTCAGAGTTGATGAGCTGGAGTCCGAGCTTCGGGCACTGCGACACATTAGGGAGGGGGAGCGTTACCTGGACACTAAGTTCCAGGAGGCAGTCACAGCCACTAGAGTAATTACTTCCAATTTGGCTCATGGTCAGGGACAGGAGGGTGTGACTACAAGCGAGACAGGTGTAGGATTCGCAAAATTGGACTTTGTATTAATAAGGGTCAAATGGCAGAAGAAGCTGTGATTTTAAAGACTGTTTTAAAAGAAGCCCAGAAAAAGGGGCATACAAAATGGCCGCCATACCATGTGACCAGCTTATTGGGACACTTTAAAATGGTTCCTGCGAATCCTCAGACAGCTTTGTGGATTCAACCCACAGCAAGTTCTGGAAGCTGTTTCTGAGAGAACGAAACCAGACCCACACATATACATATGGATTAGATGCAGATCCAGTCAAGATCGGCCTGGAGACAGCGGCCAACTAAATGTTGACCCAGACAAAAGGGGACAATTTCATATTCATGAGAACAGCACCCAGGACTAGATAACGAGATCAGCAGGACATTAAAAACAATGAAGGTCATTCCAGACCAGAGATGGGCCTTTACCAGCCATCGAAAACATAATAACTACCCCGCTGTGCTCCCAACCCGCCAAAAGTTAAACAAAGACTAACCTGATTTTGGGCGGGAAGAGGAGACTGCTGAAGAAAGGTATAACTGGAGGAGTTGGAGTGGTAGGGGCACTCATTCAGACGGAAGACACGGCGGACACTCACTCAGAGGATGCAGAGCTCATGCAGACACTCGGGAAACTCTGAAGGAGACACCGGAGTTGTAGTTGGAGACAGCAGTGGGTGAAGAGGAGTCGCTTCGGGAGAAGATCAGCAAACTCCTCTCCACCACCGGAGGAGGAAGAAGAATCAAGCCAACAATAAGAAGGCCGTTTTGAAGCCGGCATCCCGCCCCGGGGAAAACATCGGGAGATCATCGACCATCCCCGGGCCGTTGCCCAAATGAGAGGCCATCGACCCAACTTGGGAGAAGAAACAAAAAATAAAACCCCAAGAGAAGAAACCTTCCAGCCACCCCGGCTCAGGAGAAGAGATAAAAACAAACTGAAGAAGCGATGGGAGCCAGCCCAAGGCTCCTCTGACCAGGGTCGAGCCGACGATCCTCGACCCCACCGACATCCAGGCCCGCCGGTGTCCAGCCGCCCCGACCCCCACCTCAGGAGAGAGGTGTGCCGCAGCTCGCAGGGGTTCCACGGTCCACGAGGAGACGGAGCGCCTGAAGGGATCAAAACACAGACTTGATTTCAAAACCTTGCACTTCCTAGTGGGATTGGTGAGCATGTTTCTGGCCCTTCACAATCAGATCTAGATAGGTTTAATAAGGGGGTGGATTTAAGGGTACAATTAACATGAGTTGTTGTCCCTCGATGTTCTGTGTGTTTTCCTTATTTCATGATGATCTTTGTAGAGTATAAGATGCCTGTATTTGCCTTAGTTAATACTGTGTCGTTATGATTTGTTTGTGTTTTTCCCTCCCATGTACTCTCTTATTTGCTTGCATTTGATTTGATATTTTTCCTTATGCAATAAAATTTCATTTTGTTTCATCAAACTTGGTCTACAAGAGTTTTCTCTACATTGTAGTTCCTGCCCCAAATTCCAGAGTATAGAATCTAAGGGGCGAGTGGGTTGAACCACTCAAGGTTTTACTGTGGAAAAGAGAAAGGCCTATAGAGAGAGAAACCTCAGAGACATCTCTCAAGGAAAACCCCTTATACAGGTATTGGGATCCAGGAGGTAGAGATGGAGGAGCCTCAGCCCTTGGCCTTGTCTAACAGGTACGAGATTCTTGCTCCCTGTGTGGATGAGAGCTGGGACTGCAGGGAGGATGAGCAATTTGACCACAGCACCATGGTACAGGGAGCCATTCAAGTGGGGGGAGTAAAAAGAAATGTTGTAGTGATAGGGGACAGTATAGTTAGGGGGATAGACACTGTTCTCTGCAGCCAAGAGCGTGAGTTCCGAAGGCTGTGTTGTCTGCCCGGTGCCAGGGTTACGAACATCTCCTCTGGGCTGGTGAGGAACTTGGAGTGGGAGGGGGAGGATCCAGTTGTCATGGTCCTCATAGGTACTAATGACATAGGTAGGACAAAGGAAGAAGTTCTGCTGAGAGATTATGAGCAGCTAGGGGCTAAATTAAAAAGCAGAAACACAAAGGTAATAATCTCTGGATTACTACCTGAGCCACGAGCGAATTTGCATAGGGTAAATAAGATCAGAGAAATGAACGAGTGGCTCAAAGACTGGTGTGGGAGAAATGGGTTTTGATTTGTGGGGCACTGGCACCAGTACTGGGATAAGAGGGAGCTGTTCCGTTTGTTCGGCCTTCATTTGAACCATGCTGGGGCTAGAGTCCTGGCAAATCGAATAACTAGGGCTGTAGAGTAGGCTTTAAACTAAATAGTGGGGGGGAGGGTCCAGGTGAGTGGGAATTGAAAATGTCAATGAGAAATGAGAACAAAATAGAGCAGGATAGAGATGGGGGAAATAATAACTAGAGTGTGATAGGAAGGGACAGAATGTGTAAAAATAAGCGTGCAACAGAAAATGGGGCCAAAACAAGGAGAAATGGTAAAAAGACAAAGTTAAAAGCTCTATATCTGAATATATGCAGCATTCATAACAAGATAGATGAGTTGACGGCACAAATAGATATAAATGGGTATGATCTGATCGCCATTACAGAGATGTGGTTGCAAGGTGACCAGGGCTGGGAACTGAATATTCCAGGTTATTTGACAATTCGGAAGGATAGACAGAAAGGAAAGGGAGGTGGGGTGGCTTTGTTGGTAAAGGATGGGATCAATGCAGTGGTGAGAAGTGATATTGGCTCAGAAGATCAAGATTTAGAATCGAAATAACAACAGAAAACACTGGAAAAACTCAGCAGGCCAGGCAGCATCTGTGGAGAGAGAAACAGAGTTGGCGTTTCAGGTCGAAGACCTTTCATCAGAACTTTTTTCCAGTTCAGGCGAAAGGTCTTCGACCTGAAACATTAACACTGTTTCTCTCTCCACGGATGCTGCCTGGCCTGCTGAGTTTTTCCAGCGTTTTCTGTTGTTATTTCGGATTTCCAGCATCCGCAGTATTTTGCTATAAGATTTAGAATCGGTTTGGGTGGAGATATAAAAATAACAAGGGGAAAAAGTCTCTGGTGGGCGTAGTCTACAGGCTCCTGAACTGTAGCAATACTGTTGGGCAGAGTATAAATCAACAAATAATGGAGGCCTGTAAAAAAGGTACAGTAATAATCATGGGTGATTTTAATCTCCATATTGATTGGACAAATCAAATTGACCATGGTAGCCTTGAGGAGGAGTTCATAGAGTGTATCCGGGATAGTTTCCTAGAACAATATGTAATGGAGCCAACCAGGGAGCAGGCCATCTTGGATATGGTACTGTGTAATGAGACAGAAATAATAAATGATCTCATAGTAAAGGATCCTCGAGGAAAGAGTGATCATAACATGGGTGAATTTCAAATTCAGTTGGAGGGTGAGAAAGTTGTATCTCAAACCAGTGTCCTGATCTTAAACAAAGTCAATTGCAATGGCATGAGGGCAGAACTGGCTAAAGGACTGGAAAAATAAATTAAAGGGTAAGACAGTTGAAATGTAGTGGCAGACATTTAAGGAGATATTTCATAACTCTCAACAAAAATATATTCCAGTGGGAAAGAAAGATTTTAAGGGAAGAGAGCACTAACTAAAGAAGTAAAGGATGATATCAAATTGAAAATGAAGGCATACAATTTTGCCAAGATTGGTGGGAGGCCAGAGGATTGGGAAACTTTTAAAAACCAGCAAAGGATGACTAAAAAAATAATAAAGAGAGAGAAGATCAATTATGAGTGTAAACTGGCAAGAAATATTAAAACAGAAAGTAAGAGCTTCTACAGGTATATAAAGAGGAAGATAGTAGCTAAAGTAAACGTTGGTCCCTTAGAGGATGAGAATGGGGAAATAATAATGGGGAACGGGGAAATGGCAGAGCCTCTGAACAAATATTTTGTATCTGTCTTCACGGCAGAAGACACTAACAACATCTCAATAATGGATAATCAAGGGGCCACAGGGAGGGGGAAACTAAAGACAATCACTATCACTAAGGAAAAAGCCTAAAATCTGTCGTTGGGAAAATGCTGGAGTTCTTCATTAAGGAAGCAGTAGCAGCGCATTTGGAACATCATAATGCAGTCAAGCAGAGTCAGCATGGTTTTATGACAGGGAAATCATGTTTAACAAATTTGCTGGAGATCTTTGAGGATGTAACGATAAGAGTGGATAAGGGTGAGCCAGTGGATGTGGTGTATTTGGATTTCCAGAAGGCATTCGATAAGCTGCCACACAAAAGGTTACTGCACAAGATAAGAGCTCATGGGGTTGGGGGTAATATATTAGCATTGATAGAGAATTGGCTAACTAACAGAAAGCAGAGAGTCATTTTCCGGTTGGTAAACTGTAACTAGTGGGGTGCCACAGGAATCGGTGCTGGGGCCTCAACTGTTTACAATCTACATTAATGACTTGTATGAAGGGGCCGAGTGTAATGTACCCAAGTTTGCGGATGATACAAAGATGGGTGGGAAATCAAGTTGTGCAGAGGACTCAAAGAATCTGCAAAGAAGGGATATAGACAGGCTAAATGAGTGGGCAAACATTTGGCAGATGGAGTATAATGTAGGAAAGTGCAAGGTTATCCACTTTGGCAGGAAAAATAAAAAAGGAAATTTTTATTTAAATGGAGAGAGATTACAAAATGCTACAGTTCAGAGGGACCTGGTGGTCCTTGTGCATGAAACACAAAAAGTTAGCATACAGGTACAGCAAGTAATCAAAAAGGCAAATGGAATGTTGGCCTTTATTGCAAGGGGGTTAGAGTATAAATGCAGGGAAGTCCTGCTACAACTGTACAGGGTATTGGTGAGACCACACCTTAAGTACTGCGTACAGTTTTGGTCTCCTTATTTAAGGAAGGAAATACTTGCACTGGAGGCAGTTCAGAGACGAATCACTCATTGATTCCTGAGATGAGGGGTTTGACTTATGAAGAAAGGTTGAGCAGGTTGGGCCGATACTCATTGGAATTTAGAAGAATGAGAGCTCGACAAGGTAGATGCAGAGAGGATGTTTCCCCTCGTGGGGAAATCTAGAACTCAGGGGCATAGTTTCAGAGTAAAAGGTCGCCCTTTTAGAACTGAGATGAAGAGGAATTCCTTCTCTCAGAGGGTTGTAAATCTATGGAATTCTCTGCCCCAGAGAGCCATGGAGGCTGGGTCATTAAATACATTTAAGATGGAGATAGACAGATTTTTGCAAGAGAAGTGAGTGAAGGGTTATGGGGAGCGGGCAGGGAAGTGGCTTTGAGCCCAAGATCAGCCGTGATCTTATTGAATGGCGGAGCAGGCTTGAGGGGCCAAGTGGCCTGTTCCTGCTCTTATTTCTTATGTTCTTATATTCTCTGAATACCAACATTTAATAGTTTCTCACCATTTAAAAAATATTCTACTTTTCTGTTCTTCCTACCAAAGTGAATAACCTCACATTTCCTCACATTATACTCCATCTGCCACCTTATTGCCCATTCACTTAACCTGTCTATATCGCTTTGCAGGCTCTTTGGCCTAGAAATTCAGTTGGGCGCGGCAGCCGTTAGCGCCTTAGGAGGAGAAGATTTCGAGCGCTAGGCGCTTAGTGGCCGGGCGCAGCGCGATCTGCGCCTCGCCCCAACTTCAGTACACATTTAGCGCCGGCGCAAAGTCTTAGCGCGCGCCCTGCTGCGCGCGCACATCATGACGTCATTTGCTAGTGCAACGCCTTTTGTGCGCCCCGAACCAGAACTTCACTCGCGCCGGCCCATTGTGCACCGGGCGGCCCGAGCGACTGTGAAGTGGAACGGTACACAGCCCAGCCGGGCCGCGGGGAGCGCAAATTAAAGGGCACTTACCCAGCAGTATAAAGGCCAGCCATTTTGCAGCATTCACTCTTGTGCAACGGTTTTTTGGACAGAGACCAAGGAGGAGAGTTTACTGGTTTGGACCAACACTTGGACAGGTATTTTTGGCTCAGGCCAGAGCTTACCAATTATCTTTGCCTTCATTCAGAGCTCAGTGTTTGCCAGCATATAATGGGGGCTGCATTGGGTGGCAACGCTGATTTTCAGCCTTATGCCAGAAGGGCTTACAGACGCCGTGAGAGAGTGGCAGCCCTGGCTAGACGCAAAGGGGCAACGGGCGTCGCCAACTGAGGCCTTACCCACGCAGGGTATACCGCCAGCAGACCTCCTATCTGACCATGTCTGCCGCGATGTGTGTTAGGAGGCTGCGATTCCGAAGGGAGGTGGTTGCAGACATCTGCCAGCTGCTTCAGAGAGATCTGCAGCCACAGCTGATGCGCAGGACGTCTCTGTCGGTGGCAGTGAAGGTGACGGTGGCTCTCAACTTCTATGCCTCCGGCTCCTTCCAATCTGCTACTGGGGGCATCGCTAACATCTCCCAGTTCGCCGTGCATTGCTGCATCCGCCAGGTGACCGAAGCCCTTTTCAGAAGGAGACATCAATTCATCTCCTTCCCCATGACCCTGGACAAGCAGCAGCAGCGTGCAGTGGGGTTTGCAAGAATAGTGGGCTTCCCCATGGTGCAGGGCGCCATTGACTGCACGCATGTGGCTTTGCGGGCACCTCTTGAGCATGCCGAGGATTACCGCAACCGGAAGGGCTACCATTCTCTCAATGTACAGCTGGTGTGTGACCACAGGCAGCGCATCCTAGCTGTCAATGCCCGCTTTCCAGGCAGCAGCCACGATGCCTTTATCCTGCGACAGACAACTGTGGCTGACATGTTCCAGGCACAGCCTCCCCCAAGAGGATGGCTTATCGAGGACAAAGGCTATCCTTTGTGTACCTGGCTCATGACCCCGCTCCGCACGCCCACGACCCCTGCTGAAGAGGCATACAACGAGAGCCATCAAGCGACGAGGAACCTCATAGAACAAACAATCGGCGTGCTCAAGCAACGGTTCCGCTGTCTTGATCGCTCCGGGGGAGCCCTCCAGTATTCACAGGATCGAGTCTCCCAATTCGTCGTCGTTTGCTGCATGCTGCACAACCTGGCTATCCGCAGGACTCAGGCACTGCCACCTCACGTTGGACCACCACCTCAGGAGGAGGAGTAGGAGGAGCATGAGCAAGGGCATCTGCCGTCACGACATGTGCCCCTCAGGAGCCCCTGCCCGCCCTGCTGCTCCGCCTCAAAGTAAGGCCATTGGCTGCTGCAAGGCTGGGGGCAGGCTCCTGAGGGGCACATGTCGTGACGGCAGATGCCCTTGGGGGTCGGCCTAGTCGAGGTCTGGCCGTCGAGCGGGCGGCTATTGATTGCTGCAGCTGTGGCTGGCCAGCATCAGTCGCTGCAGCAGCTCCTGGCAGCTCCACTGGGGGACTGGCAGTGGCGGCTGGAGGAATGGCGGCAAGCTGGCGGGTGGCAGGCGCTCGCTGGTCACCTGAGACACTGGCACTCACCCGGGCCAGCACTGCAGCATGCGCACCAATCTGCCGAGGGACAGAACGCTGTGCTGCTGCAGCGCGCCGGGTGCCCTGGTGATGCCTGGCTGACACAGCGAGTGTGGCAGCAGTGAGTGCCCGTGTTGACCTGTTCACTGACCGCATCAGAGCAGCCAGTGACTGGACGGCACCACTGATCACCTGGCCAGTCGCTGACAGAGCTGCCCCGAATTCCACCCGACTCGCTGCCTGATCTGCCCGGTATTGCACCCGACTGGTGGCCTCTGAGGGCCCGAACTCGGCCACACTCCGAGAGAGGGAATCGATGGACTCAGGCAACCGTGCCACTGCCGCCATGAGCTCCGTGTGCCGGCGCTCCGAGTCCGCGGACAAGTCTTCGAGGCGTTCCATCTCCTCGGCGAAGAGCATCTCCTGACTGGAGGCCGGACTCTCCCTCTGGGGAGAAGGCCGCTGAGCTGGCCGACCCTTCCTGCGTTGCTGGAGGCCGCTGGGCCCAGCAATTGGACTCCCCTCCGACGCTTCCCCCCTCTGGGGAGAAGGCCGCCGAGCTTCCACCCCCCTCCCGCCTTTCTGCAGCCCGCAGGTCCCAGGAGCTCCCCTCCCCTTCGACACTTCCGCCACGCTGCCCTCCAGGGAAGACGTGTCCCCTACATTGGCCTGGGTGGCCGCGGCTGAGGGTTCCCCTGATGGGCCGCCTTCCTCTTGCTCCTCCTCCTGCTCCTCTTCGGAGGGTCTGTCTCTGGCAAGTTCAGGGACCTCCTCTTTACCATCTGAAAGCAGGAAGGCACAAGAGTAGCTTTAGAGTGAGGAGAGGGCGTCAGTGCGGGATGCATGAGTGGTGGCATTCAGCGCATTGGTCGGACAGTGGCAAAGGATGTAGATCTGATGCGCAAGTGGGACGAGAGAGGTGCAAAAGGTGATGTCCTTACCATTGCTGCCCAGAACAGGGTCGGCATCTCCACATGCAACGGGCCCAATCACCCGGCCACCCATGAGGCGCTCCACGCGATGTTGCAGGTCGGTGAGTGGCTGGATATGGGGTCGGCCTCCCCCGGTCACAGTCCAGCTCTTGCGATTATTCGCCAGCTTGGCCTGCAAGAGAAAGGATGGCCTCTAAGTACAGTGTGTCGCCGTGATCTTGTGTGCACTGCCTCCCATGGTGGAATAGCTTGGCCAGTGTGTCGCCATGATCTGGTGTGCACTGCCTCCCATGGTGGAATAGCCTGGCCAGTGTGTCGCCATGATCTGGTGTGCAATGCCTCCCATGGTGGAATAGCTTGGCCAGTGTGTTAAGTGCAGAATGTGCAATTGATGCTCATGCCTGTCCCATAGCTGCTGCATGAGGGCTGGCCATTAGAGCCTTCAGGTCCCTTTGCCCATAATGTGAGGTGCACATGCAAGGATGAGGAGGTCACTGGAAAGGGTACTCACCCTGACAATGCGTGTGAGGTCATTTAACTTTTTGCGGCATTGGGCACCGCTCCTGGGAACGTCGCTGTTGGCTGACAGCTTGCTGGCGACATGCCTCCAGGCTCTCCTGTAGACGCAGACCGTCGCCTTCTTGCCATTGTCCGGGTACAAAACATGGCGCCTCTTCTCCACAGCAGCAATCAGCACACTCAGATCATGCTCTGAGAAGCGCTGCGTACGTTCACGGGCCTTCTCCATGTCTTCAGGCGCTATTTGGGTCCAGCAGCAGTGTTCAGGCCTAGCTGGAGGGCTCCACTATCCAGGGCGTGGCAGCAGACACAGTCGACCCTTCCCCCTTAAGAGCTGGCC
The DNA here is from genome assembly GCF_052327205.1 of Somniosus microcephalus. NCBI lineage: Eukaryota > Metazoa > Chordata > Chondrichthyes > Squaliformes > Somniosidae > Somniosus > Somniosus microcephalus. The sequence continues at coordinate 75,703,644 of NC_140996.1, read as the reverse complement.
GGCGCCAGGGTGTCTGCTGTCAATCACGAGATGGCCGCACCTGCGCTGCGCCCGGCCTCGGCGCTATCGATCACCACCTCCGGCTTAGCACCCAAAGAGAGGCGTCCAGCAACAGTTTTAGCGCTCGCCCGAACTCCTAGGGCGAAGCTAATGAATATCGGAGAAGTGGCATCGATTTGGCGGCGGCCGCAAACTTTAGCGGACGCCCCACTTTAGCGCCCCAAAAGTGGCGTCAATGAATTTCTAGGCCTTTGTGTCCTCACAGCTACTTTCCCACTTAGCTTTGTATCATCAGTAAACCTATTTACATTACACTTGGTCCCTTCATCTATGTCATCAATATAGATTGTAAATAGCTGAGCCCGAAACACTAATCCTTGTGACAGCCCACTAGTTACAGCCTACTAAACGGAAAATGAACCATTTATCCCTACTCTCTGTTTTCTGTCCATTAACCAATCCTCTATCTATGCTAATATATTATCCCCAACACCATAAGCCCTTATCTTGCATAGCACCCTTTTATGTGGCACCTTATCGAGTGCCTTTTGGAAATCCAAATATACTACATCCACTGGTTCCCTTTTTTCTATCCTGCTAGTTACATCCTCAAAAACTCTAATAAATTTGTTAAACATGATTTCCCTTTCATAAAACCATGTTGACTCTACCTAATCATATTATGATTTTCTAAGTGCTCTGTTACCACTTTCTTAATAATGGATTCCAGCATTTTCCCGATGACTGATGTCAGGCTAACTGGCCTGTAGTTCCCTGTTTTCTCGCTCCCTCCTTTCTTGAATAGCGGGGTTACATTTGCTACCTTCCAATCCGCTGGGAGCGTTCTAGAATCTAGGGAATTTTGGAAGATCACAACCAATGCAGCCACGATCTCTGCAGCCACCTTTTTTAGAATGCAAAAATGTAGGCCATCATGTCTAGGAGATTTGTCAGCTTTTAGTCCCATTAGCTTCTCAAGTACTTTTTTCTCTACTGATCTTAATTACTTTAAGTTCCTCACTCTCAGCAGCCCCTTGGTTCCCCACTATTTTTGGTAGGTTTTTTGTGTCTTCTATTCTGAAGACAGATACAAAATATTTGTTTAACGTTTCTGCCATTTCCTTATTCCCCATTATAATTTCTCCTGTCTCAGCCACTAAGGGACCAAGGCTTACTTTTGCTATTCTATTCCTTTTTACATACTTGTAGAAGCTCTTACAATCTGTTTTTATATTTCTTACTAGTTTACTCTCATATTCTAACTTCTCCATTTTTATCTATTTTATCTATTTTTTAAAGCTCTCCTAATCTTCAAGCTTACTACTATTCTTTGCAACATTATATGCCTCTTCTTTTAATCTTATACTATCCTTAGCTTCTTTAGTTAGCCATGAATGGATCACTTTTCCCGTGGAGTTTTTTCTCTCAATGGAATGTATATTCGTTGAGAATTTTGGAATATTTATTTAAGTGTTTGCCACTGCTTATCTACCATCTTACCTTTAATGTAATGTCCCAATCTACCTTAGCCAACTAAGCCCTCACACCTATGTAATTGGCTTTATTTAAGTTTAAGACTCTAGTTTCAGACTTAAGTATTTCACTCTCATACTCAATGTAAAATTCTATCATATTATTGTAATGATATCAGCAAATAGTGATGCTATTTGCCTGTTCGATTATGATGCCTACCAGCATGATTGCATGTATTGATTGCTTGTGCCTGACCAGCAGAGGTCATGTGACCGAGACAAGCAAGGCAGTCTAGTTTAGTTTCAGTTTCGTTCTAGATGCATCACTAGCATAATGGTGTCTCCTGAATGCTGTATAAAGAGTTGAACAGACTTTAGATTAAAACTCATTCTCTTTCATAAATGTCTCATCATTGAACCCACAAAGAAATCAATACATGGTGTCAGAAGTGGCTGAAAGAGATGAAGAGAAAAATTCTGAAGTTAAATCAGCTCTCCACAGATTAGCAAGCCAAAAGAGAACATCGTTGCTTACCATTAGAGGATAGCTAACAAAGTGAAAAAATGGAAGGTTTACACCCACCGGCGACGCTTCAGTTAACAGGTAATGTGGCTGAAAATTGGAGAAGGTTCAAACAACGTGTGGGGTTGTATTTATCAGCAATCGGAGCTGACGAGAAAAGTAATAAAAGGAAATCGTCACTGTTATTACATGTCGTGGGTGATGAAGTGCTGGAGGTGTATAATAACTTCACATTCGCTGCTAATGGAGACAAAATGAAACTAGATAAAATAATGGAACAGTTTGAGGCCTACTGCATACCTAAATGTAACGTGACATTTGAGAGGCACAGATTTTTCACATGTGTACAGAAAACGGGTGAGACTATTGATCAGTATGTGACTGAACTGAGAAACCGAAGCAAATCGTGTGAATTTGGGGGACTGACAGACTCGCTGATAAAAGACAGACTGCTGTGTGGTATTCCAGATAATGGTCTAAGGGAAAGACTGCTAAGAGAGCAAGATCTAGACCTGGGAACAGCCATAGCACTGTGTAGGGCTACAGAGACTGTGAAGTTGCAGGCAAAGGAGCTGTTCAGTGACAGTAGCTGCAATGTGGATGCAGTGAGAAAGAACGGATACAAACCGTTTAACAAAAAGAGCGCCAATGTGAAAAAAGAGGTGTGGCCAGCGAACAAAAATGAAAGGGACAATCGAAAGTCATGTAGTCGATGCGGTACACAGCATCCACCAAAAGAGTGTCCAGCATATGGTAAAAAATGCAATAGTTGCAACAAAAACAACCATTATGCCCGTTGCTGTAAGAACCAAGCGCAACAAAGCAAGGTCCATGCAGTAGATGAAAGCGAGATAGAGGAGTTCAATGTAGATGTTGTGTCTGAAAACAAAGAAGAAAAAAGAGACTGGATGTTGACACTAAAAGTGAATGACATACACATTCCATTTAAATTGGATACTGGAGCACAAGTTAATGTGATATCAGAGACTGATTTTAAGAAAATTAGACCCAGACCAAAGATACATGGAATCAAAGTGAAAGTGACAGGATACTCAGGTACTGAAATACCAGTGAAAGGGAGATGCATTGTCAAAGTGACACACAAGGACAGAGAGCACATGTTAGCATTAATCGCGGTGCCAAAGGAGGTGCAAGCCATACTAGGTTTAAAAGCCTGTGAGAGACTGAACCTGGTAAAGAGAGTCCTCGTTGTGGAAAGCGAAGGAGAGACAGTCTATGATGAACTGAATGTTGCGTACACACCGGGTAAGCTGATGTATACAGCAGACACGTTGTCCAGAGCTGTTGACCCAGGAGAGCCCGCAAACACAGTGAAAAGACTGAAGTACAAGGCAAAAGACAGTGGAACTGACTTCTACCAGAGCATGTTTGTATACCGCACAACGCCGCTCGAGTGTGGTATGTCACCAGCCCAACTCCTGATGGGACGTCGGCTAAGGTCAAACCTACCCATCCCGGAGAACCTCCTGAAAACAAAAGAGGGGGAGAAAGTGAGGAAGTTCAAAGAACAACAGAAAGAAAAGCAAAAGTACTACTATGACAGAGGAACACAAAACCTACCTGAACTCCACACTGGTGACCAAGTAAGGTTGAAAGAGAAAACAAACACATGGACTCAGAAGGGAACTGTCTTGAGTGAAGTTCAACCAAGATCATACACCATTCAGACAGATGAGGGTGCAGTTCTGAGAAGAAATCGTCGAGATCTTCTCATGGGACCAGCCACAGCAGGTCAAGAGACTGATACTGTTGAACAACCTGATCACACAGCTGAGAACCAATCATCTGAGGCAACAACTCAGATTCAAGGACAATCAATCAGAAAATCCTCAAGACACGTGAAGCCTCCTGAGAGACTCATTGAGCAAATTTAAGGACTATTGTTATAGAAGGAAGTAATGTTATCTTATTCTTTCTTCAAGTTCTAGTGTATTGACATATTTCATGTGAACACACAAAGCAAGGTTAAAAAACCTTGATCATGATAATGATAATGTAAGTTCATTAAGTGTTACAGTTAAAATGCAGATTAATACAAAGAAAACATGTTGTTAGTTAAAAGTAAAATACTTTTGTTTTAAGAAAAGGAGATGTAATGATATCAGCAAATAGTGATGTTATTTGCCTGTTCAATTATGATGCCTACCAGCATGATTGCATGTATTGATTGCTTGTGCCTGACCAGCAGAGGTCATGTGACCGAGACAAGCAAGGCAGTCTAGTTTAGTTTCAGTTTCGTTCTAGATGCATCACTAGCATAATGGTGTCTCCTGAATGCTGTATAAAGAGTTGAACAGACTTTAGATTAAAACTCATTCTCTTTCATAAATGTCTCATCATTGAACACACAAAGAAATCAATACAATTATGTTCACTCTTCCCCAGAAGATCCTTTACGATGAGATTACTAATTAACCTTGTCTCATTACACAATACAAGATCTAAAATAGGTTGCTTCCATGATGGAAACTGTCTCGAATGCATTCCATGAACTCGTCCACCAGATTGCCTTTGCCAATTTGACTTGCCCATTCTATATGAAGGTTAAAGTCCCCCATGATTATTACATTACCTTTGTTACAAGCTCCTATTATTTGTTGATTAATACTCTGCCCAGTGTTATAGCTACTGTTTTTTGGCCCTTGGTATTTCTTTTATCTCCACCCACACTGGTTCTACTTCCTGATCTTCCGAGTCTTGATCCTTTCTCAGTACTGCTATTATATCATCCTTTATTATCAGGGCTACCACCACCCACTCCCCACCCCTCTTCCATTCTGCCTGTCTTTTCAAAATGTCTAGTACCCTGGAATATTTTGTTCCCAACTTTGGTCACCTTGCAACCACAACTCTGTAATGGCTATTAGATCAAAAGCATTTATCCCTATTTGTGCCACTAATTCATTTATCTTGTTACGAATGTTTTGTGCATTCAGATAAAGAGCCTTTAATTTTAATATTTTACCAATATTCCCTGCTTTCACCTTATTCACTGATGCACTATTACCGTTAAACTCTGTCCCTTCCTGTCACACTCTGCTTATCTTTACCCAAATCATTACAGTTCTCTATTGCCTTGACTTTTCCATTTAGATTTCTAAATTTTCCCTCACCTGACCCCTCCCCCCCCTTGTTAGTTTAAAATCCTATCTACAGCCCCATTTATCAATTCCCCAGGACACAGGTCCCAGCCCAGTTTAAGTGGAGGCCGTCCCAATGGAACATCTCCCTCTTTCCCCAGTACTGGTGCCATTGCGCATGAATCAAAACCCCTTCCTCCCACACCACTCTTTGAGTCATGCATTTAACTCTCTGATCTGCTTGTCCCTATGCCAATTTGCATGTTGTTTAGGTAACAATCCAGAGATTATTACCTTTGAGGTTCTGTATTTAATTTGGACCCTAGCTCCTCAAACTCTCTCAGCAGAACCTCATTCCTAGTTCTACCTATGCCGTTGGTTCCTACATGGACCATGACAACTGAATCCACCCCCTTCCACTCCAAATTCTTCTCCGGCCGCGAGGCGACATCCAGACAGGCAACACAGATTTCAGAACTCCTGGTTGCGGCTGCAAAGAACAGTACCTATCCCCCTGACTATACTGTCCCCTACCACTGCAAAATTATTTTTCACTTCCCCCACTTGAATGGCCTCCTGTACCATGGTGCCATGCTAAGTTTGCTCATCCACCCTGCAGACTTTGCCCTCATCCACACAGGCAGTAAAAACCTCATATCTGTTGGACAAGGGCAAGGGCTGAGGCTCCTCCACCACTGCACTTGGCTGAGTCACAATCACACCCTCCTGTTCCTAACCACTAACCAGACTTGTACCACTACCTAACCTAAGGGGCGTGACTGCCTCCTGGATCAAAGTGTCCAGGTAGCTCTCCGCTTCCCTGATGCCCCACAATGTCTGCACCTCAGACTCCAACTCAACAACTCTGAGCTGAAGTTCCTTGAGATTCAGACACTTACTGCAGACGTGGGCATCCGGGATCACAATGCTCTTAACAAATTCCCACATGCTGCAGTTATGGCACACCACCTGCACTGCCATCCCTATTTAACCTTGTTTTATTTATTTTACAAATTAAATTTTAGGGGGGAAAAAATGAGTTGTGTCCCCTTTGGGGCGCTAACTTTGCCGGGGCGCTACTTTTAGCCCCTGAAAAAATTAGCACCCCGCGGCTGATTTTCCCAGTAGCGCCCTGAGAGGGGCGCTACTGGAAGCACCCCACATCCCTATTGGGGCGCTGCAAGGCAATATCGTGGTGGCATTGCGGCACATTGCACCACGGTACTGCAGGCCTTCCTCCCCTTATTAAAAGGGAGGGGCCTGGTGCAGCGCGTCCTGCACCCAGCTGGGCCACCAGGGATCGGGAGTGCTGGCAAATGAGCCTGGCACTCAAGAGGAGTGCCGGGCTCACGTAGAGCAGCCGACACCTGCGGGGGGGCTTCATGGGGATTGGGGACAGCAATGGGGGCAGGTGCTGGCAGGTGGCCAGCAACAAAAAATGCCACCCGCCACCTCCCCTTTAACTAGCGCCGCCCCGGCAGCAGGTAGACCCCCCCTGACCCCATCGGACATAGTGTCCGATGGTAAGTCAGGTGGCGCTACCGAAGATCATGAGCGGGGCATTGCGCATGGCGATGACATCATCGCTGGTGGAGCAGCACTGCGGGCCAATAACGGTTACCGCCGCCGCTAACCTCCCGCTGAATTTTGCGCTAGTTGCTTTGCGCCCCCCATTAGCGCCCTCTTAGGGCGCTAATGGGAGGCGCAAAGCAACCGAATTTTTCCCCCCAGGTATTTATTTACTTAGCTTATCGTTTTGTTTTTTAAATAAACTGCTGCACTCGAAGCTGTGACATCAGTTATTAGGTGTGGCATCATGGTGGGTTCCACAGGTGTGCTGATAGAGGTGACCACCCGTTCTATGTTGGAAAGGATGGGCTCCAAGTCTGTGCAAAGCCCCATGCCAAGTTGGAACTGGACTCCTCCATGCTCCTTGATATTGTGCGCAGGCTTTCTTCCAGGCTTTGCAGTACACCAAGCATTTGGATGTGTACACCCTTCTTCTGTAGCCTGGTCCATCGAAGTCCTCATCTGACTTCTATGCAGCAGAACTTGTGTGCGACCTCACCCTCCCACGAGCTGGCACCTGCACTATCCTTTCCCCCCAATCCTGGCTCCTTTCGCACTTGTGCCTGATGTCTCACCATGTGCAGATCCCTCCTCCATTCTAGCCTCTAAAATATGTGTAGTATCAGTCTCTGAGCTGGTGGCTGTGTCTGTAAGTTTGAGTGATGGTGCCTCTTCATCTTCACTGTCTTCTTCTTCTTCTTCCTCCACTGACTCGGAAGGTTCCAGTTCTTGGTTATCTGAAATGAAAAGGGGGCAAAGGTTGGATTGGGGTTCGGGGTGAGGAGTAAGCAATAAGTGCATGCTTACACCCTCTGCAGCTTGTGAGTCAGAAGAGATTGTGGGATGATAGTGAAGTGGGATGAGAGAAGAGGATTAGGTATGCAGATACCCTCATCATCGATTCCACCAACCCTGCCAATGGCCACGGTCTCAATGATGCACCTTCCCATGATGGCTAGCTCTGTCTCCTCCATGGGGGTTAAAATATGCAGTGCACTTGTTCTCCTCCAGTTCGTTCCTGCTGCCTGCTGTTATGCGCCTCCTCCAGAGGGAAGTTTGTCAGTGAGTATCCTGCAATGTGTTAGGGTGATGTGGCTGTCATGGTTGAATACCTGCCAGTGTGTGCAGGTTGTGAGTTGTGGGTGTTAGTCTTGGAACAGTGCTAAATGTATGAGGGTGAGGTTAAACATATGAATTTTAGGGTTGAGTGCTGATTGATAGAGATTGTTGCTAGGTGGGTGATGGTGGTATAATGAATTGATCAGTGGATGAGGCTAGTGGTGCAGTTAGTAGGATATGACATTTGAAGATGAACTCGCTCACCTTGACAACTTGTTTCAGATCGTTAAACATTTTCCTGCATTACATCCATGTTCTTGGAGCAACAATCCTGGCATGAGCTCCACCATTACTTGTTTCCACTGCCTCGTGAGCATCTGTCTGGAGGGCCAGCCATCCTCCTGCAGATACAGGACATCACTTCTTCTTTCCACCTCTTCCACAAAGACCTCCAGTGCACTGTCTGAAATTCCTGGGGCATTGGGACCAGTTCTGGGACATGTTCAGCTAGATAGCTTGCACCTCAACAGAGCTGGGACCAATATCCTTGTGGGGAGGTTCACTTCTGCTGTGGGGGAGGACTTAAACTAATTTGGCATGGGATGGGCACCAGGATGAAACATTAGAGAGGAGAAACAAGGTGCACTAAGGGAGACAAATAGCACCAGAGTAAAGAATAGTTCAGAAGCAGGGGCGATAATGTCTAAGATGGGTTTGGAGTGCGCAAATGCACGTAACATGGTGAATAAGGTTGGTGAGCTGCAGGCACAAGTTGCCACATGGGACTATGATATAGTGGCAATAACCTGGCTCAAAGATGGGGAGGATTGGAAACTTAATAGTCCTGGCTACAAGGTATTTAGGAAAGATAGGGAAGGAAAAAAAGGAGAGGTGGCAGTATTGATCAAAGAAACTATAATAGCTCTGGAAAGGGATGATGTGGTTGAGGGGTCAAAGGCAGAATCTATTTGGTTAGAATTAAGGAATAATAGAGGAGCTATTATGCTACTGGGTATATACTGTCGGCCTTAAAATATTGGGAAGGTGCTAGAGGAGCAAATTTGCAGACAAATTACAGAAAGATGAAAGAAGGATAGAGTAGTTATATTCTAATATAGACTGGGATAGTAATAGTGCAAAGGGCAAAGAGGGAAAGGAATTCCAGAAATGTGTATAAGAGAAATTTCTTGATCAGTGTGTTTCCAGCCCAATAATAACAACAACAAAAATAACTTGTATTTATATAGCGCCTTTAACTTAGTAAACCGTCCCAAGGCGCTTCACAGGAGTGTTATAAAACAAAATTGATGCCGAACCACATAAGGATAAATTAGGGCAGATGATCAAAAGGTTGATCAAAGATAGGTTTTAAGGAGCATCTTAAAGGAGGAAAGAGAGGTAGAGAGGTTTAGGGAGGGAATTCCAGAGATTAGGGCCTTGGCAGCTGAAGGCACGGCCACCAATGGTTGCGCGATTATAATCAGGGATGCTCAAGAGGCCAGAATTAGAGGAGCGCAGATATCTCGGGCGGGGGTTGTGGGGCTGGAGGAGATTATGGAGTTAGGGAGGGGCAAGGCCATGGAACCATTTGAAAATGAGGATGAGAATTTTAAAATCGAGGTGCTGCTTAACCAGGAGCCAATGTAGGTCAGCAAGCACATGGGTGATGGGTGAACGGGACTTGGTGTGAGTTAGACACGGGCAGCCAAGTTTTGTTTGGGTAGAATGTGGGAGGCCAACCAGTAGTGCGTTGGAATAGTCAATGAGGAAGGAAACAGAGCTGGATCTAGTTTTGGGGAATGAAATGGGACAAGTCTAGTATGTTTCAGTGGAGAAGCATTTGGGTAACACTGATCATAATATCATCAGGTTTAGAAGAGTTATGGAAAAGGACAATGACACCGATCAATCAATCTTAACTGGAGAAGGGCTAATTTCAGTGAGTTGATAAGGGATCTGGCTCAGATGGATTGGAATAAAAAATTGGTAGGCAAAACACTAATTGAACACTGGGATGCTTTCAAAGAGGAAATGGTTTAGGTATGGAGTAGACCCATTCCAAAGAGGGCGAAAGGAAAGCCATCCAAAGCTACAGCTCCCTGCATAACTAAAGATATAGAGATAAAAATGAAACAAAGATGGAGGCTTATGACAAATGTAAAGTTAATAAAACAGTAAAGAATCAAGCTGAATACAGAAAGTACAGAGGAGATCTAAAAAAGGGAATGAGGGGCAAAGAGAGAGTATGAGGATAGATTAGCGGCTAACATAAAAGGGAACCCAAAAGTCTTTTATGAACATAGGGATAGTGCAAGGGTAGTCAAAGGAAGGGTGGGGCCGATTAGAGTCCAAAAAGGAGATCTTCTTGTGGAGGTAGAGGACATGGCTGAGGTATTAATGAGTACTTTGTATCTGTCTTCAAAGAGAAGAGGATACTGCCAATGTAGCAATAAAGGAGGAGGCAGTATTAACATTGGATATGATACAAATAGATAAAGAGGAGGCACTTAAAAGGTTGGCAGTACTCAAAATAGAAAAATCACCTCGTTCGGATGGGATGCATCCTAGGTTGCTGAGGGATGTACGGATTGAAATTGCAAAGGCTCTGGCCACAATCTTCCAATCTTCCTTTATTATAGGTGTGGTGCCAGAGGACTGGAGGATTGCAAGTGTTACACACCTGTTCAAAAAAGGGGCGAGAGATAAACTCGGCAACTACAGGCCAGTCAGCCTAAAGACGGTGGTGGGGATTGTTTTAGAGACAATGGCCTAGAAATTCAGTTGGCTGCGCCAGCCGTTAGCGCCTTAGGAGGAGTAGATCTCGAGCGCTAGGCGCTTAGCGCCCGGGCGCAGCGCGATCTGCGCCTCGCCCCAACTTCAGTAGACATTTAGCGCCGGCGCAAAGTCATTGCACGCGCTCATCTGCGCGCGCAGATCATGACGTCATTTCATCGTGCAACGCCCTTTGTGCGCCCGGAACCGGAACTTCATTCGCGCCGCCCCATTGTGCGCCTGGCGGCCCGAACGACTGTGAAGTGGAACGGTACACAGCCGAGGCGGGCCGCGGGGAGCGCAAATTAAAGGGCACTCCTGCAGTAGAAAAGGCAGCCGTTTTGCAACACCCCTTCTTGAGGAGGAGGAGGAGGAGGAGAAGAAGAAGACCGGTACCACATAACAAACTGATGGAGAGAAGCCCTCCCCAAAAACACAAATACACTAGTCTCGGCCTTTCAAAAAAACAAATCCACCCTCCCCCTTTAAGAGCTCACCAGAGCCAGAGTGTCTGCCGGCAATCAGCAGCTCGCCGCACCTGCCCTGCACCCAACTTCCAGTGTTAGCACCCCGGGCTGCCGGCTTAGCGCCTAATGATAGTCGTGCATCACCTGTTTTAGCGCAGCAGCAACCTCTTAGGGCGATGCAACTGAATATCGGCGAAGGGGGCTCGACTTTGCGCCGGGCGCAAACTTTAGCGGCCGCCCGACTTTACCGCCCCAAAAGTGGCTATACTGAATTTCTAGGCCAATACTCTGTGACAAAAATAATTGGCACTTGGAAAAGTACGGGCTAATAAATGAAGGTCAGCATGGATTTGTTAAAGGCAAATCATGTTTGACTCACCTGATTGAGTTCTTTGATGAAATAATGGAAGGGTTGATGAGGATACTGTGGTTGATGTCGTGTATATGGGCTTTCAAAAGGCGTTTGATATAGAGCCACATATTAGATGTCTTTATTAAAATTAAAACCTATGGAATTAAAGGGACAGTAGCAGCATGGATACAAAACTGAAAACTGGCTAATGGACAGAAAGCAGAAAGTAGTGGCGAACTGTTGTTTTTCAGAATGGAGGGAAGTATACAGTGGCGCTCCCCATGGGTCGGTATTAGCACCACTGCTCTTTTTGATATATATTAATGACCTGGACTTGGGTACAGGGCATAATTTCAAAGTTTGCAGATGATACAAAACTTGGAAATGTAGTAAACAATGAGGAGGATAGTAACAGACTTCAGTAGGACATGGACAGACTAGTGAAATGGGCAGACACATGGCAGGTAAAATTTAACGCAGAGAAGTGTGAAGAGATACATTTTGGTAGGAGGAATGAGGAGAGGCAATAAAAACCAAATGATATAATTTTAAAGGGTGTGCAGGAACAGAGAGAGCTGGGAGTGTATGTACACAAATCTTTGAAAGTGCCAGGACAAGTTGAGAAGGCTGTTAAAGAAAACATATGGGATCCTTGACTTTGTTAATAGGGGCATAGAGTACAGAAGTAAGGAAGTTATGCTAAACATTTATAAAACACTGGTTCAGGCTCAACTGGAGTATTATGTTCAATTCTGGGCACCACATTTTAGGAAAGATGTCAAGGCCTTGGAGAGGGTGCAGAGGAGATTTACTGGAATGGTGCCAGGGATAAGGGAATTTAGTTATGAGGTGAGACTGGAGAAGCTGGGTTATTCTCCTTAGAGCAGAGAAGGTTAAGAAGAGATTTGATAGAGGTGTTCAAAATCATGAATTGTTTTGAGAGAGTAAATAAGAATAAACTGTTTCCAGTGGCAGAAGCATAGGTAACCAGAGAACGCAGAATTAAGCGATTGGCAAAAGAACCAGAGGTGACATGTAGGAAAAATTATAATGTGGTGAGTTGTTATGGGCCCAGAAATTCGGGTCCCAACGCGTGAGTACGCACGGGGTACTCACCCGTAGGCCCAACGAAAGTGCCGGTTTCGTGCATGCACTGAGCATGCGGGGGAAGGCAGCACTTCCGTTCCCCTGAAAGAAGGGGTTGACAGGTGGAACACGTGCACTGGAGAGGCAGCGCGTGCGCATCGAACTTACGTTTTTTTTGCATGTTTCCCCGGGAGGGTAAATCTCCAGCAGTTACACTTTTAAAAAGCAGGTGCAAGGCCTGCTTTTAACAAGCTAAGTGGTGAATTAATTAAAATTAAAACATTTTTTCCACAGGTTTATTATTTTTAAATACTTTAAAGAAAGGTAAGTTTACTTTTAGCCCCGTTAGAAAATGTAATTAAGTTTTTCAAAAATTTAAATTATTGTTTAAAATAGTTATTTCATGTAATTTATAGTTATTTTAAAAATGTGATGTTTTAAAAAAAAATTATTTGAAGTTTTAGTGATGTTTTGGGGCTTATAGTATTTATAGGTTTGACAGCTCTTCCTGTCAAACTTGTGAATGAAGCATTCCCTGCTACCATTGGCTCTCCATGGCCCACGTGATCCCAGGGGATGCATCGAACTAACTGCGCCCCTGGGATACGCAAGCACTGCGCACCGGCAGTTGGAGGAGGCCCAGGATCGGAATCCCACGCGGGCCCACAGCTCAATGGCCGGCGCGCTAGGTAAGTGCAGGTTGGGGGCTTGCACCCGCGGGAAGCCCCCGACCCGAATTTCTGGGCCATTATCTGGAATGCACTGCCTGAAAGTGTGGTAAAAGCATATTCAATAGTAACTTTCAAAAGGGAATTGAGTAAATACTTGAAAAGGAAAAATTTGTAGAGCTATGGGGAAAGAGCAGGGAGTGGGATTAATTGCATAGCTCTACCAAAGAGTCGGCACAGGCACAATGGGCCGAATGACTTCCTTCTGTGCTGTATCATGCTATGTTTCTACGTGTGGCAGAAACCCCGTTTAGCACATAAATATGATTTCTGCCGCACCTCCGGTGAACTCACGATTGCAGAACGGGTAGAAGCTCTGAGGAGGTTCTTAGTCAGAGTGTTTGCTCTTAGAAAATCTCAAGCTTTGATCAACAAGATAATTTTAGAATGAGCAAATAAATACTTCAAGCGTGTAAATGCTTACAGTTCCCTTCACAGAGCACAATGGTAATAGGATTTGACATGATCATTAGTTGCATCCTCCATACCTCTCCCCCTCGTGAAGCTTTGTCTGCACACAAGGCAGGTGACTGACGTTGGGCTGATGCTGCCCGTTGGCACGGAAACGCAACAAAGTGCCAAACATGGAAAGCAACTGAGTAGTGCACCAATGTCGCCATTTGAATTTTGGAATCCAGCTTTCAGGTTTAATAGAATTTAAATCTAAAATCTGAAGGCCAGCTAATAATTAAATGCATTCATCTAAAAAACAGAGCATTGTGATCAGCAGCAATGAGCTTGACTTCAGGCAATGAATACTTAACTATTTTTATATCCAATGCCATTTGAAATGTCTTTTCACCTGGGAAGATGTATAGTGGGTCATTCTCTTGTAGATATTTCACAGTTTCACAGAGAACAAAGAGCTGTGAAAGAGATATTGCTGGAACTAACTGAATTCTATGCCAACATTATTTGTAGCCTCAGAATTAATATATAATTCCAAACTAGTTTTTGGCTCGATCAGGTGCTGGAATTTTTAGTTTCATTTATGCGCTGATTGCCACAGCATTGCAAAAATTGTTGATATTTTTTAATTAGACAGTAATGATATGCCTATACATTATGAAATAAATTATGTAACATAAGCAAACTAATGAATTATTCACATTAATAAGATCAATAGACTTCAGACAACACTGACACTTACATGCAGCCCCTACTGTCTGACCTGTCATTCACTGTGAATGTAGATTTAGATTATAATGTAAACAAATACTTTGCAAGGAGTTAAAAGCAGATTTGAATTGTTAAAATCCCACAGATTACACTCTGCAGCGCGAGTGTAAGTAAACCGTGGTGCTTCTATTTATACCTCAGCTGGTGTCACCATAGACATCAGTCACACATCAGTGTTACAGTATATCTCTTATGCCCCCTTTACATTGCAGATCTGCTTTTATCTAAATAGTAAAAGATCATTTTATTTTTATTTTTGCAATGATAGATTTTCAACACCTTTAGTGACATTAGCTGCAGAAAGAGGAATTTGATGAGTTTGTGGGTGAATTATGTCCATAACAACCATACAGTTCCTCCATGACTGTCATAATCTCTCAATCATTACAAGTCAAGAAGTTTGACAGTGTGGCTCCATTTGGTGGCTGTACAGGTTGGATTGGTTGTTGACTCCTGTATTCTGTGTGTCGCGTTGTGAGTATGCACGGGAACTTTTTTCCCTCTCAATTGAAACTTTGGCTCACAACCCCCAAGCCAAATTATCAAACTCAAACACAAGAAAAAAAACATTTCCATTAATATAGTGCCTTCCACATTCTCAGTTGCCCCAAAATGTTTTGTAACCACTGAGCCTTTGAACTGCACTCACTGTTTTTATGCAGGCAAACACGACAGCCAATTTTCAAACAGCAAAGTCCCATAGACGACAATGAGATTAATGACAAGTTAACCTGCGTAGGTTGAGGGATAAATGTTGAGCCAGGACACAAGAAAACTCCCCTGCTCTTCAAAAACATGTGCCATGGGACCTTTTGCCCAGGATTAACAGGTTTCATATTTCATCGTCAGTTTAACATCTGATCCAAGAGACAATAAGCAGATCAGTTCCCATTACAGTTCCTGTTCTAATCTGCTGAGTTAAATTGGGGAGGAGCTGGTATAACTTGAGCAGAAAATCCAACCCATAATGCGCATTTCAGATAGAGTGGGGGACATTTTAACATGGGTGAGCCCGTAGGATTGAGTGCTGGTTGGGCATTACAGTGGGAAAAATTCCGAGTGCGTCAGGAAGCCGGGTTGTTGAGTCTGTGTGTCCCAGTTATGCTTATTATAAATCACTGGACACAGACAACAAGAATAACTTTAACAGGTCTTTACTATTCGGAGGTCAGGGCTGAACTGCCCAGTAAATCACTACACAACGTTTATATACCGGTGTGGTCACCACCGGTATTACAGTATACAGCAGCCAAGAGAAAGTAGTACATCTCTTAAGGTAGTTCTCTTAAGGTGGAACAGGTTACATACACCACAATCCTCCCTTTTTAGCTTAACAGTGTATATCCCCATTTAACATAACATAATAACATATATATATATATACAACTTCATGCAAAACAGTTCAAAGATTCAGTCTCTGAGGAGGCCTCCTGATCCGAGTTGGATAACGCCTTTCAGGGGTCTCTGATTCTCGTTGCTGGGGTGACTCATCTAGTTGATCTCTTATGGATTGGACATCATCATCAGGTACATTCACTTCTGAGGTAGATGCTTCAGGTTCACTAACTTCTTCCACGGTTGTCTCTGCCGTAACCATGGGTTCGACCCTTGTTCTCGATTCTACCAGTTGGTCAGCATGACGTCGTATTACATTTTCACCAATATCTACCGTGTACATCAGGGGTCCTTGTCTGGCCCGAATTGTTCCAGATTGCCATTTCTCATTTTTATAGTCCCGGGCTAACACTGGTTGTCCTATTTCGAAACTCCGAGTGGTCTTGTTATTTATATGCTGGAACTGTTTGTTTTCGACTTCCCTCCGCACATTTGGTTTTAACAAGTCCAACCTGGACCGCAACCTCCTGTTATAGAACATCATGGCAGGACTTTGGTTTGTCACTGCATGAGTGGCGTTTCGATATGCCAGTAGGAAATTGTCCACCTTGTGTTGTAGTGGAATCTGATCTTCGCTCATGGCCTTTATTGCTTTTTTGAACGTTTGTACAAATCTCTCGGCCAACCCGTTTGTAGCCGGATGATATGGGGCAGAGGTATAATGTTTCACCCCATTCTTCTTCATGAATTTCTGGAATTCTTCTGACACGAACTGCGGTCCGTTGTCTGAACATATTTGTTCTGGCAATCCATTTCTTGCAAATATCGTTCTTAGCACCGCGATCGTCTTTTCCGAGGTAGTGGTAGTCATCTTAATCACTGCTGGCCATTTAGAAAGTACGTCCACCGCAATTAAAAACATGGAGTCCATGAATGGACCAGCAAAGTCAATATGTACACGTTGCCATGGGGTTGAAGGCCATTCCCATGGATGCAGCGGTGCAATCGGAGGTGCATTTTGAACTTTTTGGCACCCTGAGCAGCTTTTCGTCAGATCCTCTATCTGTTGGTCGATACCCGGCCACCACACATAAGCCCCAGCAAGGCTTTTCATCTTGACTCCCCCCAGATGACCTTCATGCAGTTCCTTTAGAACTCTTAACTTAGGAGGAATAATCACCCTTGTTCCACACATCAATGTTCCTTGACAGACGGACAGCTGTTCTTGTCTTGCTGAGAATGCCGGTAACAGTGGATCACCATGTGCTGGCCATCCCTTCACTGTCAATTCGTAGACCCGGGACAATGTCGGGTCATTCCTGGTTTCTCTTTCAATACTTGCATTGGTGACTGGTAAACATTCGATGATGGTCGAGTGAAATAACTCAACAGGGTCAACCGTCGGTGCCTCCTCCGCTGTAGGTAGTGGCAGGCGCCACAGCCCATCAGCATTACCATGCTGCTTTGTACCTTTGAATTCAATCTGATATTGATGTGCCCCTAGGAAAAGGGACCATCTCTGGAGCCTCTGTGCTGTCATCACCGAAACACCCTTCTTAGGGTTAAAAATGGATACCAACGGCTGGTGGTCTGTCAGTAGCGTAAACTTTTGGCCCTGCAGGTAATGATTAAACTTCTTTACTCCCCACACAAGGCTGAGAGCCTCCCTATCTATCTGAGCATAGTTGCGCTCAGCGGACGTCAATGATCTGGATGCGAACGCGACTGGCCTCTCCAAGCCATTTGGCAACTTGTGTGAGAGTACTGCCCCAATACCATATGGAGAAGCATCACAAGCCAAACGAATGGGCAGCGTTGGGTTGAAGTGAGCCAGCACTTCCTCTGAGGTGATCAATGCCTTGCTTTTGCGAAAGGCCCTCTTACAGTCCTCGCTCCACTTCCATGGTACTCCCTTCTGCAAAAGAGCGTTCAGCGGGTGCAGCGCCGTGGATAAATTTGGCAGAAACTTATGGTAATAGTTAATCAACCCTAGGAACGACCTCAACTGGGATACATTATCCGGAGCGGGAGCCTTCACAACAGCTTCGATCTTGTCAGGAGACTTATGAAGCCCCTCCTGGTCAATGACATGACCACAGTACGAGATCCGCTTCTGAAAGAACTCACATTTCTGGCGATTAACTCGAAGTCCATATTCTTTCAATCTGGTGAGCACCAGTTCCAAATTTGCAAGGTGTTCCTCAGCATCATCTCCTGTAATCAGAATATCGTCCAGGTAACATTGTGTGCCTGGAATTCCCTGTAATACCTGCTCCATGGCCCTCTGCCAAATTGCTGGAGCCGATGCCACTCCAAAAACCAGTCTATTATACCGATAGAAGCCTCTATGCGTGTTGATCGTGAGATACTGGCGTGACTCTTCCTCAACTTCCATCTGTAAGTACGCCTGCGCCAGGTCTATCTTGGTGAAGTGTTTCCCACCAGACAACGAAGCGAAGATATCCTCAATCCGCGGAAGCGGATACTGCACCGTGTGAAGCACCGGATTAACAGTGATCTTGAAATCTCCACAGATGCGAACCTTCCCCGGTTCCCCCGGCTTGTTGCTCGATGAACGCTTCATGACGGGAACAATGGGCGTGGCCCACTCACTCCAGTCCACCTTAGACAGTACTCCTGAACGTTCTCGCCCTTCCAGCTCAGCTTCCACAGCAGGTCATATCGCATAAGGTACTGGTCTGGCTTTGAAAAATTTCGGATTTGCATGTTCTTCAACCTTGATGTTTGCCGTAATTCCTCTCAGTGTTCCCAGTCCCTGTTGGAACACCTCTTTAACATCGTCCAATATTCTGGACAATCGTTTAGGTTTGACATCTTTTTTACCGGAATCTACCGTTAGTGCTTTTAAGGAATGCCAGTCCATATTTATTCTCCTGATCCACTCCCGTCCCAGTAGTGGTGGACCTCCCTCAGGTAGCACATATAAGTCCATTCCTCGGCTTTCTTTGCCCTTGTGGACCACCTTTACCTTTATCTT
The DNA here is from genome assembly GCF_052327205.1 of Somniosus microcephalus. NCBI lineage: Eukaryota > Metazoa > Chordata > Chondrichthyes > Squaliformes > Somniosidae > Somniosus > Somniosus microcephalus. The sequence goes on along the minus strand of NC_140996.1, from coordinate 75,685,003 downwards.
TCCGATGGGGTATACTCTTTGCCCCGTGTATGTTTTCAATACAATCTCCGTATCCCGTAGGGGAATATGTGGGAATAACCTTTTGTAATCTTGCTTATTCATGACCGTCAATGCTGATCCAGTGTCCAATTCCATCTTCACTTGGACTCCTGCTATCTGAAGTGTGACCCAGATAGTTTGGAGGTCTGCTTCATTACCCACATTGTGTACTCTTAGACAACCCAGTTCCTTACTGCTGGAGTCTGAATCTGACTTCTGTTCATCCGAACTGTTCTCTGTCACCTTGTGTACCTTTCTGCACTTTTCCTGCGGTGACTTTTTGTTGCTGGTCTTCTTTCCTGACCGGCATACTTTAGCTATGTGACCAAGCCTGCCACATTTTCTGCATTCCTGATTTTTGAACCAGCACTGGTTCTGATCGTGCGTTGTCTTTCCACAACGATAACACTTTACTGCACCCAAGGCCATTTGATTGGTGCTGAGTTCCGATGACCTTAGCTGCATTTCCGCAGTGCCTCTCGCTGCGGCTTCGTGCGATGCTGCAATAGTGACAGCTTTATCAAGCATAAGATCATTCTCCTCTAGCAGTCGCTTTTGTGTTCCTTCTTTTAACAATCCACACACAAATTTATCTCTCAGCGCATCTGCTAGTCCTGTTCCAAACTGACAGTACTTTGATAGCTTACGCAGTTCAATTAAGAATTCAGCGTTGCTTTCTTCTTTCAGCTGCGTTCTTCTGTAAAATTTAAATCGTTCTGCTATCAGCAGCGGCGTGGGGTTTAAATGATTTTTCAGGACAGTAACAATATTCGCGAAAGTCTGATCCGCCGGTTTATCTGGTGATACAAGGTGCTTCAATAGCCCGTACGTCTTCGCACCCATTGAGTTTAATAAGGTTAGTGCTTTCTTATCATCTGGTACCTCATTTGCTTTACAATAAACTTCCATGCGTTCTACATACGTGGCCCAATCTTCGACATCGCTATCAAAAGCATTGATGTTACCATGTTTAGGCATCCTTGCAAGTTTCTTTAAATTTTCTTTTTCCCAAAATGGCGGCTTCCCGCGCTTGTCTTCTTCCCCCGCCTACTAAAATGGCAGCTTCCCGCGCTTGGGGGTTTTTCCCGCGCTCGTCTTCTTCCCCCGCCGACTACAATGGCGGCTTCCCGCATTTGCCTTCTTCCCCCGCTGGCTGCAATGGCGATTGCCGTGCTGCTGCCGTTCTCGCCTCCCCAGCGGTTCCCGTGGTCATTCACGCTTCCCCTGCTGTTGCGCCTCTCAGCCCCGCTTGCAGGCTGGTCCTTTACACCGGCTGCGGTTGAGTTCTCCGTGGTTCTCGTGGCCTTAACGCTGCCCCAGTCGCTGTGCCTCTCGGCCCCGATTGCAGCCCGGCCCTTTTCACCGGCCGCGGTCGAGTTCTCCGCCCTTTTTCCTCCGTTTTCCCTCCCCTACTCCACAGCCAACGCGGCCGACTTTCTGCTCGTGTCGCTGATCAGCTTACCCACCACCGTGGTAGAAGGGATGATCACTGCCTGTCGCTGATGGAGGGCTTCGTGGTCAGAATTTTTTTTTTTTTTTTAACCCGGGTCCTAGATGCCTCCCGTGCGATGTGGTGCTCAGCAGGATGATGAGGGCGGATGCCTCTTCTCGACGCCCGTTCTGAGGACGAAGCTGCCTTGGATGTAAAACTGCCGCAGGGTAAGATCGGACTCGCCGCCACTGTTGAGTCTGTGTGTCACAGTTATGCTTATTATAAATCACTGGACACAGACAACAAGAATAACTTTAACAGGTCTTTACTATTCGGAGGTCAGGGCTGAACTGCCCAGCAAATCACTACACAACGTTTATATACCGGTGTGGTCACCACCGGTATTACAGTATACAGCAGCCAAGAGAAAGTAGTACATCTCTTAAGGTAGTTCTCTTAAGGTGGAACAGGTTACATACACCACACGGGTGACCTGCCGACTTCTGGATTTTACCAAGGCGGGACAAGGGATGGGCACCCAACCTGCTCCCAGGAGGCGTTTTAAGTATGTTAATGGGACTGGCAGTCTCTGATTTAACCTGCTTTGCAGGCTTTACGGTGGGCACCCAGGTTTCCCAGGCCTCGAGAAAACCTGCAGCTGAAGCAAGGCGAGGACATGTTCGGGGAGAAAGTAACTGTCTTTACAGCACTGCTTGTGGCCCAGGAGGTGTAAGCTTCCCCTCGGCCCCCAAGCTCCCCACCATCAGACCACACCCCCATACAAAGACCCCCATGGTTGGGGTTCAGAAACCGCCCGCCCCCCCCCCCAGGAATTAGACAACCCCCCTCCCGGGGTCGTGGATCAGACATCCCCGGGGCCTGAGATTGGAATCCCCTGGGATTGGACCCCCGTCCCTGGACCTGGGATCAGACCCCACACTGGGACCTGGGATCGAATCCGCCCCTGGGATCGGACCACTCCCCCAGGCTTGGACCAGTCCTCCGGGCTCAGACTTCCCCTTCCTGAGGTCGCCAATCAGACCTACCTGGTCCTGCGGCCTGCTCTGACACCTCAGAGTGCTTTCTGCCAGACTGAATGCCAAGCCTTTCAATCAGGCTGACTTACGGGTGGGGCACCTGTCAGGGCCAAAAGGCACGCGCTGTCGAGTTAAAACTCCACAGCATTTGTGGACAACCATACTTCTGGGTTTTCCATTCGAAACTCCGCCCCCCCCCGCCTATGTAACCCGCCCCAGTAAATATCCAGGTAGTACTGAAGGGTTTCAACAGTTTCCACGTTAATGGTTGTCAGCTGTGGCTTAGTGGTAACACTTTTGCCTCTGAATCAGAAGGCCATGTGTTCAAGTCCCACTCCAGAGACTTGAGCACAAAATTCAAGCTGACATTTCAGTGCAGTACTGAGGTAGTTCGACACTGTCAGAGGTGCTGTCTTTCAGATGAGATGTTAAAATAAGGCCCTGTCTGCCCTCTCAGGTGGGTGTAAAAGATCCCAAGCACAGGGGATTTCTCCCCGGTATCCTAGCTAATATTGATCCCTCAACCAATATCACTAAAAACAGACTATCTGGTCATTGTTGTTAGTTTGACCTTGCTGTGCACAAATAAGCTGCTGCGTTTCCTGCATTACAACAGTGTTTCATTGGCTGTAAAGTGCTTTGGGATGTCCTGAGATTGTGAAAACTGCAAGTCTTCCTTACTTTCTTTCTATTGGGAGGAAATACAGAAGAGCTGCCGTTTCTTTACCACCTCTTTTCTGCAAGCATAGCAACTAATTGGTGAAACTTTCCAACAGACCATGAAACTGAACAGGGCAATAAAGTGCAGCAACAGCTGGCACCAGATGTGTGGCTGCTGAGAATATTTGTTGCATCTTCAATCAATTCAGGCAAGGTCAATGGGCATACATGCTGCACTACATCAAGTGAAGGGTATGTGTGTGGGATGGTGGCTTCTTATCTCCTGTGTCATTGCCACCACATGAAAGAATGATCAGAGTTCTACATGGCACAGTCCTTGCTTCACTGCAGATGTTCTCTCACTGACATATCCTTCATATTTGCTTTGCAGCACCTGTGTGAACAAAGATCCTCAGCTAGCAGACTCTCATCTGCAAAGGATAAATGCTGTAGTTAATTGCAGAAAAGAAAAAAAAAACAGCACATTGCTAATATTCTCCTGGGCCTACCGCTGGGCATCTGGAGCTACCCTCAGTCAGGCGGTAGGCCCATTTACAATGCAAATCAGGATCTAAGAGGATAGGAACCCAATTGTCATTTTAGGGAAAGAGAGTCTAAGAAGAATTTGTGTTTATGGTTCTTTAGACTCTAACTAGAATTCTGTACATGTATTGCTTACCATGACTGAGAGTTCCAACTGCCTCTCGCAATGGTATCAATTTCCTGTTTCCATCTCCCTATTCCCAGAGGCTTTGGGGGTAGATTTTCGACTTTGCCACCTGGACATTAAGCATCGTCTGGGCGGAGCACAGAAAGGAAAATCTGGTGGGGAGGATCAGACACCCCTAATTGAATCCCTAGATTTTACATCTGTGATGTGCGATCCTACCTGCTAGATTTTCTTTTCTGCATTCCATCCAGACAGTGCTTAATGCCCAGGCGGTAAAGACCAAAGATCTACTCCAGTCACTTCACTCCATCAATGCCCACTACCCGTTCGTAAGTGATCATTTCCCTGGCACTTTTCCCTAGTTGGCTGAGGTAGGTTGGGATGTGTAGCAGGTTTGGTTCTTGCGTCAAAGGCCTTAATCGGGGTATTTGCTTTGACACTCATTTCCCTATATAATTCCATCACTTATTTTGATTGGGATGTTTGTTTTTGAGGGCAATTTCTGACATGGCTCACACATTAACTTTTCAAAGTAAAGAAACAAGTTGAAGAGCCAAAGGTTGAAAAGAGTAAAAAAAAAGGATGAGGTAAGTGAGGAAATAGTGATTTAAAAAAAAATTTGTTTATGGGATCAGGGCGTCGCTGGCAATGCCAGCATTTATTTCCCATCCCTAGTTGCCCTTGAGAAGGTGGTGGTGAGCCGCCTTCTTGAACCGCTGCAGTCTGTGTGGTGATGGTACTCCCACAGTGTTGTTAGGTAGGGAGTTCCAGGATTTTGACCCAGCGACGATGAAGGATCGGCAATATACTTCTAAGTCAGGATGGTGTGTGACTTGGAGGGGAATTTGGAGGTGGTGGTGTTCCCATGCGCCTGTTGCCCTTGTCCTTCTAGGAGGAAGAGGTTGCTGGTTTGGGAGGTGCTGCCAAAGAAGCCTTGGTAAGTTGCTGCAGTGTATCTTGTAGATGGTACACACTGCAGCCACGGTACGCCAGTGGTGGAGGGAGTGAATGTTTAAAGTGGTGGATGGGGTGCCAATCAAATGGGCTGCTTTGTCTTGGATGGTGTTGAGCTTTTCAGTGTAGTTGGAGCTGCACTCATCCAGGCAAGTGGAGGGTATTCCATCACACTCCTTACTTGTGCCTTGTAGATGGTGGAAAGGCTTTGGGGAGTCAGGAGGAGAGACACTCGCCACACATTACCTAGCCTCTGACCTGCTCTTGCTGCCACAATATTTATGTGACTGGTCCAGTTAAGTTTCTGGTTAATGGTGATGCCCAGGATGTTGATAGTGGGGGATTCAGCGATGGTAATGCCATTGAATGTCAAGGGGAGGTACTTAGACTCTCGCTTATTGGAGATAGTCATTGCCTGGCACTTCTGTGGCGCGAATGTTACCTGCCACTTATCAGCCCAAGCTTGAATGTCGTCCAGGTCTTGTTGCATGCGGGCATGGACTGCTTCATTATCTGAGGAGTTGCGAATGGCGCTGAACACTGTGCAGTCATCAGCAAATATCCCCATTTCTGACCTTATGTTGGAGGGAAGGTCATTGATGAAGCAGCTGATGATGGTTGGGCCTAGGAGACTGCCCTGAGGAACTCCTGCAGCGATGTCCTGGAGCTGTGATGATTGACCTTCAACCACCACAACCATCATCCTTTGTGCTAGGTATGACTCCAGCCAGTTGAGCGTTTTCCCCCTGACTCCCATTGACTTCAGTTTTACTAGGGTTCCTTGATGCCAGACTCGGTCAAATGCTGCCTTGATGTCAAGGGCAGTCACTCTCACCTCACCTCTGGAATTCAGCTCCTTTGTCCATGTTTGGGCCAAGGCTGTAATGAGGTCGGGAGCCGAGTGGCCTTGGCGGAACCCAAACTGGGCATCAGTGAGCAGGTTATTGGTGAGTAAGTGCCGCTTGATAGCACAGTCGATGACACCTTCCATCACTTTGCTGATGATTGAGAGTAGACTGATGGGGCGGTAATTGGCCGGGTTGAATTTGTCCTGCTTTTTGTGGACAGGACATACCTGGGCAGTTTTCCACATTGTTGGATAGATGCCAGTGTTGTAGCTGTTCTGGAACAGCTTGGCTAGAGGCACGGCTAGTTCTGGAGCACAAGTCTTCAGCACGATAGCCGGGGTGTTGTCGGGGCCCATAACCTTTGCTGTATACAGTGCGCTCAGCTGTTTCTTGTTATCACGTGGAGTGAATCAAATTGGCTGAAGAATGGCTTCTGTGATGGTGGGGGCCTCGGGAGTAGGCCAATATTATTATGTCCGTGTATAATTGAGACCCGGACTGCAGGAGTTGGTTACAACAGATGTTTACTGAGTGGAGTCAAAACTGGAACTACTATGCAAAGTTACTATACAGGCTTATATACAGGGGTGGTCACTACTGGTACTGCAGTATACAGGGGCTGCAGAATATAGTTCCTTCTGCAAAGTATATACACAACAATTCCTCCCCTTTTAGCTAAACAGTACATAACATTCGATTAATAACTAAATAACATATTTACAATTACAGTCGCTATACATTAGCTGAAGTTAAGCAATTATAAGTTCAGTCTTTGAGGAGGCTTCCTGATTCTGTCCGGATAACGCCTCTTTGGGGTATCAGGTTCTTCTGGCAAAGTTGATTCGGAGTCAACATCGTTGTTTGGTTCGTCTGCTTCCAATATCACCGATTCTGAGGTAGATGCAATTGGTACTTCGGTTTCATCACCAGGTGTATCGGATCGTGATGTGGAATTGACGTTTTCCAGCGACTCTAGAATCTGGTCAGCATGGCATCTTGCAATGCTCTCTCCAACGTCCACGGTATACATTAGAGGTCCTTGCCGTGTGCAGATCGTTCCTGGCTGCCATTTCTCTGTGCGGTAGTCCTGGGCCAAAACTGGTTGACCTATCTTAAAACTCCTGGTCGGCCTTTCATTCATATTCTGAAACTGCCTGTTCTCCACATCTCTTCTGATGTTTGGCTTAACCAAATCCAAGCGGCATCGTAGTCTTCGATTGAAGAACATCATGGCTGGAGTTTGGTTGGTAACCGCATGTGTCGCAAACAAGAAGTTATCCACCTTGTGTTGTAGGGGTATGTCTTCATTACACATTGCCTTAATAGCCTTCTTGAATGTTTGAACGAACCTCTCAGCCAATCCATTGGTGGCTGGATGATATGGGGCGGATGTGTAGTGCTTAACGCCATTGTTCTTTAAGAACCTCCGGAACTCTTCAGACACAAACTGTGGTCCATTGTCGGAGCAAATCTGTTCAGGCAGCCCATTTCTGGTGAATATGGTTCATAAGACTATGATAGTTTTTTCTGTGGTGGTTGAGGACATTTTTATTACCTCTGGCCACTTTGAATGTGCATCCACCGCAATTAAAAACATTGGCCTAGAAATTCAGTATAGCCACTTTTGGGGCGGAAAAGTCGGGCGGCCGCTAAAGTTTGCGCCCGGCGCAAAGCCGAGGCCACTTCGCCGATATTCAGTAGCTTTGCCCTAAGAGTTTGCTCGAGCGCTAAAACTGGCGTTACACAACTATCTTTAGGCGCAAAGCCGGCGGTGCCGAGCTAAACCGCCGAGGCCGGGCGCAGCGCAGGTGCCGTCATTTCTTGATTGACAGCAGACACCCTGGCGCCAGCCAGCTCTTAAAGGGGGAAGGGTCGAGTTCATCTGCTGCCACGCCCTGGACACTGCAGCCCTCCAGCTAGGCCTAAACACTGCTGCTGAACAGAAATAGCACCGGGAAAGATGCAGAAGGCCCGTGAACGAGCGCAGCGCTTCACTGGCCATGATTTGAGGGTGCTGGTTAGGGCTTTGGAGAGGAGACGCAAACTCTTGATCCCGGACAGTGGCAAGAAGCCTGCCACCAGCGTCTACAGGAAAGCCTGGAGGGAGGTCGCCCACAGGGTCACATCCAACAGCGAGGTCCCCAGGACTGGTGTCCAATGCCGGAAAAAGTTCAATGACCTCACAAGGATCGTCAGGGTGAGTCCCCTTTCCAGTGTCCTCCTCATCCTTGCATGTGCACCTCACATTATGGGCAAAGGGACCTCAAAGCCCTAATGGCCAGCCCTCATCCAGCAGCTATGGAACTGGCATGAACATCAATTGCACATTCTGCACTTTACACACTGGCCAAGGTATTCGACCATGGGAGGCAGTGCACACAAGATCAGGGCACCACACTGGCCAAGCTATTCGACCATGGGGGGCAGTGCACACAAGATCAGGGCACCACACTGGCCAAGCTATTCGACCATGGGAGGCAGTGCACACAAGATCAGGGCACCACACTGTACTTAGAGGCCGTCCTTTCTCTGCAGGCCAAGCTGGCACACAATCAGAAGAGCCGGACTGTGACCGGGGGAGGCCGTCCCCAGATCCAGCAGCTCAGTGACCTTGAAGAGCGCGTGGGTAGCCTCATGGGTGCCCGGGTGATTGGCCCCGTTGCATCTGGAGATGCCGACCCTGTTCTGGGCACCAATGGTAAGGGCATCACCTTTTGGACCTCTCTCGTCCCACTTGCGCTTCAGATCTACATCCTTTGCCACTGCCCGACCAATGCGCTGAATGCCACCATTCATGCCTCCCTCGCTGACGCCCTCTCCTCACTCTAAAGCTACTCTTGTGCCTTCCTGCTTTCAGATGGTGAGGAGGAGGTCCCTGAAGCTGCCAGTGACAGCCCCTCGGAAGAGGAGGAGGAGGAGGAGGAAGAGGAAGAGGAAGGCGGCCCATCAGGGGAACCCTCAGCCACGCCAGGGGATGCCAATGGAGGGGACACGTCTTCCCTGGAGGAGAGCCAGGGGGAAGTGTCGCAGGGGAGTGTAGCTCCTGTTCCCAGTGGCGTGCAGCAACGCGGGAAGGGTCGGGCAGCTCGGCAGCCTTCTTCCCAGAGGGGGGAAGGGTCGCAGGGGAGTGTAGTTGCTGGGCCCAGTGGCATCCAGCAACGCGGGAAGGGTCGGCCAGCTCGGCGGCCTTCTCCCCAGAGGGAGAGTCCGGCCTCCAGTCCGGAGATGGTCCTCGCCAAGGAGGTGCGCCTCCTCGATCAAATGTCCGTGGACTCGGATCGCCGGCACACCGAGTTCATGGGGGTTGTGGCACGGTTGCCTGAGGCCATCGAGTCCCTGGCTCATAGTGTGACCGATTTTGGCGCCTCACAGGCCAGGAGTTTCGAGCAATTCGAAGCAGCACAGGCCGCGAGTCGGGCCGAATTCGGGGCAGCACAGGCCGCGAGTCGGGCCGAATTCGGGGCAGAACAGTCCGCGAGTCGGGCCGAATTCGGGGCAGAACAGTCCGCGAGTCGCCAGGTGATCAGTGGTGCCGTGCAGTCACTGGCTGGTCTGATGCGGGCACAGACCAGGGCAGTACGGGCACTCACTGCTGCCACACTCGCTGTGTCAGCCAGGCATTGCCAGGGCACCCGCCGCGCTGCAGCAGCACAGCGGTCTGTCCTTCAGTAGATTGCTGCGCATGCTGCAGTGCTGGCCCAGGCGAGTGCCAGTGTCTCAGGCGAGCAGCGAGCGCCTGCCATCAGCCAGCTTGCCCCCATTCCTGCAGCCGCCACTGCCACTCCCCCAGTGGAGCTGCGACGAGCTGCTGGAGAGACTGCTGCTGCCCAGCCACAGCTGCAGCAGTCACCAGCCGGCCCCTCGAGGGCCAGAGCTCATCTAGGCCGACCCCCAAGGGCATCTGCCGTCATGCCATGTGCCCCTCAGGAGCCTTCCCCCAGCCTTGCAGCAGCCACTGGGCACACTTTGAGGAGGAGCAGCAGGGCGGCCAGGGGCCGCAAAAGGCTGGTCAAGGAATCGCCCTCGCGGGCCACAAAGTAGAGGGTGTGGGCAAATGTGTTTTTATATGGGGATGGTTGTTTTTATATGGGGATGGTTGTTTTGTTTATGGGGATGGTTGTTTTTGTAAGGCCGAGGATGAAGGCCATTTTTGTGGAAATGTTTTGTTATTCCTCCCCAGGTTGTGGGAGTGAGTCATGTGTGTGACTGTTTTTTGGGGGTGTTGTCTGTTTTTGGGTTTCATGCGGGAAGGGCCTGAGTTTGTTCAATAAAGCATTTTATTTATTCAGCTTGTCCATGTTTGATGTTTGAAGTGGTTGTTGCCTTAACCGGCTGAGGGCTTGCGGAGCGGCTGCATTCAGGTCCCTTCATTGCCACAAGCCATTCCCTGACAGGGGGCCTAGAAGTGATGTTCAATAAGCCGCCGACGGGCGGCCCTTGGACCTTGTGCCTCCCTCCTGGGCTGGTACTCCTCCTCCTCCTCCTCCTCCTCATGCTCCTCCTGCTCCTCCTCCTGAGGTGGTGCTCCAGCGTGAGGTGGCAGTGCCTGAGTCCTGCGGATAGCCAGGTTGTGCAGCATGCAGCAAACGACCACGACCTGGGAGACTGTCTCCGGCGAATACTGCAGAGATCCTCCAGAACGATCCAGGCAGCGGAACCGTTGCTTGAGGACGCCAATCATTTGTTCTATGATGTTCCTAGTGGCTTGATGGCTTTCGTTGTATGCCTCCTCAGCAGGGGTCCTGGGCGCGCGGAGCGGGGTCATGAGCCAGGTACACAAAGGATAGCCTTTGTCCCCGATAAGCCATCCTCTTGGGGGAGGCTGTGCCTGGAACATGTCAGCCACAGTAGTCTGTCGCAGGATAAATGCATCGTGGCTGCTGCCTGGAAAGCGGGCATTGACAGCTAGGATGCGCTGCCTGTGGTCACACACCAGCTGTACATTGAGGTAGCCCTTCCGGTTGCGGTAATCCTCGGCATTGTCGATAGGTGCCCGCAAAGCCACATGCGTGCAGTCAATGGCGCCCTGCACCATGGGGAAGCCCGCTATTCTCGCAAATCCCACTGCGCGCTGCTGCTGCTTCTCCAGGGTCATGGGGAAGGAGATGAATTGGTGTCTCCTTCTGAAAAGGGCATTGGTCACCTGGCGGATGCAGCAATGCACGGCGAACTGGGATATGTTAGCAATGTCCCCAACAGCGGCTTGGAAGGAGCCGCTTGCATAGAAGTTCAGAGCCACCGTGACCTTCACTTCCACCGACAGAGATGCCCTGCACCTCAGCTGTGGACGCAGATCTCTGTGAAGCAGCTGGCAGACCTCTGCAACCACCTCCCTTCTGAAGCGCAGCTTCCTAACACACTGCACGGCAGGCATGGTGAGATAGGACACCTGCTGGCGGTATTTCCTGAGTGGGTAAGGCCTAGGTTGCCGACGCCTGTTGCCCCCTCTGCGTCTAGCCAGGGCTGCCCCTCTCACACAGCGTCTGCGAGCCCTTCGCACATAATGCTGAAACTGAGGGTTGGCACCCCATGCAGCCCCCATAATATACTGGCAAACAATGACCTCACAATGAAGGCAAATTGCCAAGCTCTGGCCTGAAGCCAAAAATACCTCTCCTATGTTGGGCCAAAGCAGTAAGCTCTCTTCCTTGGTCTCTGTCCAGAAATCCGTTGCACAAGAGTGATTGCTGCAAAATGGCTGGCCTTTATAGTTCAGGGTAAGTGCCCTTTAATTTGCGCTCCCCGCGGCCCGCATGGCCTCTGCTGCGTTCCAGTTCACAGTTCTTAGGAGCGCCACGCCCACATTGGGCGGGCGCGACTGAAGTTCCGGATTGGGGCGCACAAAGGGCGTTGCACGAGGAAATGACGTCATAATCTGCACGCGCAGCTGAGCGCGTGCAAACACTTTGCGCCGGCGCTAAATGTCTACTGAAGTTGGGCGTAGGCACAGATCGTGCTGCGCCCGGCCGCTAAGTGCCTAGCGCTCGAGATCTACTCATCCTAAGGCGCTAACGGCTGGCGCACGCAACTGAAATTCTAGGCCATTGAGTCCATAAATGGACCAGCAAAATCAATGTGCACCCTTTCCCATGGACATGAGGGCCACTCCCATGGATGTAGAGGGGCTTGTGGTGGGGCGTTTTGGACCTTCTGACATCCTGTACAGCTCTTGGTCATCTCTTCGATTTCTCTATCGATTCCCGGCCACCACACAAACGCTCTGGCTAAGTTCTTCATTTTTACCCCTCCCAGATGACCCTCATGAAGCTCATTGAGCACTCTATCCTTCAATTTGGGTGGAATTACTACTCTGGATCCACACATCAAGGTTCCTCTGCACACTGACAGCTGTTCTCTTCTCGGCGAGAATGCTGGCAACAGTGGTTCGCCATGTGCTGGCCACCCCTTCACCGTTAAATCATAGACCATGGAGAGTGTCGGGTCATTTCGTGTTTCCTTTTCTATGTTTGCATTCCTCACAGGTAGACATTCGACTATGGTCGAGTGGAATATCTCCACAGGATCCACTGCAGGTGCTTCTTCCACCGTCGGCAACGGTAGGCGCGACAATCCATCAGCATTCCCATGCTGTTTAGTTCTTTTGTACTCGATGTCATATTGGTGTGCCCCTAGGAAAAGGGACCACCTCTGTAGCCGTTGTGCTGTCATTATCGGGACGCCCTTCTGAGGGTTGAAAATGGAGGCAAGAGGTTGATGATCAGTTAGTAAAGTAAATTTCTGATCATGCAGGTAGTGATTGAACTTCTTCACCCCCCACACCAGGCTGAGGGCCTCTCTGTCAATCTGGGCGTAGTTGCGCTCTGCTGAAGTTAACGAGCGTGACACAAAAGCTATCGGCCTCTCTGAACCATCAAGGAATTTATGTGACAGTACCGCTCCAATGCCATAGGGAGACGCATCACACGCCAGTCTTATCGGTAGCGATGGGTTGTAGTGAGCCAATATTTCTCTTGAAGTGATTAGGTCTTTACTCTTCTGAAAGGCCCGCTTACATTCATCGCTCCATTTCCATGCTACTCCAGTTTGTAGTAGGGCGTTCAGTGGGTGCAGAATTGTGGACAAATTCGGCAAAAACTTATGGTAGTAATTCACCAATCCGAGGAATGACCTCAGTTGCAACAAATTTTCAGGCGCTGGAGCCTTAACTACCGCTTCAATTTTGTCAGGGGACTTATGTAACCCCTCTTCATCAATCACGTGGCCACAATACGATATCTGTTTCTTAAAAAACTTGCACTTGGGGCGATTGGCTCGTAGCCCATGTTCTCTTAGTCTAGTGAGCACCTGCTCTAGGTTGGCAAGGTGTTCACTGTCATCTTCACCTGTCACTAGGATGTCATCCAAATAACACTGAGTCCCCGGAATCCCTTGCAGGACTTGTTCCATCGCTCTTTGCCATATCGCCGGAGCTGATGCCACTCCAAATACCAGTCGATTATACTGGTAAAGACCTTTGTGAGTGTTTATCGTGAGATACTTCCTAAAAGATTCTTCAACCTCCATCTGCAAATATGCTTGTGCTAGGTCAATTTTTGTAAAACGCTCCCCTCCAGATAGTGAGGTGAAAATATCTTCTATCCTCGGGAGAGGATACTGTACTGTGTGAAGGACTGGGTTCACCGTCACCTTGAAATCCCCACAGATGCGAACCTTCCTTGGTTCCTCAGACTTATTGTTTAATATTTTCTTCATGACAGGAACGATGGGTGTCGCCCACTCGCTCCAGTCCACCTTAGATAACACGCCTGCATTCTCCAGATTCTCCAGCTCTGCCTCGACGGCTGGGCGAATTGCATTCTCTTCTATTTTTATCGAGGCGGTTACGCCTTTAAGAGTTCCCAGTTCTTGTTGAAATACCTCTTTGGCGTTAGCTAAGATTTTTGACAATCATCCAGGTGTGACGTCGTCATCCTTTTTACCAGCCACAGTCAGTGCCTGAATGGAGTGCCAGTCTAAATTTATCTTTCTGATCCATTCACATCACAATAACGGTGGTCCACCATCTTGCAATATGTACAGATACAATTTCTGTATTTCCTTGCCGTTGTATTCGACAGGCACCCTTATTTTCCCTCTGGGGTATACTTTCTGCCCCGTATACATCTTCAAGACAATGGATGTCTCTTTCAAGGGTATGTGTGAGAATAGCCGCTCATAGTCTCGTCAATTCATGACGGTCAGGGCTGATCCTGAATCCAATTCCATTTTGACTTGGGACCCTGCTATCGTGAGGGTGACCCAAATGGTTCGGTGATCCTCTTTTGCGATTACGTTGTGAAGTTTGAGACAGCTTAGTCTCTTGTTCCCGGATTCACTATCGCTCTTCTGGTCTTCGGAACTACTGTCCGTCATCTTTTGTACTTTCCTGTACTGTTCCTTAGTAGCCTTTTTGTTGTTGTTAGTCTTCTTCCCAGACCTGCAAACTCGTGCAATGTGTCCCATCTTTCCGCATTGCCTGCATATTTTGTCCTTGGACCAGCAGTCCTTCTGGTCATGGGTTGTTCTGCCGCAGCGATAACATTTTTCAAATTCCAGTGTCATTTCATGGGTGCCGTATTCCTGTGGCTTTTGTTGTATTTCCGCAGCTCCCCTTGTTGCTGCTTCGTACGATACTGCCACGCTGGAAGCCTTATCTAGCGTCAGCTCTTTCTCTGAGAGTAACCTCTTCTTGGTTCCTTCACTCAGGAGTCCACAGACAAATTTGTCCTGTAGGGTATCTGCCAGTCCTGCTCCGAACTGGCAGTGCTTTGATAGCTTGCGTAGTTCCGTAAGGTAATCAGCATTGCCCTCATCTTGATGCTGATTTCTCTTGTGGAATTTAAATCTTTCTGCTATCAGCAGCGGTGTAGGATTTAGGTGTTCCTGTAGGATATCAACAATTTCGTTAAAACTCTTCGCCATCGGTTTGGCTGGAGTAATCAGGTTCCGCAATAGGCCGTACGTTCTTGCGCCCATTACGTTTAGTAGTACCGATGCCTTTTTCTCATCGGCTACTTCGTTTGCCTCGCAATATACTTGGTCCAGTCTTCTATTGCATTATCAAAGGCAGTGATATTGCCAGTCTTCGGCATCTTGCAAATCTATGATGACGCCTCCCGCGCTTTGCCTTCTTCCCCGATTGAACAAAATGGCGCCTCCCGCGCTTTGCCTTCTTCCCCGCTGGATTAAGATGGCACCTCCCGCGCTTTCTGTCTTCTCTGCTGCTGCTAGCGCTGCTGCTGGCGTTTTTATGCCTTGATGGTGACGCCCTATGGTCTTCGCGCACTTCCCCCCCCGCGCTGCTGCTAGCACTGCTCTCCGCGGTCCCCGTGGCAAACTGCAGCTCCTCGCGGCTTTCTGCGCTTCTAATTTCTTTTATTTTCCCGTCGTCAGAGCAAACCCTACGGGACACTTTCCTCCCTCTTCTCAGGCCTGTACGCTGCCCGGCTTCATAGCACCGGCCGCGCCCTGTGTGTTCCACCCTCTCTCTCTCTCTCCTCTTCCCGACAATGCTGCTCGGCCCCGTTGAAAAGCCACCTGATCGAGCTCTAGCCCGCCGCAGCCCAGGAAGGATCAGTGTACTACCTGCCACCAGCCCGATTAGCTGGGACACCATAGACAGGATAACCAAGCGCCACTCTCGTCAGCCTCTCCTGCAAATCTTCAACTCCGATGAATCAGAGGCGGATGCCCACGGTCGACGCCCGTTTCTTCTGTTTGTTTTTTTTTCTTTCTTCCTTCTGGCCTCGACCTCTACAACTTCGCTTCAGGGATGGATCCCCATGAGGTGGTGCAGAACTGTAGGTAAGTTCGGATCTGCTCGTCGCCAGTATTATGTCCGTATATAATTGAGACACGGACTGCAGGAGTTGGTTACAACAGATGTTTACTGAGTGGAGACAAAACTGGAACTACTATGCAAAGTTACTACACAGGCTTATATACAGGGGTGGTCACTACTGGTACTGCAGTATACAGGGGCGGCAGAATATAGTTCCTTCTGCAAAGTACATACACAACAATTATGGATCATCCACTTGGCACTTCTGGCTGAAGTGGGTTGCAAACGCTTCAACCTTGTCTTTTGCACTCACGTGCTGGGCTCCACCATCATTGAGGATGGGGATATTCTTGGAGCCTCCTCCTCCCGTTAATTGTTTAATGGTCCACCACCATTCAGGACTGGATGTGGCAGGACTGCAGAGCTTTGATCTGATCCATTGATTGTGGGATCGCTTAGCCCTGTCTATAGCATGCTGCTTCCGCAATTTAGCATGCATGTAGTCCTTTAGATTAGCTGATTTTAAGGTTGAGTGTTACAACCTGAAGATTGTTGTAGAAAGAAAAGACTGAGGAAGGAAGGTACAGAGTTCCACAGTTTTGAGGTGTTGCAAAATATGAGTTAGAGTTGGAAATGTGTAGGTTGCTATATTTGTAACTTAAGCGGAACAAGAGAGGGAAATTCAGAGATCAAACCACAAACCTGAGGGGAATATCCAACATACATGGAGAAGGTGGAGTCAGGAGATCATGACTTCTCTCTTCCCAATTTTCTTCCCAACTTTGTTGCCTTTCTTTTACTACTTCACTTACTTTCATAGCCTGGATTTTCCTCTGTATTTGTGCCTGTTTTGGGAAAGATTTAGGGCAGATGGGAGCAGGTATTATGGTGGGGAGTCATTCTGCCAGCTCCCCGTGATCTGTTCTCACTTCCGGGATTTTCCACCAAAGGTTTGGGTAATGACAGAAAAACTTCATTCCGACATATTTGTCATCATTAAATGCTAAGGAATGCATTTTGTTCCTGGCGCCTAGCATTGTTAAAGCGGCAGCGAGGGCAGGCAGAAAGGGAATTTACAAGATGAAAGGACCACCTTGTTTAATGCAATTAACTTCAGTGGGTCTAGAATGAGGGGCCAAAGATGCGAGATGAAAGATCAGCGATTTAGAACAGAGGGCAGGAGAATCTTCTTTACACAAAGAGTTGTGAGGCTGTATAATTCATTTCCAGAGCTAATGGTTAGTGAGACAGAAACTATGTCAATATTCATGACTAGATTGGACAGATGGATGAAGGAAAAGGGGATGAAGGGATATGAGATCAGGGTGGGTAAATGTGATCAGGGCTTTGAATGCTGCCATAGGCTGGATAGGGCTGAATGGCCTGTTTTCGTGTTTTTTATTTATTCATTCTCAGGATATGGACATTTATTGCCAATTTTTAGTTGTCCTGAGAAGGTGGTTGTGGCCCTCCTTCTTTAACACAATTGAATAGCTTGCAAGAAGGTAGTTAAGAGTCAACCATGTTGGTGTAGAACTGAAGTCACATATAGGCCAGACTAGGTAAGGACAGCAGGTTTCCTTCCCTAAAGGACATTAGTGAACCAATTGGGTCTTTACAATCTGAGAACTTCATGATACCAGGTTTTATTTCCAGCTTTTTAAAAAATGTAATTCAACTTCTCAAACTGTCATGGTGGGATTTTAACTCATGCTCTCTGGATTAATAGTCCAGCCCTTTCAGTTATTAGTCCAGTAACATAACCATTACTGTATTTCTATGAAGGCACCAGGAAATTTAAAATAAGATTTTAGCAAAATGATGTTTCTTCAGCTAGCACTGCCGGTCACACTAAGCTATGGCAGAAGCTGTAGTTATTTTCCAAGCCCTGCTCCCGTTCAAAGGCAAGCTACCAAAAGAGAACACTAATAGCAATGAGAGCATACCATGAATATTTTAGTCAGACTGACCCTGGGGAGGGGGAGGAATCTAAGCCCTAGAGTTCCAGCAACACTTTGGTACTTTGTCCATTCTCTTCAGACATTCTTCAATGAGAAAACTGACGAATACTTTGGAATCTGTGGGGTAAATTTCTGTCTTCATCGCATGGGCAGTAACCTGAAGGAAAGGATCGCCTGCTTGTCTGTTTTCATTCCATTGAAGTCCAAGTTCTACAGCAGGCGGATGATCCACTTGCCAGATTACGCTGTATGCACTGAAGACAAATATTTCCCCCAGTATCTCTCCATTAGCCTTCATGAGCCTGACAAAGGTGGATATGTTTGCATCATATTAAGATGCTACAATCCATTGTGTCACCCATTTATGTCATCCATACGCATTTCCACAAAGTTTCCACAACTTGTGTAATTATTGGTTACACTAATACCATAACGTTACATCAAGTACAGATTTTACACCTCAGCACAACTTTGCGAAACATTGCTTGTGACACCATTAGAATTCAGCTCTCATTAGAGTCCCTTTTGTTATTTTTTTCCCAACATAATTCAATGTTTTAAGTAAAATAATAAATTGCCTATCGTTGTTTTTTCATTCACCAGGATGTGGGTGTTACTGGCAAGGCTGGCATTTATTGCCATCCCCAGTTGCTCTTGAGAAGGTGCTGGTGAACCTTCTTGAACTGCTGCAGTCCATGTGGTGAAGGTGCTCCCACAGTGCTGTTAGGTAGGGAGCTCCAGGGTTTTGACACAGTGACAATGAAGGAACAAGGACTATGTCTAAATCAGGATAGTGTGTGATTGGAGGGAAACTTGGAGTTGATAATATTGCTTTTGGAATTTCTGCCCTTACCCTTCTAGTTGTTGGAGGTCGTGGGTTTCTTGTCAATTTTCTGCCCTCACCTCCTGAAGGCATTGACTCAATGATGAGCTATGGTATTTAATATTCTTTAATTTAAAGGAAGTAAATTAAGGGTAGGACATGGCTGGGCAGCTCGGCACCATGGAGTGCTCCTCCTGTGTTATGTGGGAAGTCAGGGACACTTTTGGTGTCCAGGGCGAACACATGTGCAGGAAGTGTCTCCAGCTGCAGCTACTCGAAATCCGCATTTCGGAGCTGGAGCTGCGGCTGGAGTCACTGTGGAGCATCCCCAAAGCTGAGATCTTCGTGGATAGCACGTTTAATGAGGTGGTCACACCGCAGTTAAAGAGTGCACAGCAGACAGGAAATGGGTGACCGCCAGACAGAGTAAAAGAACTAGGAAGGTAGTGCAGGAGTCCCCTGGGTCCATCTCCCTCTCCGACAGATTTTCCGTTTTGGATACTGCTGGAGGAGATGGTTTCTCAGTGGCACTACGAGTGGCTCAGCTGCACAGGAGGGGAGGAAAAAGAGTGGGAGTGCAATAGTGATAGGGGATTCTATCGTAAGGGGAACAGGTAGACGTTTCTGTGGCCGCAGCCATGACTCCAGGATGGTATGTTGCCTTCCTGGTACCAGGGTCAAGGATGTCACTGAACGGCTGCAGGGCATTCTGAAGGGGGGGGGGGCAAACAGTCAGAGGTCGTGGTTCACATTGGTACCAACGACATGGGTAAAAAGAGGGATGATGTCCTGCAACAAGAATTTAGGGAGCTAGGTAGCAGATTAAAAAGCAGGGCGCAAAGGTTGTAATCTCTGGATTACTCCCGGTGCCAACTGCTAATGAGTATAGGAATAGGAGGATAGAGCAGCTGAATGCGTGGCTAAAGGGTTGGTACAGGAGGGAGGGCTTTAGTTTCCTGGAAACATAGAAACACAGAAACATAGAAGATAGGAGCAGGTGTAGGCCATTCAGCCCCTCGAGCCTACTCCGCCATTCAATGCGATCATGGCTAATCATCCAAATCATCCAAAGGTTGGGAACTCAATATCCCAGGGTATTCAATATTCAGGAAAGAGAGGCAAAAGGAAAAGGAGGTGGGGTAGCATTGCTGGTTAAAGAGGGGATTAACACAATTGAAAGGAAGGATATTAGCTCTGATGATGTGGAATCTGTATGGGTAGAACTGAAAAATAAAAAGGGGGAGAAAACGTTAGTGGGAGTGGTATATAGACCTCCAATCAGTAATGCGGAGGTTGGGGATGACATTAAATGGGAAATTAGAGAAGCGTGCAATAAGGGCACAGCAGTTATCATGGGTTACTTTAATCTACGTATAGATTGGGCTAACCAAATTAGTAACAATACTATGGAGGAGGAATTCCTGGAGTGTATACGGGATGGTTTCCTGGACCAATATGTCGAGGAACCAACTAGAGGTCAGGCCATCTTAGACTGGGTATTATGTAATGAGAAAGGATTAATTAGCAAACATGTTGTGTGAGGCCCCTTGGGTCAGAGCGATCATAATATGATAGAATTCTTCATTAAGATGGAGAGTGAAATAGTTGACTCAGAGACTAGGGTCCTGAATTTAAATAAAGGAGACTACAATGGTATGAGGTGCGAGTTGGGTAGGATTGATTGGGAATGACACTCAAAGGGTTGATGGTGGATGGGCAATGGCAAACATTCAAAGACCGCATGGATGAACTACAGAAATTTTTCATCCCAAATTGGCATAAAAGTAAAACAAAAAAGGCGACTCAACCGTGGCTTACAAGGAAAATTAGGGATAGCATAAGATCCAAGGGGAGGACATATAAATTGGCCAGAAAAAGCAGTAAACCTGAGGATTGGGAGCAGTTTAGGATTCAACAAAGGAGGACAAAGGGATTAATTAAGAGGGGGAAAATAGAGTATGAGAGTAAGCTTGCTGGGAACATAAAAACTGACTGTAAAAGCTTTTATAGATATGTGAAGAGAAA
Organism: Somniosus microcephalus; assembly: GCF_052327205.1. Lineage (NCBI taxonomy): Eukaryota > Metazoa > Chordata > Chondrichthyes > Squaliformes > Somniosidae > Somniosus > Somniosus microcephalus. The sequence goes on along the minus strand of NC_140996.1, from coordinate 75,664,773 downwards.
AAGATTGGTGAAGTCAAGCGTAGGTCCCTTGCAGTCAGAATCAGGGGAATTTATAATTGGGAACAAAGAAATGGCTGACCAATTAAATACATACTTTGGTTCTGTCTTCACAAAGGAGGACACAAATAACCTCCCAGAGATGTCGGGGGACATAGGGTCTAATGACAGGGAGGAACTGAATGAAATCAGTATTTGTAGGGAAATGGTGTTAGGGAAATTGATGGGATTGAGGGCCGATAAATCCCCAGGGTTAATCTACATCCTAGGGTACTTAAGGAAGTGGCCCTAGAAATAGAAGATGCATTGCGGGTCATCTTCCAAAATTCGATAGACTCTGGAACAGTACCCATTGATTGGCGGGTACCTAATGTTACCCCACTGTCCAAAAAGGGTGGGAGAGAGAAAAAGGGGAATTACAGGCCGGTAAGCCTGACATTGGTAGTGGGGAAAATGCTAGAGTCCATTATAAAGGATGCAATAGCAGAGCACTTGGAAAAAAGTGACCGGATCAGATAAAGTCAACATAGATTTACAAAAGTTAAATTGTGCTTGACAAATCTACTGGAATTTTTTGAGGATGTAACTGGTAAAATAGATAAGGGAGAACCACTGGATGTGGTGTTTTTGGATTTTCAAAAGGCTTTCGATAAGGTCCCGCATAAGAGATTAGCGTGTAAAATTAAGGCACATGGGATTGGGGGCAAGGTATTGACTTGGATAGAGAACTGGTTGGCAGACAGAAAGCAAAGAGTTGGAATAAACGGCTCTTTTTCCGAGTGGCAGGCAGTGACTAGTGGGGTACCGCAGGGATCGGTCCTTGGACCCCAGCTATTCACAATATATATTAATGATCTGGATGAGGGAACCAGATGTAATATCTCCAAGTTTGCAGGCGACACAAAGCTAGGTGGGCATGTGTGCTGTGAGGAGGATACCGAGAAACTCCAGTATGATTTGGACAGGTTGGGTGATTGGGCAGAAGCATGGCAGATGCAATATAACGTGGATAAATGCGAGGTTATCCACTTTGGTGTTAAAAACAGGAAGGCAGATTATTATCTGAATGGCAATAGATTGGGAGAAGGGGAAGTGCAACGAGACCTGGGCGTCCTTTTGCACCAGTCGCAGGTGCAGCAGGCAGTTAAGAAGGCAAATGGTATGTTGGCCTCTGTAGCAAGAGGGTTTGAGTACAGGAGCAAGGATGTCTTGCTGCAGTTGTACAGGGCCTTGGTGAGACCACATCTGGAGTATTATGTGCAGTTTTGGTCGCCTTATCTGAGGAAGGATGTTCTTGCCATGGAAGGAGTGCAGCGAAGATTCACCAGGCTGATACCTGGGATGTTAGGAATGAAGTATGAGGAGAGATTGGTTCGATTGGGCTTGTACTCGCTGGAGTTTAGAAGAATGAGAGGGGATCTCATCATAACTTATAAAATTCTAACAGGACTAGACAGACTAGATGCTGGAAGGATGTTCCCGATTGTCGGGGAGTCCAGAACCAGGGGTCACAGTCTAAGGATAAGGGGTAAGCCATTTAGGACAGAGATGAGGAGGAATTTCTTCACCCAGAGAGTGGTGAACCTGTGGAATTCTCTAACAAAGAAGGCAGTAGAGGCCAATTCATTAAATATATTCAAGAAGGAGTTGGATATATTTCTTAAGGCTAGGGGGATCAAGGGATATGGAGAGAAGGCAGGAACAGGGTACTGAATTTGGATGATCAGCCATGATCTCATTGAATGGCGGAGCAGACTCGAGGGGCCGAATGGCCTACTCCTGCTCCTATCTTCTATGTTTCTATGTTTAAGGGATACAAAGTGGAGCAATAGTAGGGGGTGATGCACAGCCAAATGTAGAGGAAAAAACAAGTCAGCCTGGAAGGCAGAGCAAACATTTAACAGCACAAGGGAGTATGGCAAGGCTGAATGGCATTTATTTTAATGCAAGGAGTCTTGTGAGTAAGGCAGATGAATTGAAGGTGTTGATGAACACATGGGAGTATGATAGTGTTGCTATCACAGAGACATGGTTGAGGGAGGGGCAGGACTGGCAGCTCAATATTCCGGGGTATAGAATCTTCAGGTGTGACAGAGGGGGGTGTAAAAGAGGAGGGGTTGTCAAAATATTAATCAAGGAGTCAATTACTGCTGTAAGTCGGGATGATATCTTAGCAGGTTCCTCTAATGAGGCCATATGGGTAGAACTTAAAAACAAAATGGGGGCAAGCACTTTGCTGGGAGTGTACTGTAGGCCCCCAAACAGTCAGGAGGAGATAGAGGAAGAGATATGTGGCAAAAACCAGAGAAGTGTAGAAATAATAGGGTAATAATAGTAGGGGATTTCAACTTCCCCAATATTAACTGGGATAGTCAGAGTGTGAAAGGCTTAGAGGGTGCGGAATTCTTAAAGTGCATCCAGGAGAGCTTTTTGAGCCAGCATGTAGAAGGTCCTACAAGAGAGGGGGTTATACTGGACCTAATTCTAGGGAATGTAGCTGGGCAAGTGGTAGAAGTGTCAATAGGAGAGCATTTTGGTGACAGTGACCATAATTCGGTGAGATTTAAGGTAATCATGGAAAAGGACAAAGATGGACCGGAAATAAAGGTTCTAAATTTGGGGAAGGCCAATTTTAATATGATAAGGCAGGATCTGGCCAAAGTGGACTGGGATCAGATACTTGTCGGAAAATCCACATCAGAGCAGTGGGAGTCTTTCAGAAAGGAAATAGAGAGAGTACAACGCCAACATCTTCCCGTAAAGGTCAAGGGTGGGACCAACAAGCCCAGGGAGCCTTGGATGTCAAGGGATATACAAGAATGGATTAGGAAAAAAAGGGAGGCGTTTGGCAGATACAAAGGACTAAAAACATTGGAAGCCCTAGAGGAGTATAGAAAGTGCAGGGGAGTACTTCAAAAAAAGAAATTAGGAGAGCAAAGAGGGGGCATGAAAAAACACTGGTGGGCAAAATAAAGGAAAATCTCAAGGTGTTTTACAAGTATATTGGCCCAGAAATTCGGGTCCCAATGTGTGAGTACGCACGGGGTACTCACCCTTAGGCCCAACGAAAGTGCCGGTTTCGTGCATGCACTGCACATGCGCGGGAAACTGGCACTTCCATTCCCCTGAAAGAAGGGGTTGACAGGTGGAACACATGCACCGGAGAGGCAGCGCATGCGCATCGAACTTACGTTTTTTTGCAGGTTTCTCCGGGAGGGTAAGTCTCCAGCAATTACACTTTTAAAAAGCAGGCGCAAGGCCTGCTTTTAACAAGGTGAGTGGTGAATTAATTAAAATTAAAACATTTTTTCCACAGGTTTATTATTTTTAAATACTTTAAAGAAAGGTAAGTTTATTTTTAGCCCCGTTAGAAAATGTAATTAATTTTTTCAAAAATTTAAATTATTGTTTAAAATAGTTATTTCATGTAATTTATGGTTATTTTAAAAATGTGATGTTTTTAAAAAAATGTATTTGAAGTTTTAGTGATGTTTTGGGGCTTATAGTACTTATAGGTTTGATAGCTCTTCCTGTCAAACTTATGAATGAAGCATTCCCTGCTACCATTGGCTCTCCATGGCCCACGTGACCCCAGGGGACGTATCGAACTAACTGCGCCCCTGGGATATGCAAGCACTGCACGCCGGCAGTTGGAGGAGGCCCAGGATCGGAATCCCACGCGGGCCCACAGCTCAATGGCCGGCATGCTAGGTAAGTGCAGGTCGGGGGCTTGTACCCTCGGGAAGCCCCCAACCCGAATTTCTGGGCCATTAAGGGCAAGAGGTTAATCAGGGAAAGAGTAGGGCCCATTAGGGACCAAAGTGGCAATCTTTGTGTAGAGCTGGAAGATGTAGGTGAGGTTTTAAATTAATATTTTGCATCTGTGTTCACTATGGAGAAGGACGATGTAGGCATAGAAATCAGGCAGGGGGATTGTGATATACTTGAACAAATTAGTATTGAGAGGGAGGAGGTACTAGCAGTTTTAGCGGGCTTAAAAGTTGATAAATCCCTAGGCCCAGATGAGATGTACCCCAGACTGCTGTGTGAGACAAGGGAGGAGAATGCAGAGGCTCTGACACAAATTTTCAGAACCTCTCTGGCCACAGGGGATTTGCCGGAGGACTGGAGGACAGCTAACGTAGTATCATTATTCAAGAAGGGTAGTAGGGATAAACCAGGGAATTACAGACCAGTGAGCCTAACATCAGTGTTAGGAAAATTATTGGAAAAAATTCTGAGGGACAGAATTAGTCTCCACTTGGAGAGGCAAGGATTAATCAAGGATAGTCAGCATGGCTTTGTCAAGGGGAGACCATGTCTAACCAATTTGATTGATTTTTTCGAGGGGGTGACTAGGTGTGTGGATGAGGGTAGTGCAGTTGATGTAGTCTACATGGACTTCAGTAAGGCTTTTGACAACGCCCCACATGGGAGACTGGTCAAGAAGGTAAGAGCCCATGGGATCCAGGGCAATTTGACACATTGGATCCAAAATTGGCTTAGTGGCAGGAGGCAGAGTGTGATGGTCGAAGGTTGTTTTTGTGACTGGAAGCCTGTGTTCATTGGTGTACCACAGGGATCGGTGCTGGGTCCTTTGCTGTTTGTAGTGTACATTAATGATTTAGATATGAATGTAGGAGGTATGATCAGTAAGTTCGCAGATGACATGAGAATTGGTGCAGTGGTAAATAGCGCGGAGGGAAGCCTCAGGCTACAGGACGATATAGATGGGTTGGTTAGATGGTCAGAACAGTGGCAAATGGAATTTAACCCTGAAAAGTGTGAGGTGATGCATTTTGGGAGGACTAACAAGGCAAAGGAATACACAATGAATGTTAGGGCCCTAGGAAGGACAAAGGATCAGAGGGACCTTGGTGGGCATGTACATAGATCCCTGAAGGCAACAGGGCAGGTAGGTAAGGTAGTTAAAAAGGCATATGGGATACTTGCCTGCATTAGCCGAGGCATAGAATATAAGAGCAGGGAGGTTATGATGGAGCTGTACAAAACGCTAGTTAGGCCATAGCTGGAATATTGTGTGCAGTTCTGGTCGCCACACTATAGGAAGGATGTGATTGCATTGGAGAGAGTGCAGAGGAGATTCACCAGGATGTTACCTGGGCTGGAGCGCTTCAGCTATGAAGAGAGACTGGACAGGCTGGGCTTTTTTTCCTCGGAGCAGAGAAGGCTGAGGGGGGACCTGATTGAGGTGTACAAAATTATGAGGGGCATAGATAGGGTAGATAGAAAGGAACTTTTCCCCTTAGTAGAGGGGTCAATAACCAGGGGGCATAATTTCAAGGTAAGGGGCAGGAGGTTTAGAGCGGATTTGAGGAAAAACTTTTTCACCCAGAGGGTGGTTGGAATCTGGAACTCACTGCCTGAAAGGGTGGTAGAGGCAGGAACCCTCACAACATTCAAGAAGCATTTAGATGAGCACTTGAAACGCCATAGCATGCAAGGCTAGGGACCAAGTGCTGGAAAATGGGATTAGAATAGACAGGGCTTGATGGCCGGTGCAGACATGATGAGTCGAAGGGCCTCTTTCTGTGCTGTATAACTCTATGACTCTATTGGCCAGGCTGTAGCTCCCATGAACACTTCACGTTCTGTTACAAGGGCAAGGCAGCAATGCCTTGGGCGGTGCAGGTGTTGCCAGAAAAACAATCAGTCGCACTTGCGAGGACGCCCGTTTTCCAGTGCAGTCTCTGATCCAGCAGGTTTATTTTGGGCTGGTTGTATTTTTTATACAGGAAAAATACTTGTGTTGTGTTACAGCGGGTCCGTGGAATTTTTATAACATGAGAGGGGGTGCCTCAGAAGCAAAACTATCTTGAATGCATTCCATGAGCTCGTCCTCCACACTATCACTGTAAATTTATATGAAGATTAAAGTCCCCCATGATTACTGTATTACCCTTGTTACATGCACCTCTAATTTCCTCATTTATACTTTGCCCGACACTACAATTAATGGTAGGGGGCCTATAAACAACTCCCACCAGTGTTTTCTGCCCCTTCTCGTTTCTTAGCTCCATCCAAACTGATTCTACATCTTGATTTTCCAAGTTGGGATACCTTGGCCCTGATTTTCGGGCAGCTGTCGGGCGGCTTTTCATGCGGCCGTGGTCCGAAAATCGCGGAAAAAGTGGGTCGGGACCCCCCCCGCCTGATTCCCCGCCCCGTCCGACTTTTGGACCGCCGTTTCCACGTGCCCCGCTTCAGCCCGCCTGCCACTGGCGGGACTGCTCGTCGGAGCACTAATCACCAATGATCACCTTGTTAAGGACGATTTTCCCGTGCCGTTGCGACTTTGGGGCTTTCCCCACCTGAAACCCACCTGCGGGGAACCCCGCCGATGAGAGCTGGTGTGAAAACAGCTGGCTTGCTTGCTTGCAGCAGCAGGTCGCTGAGGGCTGAAGAGATTTAAAGAGGCAGCATTTGCAGGCTGCAGGACCTTGTTGATCAAGGCTTGGGGGAACTATTTGAAGCCTTAGGAGCAGCTGCAGAAAGTTGGAGCCTCACACACTTCTTCAGTGTGAGCTCCTGAGAACCCCCTCTCACCACCCTAACTCAGGACCTCCTCAACCGAGGCATCTGCCAGAAGCATGGGAGGCCTTTGGCACCTTCCCTTCCTGGCATTAGAGGATCTCCAACAGCAGAGGTGGCATCAGCAGAACCAGGAACAGCAGGATGAGCACCAGGAGCACCAGGCTGCTGCTCACTCACCTGAAGCTACACAGGCCAGAAGGGGCCAGTGCTTGGAAGTGGCTTGAGAGCACCTTGCTGCGCTTTAGGGGGCCAGTGGGACCCGTTTCTACACTGGCAGTCCTACTCAGAAGGACTTCCATGAAGATCTGGTTTCTCTGTTCAACAGATGGCCAACGCTCCTCAAGAGATGTCATTCTCTTATGAGCACTCCCCATGTTTTCCGTATGCTGGCGAGTTATCTCCTCCATGGAGGTTGCCAACCTTTCCATGGTGCTGCGTTCATGCACCAATGATTCCACAAAGGCTCTGCTCATGGTCGATATGGACTCCTCCATTCGCTCCACACTCACAGCAACCCTGGAGACAAAACCTGCCAGAGACTCCTGCATCTGTGCATGGAGATCCATCACCTCTTCTCTTGCGGATGGACCCAGAGGTAGAGGGTCGACATGCAGCGCAGCTGAGCTGAGCTGGCATAGCCCTGCGCCCTCCGACGAGGACTCTCCACTGCTGTTCCTGTCTCCAGAATCTGCTGAGGCTCACTTGTCAGCTGTGAACCACCAGGTGACAACAATACTCTATGTCCCGAAGGTCCCCCCTGTTAAGTCTGTGTGTTATAGTGATAATTACTACACAGACTACAAGAGTAAATTCAACAGGTCTTTACTGGTTGGAGGTCGGGACTATATTGAATACAATATTACCACACAGTGCTTATATACCGGTGTGGTCACCACTGGTATTACGTATACAGCAGCCAGAGAAAGTAGTACATCTCTTAAGGTGGAACAGGCTTAAGCTCTCTTAAGGTGGAACAGGCTACATACACCACAATCCTCCCTTTTTAGCTTAACAGTCATATCCCCATTTAACATAACATAATAACATATATACATATATAACTACAGGTATAACAGTTCAAAGGTTCAGTCTCTCAGGAGGCTTTCTGATGCGGCTTGGATAACGCCTCTCAGTAGTCTCTGATTCTTGTTGTTGAGGTGCCTCCTCTATTTGGTTTCCAATGTATTGGGTGTCATCATCATCAAGTACATTCCCTGCTGAGGTAGATGCTTCAGGTTCATTAACGTCTTCCACAGTTGTCTCTGTCACAGCCATGGGTTCGACCCTTGCTCTCGACTCTACCAGTTGATCCGCATGACGCCTTATCACATTATGACCAATATCTACTGTGTACATCAGAGGTCCTTGTCTGGCCCGAATTGTTCCGGACTGCCATTTTTCGTTTCCATAGCCCCTTGCCAACACTGGTTGTCCTACGTCGAAAGTTCGAGTGGTCTTGTTAATATGCCGAAACTGTTTGTTTTCCACTTCCCTTCGCACATTTGGTTTTAACAAGTCCAACTTGGACCGCAACCTCCTGTTATAAAACATCATGGCAGGACTTTGGTTAGTCACTGCATGATCGGCGTTTCGATATGACATCAGGAACTTGTCGACCTTGTGTTGCAGCAGAATCTGATCATCGTTCATGGCCTTAATTGCCTTTTTGAATGTCTGGGCAAATCTTTCAGCCAACCCGTTTGTCGCCGGATGATATGGGGCAGAGGTATAATGTTTTACTCCATTCTTCTTTAAGAATTGTCGGAATTCTTCCGATACAAACTGTGGTCCGTTGTCCGAACAGATCTGTTCTGGCAATCCGTTCCTTGCGAATATTGTTCTTAACACCGCAATTGTCTTTTCTGAAGTAGTGGTATTCATCTTGATGACTTCTGGCCATTTGGAATGTGCGTCCACCGCGATTAGGAACATGGAGTCCATGAATGGACCAGCAAAGTCAATGTGTACGCGTTGCCATGGGGCTGAAGGCCCTTCCCATGGGTGTAGCGGTGCTATCGGAGGTGCATTTTGCACTTTTTGGCACCCAGCGCAGCTTTTTGTTAACTCCTCAATCTGTTGGTCAATACCCGGCCACCATACATAAGCCCTAGCAAGACTTTTCATTTTAACTCCCCCCAGATGACCTTCATGCAGTTCGTTTAAAACTCTTTCCCTTAACTTGGGAGGAATAATCACTCTTGTCCCGTACATCAAGGTACCATGGCAGACGGACAGCTGGTCTCGCCTTGCCGAAAATGCTGGTAACAGAGGATCACCCCGTGTTGGCCATCCTTTCACTGTCACCTCGTAGACTCTGGACAGTGTCGGTTCGTTCCTGGTTTCTCTTTCAATACTTGCATTGGTGACTGGTAAACACTCGATGATGGTCGAATGAAATAACTCAACAGGGTCAACCTTCGTCGTGTCTTCTTCTTCAGGTAGTGGCAGGCGCGACAGCCCATCAGCATTGCCATGCTGTTTCGTACCTTTGAATTCTATTTGATATTGATGTGCCCCTAGGAAAAGAGACCATCTCTGGAGACGCTGCGCTGTCATCACCGAAACACCCTTCTTAGGGTTAAAAATGGATACCAACGGTTGATGGTCTGTCAGAAGTGTGAATTTTTGGCCCTGCAGGTAATGATTAAACTTCTTCACTCCCCATACAAGGCTAAGAGCCTCCCTATCGATCTGCGCATAGTTGCGCTCAGCGGAGGTCAATGATCTGGATGCAAACGCGACTGGCCTTTCCGTGCCATTTGGCAACTTGTGTGAGAGTACTGCCCCAATACCATGTGGAGAAGCATCACAAGCCAACCGAATAGGCAGTGTCGGGTTGAAGTGAGCCAACACTTCCTCTGAGGTGATCAATTCTTTGCTTTTGCGAAATGCCTTCTTAAAGTTTTCGCCCCATTCCCATGGTACCCCTTTCTGTAAAAGAGCGTTTAACGGGTGCCGTACCGTGGATAGATTTGGCAGAAATTTATGGTAATAGTTAATTAATCCTAGAAACGACCTCAACTGAGAGACATTCTCCGGAGCGGGAGCCTTTACAACTGCCTCAATCTTGTCAGGAGACTTATGAAGCCCCTCCCGGTCAATGACATGGCCACAGTACGAGATCCGCTTCTGGAAGAACTCACATTTCTGCCGATTTACTCTAAGTCCATACTCTTTCAGTCTGTTGAGCACCAGTTCCAAGTTTGCGAGATGTTGTTCATCACCATCACCTGTGATCAGAATATCATCCAGGTAACATTGTGTGCCTGGAATTCCCTGTAATACCTGCTCCATGGCCCTCTGCCAAATTGCTGGAGCCGGTGCCACTCCAAAAACCAGCCTATTGTACCGGTACAAACCTCGATGCGTGTTGATCGTGAGGTATTGGCGTGACTCTTCCTCAACCTCCATCTGCAAGTACGCCTGCGCCAGGTCTATCTTGGTGAAGTGTTTCCCGCCAGACAATGAAGCGAAAATATCCTCAATCCGTGGAAGCGGATACTGCACCGTGTGAAGCACCGGATTAACGGTGATTTTGAAATCTCCACAGATGCGAACCTTCCCTGGATCTCCTGGCTTGTTGCACGCAGGACGTTTCATAACGGGAACAATGGGCGTAGCCCACTCACTCCAATCTACCTTAGACAGTACACCTGAACGTTCTAGTGCTTCCAGTTCCGCTTCAACAGTAGGTCGTATTGCATAGGGTACCGGTCTGGCTTTAAAAAATTTTGGTTGTGCATGTTCATCAATCTTGATGTTTGCCGTACTTCCTCTCAGTGTTCCCAGTCCCTGCTGGAACACCTCTTTAGCATCATCCAATATTCTGGACAATCGTTTAGGTTTGACATCTGTTTCCCCGGAATCTACCGTTAGTGCCTTCAAGGAGTGCCAGTCCATATTCATTTTCCTAATCCACTCCCGTCCTAGTAGTGGTGGACCTCCTTCAGGTAGCACATATAAGTCCATTACTTGGCTTTCTTCGCCCTTGTGGACCACTTCTACCTCTATTTTTCCGATGGGGTACACTCTTTGCCCCGTGTATGTTTTCAATATAATCTCCGTATCCTGTAGGGGAATATGTTGGAATAACCTTCTGTAATCTTTCTTATTCATGACCGTCAATGCCGATCCAGTGTCCAATTCCATTTTTACTTGGACTCCTGCTATCTGAAGAGTGACCCAAATTGTCTGGAGATCTGCATCCTTACCAACGTTGTGTACTCTTAAGCTATCCAGTTCATTACTGCTAGCGTCTGAATCTGACTTCTGTTTGGTCAAACTGTTCTTTGTCACCTTGTGTACCTTTGCGTATTTTCCTTGCGGTGACTTTTTGTTGCTGGTCTTCATTCCTGGCCGGCATACTTTAGCTATGTGGCCAAGCCTGCCACTCATTCTGCATTCTTGGTTTTTAAACCAACACTGGTTCTGATCGTGCGTTGTCTTTCCACAACGATAACATTTGACAGAACTCAAACCCAATTTGTTTGTACCGAGTTCCGGTGACCGTAGCTGCATTACTGACGTGCCTCTCACTGCGGCTTCGTGTGCTGCTGCCATAGTGACCGCCTTCTCAAGCGTCAGCTCATTCTCCTCGAGCAGTCGCTTTTGTGTATCCTGTTTAAATAAACCACACACAAATTTATCTCGTAGTGCCTCTGTCAGTCCCGTTCCAAACTGACAATATTTTGCTAGCTTACGTAATTCCATCAAATATTCAGCATTGCTTTCATTCTGCAGTGGCCTTCTGTCGTAAAATTTAAATCGTTCCGCTAGCATCAGCGGCGTGGGGTTTAGATGATTTTTCAGGACAGTAACAATCTCATCGAAGGTCTTATCCGTCGGTTCAACTGGTGATAACAGGTGTTTCAATTGCCCGTATGTCTTCGCACCCATTAAATTTAATAATGTTAGTGCTTTATCTGCATCAGGAATTTTATTTGCCTTACAATAATTTTGTATGCGTTCTACATACATGGCCCAATCTTCGATGTCACTATCAAAGGTATTAATGTTCCCATGTTTAGGCATCGTTGCAATTTATTGTATTTTTATGCTATCCAAGATGGCGGCTTACCGCTCTTGTCGTCGTCCTCCGCCCGCAAAATGGCGGTTTTCCCGCGCTTGGCGGTCTTCAACCATCCCCCGACGCTGTCTCCGCTTCACCGCGGCTCTCGCGCCTTCAGTTTCCCCAGACGCTGCGCCTTTTAGCCCGAATGCGGCCCTTATCTCCGGTCGCGATCGATGTCCCCGTGCTGCGCCTCTCGCTCGAAAGCGGCCCGGCCCTTATCTCCGGTCGCGATCGATCTCACCGCCCTTATTCCTCCGTCTTCCCAGCCCCGTCTGTACAGCCAACGCGGTTGACTTTCTGTCGCATTGCTGCCCGGCTTACCCACCACCGAGGTAGAAAGAAGAAAGCTGACAGTCGCTGATGGAGGCTTCGAGGTCAGGATGTCTTCTGCACTCCGGTTTCTCGATGCCTGCCGCTCGACGTGTCTTCCAGTAGGGTGATGAGGGTAGAAACCTCTCTTCGACGTCCTGTCTGTGGACGAAGCCGCCATGGAAATAACTGCTGCAGGGTAAGAATCGGACTCGTCGCCACTGTTAAGTCTGTGTGTTATAGTGATAATTACTACACAGACTACAAGAGTAAATTCAACAGGTCTTTACTGGTTGGAGGTCGGGACTATATTGAATACAATATTACCACACAGTGCTTATATACCGGTGTGGTCACCACCAGTATTATGTATACAGCAGCCAGAGAAAGTAGCACATCTCTTAAGGTGGAACAGGTTACATACACCACACCCCCGAGGTGTGAGTGTCTGCGCTGGTGCTGGGTGCGTTTACTTCTGCTGACGCTGCGCCCTCAGAGGTTGGAGCTTCCTCTGAGGAGTCTGGCTGCACAGCCTCTTCCTCCTCCACAGTGAGGACGGGGGCTCTGGATGGTACTGTGGGGGAGTAAAGGAAGGAGTTACAGATGTATTGCCAAGGTTCCTCTGGTGACTCCCAGCGAGTTGGCATCTGCTGACACCTGCATCCATGCAGCATTGGTCTCAGTGGGAGGCCTCTTCCTCCCTGACCTAGGGAAGAGGACCTCCCTGTGGGCCCTAACCCCATCCAATAATGCCTGCAGTGAAGCGTCGTCGAATTTGAAGGCAGCTCGGTGTCTGGCACTGTCCACAGCTGCTGCAGACTCCTCTGCCATCCTGTATGGTTCATTTGGAAGCCTTCAGAGGATGCATTGCTTGCCATGGACCTTGAAAGCACCACGAATGATGACATCATACTGTGGGGATTTCTGACTCGATTTTCGACAATTAGCAAGGCTTCCCACATGCTGGGAATTAATTGGCCAATTGAGGGAAAATTGCGTGGGGCTGGCTGACACTTTTTTATGTGTCAGAAACCCCACATTCGGGGAAATCCGCCCATTTCCCACACAAGCCGAAAATCGGGGCCTTTCTCTCTACTGTCTTTATCCCATCCTTTATTATCAGGGCTACCACCAGCCCCCTCATTCTGCCTATCTCTTCTAAAAGTCCAATATCCTGCAATATTTAGTTACCAACCTTGGTCACTCTGGAACCACGGCCCCGATTTTCTGGCTGCCGTCGGGCGGCTTTTCATGCGGCCGAGGGCCGAAAATCGGCGAAAAAGCGGGTCGGGACCACCCCCCCCCGCCTGATTCCCTGCCCCATCCAACTTTCGGACCGCCGTTTCCCCACACCCCGCTTCAGTCCTAGCCGCCGCTGGCGGGACTGGTCGTCGGCACACTAATTACCAATAATTACCTCGTTGAGGTAGATTTTCCGGGGCCGTTGCGACTTTGGGGCTTTCCCCACATGAAACCCGCCTGCGGGGAACCCCGCTGCTGAGAGCTGGTGTGAAGCTTGCCAGCTTGCTAGCTGTCAGCTGCAGGTCAATGGAGAAGCTGCAATTTAAACGGACAGCACTTGTCTGTTGAAGGACCTTGTTGCTGAAGGCTTGGGGCTACTTCTTCAAGGCTTAGGCACAGCTGTGGAAGGTTGGAGCCTCACACACTTCTCCAATGTGATCCCCTGGGAAGCCCCTCTCGCCACCCTCACTCAGCGCTTCCTCAGCGGAGGCATCTACGAGAAGCATGGGATGCCTTTTTTTCCTTCCCTTCTTGCCATTAGAGGATCTTCAGCAGCAGAGGCGGCAGCAGCAGAACCAGGAACAGCATGATGAGCACCAGGAGCACCAGGCTGCTGCTCACTCACCTGAAGCTGCACAGGCCAGAAGGGGCCAGCGCTTGGAAGTGGCTTGAGAGCACCTTGCTGTGCTTTAGGGGGCCATGGGGACCGGTTTCTGCACTGGCAATTCTACTCTTGTGGGCAGCACGGTGGCATAGTGGTTAGCACTGTTGCCTCACAGCGCCAGGGAGCTGGGTTCGAATCCGGCCTCGGGTGACTGTCTGTGTGGAGTTTGCACATTCTCCCCGTGTTTGCGTGGGTTTCCTCCGGGTGCTCCGGTTTCCTCCCACAGGCCAAAGATGTGCGGGTTAGGATGATTGGCTATGATAAATTGACCCTTAGTGTTAGGGGGATTAAATACGTGGGGTTACGGGGATAGGGTGGGGTATGTGTTGGTGTAGGGGTTACGGGGATCGGGTGGGATGTGTGTCGGTGCAGGCTCGATGGGCCGAAATGGCCTCTATCTGCACTGTGGGGTTTCTATGATTTACTCAGAAGGACTTCCATGAAGATCTGGTTTCTCTGTTCAACTGATGGCCAACGCTCCTCAAGAGATGTCATTCTCTTATGAGCACTCACCATGTTTTCCGTACCCTGGCGAGTTATCTCCTTCATGGAGGTTGCCAACCTTTCCATGGTGATGCGTTCATGCGCCAATGACTCCACAAAGGCTCTGCTCATGGTCGCTATGGGCTCCTCCATTCGCTCCACACTCACAGCGACCCTGGAGACAAAACCTGCCAGAGACTCCTGCATCTGTGCATGGAGATCCATCACCTCTTCTCTTGCAGATGGACCCAGAGGCAGAGGGTCGACATGCAGCGCAGCTGAGCTGAGCTGGCAGAGTCCTGCGCCCTCTGACGAGGACTCTCCACTGCTGTCCCTGTCTCCAGAATCTGCTGAGGCTCACTTGTGAGCTGTGAAACACCAGGTGACAACACTACTCTATGTCCCGAAGGTCTCCCCGAGGTGTGAGTGTCTGCGCTGGTGCTGGGTGCGCTTACTTCTGCTGACGCTGCGCCCTCAGAGGTTGGAGCTTCCTTTGAGGAGTCTGGCTGCACAGCCTCTTCCTCCTCCACAGTGAGGACGGGGGCTCTGCATGGTACTGTAGGGGAGTTAAGGAAGGAGTTAGAGATGTAATGCCAAGGTTCTTCTGGTGACTCCCAGTGAGTTGGCATATGCTGACACCTGCATCCATGCAGCATTGGTCTCTTCCTCCCTGACCTAGGGAAGAGGACCTCCCTGTGGGCCCTAACCCCATCCAATAATGCCTGCAGTGAAGCCTCGTCGAATTTGGAGGCAGCTCGGGGTCTGGCACTGCCCACAGCTGCTGCAGGCTCCTCTGCCATCCTGTATGGTTCGTTTGGAAGCCTTCAGAGGATGCAGTGCTTGCTATGGACCTTGAAAGCACCACGAATGATGACATCATACTGTGGGGGTTTCTGACTCGAATTGGACAATTAGCAAGGCTTCCCACATGCTGGGAATTAATTGGCCACTTGAGGGAAAATTGCGTGGAGCTGGCTGACACTTTTTTATGTGTGTCAGAAACCCCACATTCGGGGAAATCCGACCATTCCCCACACAAGCCGAAAATCAGGGCCCACTTCTCTGTAATGGCTATTTGATCAAACCCATTTATTGCGATCTATTTTGCTTTTAATTCATCTATTTTGTTGCGAGTGCTTTGCTCATTCAGATATAGTGCCTTTAGCTTTAACCTTTTTCTCTATTTCCCTGATGTCACCTAAGTCACTAATGCTGTATTACCTTTGTTAAGCTCTCTGTCCCTTCCTGACCCACTCTACTTATTTTTAACCAAATCGCAACTCTGCTCTACAGCCTTGACATTTCTCTTACTGTTTTTGATTTTACCCTTTCCTGAATCCTCCCACCCTCCCTTCATTAGTTTAAAGCCCTATCTATCACCCAAGTTATTCGATTGTCAGGACTCTGGTCCCAGCCCAGATTAAGTGGAGACCATCCCAACAGAACAGTTCCCTCTTTCCCCAGTACTGGTGCCAGTGCCACATGAAGCAAAACCCCTGCCTCCTACATTTCAGCCACGCATGTTTTTTGCCCCTTGCTGTTTCTTAGCTCCACCCAAACTGATTCTACATCTTGATTTACCGAGCTAAGATTCGGGAGATGGTTCTGTGATAGTAGATTGGTGGTTAGGATCAGATCAGCCATGATCTTATTGAATGGCGGAGCAGGCTCGAGGGGCCGATTGGCCTACTCCTGCTCCTATTTCTTACGTTCTTATGTTCTTATGTTCTTTCTACTGCCTTTATCCCATCTTAATCTGCTTGTCTCTATGCCAATTTGCGTGTGGCTCAGGTAACAATCCAGAGATTATTCCATTTGAGGTTCTGCATTGTGATTTCGACCCCAGCTCCTCAAACTCTCTCAGCAGAACCTCATCCCTGGCACGAGGCAGGCAACACAACCTTCAGAACTCCCGGTCGCGGCAGCAGAGAGTCCAAAGCCAAGGCACAATATCTATCTCTATGGCTCAGTGCACTTAGAATGAGGGTCATTCTCATTACTCTTCTCTGTACTTCCTTTAGAACCACTATGTCCTTCTTGAAATGAGTGCAATAATTCAGCTGAGATCTACCAAAACCTTATATAACCCTATTATTATGGCACTTCTTTTCGAATGAACAGTCTGGGCAACGGAGCCCAGGGTCCTTTTCGCTTTGGCTGCAAGCCTCCTGGCACTGAGCTTAAACCATTAGGGAGCAAGCATTGGCCACACCCAAGTCTCTCTCCCTTCTTGTCACCTTTAACTTATATCCAAGTTATACTCTGTTACCAAATTCTGCCCACCTAAGTGCTTGTTTAACAAATTAAAGAACATTCACCAATTTTGGCACACATTCCCAATCTATGCAAATCTAATTGTAATCTATTTCCTTCTTCAAAGGTCCCTACTCTATTGCACATTTGAGCATCATCCACAAATGTAATAACTGTACTATCTATGCCCTGTGCCAGATCATTAATAACTAGGAGGGAACCCAGCACCAAATCTTGAGGCACCCCATTAGTGATCACACCCCATTAGGAAGCAGCCTTATTTAAAACTAACACTGTGCCTATGCGATTGATCTAGCAATATCACCCTGATAACCTGTGGTAGAAGTTGGTCCCCGTTGCACCCAATTTTTATGTGGAATATGAAGGCAAAATGGACCAAATTTTGGGTGCAATGCCTTGCGCCCGATCTGTGTCTATATTAGGGGCGCAACCCTATTGGTAACGACAGCTTTCCCGGCATCTCTGGCGCCCACCTGAAATATAAGCAGCCTAATGCCAGTTTGAGGACCCTGCCGGAAATTCATATGCACGTGCAGGGGGTTCATTCCAAAAATGTTGCCAAACCCGACGAACAAGCAGTCGTACCTATCGGCCAGGTATAGCGGGTAAGATCCGTCAGAAACAGGTCAGAGATTATGAGAAACGATACTAGTGCTTCTAGAATGATACAGAAGGAGGGCATTTGGCCCATCGTGTCTGTGCCGGCTCTTTGAAAGAGCTATCCAATTAGTCCCACTCCCCTGCTCTTTCCCCACAGCCCTGCAAATTTTTCCTTCTCAAGTATATATCCAATTCGCTTTTGAAAGTTATTATTGAATCTGCTTTCACCTTTCAGGCAGCGCATTCCAGATCATAACCACTCGCTGCATAAAAAAAATTCTTCTCATTTACTTTTGGTTCTGTTGCCATTTACCTTAAATCTGTGTCCTCTGGTTACCATCTTTCCTGCCAGTGGAAACAATGGCTCCTTAGTTACTCTATCAAAACCCTTCATAATTTTGAACACTTCTATCAAATCTTCCCTTAACCTTATTTGTTCCAAGGAGGACAATCCCAGCTTCCCTAATCTTTCCACGTAACTGAAGTTCCTCATCATTGGTATCATTCTGAAAAATCTCCTCTGCATCCTCTCCAAAGCCTTGGCATCCTCCCTAAAATATGGTGCCCAGAATTGGACACAATACACTAGCTGAAGCCTAACAGGTAGTTTATAATGGTTTAGCATAAATTCCTTGCTTTAGTACTTTATGTCTGTATTTATAAAGCCAACAATCCCGTATGCCTTATCAACTTGTCCTTGATTTCTGTATGGTTCCAGGGATGACGGATTGCAGTTACGTGGATAGACTGGAGAAGCTGGGGTTGTTCTCCTTAGAGCAGAGAAGGCTCAGAGGAGATTTGATAGAGGTGTTCAAAATCATGAAAGGTTTACAGAGTAAATAAAGAGAAACTGTTGCCAATGGCTGAAGGGTTTATAACTAGAAGGCACAGATTTAAGGCGATTGCCAAAAGAACCAGAGGCGACATGAGGGAAAAGTTTTTTACGCAACGAGTGGTTAGGATTTGGAATGCACTGCCTGATAGGGTGGTGGATACAGATTCAATAGTAGTCTTCAAAGGGAATTGGATAAATACTTGAAGGAGAAAAATTGCAGGGATATGTGGAAAGAGCAGGGGAGTGGGACTAACTGGATTTCTCTTCGAAAGAGCTGGCGCAGTCTTGGTGGGCCGAATAGCCTCCTTCTGTGCCGTAGTATTCTGTGATTCTATGATTCTATATAAACCAACGGTCCTTCATGTGGAACTGGGAGAAGCAGGATTGCTCCTCCCGTTTCCACAATATTATTGTGTGCCACAGCTAATCCCTCCTCCCGTTCTCTTCCGCAGGATTTACCTGAGGGCTGCTTCCCTGTGCACCTTCCCCCAATCAGTTGGCATTTCCCTGGATCTCAGTGAACTATTAAAAATATTTACCAGGGCATCATCAACATCTATTCTGCATAAGTGCCAGTCTATAACCATCTCGAACAATAGAAAGCCCAGCCACTTCACCTTGACCTTCAATGTCACCACTATCATTGAGCCCTCCACCATCAACATTCTGAGGCGTCACCATCAATGCTGTAGCTGCATGAAGAGGACAGAGGTTGGGTACTCGGCGACAAGTGGCTCAGCTCCTGACCCCTCAAAGCCTTTCCATCATCCCCTGAAAGGCTCAAGTCCTGCAGCAACTGACCAGATTATTTTGACACCATCTCCCTCCGCTGAAACCTCTACCACCAAGAAGAACAAGAGCAGCAATGTTGTGGGAACACCATCACCTTCAAGTTCCCCTCGAAGTCACACACCATCCTGACTTGGACATATATCACCATTTCTTCATTGTCGCCTGGTCAGAATTCTGGAATTCCCAAATAACACTATTGTGTGCGCACCCACTACAAGGTCAGCAGATGTTCAAAGAGAAAGCCCACCACCACCTTTCCAGGCAACTAAGGTTAGGCAATAAATTCAGCCTTGCCTACATCACCCACATCCCAAGAACAAATCTGGCTTGCTACTTTTTCCATTTTGAACCGCTGTAATTTCAGCCTGCATTATTTCCCCTTAAAAGTCATGAAGTCATGAATTTTCTTTCTGAAGCTTCATGATGGACATGGAAAGTCAGCAAAGGTCAGCAATATTAGTGCATCTAAGCTGTGCCATTTATCTTACAGTGTTGCTATGGTACTCAAGGCTGCTGCAAATGAGGAAAATGCAGCAACTGAATTTTTTTTAAATTCGTTTATGGAATCTAGGCGTTGCTGGCAAGGCCAGCATTTATTGCCCATCCTTAGTTGCCCTTGAGAAGGTGGTGGTGAGCTGCCTTCTTGAACCGCTGCAGTCCATGTGGTGATGGTACTTCCACAATGCTGTTAGGTAGGGAATTCCAGGATTTTGATCCAGCGGCGATGAAGGATCGGCGATATACTTCTAAGTCAGGATGGTGTGTGATTTGGAGGGGAACTTGGAGGTGGTGGTATTCCCATGCACCTACTGCCCTTGTCCTTCTAGGTGGAAGAGGTCGCGGGTTTAGGAGGTGAATCCTGCAGCGATGTCCTGGGGCTGTGATGATTGACCTTCAACAATCACAACCATCTTCCTTTGTGCTAGGTATGACTCCAGCCAGTGGAGCGTTTTCCCCCTGATTCCCATTGACTTCAGTTTTACTAGGGCTCTTTGATGCCAGACTCAGTCAAATGCTGCCTTGATGTCAAGGGCAGTCACTCTCACCTCACCTCTGGAATTCAGCTCCGTTGTCCATGTTTGGGCCAAGGCTGTAATGAGGTCGGGAGCCGAGTGGTCTTGGCGGAACCCAAACTGGGCATCAGTGAGCAGGTTATTGGTGAGTAAGTGTCGCTTGATAGCACTGTCGATGACACCTTCCATCACTTTGCTGATGATTGAGAGTAGACTGATGGGGTGGTAATTGGTCGGGTTGGATTTGTCCTACTTTTTGTGGATAGGACATACCTGGGCAGTTTTCCACATTGTCAGATAGATGTCAGTGTTGTAGCTGTACTGGAACAGTTTGGCTAGAGGTGCGGCTAGTTCTGGAGCACAAGTCTTCAGCACGATAGCCAGGATGTTGTCCGGGCCCATAGCCTTTGCTGTATCCAGTGCGCTCAGACATTTCTTGACATCACGTGGAGTGAATCGAATTGGCTGAAGACTGGCTGCTGTGATGAATGTCACAATCTTTCTTATGTTCACCATGTGGGCATAACTATGTGTTGCCTATAACAGGCATTTTCTTTTGGACAGAAGTGGGCCTGTATTACAGCCTTCCAAATGCCATTGCATTGTGTTGGTTTATGTGTGCAGAACAGTGGTACTTGGTATTTGAATATTTTCTTGTTCTAAGATGCCAAGTATTCATTAAAAAGGAAAGATTCAAAGTTATTTGGATGTAAATGTGAATTGTACCTCTTCTTTCGATAGAGAATAAGAGCGATTCCAGGATTTCATACTGAGAAGAATAGTATATCCTTCAACAGCAGCCATGGCCAATTAAGTCAGAACTGGGAAGTTAAAACACCCACACAAGAAGACTATTTCCTGAAAGGGCAATGGGAGCTGTCCCGATTCTGATGGATAAACAATAATAACAATTTGCATTCATATAACACCTTTAATGTAGAAACATGGCCCAAGAAGTTTCACAGAGTGGTAATGAAAATGGAAGCTGAGCTAAAGAAGGAACCATTAGGAGGGGGTAGCCAAAAGCGCGCATTTTAATGAGGGTCTTAAAGGAGGAGTTAAAGCACAAGGGATTGGGGACAAGGTACTGACTTGGATAGAGAACCGGTTGGCAGACAGGAAGCAAAGAGTTGGAATAAACAGGTCTTTTTCCGAGTGGCAGGCAGTGACTACCGCAGGGATCGGTGCTAGGATCCCAGCTATTCACAATATATATTAATGATCTAGACGAGGGAACTAGGTGTAATATCTCCAAGTTTGCAGATGACACAAAGCTGGGTGGGTGTGTGTGCTGTGAGGAGGATGCCGAGAAACTCCAGTATGATTTGGACAGGTTGGGTGATTGGGCAGATGCATGGCAGATGCAGTATAATGTGGATAAATGCGAGTTTATCCACTTTGGTGGCAAAAACAGGAAGGCAGATTATTATCTGAATGGCAATAGATTGGGAGAAGGGGAAGTGCAATGAGACCTGGGTGTCCTTGTGCACCAGCCGCTGAATATAAGCATGCAGGTGCAGCAGGCGGTTAAGAAGGCAAATGGTATGTTGGCCTTTGTAGCGAGAGGATTCGAGAACAGGAACAAGGATGCCTTGCTGCAGTTGTACAGGGCCTTGGGTATTGTGTGCAGTTTTGGTCGCCTTATCTGAGGAAGGATGTTCTTGCCATGGAGGGAGTGCAGCAAAGATTCATCAGGCTGATACCTGGGATGGCAGGAATGATGTATGAGGAGAGATTGGGTCGATTGGGCTTATACTCGCTGGAGTTTAGAAGAATGAGATGGGATCTCATTGAAACTTATAAAATTCTAACAGGACTAGACAGACTAGATGCAGGAAGGATGTTTCTGATGGCCGGGGAGTCTAGAACCAGGGGTCACAGTCTAAAGATAAGGGGTAAACCATTTAGGACAGAGATGAGGAGGAATTTCTTCACCCAGAGAGTGGTGAACCTGTGGAATTCTCTACCACAGAAGGCAGTGGAGGCCAATTCATTAAATATAGTCAAGAAGGAGTTAGATATATTTCTTAAGGCTAAAGGGATCAAGGGATATGGGGAGAAGGCAGGGACAGGGTACTGAGTTTGGATGATCAGCCATGATCTCATTGAATGGCGGAGCAGGCTCGAGGGGCCGAATGGCCTACTGCTGCTCCTATCTTCTATGTTTCTATGTTTCTAGGAGAGGAAAGGAATTCCAGTGAGTGGGACATAGGAGGCTGATGCCACATCTGCTAAAGGTGCCTTAGGGGTGGGGGTGCACAGGAATCTGGAGTCAGAGGAACGGAGAATACTGCACAGGTGTTTTAGTGCTGGAGGAGGTTACAGAGCTAGATGGAGGAATGTAAGCACAAGGATGAGAATTTTAACTTTGAGATGCTGAGCAACCGAGGACCTACATAGGTCAGCAAGAGCAGTTGTGATGAGCAAGTGGGATTTGTTGCGGTTTAAGATTCAAACAGCATTGTTTTGGATGATCCAAGGTTTATGGAGAATGGGAGACCAGCTAGGAGAGCTTTGGAATAGTTGAATCTGGAGGTGACAAGGGCATGAAACACGGCTTCAGCCGCAAATGGGCTGAGGTAAGGATAGACCTGGGCAATGTTACGGAGGTGGGGTAGGCATCATTTGTAATGGAAAGGATATGAGATCAGAAGTTTAGCTTGGGGTTGAATAGGACGGTGAGTTTGTGAACAGTCTGGTTCAACCTGAAACAGTGGCTAGGGAGGACGATGGAGTTGGTGGGTAGGGTGCGGAGTTTGTGATGGGGACTGAAAACATAGGCTTCAGTCATAGAAACATAGAAACATAGAAAAATAGGAGCAGGAGTAGGCTATTTGGCCCTTCAAGCCAGCTCCGCCATTCAATATGATCATGGCTGATCCTCTATCTCAATACCATATTCCCGCTCTCTCCCCATACCCCTATACTCAGTGGATGTGGTGTATTTGGATTTCTAGAAGTCATTTGATAAGGTGCCAAATAAAAGGTTACTGCATAGGATAAGAGCTCACGGAGTTGGGGGTAATATATTAGCATGGATAGAGAATTGGCTAACTAACAGAAAGCAGAGAGTCAGGATAAATGGGTCATTTTCTGGTTGGCAAACGATAACTAATGGGGTGCCACAAGGATCTGTGCTGGGGCCTCAACTATTTACAATCTACATTAATGACTTGAATGAAGGGATTGAGTGTAATGTAGCCAAGTTTGCGGATGATACAGAGATGGGTGGGAAAGCAAGTTGTGCAGAGGACTCAAAGAATCTGCAAAGGGATATAGACAGGCTAGGTGAGTGGGCAAACATTTGGCAGATGGAGTATAATGTGGGAAAGTGCGAGGTTATACACTTTGGCAGGACAAATAAAAAAGCAAACTACAGGAAACTCTCTTTTTACCAGCACCTAAATAACCAGAAATCTCTCTTAACCGGCAAAATTCAGGAGTAGGTTCAGGTAAGTTTTACTTCATATTAGTGACCGTGTAACCGGGGCTCCTGGATCTGTGGCCGTGTAACTGGGATTCCTGCACCTGTTGCCATGCAACAGGGATGCCTGGATCTGTGGCTGTGTATGGGGCTCTCGTACCTTAGTAAGTATACCTCTCTGTAATCCGGACCTTTTGATCAACCGGCACCACGCCGGTCCCGTTGGTGCCGGATAAAAAAGAGTTTCCTGTATTATTTAAATGGAGAGAGATTACAAAATGTTACAGTTCAGAGGGACCTGGGGGATCTTGTGCATGAAACACAAAAAATTAGCACACAGGTACAGCAAGTAATCAAAAAGGCAAATGGAATGTTGGCCTTTTTTTCAAGGGGATTGGAGTATAAAAGCAGGGAAGTCCTGCTACAACTGTAAAAGGTATTGGTGAGACCACAC
Organism: Somniosus microcephalus; assembly: GCF_052327205.1. Classification (NCBI taxonomy): domain Eukaryota; kingdom Metazoa; phylum Chordata; class Chondrichthyes; order Squaliformes; family Somniosidae; genus Somniosus; species Somniosus microcephalus. The sequence continues at coordinate 75,641,060 of NC_140996.1, read as the reverse complement.
CTTGAGTACTGCGTACAGTTTTGGTCTCCTTATTTAAAGAAGGATATACTTGCAATGGAGGCAGTTCAGAGATGATTCACTAGGTTAATTCCAGAGATGAGGGGTTTGACTTATGAGGAAAGGTTGTGCAGGCTGGGCCTACACTCATTGGAATTTAGAAGAATGAGAGGTGATCTTATCGAAACATATAACATACTGAGGGGGCTCGACAGGGGAGATGCAGAGAGGATGTTTCCCCTCATGGGGAAATTTAGAACTCGGGGGCACAGTCTCATAATAAAGTGTCGCCCTTTTAGAACTGAGATGAGGAGGAACTTCTTCTCTCAGAGGGTCGTAAATTAGTGGAATTCTCTGCCACAGAGAGCTGTGGAGGCTGGGTCATTAAATACATTTAAAGTGCAGATAGACAATTTTTTTCAAAATAAGGGAGTGAAGGGTTATGGGGAGCGGCCTGGGAAGTGGCTTTGAGCCCTAGATCAGCCATGATTTTATTGAATGGCGGAGCAGGCTCGAGGGGCCAAGTGGACTATTCCTGCTCCTACCTCTTGTGTTCTTATGCCCTTTGTGTCTAGAAATCTATCTATCTCCTCCTTAAATATATTCAGTGACTTGGCCTCCACAGCTGTCTCTGGTAGAGAATTCTACAGGTTCACCATCCTCTGAGTGAAGAATTTTCTCCTCATCTCAGTCCTAAATGTTCGACCCCATATCCTGAGTCTGTGATCCCTCGTTCTAGACCCCCCAGCCAGGGGAAACATCCTCCCTGCATCCAGTCTGTCCAGCCCTGTCCGAATTTTATACGCTTCCACGAGATCCCCTCTCATTCTTCTAAACTCTAGTGAATACAAGCCTAGTCGACCCAATCTCTCCTCATACAACAGTCCTGCCATCCCAGGAATCAGTCTGGTGAACCTTCGCTGCACTCCCTTTGTGGCAAGTATACCCTTTCTTAGGTAAGGAGACCAAAACTGCACACAGTACTCCAGGTGTGGTCTCACCAAGGCCCTGTATAACTGTAGTAAGACATCCTTGCTCCTGTACTCAAATCCTCTTGCAATGAAGGCCAACAAACCATTTGCTTTCCTAACTGCTTGCTGCACCTGCATGTTTGCTTTCAGTGACTGGTGTACAAGGACACCCAGGTCCCTTTGTACATCATCATTTCCCAATCTATCACCATTTAAATAATACTCTGCCGTTCTGTTTTTCTCACCGAAATGGATAACTTCACATTTATCCACGTTATACAACATCTGCCATGTATTTTCCCACTCACTCAACTTGTCTAAGTCGCCTTGAAGCCTCTTTGCATCCTCCTCTCAACTCACAATCCCACCTAGTTTTGTGTCATCAGCAAACTTGGAAATATTACATTTGGTTCCCTCATCCAAATCATTGATATATATTGTAAATACCTGGGGCCCAAGCACTGATTCCTGCAGTACCTCACTAGTCGCCGCCTGCCACCGCAAAAAAGATTCATTTATTCCTACTCTCTGTTTTCCTGTCTGTTAACCAATTTTTAATCCATGCCAGTGTGGCGGAGCCACTAAGGGACACTGATCAATTGTATATAATTCCCTTTAATAATATGTTAGCTACAGCCTGAGTCTGTATCTTTATTTTCACTGTTTACATGTACAGAACACGATCACTTTAATAGCACGGGTAAACGCGATGACATCACGCCGTTCATCACGTGATCCCCCACCGGCGGGAAAAACGTGATGACGTCATGACGTCAGCCACGGGACCACCCAAGCAGTCCTCGTGGAGCCTCCAAACTGACTTGACCTATATTCGATGGTCTCCTGTAGTTATCCGTTAAACTCTGTTAGTTTTCATTAAACCTCGTTTATTTGATTGCCTGAGTGGACCTCAGTCTTTTGGATAGGAACTAAACATTCCTACACCAGTATATTACCACCAATCCCATGTACTTTAATTTGGCACACTGCCCTCTTATGTGGGACTTTATCAAAGGCCTTCTGAAAATCCAAATACACCACATCCACTGGTTATCCCTTGTCTATCCTACCAGTTACATCCTCAAAAAACTCCAGTAGGTTTGTCAAACACGACTTCCCTTTCATAAATCCATGTTGACTTTGTCTAATCCCGTTGATATTTTCTAAGTGTCCTGTTATCACATCCTTTATAATAGTCTCCAGCAATTTACCTACTACTGATGTTAGGCTAACCGGTCTGTAGTTCCCTGTTTTCTCTCTCCCTCCTTTTTTAAATAGTGGGGTTACATTTGCCTCCCTCCAATCTGCAGGAACTGTTCCATAATCTATAGAATTTTGGAAGATGACAACCAATGCATCCATTATTTCCATGGCTACTGCTTTTAGTACTCTGGTATGCAGATTATCAGGCCCTGGGGATTTATCGGCTTTCAGTCCCATTAATTTCTCCAGCACTATTTTTTTACTAATACTAATTTCCTTTAATTCCTCCTTCTCACTAAACCCTTTGTAAGAGTCATGAAAGCTTAAGAAAGTGTAAAGAAGAAAGAAAATGCCTTAAAATATTGGTTAAATATTATGGTACAGTATGTATGTACATTTGTTTATTATTGATGCATAGTCTAGTATTTACCTGACTGACTTATTGTATTGAGAAACCCCTCTTTTCTTGTTCCAATAGTATAGTCTGAGAGACCCCCTTTATTCTTGCTCCAATGGTATAGCCCTTAAACTTGTCACATGATATCCAGCCATTTTACAGTTCAAGCTCCATGAGGCTAGGTAGAAGCTTTGATGGCTGTGGGGCAATACAGTTTTTGACCGTGTTAAACGTGTTTTACTTTGAAATCCTGTTTGAAATGTATTACAGTAAACAGTTAAAATACAAAGTTACGTTTTGGAATGTTTTATTTCGACACGCGTCTACTCATTGCTAAAGGCCAGTCAAAGCTCAGTGGCTGCATATTGAAAACTACGGAGCGCCACTACATTAGTCAAAAACTAGCTCCCTAAGAAGGAAAGGACGGAATTGTCGGCGAACGTATATACAGGAATGGTCATGGAGCCAGACGGCAATATAAGAAAGCGAAGTTACAGTGACTGTTACTTGCCTTGTTCATTCTATTCAGAAGCTAGATAAGAGCTGCGGGTAAAATGGCCGAGGTCTTATGGAGCCGTGAGGGGCTTCCCCCGGCTGTACGAAGGATTGTTGGCCAAAAGAGGGAAGTAAAGCTCACCCCAAAGGCAATGGAAGAGAAGTTACATCGAAGCATAAGTGCAAGGAGGGCTAAATTAGCTCAGATAACTGGAAAAATGAAGATAATTGATTGTCTCATGGAAGATAATGCTAATATTGAGAAAGTTGAAGACATAATGCATTATGATTTCTCCAAATTGTATGAAGAATTTACTGTACTCAATGAAGATGTATTAGCACTTTTGTCTGAAGATGAGGGAAACGCTGATCAGTACAACTGGTTTGATCTTAAATCATCTAACATTAAGGACTATTTCAAGGCCACAGAACAGTGGATGTTGAAGATTCGTCAAGCTGCTGATACAGCAGAGAAAGATAAAGATGACGATGAAGTCGGACCAGATGATAGCATTTCACAGACTTCAGCCAGACTGAGCAAAAATCAAAAAGAAGGTAGCTCTGTTACTGGACACAGGTCAGTCGCTTCTACCACATGCTCGTCGCGGCGCATGAGAGAAGAGGTTGAACGGGCAGCGTTGATGGCGCGCGCAGCATCTTTATTGGAGAAGCGAGCTCTTGAACAGGAAGAGGCCCAACTGCAGGCCCAACAGGCCCAACAGGCCCAACTGTGCAGGCCCACCTGAAGGCTAAGAAAGAACAGCTGGAGCTAAAAACAGCTATTGCGATCTTAAATGCCAAGTTGAGAGTGTTTGAAGATTATGAAGGCTCACAGGATGGCATGAATGACTACTGCCAGTCAATGGTGTCACACAGAGTTGGATCCAGGGCACCTTCAAGAGTTAAAAGAGAGTCTGAAGACCATCTCCTGGCATTACAGCGTGGAAGAGAGGCCTCTCCACTAACAGGAGCACGTGCTGCTACCCCAGACGTCAGACGGTCTAGACTAGACCCTGCTGATGACCACCAGAGGCCTGAAGACCCAGAGAGAAGCCTATACCGAGTGATGCAACGTCAGAACGAAATTACAGAGATGCTTGTAAAACAACAGAATCTGTTTTGACACACTCAGAGAGACATACCAGTGTTCCAAGGCGACCCACTCAAGTATAAGCCCTTCATCAGATCCTTCGAACAAGCCATTGACTCCAAAACAGAGAGCAGCAGTGATAAGTTGTACTACCTGGGACAGTACACCAGTGGTAAACCACAAGACCTGGCCAGAAGCTGTGAACACATGAGACCAGACCGGGGATACACAGAAGCCAGGAAGTTGCTTCAGGTGCACTATGGTAATGAGCTGAAGATAGCCACTGCATATATTGAAAAGGCTATCAAGTGGCCACAGATCAGATCGGAGGACGGGGAGGCATTGAACACATATGTTCTTTTTCACATAGGATGTCGCAACACCATGGAGGATGTTGAATTCATGGAAGATATGGGCAATCCTACGACTATGAGAATCATCATCTCTAAGCTTCCTTACAGGATGAGAGAACAATGGAGAGGAACAGCCTTTAAGATAATGGAGAGACGGAAAAGTAGAGCCAGGTTTGCAGACTTAGTGAATTTCACAGACAAACAGGCTAAAATTGCTATGGACCCATTGTTAGGAAACATCCAGGATGTCAGCCCAACTACTGATGGAAGAGTGAAAGCCAAGCCTGCTGAATCAAAAACTCTCAGGAAAGGTGATTCCAAGGGAAGCAGCTTTGCAACTATCGTCACTCAAGCTGGGGAAGAAAAGTCTCAAAACTCATCTCCCAAAAAGAGCAGCACCATGACACCTGCTAATGCCTTTCAGAAGCCATGTTTATTCTGCCAGAAGAATCACACATTGGATTTCTGCAGTGACATCAAAGCACAGCCACATAAAGACAGAATTGAATTTCTGAAGTACAATGGCCTATGTTTTGGATGTCTTTCTCAGGGGCACCTGAGCAGAAACTGTAAGCAACGAACAACATGCAGAGAGTGCACTCGGAAACATCCCAGTCTGCTGCATATCCATAAAGAAGAACAAGTCTCTAAGAAGAGTGAAGAAAACAATACCGACGAGAAGGTTGTTTCAAGTGCTCTGGTGTCGCTAGGACCAGAGACTTGTGGATTCACTGGGGCTGGTGACAGTGATTGTATTCTTGCCATCGTACCTGTAAAGATCAAGTCTAAGAGGAGTGAGAAGTTTGTGGAGAATTACGCCTTCATGGATCCAGGTAGTTCAGCAACGTTCTGCACAGAAACACTCATGCGACAGCTGAACGTTAGAGGCAGAAGAACAGAAATCCTATTACGCACCATCGGTCATGAGAAGTCAGTGCAAAGTTACATCCTATCAGACTTAGAAGTGTGTTGACTTGAAGAGAAGGACTTCATAGACCTGCCTAATGTTTTCACACGGAGGGAGTTTCCTGTTAAAATAGGGAACTTAGCCCTGCAGAAGGATGTGGAGAGATGGCCTTACCTGGAAAAGGTGCATCTCCCATACGTTGAAGCAGAAATTGGCCTATTAATTGGAAGCAATGCCTACAAAACTATGGAGCCATGGCAGGTGATAAACAGCAAGGATGACAGACCCTACGCCGTCAGGACAGCCCTTGGATGGGTAGTCAATGGACCGGTAAGGAGAGATGATGGCAACAAGGAGCAACGACAAAATGTCACAGTTAATCGTATCTCTATCGCAAGCATTGAAGAGCTGTTGATACAATAGTTCAACGCAGACTTCTCAGAACGCAGCTGTGAGGAAAAGACAGAGATGTCACAAGAAGACCATCAGTTCATGAATTTGATGACAAGGTCTACACAGTTCATTGATGGCCACTATCACATTGGTTTGCCACTGAGAAGACAGACCGCGAAGATGCCGAACAATCGCTGCATAGCAGAGCAGCGTGCCATCAGTCTAAAGAGAAAGCTGAACAAGAACCCCGACTTTCACGAAGACTACAAAGGCTTCATGAGAAACATCATAGCGAAAGGCTATGATGTAAAAGTGCCCGAGGAACAGTTGAACAGAGAAGATGGAAGGGTCTGGTACATTCCTCATCACGGTGTGTATCACCCAAAGAAGAAAAAGATCCGTGTAGTGTTTGACTGCACCGCCTCATTCAGAGGAACTTCACTGAATGACCAGCTGCTTCAAGGTCCTGATCTTACTCATACCCTCATTGGCGTCTTGACGAGGTTTAGACAAGAGCTCGTTGCCATGATGGCAGATATAGAATCAATGTTCTACCAAGTCAGAGTCCCTGATGAAGATGCTGATCTTCTGCGTTTCCTTTGGTGGCCAGATGGTGACGTTAGTCAAGCTATGGTGGAATGTAGAATGGCTGTACACTTGTTCGGAGCCACATCATCTCCCAGCTGTGCAAGATACGCTCTCAGAAAGACTGCAGAAGATGGCAAAGGCAAGGCACCATCAGAGGCTGTGGAGACAATCTTCAGAAACTTTTACGTCGATGACTGTCTGAAGTCCGTGTCAACAGAAGACGATGCCATTGCACTGTCAAGAGACCTTAGAACTCTGTGTTCGAATGGAGGATTCCATTTGACTAAGTGGATAAGCAACAGCAGAGCAGTTCTAGCTTCTATCCCAGAAAAGGAAAGAGCCACTGAAGTCAAAGATCTGGACCTGAGCCACGATGTCCTTCCTATCGAGAGAGCTCTTGGTGTACAATGGTGCATTGAGTCAGACACGTTCAACTTCAGAATAATGGTGAACAAAAGACCATCCACAAGACGAGGGATTCTCTCCGTGGTCAGTTCCATCTACGACCCTCTTGGATTCCTGGCACCACTCATTCTGCCGGTGAAGCTGATCCTACAAGAGCTGTGTAGAGACAAGAGAGACTGGGATGAAGATATCCCAGAAGGTCAAGCTCAGAGTCGGCTCAGATGGTTGACAGATTTGCAACAACTTTCTAGCTTCAACGTCAGTAGATGCATCAAGCCTGTGAGTTTTGGAGTTACAAAGACGGCTCAACGACATCATTTCTCGGATGCCACTGAGGGCGGCTATGGCACGGCTACTTACCTCTTGCTGACAAATCAACAGGGCCAGAAACATTGTTCCTTCCTCATGGGGAAATCCAGGGTGGCTCCGCTGAAGCAGGTCACCATCCCGAGACTGGAGTTGACGGCAGCGGTTGTTGCAGTTAAAATTGACAAGGTGATGCGGAAAGAGTTACAGCTCCCACTAGAAGAATCTGTCTTCTGGACGGATAACACTACAGTGCTGAAGTATATAGAAAATGAGAAGATCCGCTTCAAGACCTTCGTAGCAAACAGAATCTCATCCATTAGAGAAGCTACACAACCATCTCAGTGGAGGTATGTAAACACCTAATTAAACCCAGCAGATCAAGCCTCACGGGGATTGAAGGCTGAAAACTTCATGAGGAGCGAAACTTGGATACAAGGCCCAAGTTATCTGCTGGAAACAGAGAGATCATGGCCAGAAAGACCAGATATGCCAAATCAGATTGCTGAAGACGACGTCGAAGTCAAGAGATCAGTCACAGCAAATCTTATAACTACGAAAGAGAACTTTGACACAGTGAACAAGCTTGTTAACCATTTCTCAGGATGGCACCAGTTGAGGAAAGCAGTTGCATGGTTTCTAAGGCTGAAAGAGTTGCTGCTACACCTGAGCGGTAAGAGAAAAAAGTATCGAGCCACTATCAGTCAGTCTGAAAGTAACCCTGATAAGCAGAGAATGCTTCTACAGCAGTATATGCACCAGCACAAGACCACATTGGGTAAGAATTCATTAACCGTGGAGGATTTGGCCAAGGCTGAGATGGAGATAGTTTGCTTCAGTCAAAGACAAAGATATCCAGAAGAAATCGAAGCTTTACAGCGAAATATTCCAATCAAGAAAGGTAGTCATATCTACAAGCTGGACCCTACACTCCAAGATGGAGTACTGAGGGTGGGAGGGCGACTAAACAAATCTGCTATGCCAGAGGAGGCCAAGCATCCTGCTATCCTTTCTAAGGACCTCCGGGTTGCTACTCTCATTCTTCAGCATATACACCAGAGTATTGGACACAGTGGGAGGAACCACGTGCTTGTGAAGCTAAGACAAAGATACTGGATTCCAGGAGCTAATCCTGTAATAAGAAAAATACTCTCTGAATGCATTGTTTGCAGACGGTTACACGCTAGAGCTGGGGAGCAGAAAATGGCAGACCTGCCTGAAGACCGTTTGTTACCAGACAAGCCCCCATTTACAAATGTAGGGGTGGAATATTTCGGGCCTTTCGAGGTAAAGCGAGGACGGAGCCTTGTCAAGAGATATGGTGTGCTTTTCACTTGTTTGACCATCAGTGCAGTTCATATTGAGGTGGCACACACGCTTGACACTGATTCCTGTATTAACGCCCTGCCGCTTTGTCTGTAGAAGAGGACAGGTGTCCATTATGCGTTCTGATAATGGCACTAATTTTGTCGGAGCAGAGAGAGAACTACGGGAAGCTATTGAAGGTTGGAATCAGCTCAACATACAGGAAGCCATGATGCAAACAGGAATTAAGTGGATCTTCAAACCACCGGCTGCATCCCACCACGGAGGTGTCTGGGAAAGACAGGTACGCACCGTAAGAAAACTATTCAATTCTGTACTGAAGCTGCAAATGCTTGAAGACATGGGACTTCAAACCGTTCTGTGTGAGGTTAAAGCCATCATTAATGACCGACCGATAACTAAGACATCTGATGATCCCAATGACCTCGAAGCCCTAACCCCGAACCACCTGTTGTTGTTGAAAACACAGCCAGTCATGCCCCCGGGAGTCTTCAAAAAGGAAGATCTGTATGCACGTCGGAAGTGGAGGCAAGTTCAGTATATGTCAGACTTTTTCTGGACCAGATGGACAAGAGAATACTTACCTCTGCTACAGGAGCGTCACAAATGGTCCAAAGTAAAGAGGAACTTCATTGTCGGAGACATCGTCTTAATCATGGATGATTCAGCCCCCAGAAATTCTTGGTTGATGGGAAAAATAATTAAGACCATGCCAGACTCCAGAGGCGTTGTTTGTCGCGTTTACATAGAAACATAGAAACATAGGAGCTAGGAGCAGGAGTAGGCCATTCGGCCCTTCGAGCCTGCTCCGCCATTCAATGAGATCATGGCTGATCATCCAAATTCAGTACCCTGTCCCTGCCTTCTCCTCATATCCCTTGATCCCTTTAGCCTTAAGAAATATATCCAACTCCTCCTTGAATATATTTAATGAACTGGCCTCCACCGCCCTCTGTGGCAGAGAATCCACAGGTTCACCACTCTCTGGGTGAAGAAATTCCTCCTCATTTCAGTCCTAAATGGCTTACCCCTTATCCTTAGACTATGACTCCTGGTTCTGGACTCCCCGGCCATCAGAAACATCCTTCCTGCATTTAGTCTATCCAGGCCTGACAGAATTTTATAGGTTTCGATGAGATCCCCTCTCAATCTTCTAAACTCCAGTGAGTATAAGCCCAATCGAAACAATCTCTCCTCATACGTCATTCCTGCCATCCCAGGTATCAGCCTGGTGAATCTTCGCTGCACTCCTTCCATGGCAAGAATGTCCTTCCTCAGGTAAGGTGACCAAAACTGCACACAATCCTCAAGGTGCGGTCTCACCAAGGCCCTGTACAACTGCAGCAAGACATCCTTGTTCTTGTACTCGAACCCTCTTGCTACGAAGGCCAACACACCATTTGCCTTTTTAACCGCCTGCTGCACCTGCATGCTTACCTTCAGTGACTGGTGCACAAGAACACCCAGGTCTCTTTGCACTTCCCCTTCTCCCAACCTATTGCCATTCAAATAATAATCTGCCTTCCTGTTTTTGCCACCAAAGTGGATAACCTCACATTTATCCACATTATAGTGCATTTGCCATGTTCCTGCCCAATCACCCAACCTGTCCAAATCGTACTGGAGTTTCACGACATCCTCCTCACAGCATAACCTCCCACCCAGCTTTGTGTCGTCTGCAACTTTGGAGATATTGGCCTAGAAATTGAGTTGACGCCGCGCCAGGGTTTTAGCGCCGGAAATTTAGCGCCGGCACTAATTCCCTTGCGCGCGCCAAAAATTCAGTAGCGCCGCGCCCAGACGGCTGCCGGCGCTACTGGCGGGCGTGAGTGCCTCCCAGTGGGCGCTGAGTGCCGCATTGCGGCGCTAATCCGGCACTGCGGCACCCGATGCGGTGCAGCAGGCTGGGGAAGTGCAGGCCTCCTCCTCCCGTTAAGGAGGCGCTGCCTTCACCCGATCGCTGGCCGTTTGATTTTTTCAAAAATGAGCCCGGCACCTCGGACAAGTGCCGGGCTTGCAGGCCAGACGCATCTGTTCCGCGGGGGGGTGGGTGGAGGAGTCCGGGGAGGGAGGTGCGGGCAGGCGGCCGGCGGGAAAGCGGCCGGCCGCCGCGCGACCTTAATGCGCCGGCGCTAACTTGTGTAAGACTCGGTTGCCAGAGTCTTAGTTGCGGCTGCCACGGGCGAGGCGGCCGCAACTGAATTTCGGCGTTCGGGCGCGTTGCCACGGCAACCGGGACGCTGCGCACACCGATGACGTCATCGGTGCCGGCGCAGCGCAACCGGCTAAAGCCGATGGCAGTGCCGAAGTGAATTTCAGAAACGGCTATCATTGCGGCGCTAGGCCCTCTAGCGCCGCAAAATGGGCGCTAACCCTACTGAATTTTCAGCCCATTACATCCAATTCCCTCGTCCAGATCATTAATATATATTGTGAACAGCTGGGACCCTAGGGCCGATCCTTGCGGTACCCCACTAGTCACTGCCTGCCACTCGGAAAATGACCCGTTTATTCCAACTCTTTGCTTTCTGTCCACCAACCAGTTCTCTATCCAAGTAAATACCTTGCCCCCAATCCCACGTGCCTTAATTTTGCACGCTAATCTCTTATGCGGGACCTTATCGAAAGCCTTCTGAAAGTCCAAATACACCACATCCACTGGTTCTCCCTTATCTATTTTACCAGTTACATCCTCAAAAAATTCCAGTAGATTAGTCAAGCATGATTTACCTTTTGTAAATCCATGTTGACTTTGTCCGATCCAGTCATTGCTTTCCAAGTGCTCTGCTATTACATCTTTTATAATGGACTCTAGCATTTGCCCCACTACCGCTGTCAAGCTTACCGGTCTATAATTCCCCGCCTTTTCTCTACCAGCTTTTTTGAATAGTGGGGTAACATTAGCTACCCGCCAATCCATGGGTACCGTTCCAGAGTCTATCGAGTTCTGGAAGATGACCAGCAATGCATCTACTATTTCTAGGGCCACTTCCTTAAGTACCCTGGGATGTAGATTATCAGGCCCTGGGGATTTATCGGCCTTCAGTGCCATCAATTTTCCTAACACCATTTCCCTACAAATACTGATTTCTTTCAGTTCCACCCTTTCATCAGACCCTATGTTCCCCGGCATCTCTGGGAGGTTATTTGTGTCCTCCTTTGTGAAGACAGAACCAAAATATGTATTTAATTGGTCAGCCATTTCTTTGTTCCCCATTATGAATTCCCCTGATTCTGACTGCAAGGGACCTACGCTTGTCTTCACCAATCTTTTTCTCTTCACATATCTATAGAAGTTTTTACAGTCAGTTTTTATGTTCCCTGAAAGCTTACTCTCATATTCTATTTTCCCTTTCTTAATTAATCCCTTTGTCCTCCTTCGTTGAATCCTAAACTGCTCCCAATCCTCAGGATTATTGCTTTTTCTGGCCAATTTATATGCCTTCTCCTTGGACCTTATGCTATCCCTAATTTCCCTTGTTAGCCACGGTTGGGTCACCTTTTTGTTTTATTTTTATGCCAAACTGGGATGAACAAATTCTGTAGTTCATCCATTCGGTCTTTGAATGTTTGCCATTGCCTATCCACCGTCAACCCTTTGTGTGCCATTCCCCAATCAATCCTACCCAACTCGCTCCTCAGACCATCGTAGTTTCCTTTATTTAAATTGAGGACCCTTGTCTCTGAGTCAACTTAATGAAGAATTCGATCATATTATGATCGCTCCTACCCAAGGGGCCTCGTACAACAAGATTGCTAATTAATCCTTTCTTGTTACATAATACCCAGTCTAAGATGGCCTGATCTCTGGTTGGTTCCTTGACATATTGGTCCAGGAAACCATCCCGTAAACACTCCAGGAATTCCTCCTCCACAGTATTGTTACTAATTTGGTTGGCCCAATCTATACGTAGATTAAAGTCACCCATGATGACTGCTGTGCCCTTATTGCACGCTTCTTTAATTTCCCTTTTAATGCCATCCCCAAGCTCTGCCTTACTGTTTGGAGGTCTATAAACCACTCCCACTAACATTTTTTCCCCTTAGTATTTCTCAATTCCACCCATACAGATTCCACCTCATCTGAGCTAATATCCTTCATTACAATTGTGTTAATCCTTTCTTTAACCAGTGATGCTACCCCACCTCCCTTTCCTTTTTGCCTACATTTCCTGAATATCGAATACCCCTGGATGTTGAGTTCCCAGTCCTGGCCTTCCTTGAGCCACGTTTCCGTAATCCCAACCAAATCGTATTTGTTTACTTCTATTTGCGCAGCCAATTCATCCACCTTATTACAAATGCTCCTCACATTAAGACACAAAGCCTTCAGGCTTGTTTTTTTAACGCTCTTAGACCTATTAGAATTATTATTTACTGTGGCCATGTTTGATTTAAACCGTTGATTTCTCTGACTGCCACTTTTGTTTTTCTCCTTCCTATCTTTTGCTTTTATCCTTGTTTCCCTTTCCTCTTTCTCCCTGCTCAGGTTCCCAACCCCCTTCCATTTTAGTTTAAACCCTTCCCCACAGCACTAGCAAACACTCCCCCTAGGACATCGGTTCCAGCCCTGCCCAGGTGCAAACCATCCAGTTTGAACTGGTCCCACCTCCCCCAGAACCGGTTCCAATGTCCCAGGAACTTGAATCCCTCCCCCTGGCACCATTCCTCTAGCCATGTATTCATGTGAAGTATCCTTCTATTTCTACTCTGACTAGCACGTGGCACTGGTAGCAATCCTGAGATTACTACCTTTGAGGTCCTGTTTTTTAATTTATCTCCTAACTCCCTATATTCTGCTTTTAGGACCTCATCCTGCTTTTTACCTATATCGTTGGTGCCTATATGCACCACAACAACTGGCTGTTCACCCTCCCCTTCCAAGATGTTCTGCAGCCGCTCGGAGACATCCTTGTCCCTTGCACCAGGGAGGCAACACACCATCCTGGAGTCTCGTTTGCAGCCGCAGAAATGCCTATCTATTCCCCTTACAATTGAATCCCCTATTACTATAGCTCTACCCCTCTTTTTCCTCCCATTCTGTGCAGCAGAGCCACCCCTGGTGCCAGGAAGTTGGCTGCTGCTGCCTTCCTCTGATAAGCCATCCCCCCCAACAGTACTCAAAGTGGTGTATCTGTTGGAGAGGGGGATGGCCACAGGGGACCTCTGCACTACCTGCCTATGCCTAGTACTCTGCCTGTTGGTCACCCGTTCCCTTCCTGTCCAATCTCTTCCTGCGGTGTGTCCAACTCCGTAAATGTGCTATTCACGATGTCCTGAGCATCGTGAACGCTCCAGTATGTTTCCAATTGCAGCTCCAGTGCCGCAATGTGGTCTGTCAGTAGCTGCAGCTGGGTGCACTTCCTGCACACGTAGTTGTCAGGGACACAGGAAGTGTCCCTGAGTTCCCACATATCGCAGGAGGAGCAGATCACGGGGCCCGGCTGTCCTGCCATGACTTACCCTTTAATTAATTGAATTTAAATTAAATCAATCAATCCCACTAATTACACTACAGTTAACTGGTTTACCAACAGTCCCTGCTACACCAGAGAGACCTTAGAAACTATAAACCAGTGTTAAAGTTTAAAAAAAGAGAGAAATACTCACCAACCAATCACTTACCTGCTTCCTGGTGATGTCACACTTTGATTACTTTTTACCTCTCTCCCCTGCTGCTGAATTGGTATGCCTCGCCCCTCCTTTTAAAGTTGCCGCGCTGCTTGTACCTCACGCAGGTCCGCTCTGGTCGGGCGTCGCTGCGCACTCCACTCCCAGGTCAGCCGCTGTGGTCGGGCCACGCCTCGCCCCTCCTTTTAAAGTTGCCGTGCTGCTTGTACCTCACACAGGTCCGCTCTGGTCGGGCGTCGCTGCTCACTCCACCAAACCAAGACCAGTACCCTGGAAAGACCGATCACAAAGCTCTGCCTGCTACAAGAAGCAGCGTGAAAGGTTCCCGAACATAAAAAAAGGGAACATTTATATTGTAAATATGTTGAACTCATTGGTTTATGACTCTTAAGAATGTTTGAGTAATTGCTATGTTTCATGTGCCTAGTCAATTAGGGGCCGGAATGTAAGGGTCATGAAAGTTTAAGAAAGTGTAAAGAAGAAAGAAAATACCTTAAAATATTGGTTAAATATTATGGTACAGTGTGTATGTACATTTGTTTATTATTGATGCATATTCTAGTATAATATAGTTAATTTACCTGACTGACTTATTGTATTGAGAAACCCCCTCTTTTCTTGTTCCAATAATATAGTCTGAGAGACCCCCTTTATTCTTGCTCCAATGGTATAGCTCTTAAGCTTGTCACATGATATCCAGCCATTTTACAGTTCAAGCTCCACAAGGCTAGGAAAAGGTAGAAGCTTTGATGGCTGTGCGGCAATACAGTTTTTGACCGTGTTAAACGTGTTTTACTTTGAAATCCTGTTTGAAATGTATTACAGTAAACAGTTAAAAGACAAAGTTACGTTTTGGAACGTTTTATTTCGACACGCGTCTACTCGTTGCTAAAGGCCAGTCAAAGCTCAGTGGCTGCATATTGAAAACTACAGAGCGCCACTACACCCTTGGTTCCCTAGCCTTTCTGCGAAGCTATTTGTGTCCTCTTCCGTGAAGACAGAACCAAAGTATTTGTTTAATTGCTCTGCCATTTCCTTGTTCCCCATTATAAATTCTCCCATTTCTGACTGTAAGGGACCTACATTTGTCTTCACTGACCTTTTTTTTATACATACTTGTAGAAGCTTTTACAATCTGCTTTTATGTTCCTTGCAAGTTCACTCTCATACTCTATTTTTTCCCTCTTAATCAATCTCTTGGTCCTTTTTTGTTGAACTCAAAACTGCTCCCAATCCTCAGGCTTGCTACTTTTTCTGGCAACTTTCTATGACTCCTCTTTGGATCTAATACTATCCTTAATTTCTTTTGTTAGCCATGGTTGGGCCGCTTTTCCTTTTGTGTTTTTGCGCCAGAAAGGAATGTATAACTGTTGCAATTCATGCATTAGTTCCTTAAATGTTAGCCATTGCCTATAAATCGTCATGCCTTTTAATGAAGTTCCCCAATCTATCATAGCCAACTCACTCCTCATACCTTCGTAGTTTCCTTTATTTAGATTTAGGACCCTAGTTTCAGATTGGACTTCTTCACTTTCCATCTTAATGAATAATTCTATCATGTTATGGTCACTCTTCCCTAAAGGACCCAGCACAACAAGATTATTAATTAACCCCTTCTCATTGTACAGTACCCAATCTAGGATAGCCTGCTCCCTAGTTCTTTCCCAATGTTAAGCAGAAGGAAATTCTGGCTCATCCAAGACTGGGTATTAGATAAGGACTCTGACAACACAACGGCAGTGGAGTGATCGAAAGACATTTTGGAGGGACATCAGCACTCATATGAAAGTTGACCCCATATCTGTGAAATGCAAACTGTATTCTCTTGTCCAAAAGGAAAATTCCATTAAATGGTGGGAAAATATTATGCAGTAGATAAAAAAGGCATTCCAAGAGGAACAGCAAAATGAATATGGTTTCAAAACAAGAAATGAGAACAGTTTAGAATCTTAAATGTTAGCTCGGAGGCTGATACAGCTCCCTAAAGGTTAGCAGCATCTATTGCAACCACTGCAGTCTCCCAAACAACGGCACTCAGTTAAAGGCTGAAACTGTCAGTCTTGGAGAAGGGCGGTAAGGTTATGTTTAATACCCGACCTCCTCTTGGGGTTTGCATATTAATTAAGACCTTCTGCTTCTTTGACAATATTTTCCAAACATCATGTGGCGAGTTAAGCATCTCAGAGCACCACTGGCTGTCAGATCCCTGTATGCTAACAATACTTTTGACAGGGTGGAGTGGGAATCACCCTATTCTATTTCAAATCATGAATGTGTAATATACCCACTGCAGCACTGACAAATAGCATGTGTCAAATATTATCAGGCTCAGGAGGGATATAAGGCAGCAGTTACTGTCATCCCAGCTTCTCTCTGTCATAGCCATTGAGCCTTTAGCCTAAACAGACAAAACTTAGCTTCGCATCTGTTGTCTTGTCACTAGCAGCAGTAAACATTTAATATGATTTAATGGGAATTGTATTTTATTGGTTCTGAGAAGCCCTCAGAATGAAGCTCCATATGTACTAAACCTCATTGGTACTGCCGAGCTGCAAAATTAATTCTTCAAAAGTAGCAGGCATTGTCATTGGCTTCATATTATACCTGAGCTACTCTAATTAAAAAGAAATCAGTCGAACTTTGTTGGTCCTGTATCTTCAGCCTTCATTGAGAACTACTCACAAGATGGACAAGAGCAGCAATGTGATGGGAGCACCATCACTTCCATGTTCCCCTCCAAGTTATCCACCACCCTAGCCTAGACCTATACCACCATTCACAGAATCACAGAATCACAGAAACCCCACAGTGCAGATAGAGGCCATTTCGGCCCATCGAGCCTGCACCGACACACATCTCACCCGATTCCAGTAACCCCACATATTTAATCCCCCTAACACTAAGGGTCAATTTATCATAGCCAATCAACCTAACCCGCACATTTTTGGACTGTGGGAGGAAACCGGAGCACCCGGAGGAAACCCACGCAAACACGGGGAGAATGTGCAAACTCCACACAGACAGTCACCCGAGGCCGGATTCGAACCCGGGTCCCTAGCGCTGTGAGACAACAGTGCTAACCACTATGCCACCATGCTGCCCTGATCCATCATCACTGAGTTAAGACAGGGAGAAATTTAACTTGCACCCAATAAAGGCGATGGATCAACTTTGGGCTTCATTTAAATGCCAAACAGGTACTGCACTGCAGCTTACCAGTTGTGGAGGGTGAGAAATCTAATGGCTCCTAGAATGAGCTGGTCGGCAAGTCAGCACATGATCCTATGCGGCCTCGAAAATACCGGCAGTGGACCAGAGATTTTTTTCTGGGCCAAGGCAGGTCACTCCTGCTTCTTCTGGGCCCACAAAAACTGAAAATATTTTGGAGCACCTTTCGTTTTTTGAACAATTCCAGCGGTCCCTTTAAGTAGCTCAAAGCCTGGTGCAGATAGGCTGAGCATGCAGAGCACAAGCTCCACCCACTTGTGTCTGAATTTCACATTCAGCGTAGGACCTAGATTTTCATGTTTAAGGAGCCTAATGCCTCTTTTAGGCGGGTGACCTGGAGGCCCAAGATGCTGCCCACACATTTCCAACAGAGTTCAGGCATGGCAGATCACAACACAAAATTCAGAGGTCTAACGCCAGTTTTACGCCGGAAAAACAGGTGGCCATGAGTTGAAGTTCTTCCCTAAAGCCCTGGAATTGCCTACCTAACACCATTGTGGGAGCACCATCAGCACAAGGACTTCAATGGTTCAAGAGAAGACCCACCACAACCTTCACTCATTGGAAAGCTAGAAAAGGGCAATAAATGTGACCATTCGCAAGAACAATTTAAAAAAAAACTGCATCCTTTCCCTCTTTCATTCTGAGGAGTTGCGAATGGAACTGAACACTGTGCAATCATCAGTGAACATCCCCACTTCAAATTCAAGGCTATAGATAATCTTTGTCATTCGACTATTGCTGGAGTATTTTATTCAGTAGGAAGTTGAATTTTCAAAAGGACATGAACCTAATAGTGTAACGTATGGAACATTTTCTTTACTCCCAATCTATGCCTCAGGATACCCTTTACTGATTGTTTCATGGATTTATGCTACACTTCTCATTCCTCATAAATTACCTTTTCCTTTCCCTCTTCTCAGATCATTCTGTCTACTGTGTGGCTCCCCCTCCTGCCACTGAATCATTCTCACTAATGCTAGTTCCATGACAAAGAGAACTCCATGTCTACTTGTCCAATCAGATGGTGGTGAAGAGGTTATAAAGATTGAAGGGTGTAGCTAAGAGCTATGCAAAAGGAGGAAATCAATGTCAACATCCTGCACCTCCAGTTATCTCTGAGATCCTCCCATGCCCAGCTCTGTGCCTTGGAGATTCCATCTCTCCATCCATTGGAAGTAGGAGGAGGTCAAGGGTGGAGATACCAGTCAGGTCCAGTCTTGAAATGTCATAGAAATTAGTTTACAAAAAGTAGTGACCCATGACAAAGATTGTTGAATATTAAGCATTCTTATTAGTGCCTTCTCCTCTATTACCCTCCTGTACTGCAGTTTTTCTTAGAGCATGCATCCATTACAAGTTAATGGGGTGATTTTAACCCTACCGGGCAAATGGGCTATACTTGCCCATCAGAGAGCTGCCTGGAACACACTCTTCCAAATTTTAGCCTGCTTTACTGAGAAACATAGAAGATAGGAGCAGGAGTAGGCCATTCGGCCCCTCGAGCCTGCTCCGCCATTCAATGAGATCATGGCTGATCATCCAAATTCAGTACCCTGCCCTTGCTTTCTCCCCATATCCCTTGATCCCTTTAGCCTTCAGAAATATATCTCACTCCGTCTTGAATACATATAATGAATTGGCCTCTATTGCCTTATGTGGTAGAGAATTCCACAGGTTCACCACTCTCTGGGTGAAGAAATTCCTCCTCATCTCTGTCCTAAATGGCTTACTCCTTATCCTTAGACTGTGACCCCTGGTTCTGGACTCCCCCGCCATCGGGAACATCCTTCCTGCGTCTAGTCAGTCTAGTCCTGTTAGAATTTTATAAGTTTCAATGAGATCCCCTTTCATTCTTCTAAACTCCAGTGAGTATAAGCCCAATCAACCCAATCTCTCCTCATACGTCATTCCTGCCATCCCAGGTATCAGTCTGGTGAATCTTCGCTGCACTCCCTCCATGGCAAGAACATCCTTCGTCAGATAAGGCGACCAAGACTGCACACAATACTCAAGGGCCTAGAAATTCAATGGCTGCGCCACCCATTAGCACCTTAAGAGGGCGCTAAGTGGGTCGGAAGCCACTGGCCACGCCTCCCGCTAAATTCAGCGCGACGCTAATGGCGGCGCTAGACGCTAGCGCTGCGCCGCTACCGATGACATCATCGGTGTGCACAGCACCACACTAACGCCCTGATCGCAAAATTTAGATGCACCCCCTGCTTTAACGCTGGATCCTATTTGCGACCGGTTCAGGGGGCCTACCTGCTGCGGTAGAGGCACTAATTAAAGGAGAGCTGTGGGCGGCCATTTTTTTTGCTGGCCGCCTGCCAACACCTCTCCTCGCTGCCGTCCCCGGCCTCCTGAGCGCCCCCCCCCCCCGCGGAGTGCCGACTGCGTTCCAAGAGCCCAGCACTTCTCCTCGGTGCCAGGCTCTTTTGCCGGCACTCGCGATCCTCGATCGCGATGCACAAGGCCCCCCCACTTTAAGAAGGGGAGGAAGGCCTGCAGAACTGCAGTGCGCTGTGCCGCAGCGTGTGGCGCTGCGGCATGTTGCACAGTGATATTCAGCTGCAGCGCTGCAAGAGGAATGCGGGGCGCCTCCAGTAGCGCCGCGCTTCCCTCTGGGGTGCACAAACTGAATTTCCGGCGGGCGGCCGTGACTGCTTCCGGGGCGCTTCTTTTAGCGCCCTGGTGCCCCAAACGGGGCTATAGTGAATTTCTAGGCCAAGGTGTGGTCTCACCAAGGCCCTGTACAACCTGCAGCAAGACATCCTTGTTCCTGTACTCAAACCCTCTCCCTACGAAGGCCAACATACCATTTGCCTTCTTAACCGCCTGCTGCACCTGCATACTTACCTTCAGCGACTGGTGCACAAGGACACCCAGGTCTCGTTGCACTTCCCCTTCTCCCAATCTATTGGTCATTTAGATAATAATCTGCCTTCCTGTTTTTGCCACCAAAGTGGATAACCTCACATTCATCCCCATTATATTGCATCTGCCATGTTTCTGCCCAATCACCCAACATGTCCAAATCATCCTGGAGTTTCTCGACATTGTCCTCACAGCACACACGCCCACCCAGCTTTGTGTCGTCTGCAAATTTGGAGATATTACATCTAGTTCCCTTGTCGAGATCATTTATATATATTGTGAATAGCTGGGGTCCAAGGACCGATCCCTGCGGTACCCCATTAGTCACTGCCTGCCATTCGGAAAAAGACCCGTTTATTCCAACTCTTTGCTTTCTGTCTGCCAACCAGTTCTCTATCCAAGTCAATACCTTGCCCCCAATCCCATGTGCCTTAACTTTACACGCTAATCTCTTATGCGGGACTTTATCGAAAGTCTTCTGAAAGTCCAAATAAACCACATCCACTGGTTCTCCCTTATCTATTTTACCAGTTACATCCTCAAAAAATTTCAGTAGATTAGTCAAGCACGATTTACCTTTTGTAAATCCATGTTGACTTTGTCCGATCCAGTCATTGCTTTCCAAGTGCTCTGCTATTACATCTTTTATAATAGACTCTAGCATTTTCCCCATTACCGATGTCTATATTTCCCCGTTTTCTCTCTACCACCTTTTTTGAATAGTGGGGTAACATTAGCTACACTCCAATCCATGGGTACTGTTCCAGAGTCTATCGAATTTTGGAAGATGACCAGCAATGCATCTACTATTTCTAGGGTCACTTCCTTATGTAGATTATCAGGCCCTGGGGATTTATCCACCTTCAATCCCATCAATTTCCCTAACACCATTTCCCTACAAATACTGATTTCTAGCAGTTCCTCCCTTTCATTATATCCTATGATCCCCGACATCTTTGGGAGGTTATTTGTGTCCTCCTTTGTGAAGACAGAACCAAAGTATGTATTTAATTGGTCTGCCATTTCTTTGTTCCCCATTATAAATTCCCCTGATTCTGACTGCAAGGGACCTACGCTTGACTTCACCAATCTTTTTCTCTTCACATATCTATAAAAGCTTTTACAGTCAGTTTTTATGTTCCTTGCAAGCTTACTCTCATACTCTATTTTCCTGTTCTTAATTAATCCCTTTGTCCTCTTTTGTTGAATCCTAAGCAGCTCCCAATCATCAGGTTTACTGCTTTTTCTGGCTAATTTATATGTCCTCTACTTGGATCTTATGCTATCCCTAATTTCCCTTGTTAGCCACGGTTGAGTCACCTTTTATGTTTTATTTTTATGCCAAACTTGGATGAACAAATTCTGTAGTTCATCCATACGATCTTTGAATGTTTGCCATTGCCTATCCACCGTCAACCCTTTGATGACATTCCCCAATCAATCCTACCCAACTCGCACCTCATACTGTCGTAGTTTCCTTTATTTAAATTCAGGACCCTAGTCTCTGAGTCAACTACTTCACTCTCCATCTTAATGAAGAATTCTATCATATTATGATTGCTCTGACCCAAGGGGCCTCACACAACAAGATTGCTAATTAATCCTTTCTCATTACATAATACCCAATCTAAGATGGCCTGATCTCTAGTTGGTTCCTCAACATATTGGTCCAGGAAACCATCCCGTATAGACTCCAGGAATTCCTCCTCCACAGTATTGTTACTAATTTGGTTAGCCCAATCTATATGTAGATTAAAGTCACCCATGATAACTGCTGTGCCCTTATTGCACGATTCTCTAATTTCCTTTTTAATGCCATCCCCAACCTCCGCATTGCTGTTTGGAGGTCTATATACCACTCCCACTAATGTTTTCTGCCCCTTGGTATTTCTCAGTTCTACCCATACAGATTCCACATCATCAGAGCTAATATCCTTCCTTACAATTGTGTTAATCCCCTCCTTAACCAGCAATGCTACCCAACCTCTGTAATGATCAGTAACATGTCATCCTAGAATGGTACACTAGGTGGAGCTGTATGTATATAAGAGTGGGCTACCCATGATGCACTAGGCTACCCACAAGGCAGTAGTCAAGATGGATGCCTGCACACTAAGTCCACATGGCTGAATAAAGTGACCAGCTCAAGCTAGCTGTTCATAATGATAATGTCTATTTATTTATGAACATAACATGGTACCAGGAGTGGTAAAATCTGTTGAATATTGTGAAATGCGACACGGAGACTTTGAAGCCACCGGAGGGTTTGAAACTCACAGGGAATGTCGACTGCAATTGGCGGACTTTCAAACAACAATTCAAACTCTACATTGCTGCCATCGGGTTCAGTACGAAGCCAGACGCAAGGAAAATAGTGTTGCTGCCCACTGTTTGCCATCATAAAAAAAAACCTGAATGAGATGTCTCCAAGGATTCAACAACTCTTGATGAAGCTGCAAAGATATGACTTAAACTGATCTGCACATCAGGCAAACACATAGGCCTAGAAATTCAGTGGCCTGCGCCACCAGTTTGCGCCCAAAGAGGGCTTTTGCGCCTCTGGCCACAACCACCGCGATATTTAGCGGGGTGCTAATGGCGGCGTTAGCCTGTAGTGCTGTGCCACCACCGATGATGTCATCGGTGTGCGCAGCGCCCCGCTATCGCCCCGCTGGCCATATTTGGTCGCTGCCGCCTCCTCCGCGCCGGCCGCAAACAGCGACCGGTACACAGGGGCCTACCTGTGGCGGTAGTGGGGCGAGTTAAGGTGGAGGTGCGGCCGGCCGCTTTTTCGGCGGCTGCCTGCCCGCACCTCCGTCCCCGGCCTCCTACACCCCACCCCCGCGGCATTGCCGGCTGTTTCCCAAGAGGCCGGCACTTCTCCTTGGTGCCGGGCTCATTTGCCGGCACTCGCGAGCGAGGATCGCGCTGTTGCAGGCACCTCCCCCTTAAGAGTGGGAGGAAGGCCTGGAGTACCGCAGGCTGCCGTGCCACAGCGGGTGGCGCTGCGGCACTTTGCACGCCGATATTCAGTTTCAGCTCCCCAAGCGGCGCGCCGAAACCCTTGTTTAGCGGCCGGCTTCCACTTGGGGCGCTGAAACTGAATATCCCGCTGGCGCAAGTGGCTCCGCGCGCAGCAGTAATTCCGGCGCCCAGGCGAGCTGGGCGCCCCAAACTGAATTTCTAGGCCATAGTGTTAGTAGATGCACTATCCCGAGCACTCAAATTGAGTCATGAGAGCTCTACTGAAGAAGACGTGGATGTTCATGTGAATATGGTCACTGCTGCGCTGTCCGTGTCAGACACAAAATCAAAGCAAATAGCAGAAGAAACAGTAAAAGATACAGTGTTACAAACAGTAATCAAGAACATTCACCATGGTTGGCCAAAAGGTTCCTGTCCAAAGTACTTTCACATCAGGTCAGAATTGAGTGTCGCAAGTGGACTATTACTAAAACAGAACAGAATAGTCATTCCACAGGCTTTACATCAAGACATGCTCAAAAGGATTCATGAGGGACACCTCGGAATTGAAAAATGCAAAAGGAGAGCAAGAGACACTGTTTATTGGCCTGGCATAAATAAGGACATTGAGAACATGATAGGCATATGTGAGACATGTCAGAAACACCAAAACAAACAAGCAAAGGAACCAGTGATAGTAGCTGGCTTACCAACAGCACCATGGCAAAAGGTTGGTGTGGACCTTTTTCATTTGAATGGTAAAGAATATCTATTAGTGATTGACTACTATTCTAACTATCCTGAGATGGTGCTGCTCTCAAGCACCACAGCAAGCAGTGTCATAATGCATGTGAAATCCATCTTCGCCAGACATGGAATTCCCAGGATTGCCGTTAGCGACAATGGTCCGTGCTTCAACTGTAAGGAGTGGCAACAGTTTGCAGCACAGTATGACTTTCAGCACATCACATCCAGTCCTTTGTATGCTCAGTCGAATGGTAAGGCAAAAAGGTGTTCAAGTTCTCAAACAGCTACTGAAGAAAGCGACAGAAAGCAAGTCTGATCCTTATCTCGCCCTGCTGAGCTACCGAGCCTCACCTTTAGACTTTGGTTCTTCACCTGCTGAACTCGCAAGTTGTGCGCCACACTACCCTGCTGTGCAAAAGAAAAGCAGAGTAAAGAACTAAGACAGGGACTTCAACTGTTAAAGCTGAAACAGAAATCAAACTATGACAAGTCATCCAAAACTCTGAAACCACTGGCAAGGGATGATGTTGTCAGGATTGAGGATCCAGATGCATGGAACAGGAAAGCTACAGTTCTTGAGGAAGTAGGACCAAGGTCATACACTGTTAGAACTGAGGAAGGACAGATTCTCAGGAGGAACCGCCATTCCCTCCTAAAAACACAAGAGACTATCCAAGAGCAAATCGATGACAATGCCGCAACTGAATCTTGTCACTCACCACCAGAACAATCTAACACAAACACACATACAGGCTCTCATGAAAACACATCAGGCTTACCCGTGCTGAGAAGATCCACACGTGAACTAAAAAAGCCTGATAGACTTAATCTTTGAATACAAAGAAAACTATATTGAAAATGTATTGACTACTGTGAAGATGTTTATGTCGTTATGATTGATTGATATTGATTGATACTGATTTTGCTTAACCTCAAAGAAAGGGGAATGTAATGATCAGTAACATGTCATCCTAGAATGGTACACTAGGTCGAGCTGTATGTATATAAGAGTGGGCTACCCATGATGCACTAGGCTACCCACAAGGCAGTAGTCAAGATGGATGCCTGCACACGAAGTCTACATGGCTGGATAAAGTGACTAGCTCAAGCTAGCTGTTCATAATGATAATGTCTATTTATTTATGAACATAACAACCTCCTTTTCCTTTTTGCCTATCTTTCCTGAATATTGAATACCCCTGGATGTTGAGTTCCCAGCCTTGGCCACCCTGGAGCCATGTTTCTGTAATCCCAATCATATCGTATTTGTTTACCTCTATTTGCGCATCTAATTCATCCACCGTATTACAAATGCTCCTCGCATTAAGACACAAAGGCCTAGAAATTGAGTTTTGGCGCAGCCAGGGCTTTAGCGCCGGAAGTTAGTGCCGGAGCTAAGTCGCGCTGGTCGGGCCCAAAATTCAATAATTCTGCGCCCAAACGGCTGCCGGCGCTGCTGAGAGGTGTTTGCGCCTGAAAACTGGCGCTACGTGCTGAATATCGGCGCTATTCCGGCGCTGCGGCGCCCGCTGCGGTGCGGCAGGTTCGGGAAGTGCAGGCCTCCTCCTTCCCTTAAGGAGGAGCTGCCTGCACCCGGCCGCGGCCCGCGAAAATCGTTCTAAAAATGAGCCCGGCACCTCGGACAAGTGCCGGGCTTGCTTCTGTTCCGGGGGGGGGGGGGCGGGGGGAAGTCCGGGGAGGGAGCTGCGGCCAGGCGGCCGGCGGGAAAGCGGCCGGCCGCCGCGGGGCCTTTAATGCGCCGGCGCAAAGTCAGGTAAGACTCTGTTGCCAGAGTCTTAGTTGCGGCTGCCACGGGCGAGGCGGCCGCAACTGAATTTCGGCGCTGGGGCCCGTCGCCATGGCAACCGGGACGCTGCGCACACCGATGACGTCATCGGTGCCGGCGCAGCGCTACCGGTCTAGCGCGGCGGAAGGGCCCCAGGCAATTTCGGCGCCGGCGCCAATTGCAGCGCTAGGCCCTCTAGCGCCGCAAAAGCGGCGCTAAGGCAACTCAATTTCTAGGCCAAAGCCTTCAGGCTTGTTTTTTTAATGCTCTTAGACCTTTTAGATTTATTATTTACTGTGGCCATGTTTGATTTAAACCCTTGATTTCTCTGACTGCCACCTTTGTTTTTCTCCTTCCTGTCTTTTGCTTCTATCCTTGTTTCCCTTTCCACTGTCTCCCTGCTCAGGTTCCCAACCCCCTGCCATTTTAGTTTAAACCCTCCCCCAGAGCACTAGCAGACACTCCCCCCGAGGACATCGGTCCCAATCCTGCCCAGGTGCAAACCATCCAGTTTGTACTGGTCCCACCTCCCCAGAACCGGTTCCAATGTCCCAAAAATTTGAATCCCTCCCCCTTGCACCATTCTTCTAGCCACGTATTCACCTGAAATATCCTTCTATTTCTACTCTGACTAGCACGTGGCACTGGTAGCAATCCTGAGATTACTACCTTTGAGGTCCTATTTTTAATTTATCTCCTAACTCCCTATATTCAGCTTTTAGGACCTCATCCCAATTTTTACCAAATCGTTGGTACCTATAAGCACCACAACAACTGGCTGTTCACCCTCCCCTTCCAAAATGTTCTGCAGCCACTCTGAGACATCCTTGACCCTTGCACCAGGGTGGCAACACGCCACCCTGGAGTCTTGTTTGTGGCCGCAGAAATGCCTATCTATTCCCCTTACAAGAGAATCCCCTATTACTATTGCTCTACCCCTCTTATTCCTCCCGTCCTGTGCAGCAGAACGACCCCTGGTGCCAGGAAGTTGGCTGCTGCTGCCTTCCCCTGATAAGCCATCCCCCCCAACAGTATCCAAAATGGTATATCTGTTTGAGAGGGGGATGGCCACAGGGGACCCCTGCACTATCTGCCTGCGCCTACTACTCTGCCTGGTGGTCACCCATTCCCTTTCTGCCTGTGTAACCTTTACCTGCGGTGTGACCAACTGTTTAAATGTGATATCCACAAAGTCCTCAGCCTCGCGTATGCTCCAGTATGTATCCATTCGCAGCTCCAGCGCCGCAATGCGGTCTGCCAGTAGCTGCAGCTGGGTACACTTCCTGCACACATGGTCGTCAGGGACACAGGAAGTGTCCCTGATTTCCCACATAGTGCAGGAGGAGCATACCATGGGGCCGTGCTCTCCTGCCATGACTTACCCTTAAATTAATTAAATTTAAATTAATTCAAATCAATACCACCAATTACACTATACTTAAATGATATATTCAAGGGCCCTTTTTTACCAACAGTCTACACCACAGAGAGCTTAGAAACTAAAAACCACAGGGTTTAATTTTGGAAAAAAGGAGAAAGAGAGAAATACTCACCAACCAA
This sequence comes from Somniosus microcephalus, assembly GCF_052327205.1. Lineage (NCBI taxonomy): Eukaryota > Metazoa > Chordata > Chondrichthyes > Squaliformes > Somniosidae > Somniosus > Somniosus microcephalus. The sequence continues at coordinate 75,613,836 of NC_140996.1, read as the reverse complement.
TCACTTACCTGCTTTCTGGTGATGTCACACTTCGATTATTTTTTACTTCTCCCGCTCTGAGATTGGTAACCCTACCTGCTGCTGCCGCTGCTTTTAACCTCACTCCTCTGCCGCCACCGCCTCACCCAGGTCCGCTGCCGCTGTGGGGCCTACCTGCTGATGCCGCCGCTTTTAACCTCACTCCTCTGCTGCCGCCACCTCACCCAGGTCCGCCGCAGCTGTGGGACCTACCTGCTGCTGCCGCCGCTTTTAACCTCGCTCCTCTGCCACCGCCGCCTCACTCAGGTCCGCCGCCTCCAGGCTCCTCCAGGCCCCACAAGGAAAACTGAGGACTCCCCCTCACCCCCATCCCAAACACGAAGCCCAAACAAAGGCAGGGGGAAAGGGTAGTGTATGTGCCAGCTTCCTGGAGGGCGAGGTCGCCCACGAGTTCTGCTGCAGAGGACTCAGATGAGGACTTCGATGGAACGGCCTTCAGAAGAAGGGTGATGGGCATGCACACGTAAATGCTTGGTGCATTGGCAGACCTGCCAGAGAGCCTCTTGTCACTGTCAAGGAGCATGGAGGAGTCTTGCACCAAGCTTGCACAGGGCTTTGCAACCATGATGCAGGGTCTGATGGGTGATGTCTCAGCTTCCAATGCAGCAAAAGCAGAAAGGGCCCAACATCTGAGCGCTGCAGTGAAAGTTCAGACATTTGTCACCCAGGCTTGCTGCCACCCAAGCTCAGACTGCTGCCATCGTGGCTGCGTTTACCAGTGTGGAAAGGGGCATGCAGAGTTTCACAGCAGTCCAGCAATCTGTCCTCCAATAGATTGAGGCACCGCCCGGGGAGTGCCAGTGGCTCCGTGGAGCACGAACCTGTTGTCCTCTCTCAGGACGACAACATTTGTACTTCCACCACTGCGACTCAGCCAATGCCCTTGCTGCAGCCTATCAGCCAGCAAGCCCAGACTGCTGCCACCAAAGCCGAGGTGGTGTAGTCCACAGCCGGGCCTTCTAGGCCCAGAGCTGCTCAATGTCATCCTGCAAGGCCACCTGCAGTCTCCTCCACTGAAAGTCAGCAGCCGTCTACCAGCCATGGTGAGCCACTGGGGTAGCACTTCGTAGGAGCATTGGGACAGGCAAAGGCACATGGAAGATAGCCACTAAGGGAATGTACTAGGGTGATTAGTTGATGTTTGTATGCAATATGTCATGATTTCATTCATAAATTTGGTATGGAATGTTTATTTTGTGGTGGCTTTTATTTTTGCATTGTGGCCAAGAGGACAATGTGATGGTCAGTGACAGAGGGAATGTAAGGAGTGCAGAACGGTTGGCGAATGGGGAATTGTGGTTGTGGTATCGCACTTGAGAGAATTTTTCATGTAGAGCCTGGGTAGAAAGGGGCTGTCTAGGTTGCCATCTATCTTCCTCTTCCTCCTCATCCTCTTCCTCCTCATGCTCCTGCTCCTCAGTTTCTCGCCTGATAGCTGGTGGCAAGGCCTATTCCCCTCATGATGGCGAGGTGGTGCAGCATGCAACATACCACCACGAATCTTGAGACCTGCTCAGCCCAGTACTGCAGTGCTCCTCCTGAGTGGTCCAGGCAGCGGAATCATTGCTTCAGTGCACCAATGGTCTGCTCTATCACATTTCTTGTGGCAGCATGGCTCTCATTGTAAGCATGCTGCACACATGTGTGTGAGTTGCGAACCATAGTCATGAGCCATATCATCATCATAGCCCTTGTCGCCACGTAGCCACCGTTTGGTTTGCCGTGGTGCCTGAAATGCTGCTGGCACAGTGGTCTGCTGCAGAATAAAGGCATCATGACTGCTGCCAGGATACCAGTCATTGACCTGCATGATGCGCTGCCTATGGTCACACACCAGCTAGACGTTGAGAGAGTGGAATCCCTTTCAGTTCCGGTACATGGCAGAGCTGACATGCGGCACCTGCAAGGCAATGTGCGTGCAGTCAATGGCACCCGACACCACGGAGAAGCCTGCAATCCTTGCAAACCCACATGCTTGCTCCGCCTGCTTATCTCGGGCAAGAGAGAATCAAATGAAGTTAGCTCACTTGGAATAGAGAGCCTCAGTGACCTCCCTTATGCAACAGTGGATGGCAAACTGCGAGATATTGCGAATATCTCCAGCTCCAGCCTGGAAGGAGCCAGACAACTGCAGCAGTTGGCAGATTTCAGTGTGGACCTCCTTAGTGAAGCACAGACATCTCACACATTGTTCCTCGCTGAGGTTCTGGTAAAAGAATTGCTCCCTAAACAACCAGGGTGGATGTGGCTTCCTGCTGAGAACCCTTCTCCCCATCCTCCTCCTCCCTCTTCTAGCAGCTTGTCCTGCTCTACATGGCCTCTGCTCATTCTCCCAGTCATGCTCTAGTCTAAGAGGAAGGACTACTAGTGCACTCATGTCTGGGTGCTATTGGTTTGTGCAGAAGCCACAAAGTCAGTAAAAATTATTCAGCACCTGCCACACCACTCCCTGTATACTTTAGCAACTTGAACCAACTATGGAACGCACCAACAAGGTGTGGATTTGTAGTAACAACCAGAAGAAATCAACCAGCAACTTAAGTATAATTAGTTGATGATCTCTTTAAATAGTACTGGTTGGGGGTCCTTCCTGCTGCTTAACACATGTTCAGCTGTGCAAGCTTCAGAGATGGCGTTGGCTGGTGCACTGAGCTCCAAAATGGCAGTGGTGGCGTCAAATCAGCGTTGCATGTTGATTGACATCATGATCTGCCTGCTCTGCATACTTCCGGCGGACATTCACTGTGCGCACGCTAATGCCTTCACCAATATCACAAGTGTGCGCCTGCATCGCAGATGCCATTTCTTAGCTCTAAGAGCACTCATAGCTCTCAAAGAATGGATGCCACCGAGCCCAATTTCTTGCCCAATGTTTCCACTTGCGGGTGAGACCAGACTAAATATAAGGCAGTCACTAATAAATCCAACAGGAAATTCAGGAAATAAATCTTTATCCAGAGAGTGGTTAGAATGTGGAACTTGCTACCACAAGGGATAGTTGAGGCGAATAGTATAGATGTATTTAAGGGGAAGCTAAATATATACATGAGGGAGAAAGGAATTAAGCAAATAGGGTTAAATGAAGAGAGGTGGGAGGAGGCTCATGTGGAGCATAAACACCGACATGGACCTGTTGGGCCAAATGGCCTATTTCTGTGCTCTAATTATTATGTGATACTATGTAACAGGTAAAAAAACAAAGGTAAGGGAGAAAATAATGAGACTAAAGATAGATAGATCTCTAGGACCTGATGGTTTTCACCCCATAACATTAAAAAAGGAAGTGAGGAAATTGTAGATGCTCCAGTCATGATCTTCCAAAACTCTCTTGATTCAGGAATTGCCCACTTGGATTGGAAAATTGCCAATGTCACTCTATTTTTTGATGAAGGGTAGGAGAGATAAACAAGGAAATTATAGGCCTATTAATTTAACGTTTGTTGGGGGGAAGTTACTAGAATTTATTATTAAGCACAGAGGGAATTAGCACTTAGACAAACATGAACTGATCAGAGAGAGCAAGCATGGATTTGTAATGGTTAACTCATGTCCAACGAACCTAGTTGAATTTTTTGAGCAACTAACTAATGTGATTGTTAAGGGATTGTTTATGGATGTTATTTGTATAGACTTCCAGAAGGCATTTGATAAAGTTCCAATCCGAAACTAGGATCCTAAATCTAAACAAAGGAGACTACGAAGATATGAGGAGTGAGTTAGCTATGATAGATTGGGGAACTTCATTAAAAGGCATGATGGTGGCTAGGCAATGGCTAACATTTAAGGAATGAATGCATGAATTGCAACAGTTATACATTCCTCTCTGGCGCAAAAACATAAAAGGAAAAGCAGCCCAACCATGGCTAACAAAAGAAATTAAGGATAGTATTAGATCCAAAGAGGAGTCATAGAAAGTTGCCAGAAAAAGTAGCAAGCCTGAGGATTGGGAGCAGTTTTGAGTTCAGCAAAACAGGACCAAGAGATTGATTAAGAGGGGAAAAATAGGGTATGAGAGTAAACTTGCAAGTAACATAAAAGCAGACTGTAAAAGCTTCTACAAGTATGTAAAAAGAAAAAGATTAGTGAAGACAAATGTAGGTCCCTCACAGTCAGAAACAGAAGAAATTATAATGGGGAACAAGGATTGGCAGAGCAATTGAACAAATACTTTGGTTCTGTCTTCACGGAAGAGGACACAAATAACTTCCCAGAAATGCTAGGGAACCAAGGGGCTAGTTAAGGAGGAATTAAAGGAAATTAGTATTAGTAAAAAAATAGTGCTGGAGAAATTAATGGGACTGAAAGCCGATAAATCCCCAGGGCCTGATAATCTGCATCCCAGAGTATTAAAGACCTAGCCATGGAAATAATGGATGCATTGGTTGTCATCTTCCAAAATTCTGTAGATTATGGAACAGGTCCTGCAGATTGGAGGGTGGCAAATGTAACCCCACTATTTAAAAAAGGAGGGAGAGAGGAAACAGGGAACTACAGACCAGTTAGCCTAACATCAGTAGTAGGAAAATGCTAGAGTCTATTATAAAGGATGTGATAACAGGACACTTAGAAAATATCAATGGGATTAGAGAAAGTTAACATGGATTTAAGAAAGGGAAATTGTGTTTGACAAACCTACTGGAGTTATTTGAGGATGTAACTGGTAAAATAATCAAGGGAGAACCAATGGATGTGGTGTAATTGGATTTTCAGAAGGCCTTTGATAAAGTCCCACATAAGAGGTTAGTGTGCGAAATTAAAGTACATGGGATTGGGGGTAAAAATCTGGCATGGATTGAAAATTGGTTAGCCGACAGGAAACAGAGAGTAGGAATAAATGGGTATTTTTCGGGGTGGCAGGCGGTGACGAGTGGGGTACCGCAGGGATCAGTGATTGGGCCTCAGCTATTCACAATATATATCAATGGTTTGGATGAGGGAACCAAATGTAATATATCCAAGTTTGCTGACGACACAAAACTAGGTGGGATTGTGGGTTGTGAGGAGGATGCCAAGAGGCTTCAAGGCGATTTAGACAATTTGAGTGAGTGGGCAAATACATGGCAGATGCAGTATAACATGGTTAAATGTGAAGTTATCCACTTCAGTGGGAAAAACAGAAAGGCAGAGTATTATTTAAATGGTGATAGATTGGGAAATGTTACATAGAAACATAGAAGATAGGAGCAGGAGTAGGCCATTCGGCCCCTCGAGCCTGCTCCGCCATTCAATGAGATCATGGCTGATCATCCAATTTCAGTACCCTGTCCCTGCCTTCTCCCCATATCCCTTGATCCCTTTAGCCTTAAGAATATATCCAACTCCTCCTTGAATATATTTAATGAATTGGCCTCCACTGCCTTCTGTGGTAGAGAATTCCACAGGTTCACCACTCTCTGGGTGAAAAAATTCCTCCTCATCTCTGTCCTAAATGGCTTACTCCTTATCCTTAGACTGTGACCCCTAGTTCAGGACTCCCCGGCCATCGGGAACATCCTTCCTGCATCCAGCCTGTCCAGTCCTGTTAGAATTTTATAAGTTTCAATGAGATCCCCTCTCATTCTTCTAAACTCCAGCGAATATAAGCCCAATCGACCCAATCTCTCCTCATACGTCATTCCTGCCATCCCAGGTATCAGTCTGCTAAATCTTCGCTGCACTCCCTCCATGGCAAGAACATCCTGCCTCAGATAAGGCGACCAAAACTGCACACAATACTCAAGTTGTGGTCTCATCAAGGCCCTGTACAACTGCAGCAAGACATCCTTGTTCTTGTACTTGAACCGTCTTGCTATGAAGGCCAACATACCACTTGCCTTCTTAACCGCCTGCTGGACCTGCATGCTTCTCTTCAGCGACTGGTGCACAAGGACAACCAGGTCTCGTTGCACTTCCCCTTTTCCCAATCTATTGCCGTTCAGATAATAATCTGCCTTCCTGTTTTTGCCACCAAAGTGGATAACCTCGCATTTATCCACAATATACTGCATCTGCCATGCTTCTGCCCAATCACCCAACTTGTCCAAATCATACTGGAGTTTCTCGGCATCCTCCTCACAGCACACACGCCCACCCAGCTTTGTGTCGTCTGCAAACTTGGAGATATTACATCTAGTTGCCTCGTCTAGATCATTTATATATATTGTGAATAGCTGAGGTCCTAGGACCGATCCCAGTCACTGAAAGCAAACATGCAGGTGCAGCAAGCAGTTAGGAAGGCAAATGGTATGTTGGCCTTCATTGCAAGAGGATTTGAGTACAGGAGCAAGGATGTCTTACTATAGTTATACAGGGCCTTGGTGAGAACACACCTGGAGTACTGTGTGCAGTTTTGGTCTCCTTACCTAAGAAAGGATATGCATGCCATAGAGGAAGTGCAGCAAAGGTTCACCAGACTGATTCCTGGGATGGCAGGACTGTCGTATGAGGAGAGATTGGGTCGACTAGGCCTGTATTCACTAGAGTTTAGAAGAATGAGAGGAGATCTCATTGAAACGTATTAAAATCTGACATGGCTAGACAGGCTGGATGCAGGGAGGATGTTTCCCCTAGCTTGGGGGTCTAGAATGATGGGTCACAGTTTCACGATATGGGGTAGGACATTTAGGACTAAGATGAGGAGAAATTTCTTCACTCAGAGGGTGGTGAACATGTGCAATTCTCTACCGCAGAAGGCTGTGGAGACCAAGTCCCTGAATATATTTAAGAAGGCGATAGATACATTTCTAGACACAAAAGGCATCAAAGGATATGGGGAGAGAGTGGGAATATGGTATTGATCATATTGAATGGTGGAGCAGGCTCAAAGGGCCGAGTGGCCTACTCCTGCTCCTATTTTTCTATGTTCTATGTTTCTATAAGAAACTGTTAACCAAAATGAGAGCGCATGGATTTGGAGGCAACCAATTGACATGGGTAGGGAATTGATTAGGATGTAGGAGACAGAGTGTAAGGATAATGGGTATGTATACCAATTGGCAGGATGTGACTGGCGGTGTCCCCCAGAGATTTGTACCAGGGCCTCATCTTTTCTCTATATTTATAAATGACTTAGATGAAGGAATAGGGATCGGTATGTCTAAGTTTGCTGATGACACTAAGTTAGGTCGCACAGTAAATGGTGTAGATGGGAGCAGAAAGTTGCAAAGGGACATTCATAGTTTGAGTGAGTGGGCAAAACTGTGGCAGATGGAGTTCAAGGTGGAAAAGTGTGAGATCATCCACTTTGGACCTATGAAAGATAGATCAGAGTATTTTGTAAATGGTGAGAAGCTAGGAAATGTGGAAGGGCAGAGAGGTTTAGATGTCCAAGTACAGAAATCCCTAAAAGGTAGTGGACAGATACAAAAAACAATTAAAAAGGCTTTTGGAATGTTGGCCTTTATCTCAAGGGAGCTGGAATACAAAGGGGTGAAGTTATGTTACAGTTTTATGAAACTTTTGGTGAGACTCCATTTAGAGTTACTGCGGTCAGGTCTGGTCACCGCACCTCAGGAAGGACACATTGGCCTTGGAGAGGGTGGCGCGCAGATTCACCAGAATGGTACCTGGAATACAAGCGTTTAATTTATGAGGGCAGGTTGCATAGACTGGGCTTGTTTTCCCTTGAGTATAGAAGATTATGGGGTTATTGAGGTGTCTAAGTTAATTAAGGGAGTTGAGGCAGCATAACCTTAAAATTAGAGTTAGGCCATTCTGGGATGCTGTCAGGAAGCACTTCTTCATACAAAGGGTAGTGGAAATCTGGAACTTTCTCCCTCAAAAAGCTGATGAACCTAAGTCAATTGAAAATTTCAAAACTGAGATTGGTAGATTTTTGTTAGGCAAGGGTATTAAAGGTTACGGAACCAAGAGGGGTAGACGGAGGTAAGATACAGATCAGCCATCAGCTAATGTTTCTTATGTTGACCTGTACTGATGGGAGATTCTGCACCTTGGTGTTTTCTTGTACTGATGGGAAAATCTATGCCCTTAGCCTGAACTGGTGGGATAGTCTGCACCATTGGTGATGGTCTGTACTGGTGGGGCAGTCTGCACCATTGGTGTTGGTCTGTACTGGTGGGGCAGTCTGCACCATTGGTGTTGGTCTGTACTGGTGGGGCAGTCTGCACCATTGGTGTTGGCCTGTACTGGTGGGATAGTCTGCACCCTTGGTGATGGTCTGTACTGGTGGGACAGTCTGCACCATTGGTGAAGGTCTGTACTGGTGGGGCAGTCTGCACCATTGGTGTTGGTCTGTACTGGTGGAGGAGTCTACACCCTTGGTGTTGGTCTTTACTGGTGGGACAGTCTGCACCCTTCGTGTTGGTCTGTACTGGTGGGACAGTCTGCACCCTTCGTGTTGGTCTGTACTGGTGAGACAGTCTGAACCCTTGGTGTTGGTCTTAACTGGTGGGACAGTCTGCACCCTTGGTGCTGGCCTGTACTGGTGGGATAGTCTGCACCCTTGGTGTTGGTCTGTACTGGTGGGACAGTCTGCACCCTTGGTGTTGGCCTGTACTGGTGGGACAGTCTGCACACTTGGTGTTGGCCTGTACTGGTGGGATAGTGTGCACACTTGGTGTTGGCCTGTACTGGTGGGACAGTCTGCACCCTTGGTGCTGGTCTTTACTGGTGGGATAGTTTGTGTAATGTATGTACCTTTAAGGGGAGAACCACTTTTTACAGCTCCTGTATACTGTAGTACCGGCAGTGACCACACCTGTATATAAACCCTGAGTAGTGATCTGTACAGTTAGTTCTAGAGTAACCCTCATTCAGTAAACACCTGTTCATCGTTCCCTGCAGTCTCTTGTCTAATTATTGAAGGACACAACATCAAGATACACAGATCTAACATTGGCGACGAGCAGATTCGAACCTACCTGCAACTCTGCATCACCTCCCAGGAATTCGCTCCTGGAGAACAGTGGACGAAGGCCGAGTCCAGAAGCACGGGCGTCGACCACGGGAAACCCCCCAGTCATCCAGCAGAGATTTGAGCATCGCAGGGGAGGCTGTCGAGAGCTAGGCTTGGCTTTCCAGTCACGGTGGTCCAGCGAAACGGGCTGGCAACAGGTACTGCGCAGACCCTTCCCGGACAGCGGCGGCTAGAGCCGACCGACGGCACAGAAAAAGGCCGAACAGCGTCGACGGGGGAGAGAGAGAGGGTAGCGCGCACAGGGCGCAGCCGGTGTTCAGGACCGAACGGCGTCAACGGGGGAGAGAGGCGAGAGAGAGCAGAGCGCAGCCGGTGTTCAAGGGCCGAGCAGCGTCAACGGGGGAGAGAGGCGCGCAGGAAAACGCGCAGAGCGCAGCCGGTGTTCAAGGGCCGAGCAGCGTCAGCGGGGAAGAAAGGAAAGCACGGGAGACGCCATTTTAAGCCGCAGCAGGGAAGAAAGGAAAGCGCGGGAGACGCCATTTTAAGCCAGTCTAACCACACCCAAAAATGCCGAAGAGTGGCAGTATCACAGCGTTCGACAATGAAGTCGAAGATTGGACGACATATGTCGAACACATAGAAGTATACTGCAATGCAAATGAAGTGCCAGATGACAAGAAAGCGCTGGTATTGTTGAATTCAATGGGTGCAAAAATGTATGGCTTACTACGAAACCTAGTAACCCCAGAGAAACCAGTAGAAAAGGATTTTGAAAACATAGTGTCAATCCTACAGGACCACTTAAACCCCACACCGCTGCTGATAGCAGAAAGATTTAAGTTTCACAAAAGGAACCAGCATAAAGATGAAAGTAATGCTGAGTATTTAACGGAGCTGCGCAAGCTATCGAAAAACTGCCAGTTTGGAACGGGACTAGCAGATACTTTAAGGGACAAGTTTGTGTGTGGGCTTCAAAGTGAAAGAACCCAGAAACGGCTTCTATCAGAAAAAGATCTTACGCTGGACAAGGCTTTCAGCATTGCAGTATCACACGAAGCAGCAGCACGGGGCGCGGCGGAGATACAACGGAGACCGCAAGAATATGGCACAAATGAAATGTCATACGGAACAGTGAAGTGCTATCGCTGCGGCAGAACAACACACGACCATAATGATTGCTGGTTCAAGGACAAAGTGTGCAGACAGTGTGGAAAAGTAGGACACATAGCAAGAGTCTGCAGGTCGGGAAAGAAAACCAGCAGCAAGAAATCTCCACAGGAGAAGTACAAGAAGGTATATAAGGTGACGGAGAGTAGTTCAGATGAACAGAAAAGTGATACAGACACCGGAAGCAAGGAGCTGGGTTGTCTGAAACTACATAATGTGATCAAAACGGAGGATCACCAAACTATCTGGGTCATGCTCAAGATAGCAGGAGTCCAAGTGAAAATGGAATTGGACACAGAATCAGCCCTAACAGTCATAAACCGAAGGGACTACAAGCGGCTATTCTCACATATACCCTTGAGAGATACAAAGATTGTCTTGAAGACGTACACGGGGCAAAAAGTCTACCCCAAAGGAAAAATAAGGGTGAACGTTATATATAACGGCAAGGAAACACCAAAAATGGACCTATATGTATTGCCAGATGGAGGACCACCACTACTCGGACGTGAATGGATCCGGAAGATACAGCTAGATTGGCATTCCATACAAGCACTGACTGTAGATGCCAAAAAGGATGACGACGTCACACCTGGACGACTGTCAAAAAATGCTAACTGACGCACAAGAAGTGCTCCAGCAGGGACTCGGAACACTAAAAGGCATAACAGCGATGATCAATATAGAGGAAAATGCAAGCCCAAAGTTTTTTAAGGCCAGACCGGTACCTTATGCGATCCGCCCAGCCGTCGAAGCAGAGCTGGAAGGTTTGGAATGTTCAGGAGTACTGTCCAAAGTGGACTGGAGCGAATGGGCTACACCCATCGTTCCTGTAATGAAGAGGTCGTTGAGTAATACGCCTGGGGAACCAAAGAAGGTTCGCATCTGTGGGGACTTTAAGGTGACAGTGAACCCAATCCTTCACACTGTACAATATCCGCTTCCGCGGATTGAAGATATTTTCGCCTTGCTATCGGGAGGGAAACGCTTCACTAAGAATGATATGGCCCAGGCGTACCTGCAAATGGAGGTAGAAGAAGCCTCGAAACAATACCTCACGATCAACACTCACAAAGGTCTCTACCAATACAACCAGCTGGTGTTCGAGGTAGCATCAGCTCCAGCTATTTGGCAAAGGGCAATGGGTCAAGTCCTGCAAGGGATTCCAGGGACCCAGTGTTATTTGGACGAGATCCTGGTCACGGGCGAAAATGACAGTGATCACCTCGCCAACCTGGAGCAGGTGCTCACTAGATTGAAGGAATATGGGCTCCGAGCTAATCGCCACAAATGCGAGTTTTTCCAGAAGCAGATCTCGTATTAACATAAGAACATAAGAACATAAGAAATAGGAGCAGGAGTAGGCCAATCGGCCCCTCGAGCCTGCTCTGCCATTCAATAAGATCATGGCTGATCTGATCCTAACCGCCAATCTACTATCACATAACCATCTCCTGAATCTAACAGAATTAGACACACGAAATAGGAGCAGGATCAGGCTACACGGCCCCTGGGCCCGCTCCGCTACCCACAGGGCCATGTCCGATCCGAACCAAGACTCATGTCCAAATTCCTGCCCGCTCCCCGTAACCCTTAATTCCCTTTACTTCTAGGAAACTGTCTATTTCTGTTTTAAATTTATGTAATGATGCAGCTTCTACAGCTTTTTGGGGCAGCATATTCCATGGACCTACCACCCTCTGAGTGACGTAGTTCCTCCTCATCTCAGTTTTGAAAGAGCAGCCCCTTATTCTAAGACTATGCCCCCTAGTTCTAGTTTCACCCATCATCGGGAACATCCTCCCCGCATCCACCCGATCCAACCCCTTCACAATCTTATATGTTTCAATAAGATCGCCTCTCATTCTTCTGAACTCCAATGAGTAGAGTCCCAATCTACTCAACCTCTCCTCATATGTCCATCCCCTCATCCCCGGGATTAACCGAGTGAACCTTCTTTGTACTGACTCGAGAGCAAGTATGTCTTTTCTTAAGTATGGACACCAAAACTGTATGCAGTATTCCAGGTGCGGTCTCACCAATACCTTGTACAACTGAAGCAATACCTCCCTACTTTTATATTCTATCCCCCTAGCAATGAAAGCCAACATTCCATTGGCCTTCTTAATCACTTGCTGCACCTGTATTGTGGCCACGTTATTGATAAAGAGGGGTTACATAAGTCCCCTGAAAAGATTGAGGCAGCAGTCAAGGCTCCAGCACCGGAAAATGTGTCACAACTGAGGTCGTTCCTCGGGCTGGTGAACTACTACCATAAGTTCTTGCCGAATTTGTCTTCCGTACTACACCCACTGAACACCCTACTGCAAACGGGGGTACCATGGAAGTGGAGTGACGAATGTAAACGAGCTTTCCAGAAGAGCAAAGCATTGATCACATCAAAAGAGGTGTTGGCTCATTTCAACCCAGCACTACCAATTCGGTTGGCGTCTGATGCATCACCCTATGGCATTGGAGCGGTGCTGTTGCACAAATTCCCGGATGGATCGGAGAGGCCAGTAGCCTTTGCGTCTCGGTCACTAACCTCAGCCGAGCATAACTACGCCCAGATTGACAGGGAGGCCCTCAGCCTAGTGTGGGGAGTGAAAAAGTTCAATCACTATCTGCACGGGCAGAAGTTCGCCTTGCTGACTGACCACCAACCACTTGTCTGCATCTTTAATCCAAAGAAGGGCGTTCCGGTGATGACTGCGCAATGGCTACAAAGATGGTCCCTTTTTCTAGGGGCGCACCAATATGAAATCGAGTATAAGGGCACGAAACAGCATGGAAACGCTGATGGGCTATCACGCCTGCCACTGCCTACTGCGGAGGAAGCACCAGCAGTGGATCCTGTCAAAATATTTCATTCGACTATAATTGAACGCTTGCCAGTAACTAACGCTGGTGCAGAGAAGGAGACCCGAAATGACCCGACACTGTCTCGGGTATATGATTTGACGGTGAAGGGATGGCCAGCACATGGTGACTCACTGTTGCCAGTATTCTCATCTAGAAGAGAACAGCTGTCAGTATGCCAGGGGACATTGATGTGTGGATCCCGAGTGGTAATTCCACCCAAGATAAGGGAGAGAGTGCTCAATGAGCTTCACGAAGGTCATCTGGGAGGGGTGAAAATGAAATGCCTTGCTAGGGCTTATGTGTGGTGGCCGGGGATCGATCAGCAAATCGAGGACCTAACAAACAGCTGCTCAGGATGCCAGAAGTCCAAAATGCACCACCACATGCCCCTCTACACCCATGGGAGTGGTCCTCATCTCCATGGCAACGGGTGCATATTGATTTTGCTGGTCCATTCATGGACTCAATGTTTTTAATAGCTGTGGATGCGCACTCGAAATGGCCTGAGGTGATCAAAATGTCCTCCACCACCACAGAGAAAACTATTGCAGTCCTACGGACCATTTTTGCCAGGAACGGCTTGCCAGAGCAGATTTGCTCTGATAACGGACCACAGTTTGTGTCCGAAGAGTTTCGAAGATTTATGAAAAAGAATGGGGTAAGGCATTATACATCCGCCCCGTATCATCCAGCCACAAATGGATTGGCTGAGAGGTTCGTACAAACCTTTAAAAAAGCAGTAAAGGCCATGTGCGATGACGACATTCCACTGCAGCATAAAGAGGTCAATTTCCTTTTAGCCTACAGAAATGCGACACATGCAGTCACCAACCAGGCCCCGGCCATGATGTTCTTTAACCGAAGGTTGAGATCTCGTCTGGATTTGCTCAGACCAAATGTACGAAGAGATGTTGAGAATAAACAATTCCAGCACATCAATGAGAAGCTGACAAGGAGCTTCAATGTAGGGCAACCAGTCTTGGCCCGCGACTACCGAACAGAGAAATGGCAACCAGGAACAATATGCACACGGCAGGGGCCATTAATGTACACAGTGGATGTTGGGGAGAACATTGTGAGACGCCATGCTGACCAGATCCTAGAGTCACAGGAACGAGTCAACCCCATGTCTCGCCCATACGTACCTGGTGATGAACCCGACGTACAGGTAGCATCTACCCCAGAAACAGTAGCATCGGAAGCGGATGAACCAACCGACGACAGGGGGCCAAAATCGCCTCCGCACCAAGAGCAAGACACTCGGGAAAGGCGCTATCCAGAAAGGATCAGGAAGCCTCCCCAAAGACTGAATTTATAAATAGACTAATTTCAGCTAATGTTGCATGTTAAAAGTGTTAATTGTAATTAGTTTGATATTTAATTGTTAAATGAGTGTTATGGTACTGTTAATCTAAAAGGGGAGGAATTGTAATGTATGTACCTTTAAGGGGAGAACTACTTTTTATAGCTCCTGTATGCTGTAGTACCGGCAGTGACCACACCTGTATATAAACCCTGAGTAGTGATCTGTATAGTTAGTTCTAGAGTAACCCTCATTCAGTAAACACCTGTTGATCGTTCCCTGCAGTCTCTTGTCTAATTATTGAAGGACACAACATCAAGATACACGGATCTAACAGTCTGCACCCTTGGTGTTGTTCTGTACTGGTGGGACAGTCTGCACCCTTGGTGTTGGCCTGTACTGGTGGGACAGTCTGCACACTTGGTGTTGGCCTGTACTGGTGGGATAGTCTGCACCTTTGGTGTTGGCCTGTACTGGTGGGACAGTCTGCACCTTTGGTGTTGGCCTGTACTGGTGGGATAGTCTGCACACTTGGTGTTGGTCTGTACTGGTGGGACAGTCTGCACCTTTGGTGTTGGCCTGTACTGGTGGGACAGTCTGCACACTTGGTGTTGGCCTGTACTGGTGGGATAGTCTGCACACTTGGTGTTGGTCTGTACTGGTGGGACAGTCTGCACCTTTGGTGTTGGCCTGTACTGGTGGGACAGTCTGCACCCTTGTGTTGGTCTTTACTGGTGGGACAGTCTGCACCCTTGGTGTTGGTCTTTACTGGTGGTGAGCTGCCTTCTTGAACCATTGCATTCCGTGTGGTGAAGGAACTCCCACAGTGCTGTTAGGGAGGGAGTTCCTGGATTTTGACCCAGCGACGATGAAGGAACAGCAATATGTTTCCAAGTCAGTATGGTGTGTAACTTGAGGGGAACTTGGAGGTGGTGATGTTCCCATGCGCCTGCTCTTGCTGCAATTGTACAGGGCCTTGGTGAGACCACATCTTGAGTATTGTGTGCAGTTTTGGTCGCCTTATCTGAGGAAGGATGTTCTTGCCATGGAGGGAGTGCAGCGAAGATTCACCAGGCTGATACCTGGGATGGCAGGAATGACGTTTGAGGAGAGATTGGGTCGATTGGGCTTATACTCGCTGGAGTTTAGAAGAATGAGAGGGGATATCATTGAAACTTATAAAATTCTAACAGGACTAGACAGACTAGATGCAGGAAGGATGTTCCTGATGGCCGGGGAGTCTAGAACCAGGGGTCACAGTCTAAGGATAAGGGGTAAGCCATTTAGGACAGAGATGAGGAGGAATTTCTTCACCCAGAGAGTGGTGAACCTGTAGAATTCTCTACCACAGAAGGCAGTGGAGGCCAATTCATTAAATATATTCAAGAAGGAGTTAGATATATTTCTTAAGGCTAAAGGGATCAAGGGATATGGGAGAAGGCAGGGACAGTGTACTGAAGTTGGATGATCAGCCATGATCTCATTGAATGGTGGAGCAGGCTCGAGGGGCCGAATGGCCTACTCCTGCTCCTACCTTTTATGTTTCTATGTTGGCCTGTACTGGTGGGACAGTCTGCACCCTTGGTGTTGACCTGTACTGGTGGGACAGCCTGCACCCTTGGTGTTGGCCTGTACTGGTGGGACAGTCTGCACCCTTGGTGTTGGTCTGTACTGGTGGGACAGTCTACACCCTTGGTTTTGGCCTGTACTGGTGGGAGAGTCTGCACCCTTGGTGTTGGTCTATACTGGTGGGACAGTCTGCACCCTTGGTGTTGGTCTGTACTGGTGGGACGGTCTGCACCCTTGGTGTTGGTCTGTACTGGTGGGACAGTCTACATCCTTGGTTTTGGCCTGTACTGGTGGGACAGTCTGCACCCTTGGTGTTGGTCTGTACTGGTGGGACAGTCTACACCCTTGGTTTTGGCCTGTACTGGTGGGAGGGTCTGCACCCTTGGTGTTGGTCTATACTGGTGGGACAGTCTACACCCTTGGTTTTGGCCTGTACTGGTGGGACAGTCTGCACCCTTGGTGTTGGTCTATACTGGTGGGACAGTCTACACCCTTGGTTTTGGCCTGTACTGGTGGGAGAGTCTGCACCCTTGGTGTTGGTCTGTACTGGTGGGACAGTCTGCACCCTTGGTGTTGGTCTGTACTAGTGGGAGAGTCTGCACCCTTGGTGTTGGTCTGTACTGGTGGGACAGTCTGCACCCTTGGTGTTGGTCTGTACTGGTGGGACAGTCTGCACCCTTGGTGTTGGTCTGTACTGGTGGGACAGTCTGCACCCTTGGTGTTGGTCTGTACTAGTGGGAAAGTCTGCACCCTTGGTGTTGGTCTGTACTGGTGGGACGGTCTGCACCCTTGGTGTTGGCCTGTACTGGTGGAGGAATCTGCACACTTGGTCCTTTTCTTCTTTTTTCATGTCCAACAGACACTACACTACTTTGTCAGCTTCTACAGTTTTAATTCATACCTGATCTACAGTCTTTCAATCGACCTGCTTACATTTATATAGCTCCTTTAACATTGTTAAATGTCCAAAGGTGCTTCACAGGAGCGTTATCAAACAAAATCTGATACCGAGCCACACAAGGAGATATTAGGACAGGTAGGAGGAAGGTTTTAAGGAGTGTCTTAAAGGAGGAAGGAGAGGTAGAGAGGCAGAGAAGATTAGGGAGAGAATCCCAGAGTTTAGGGCCCAGGCAGGGTAGCACAGCCGCCAATGGTGGTGCGATTAAAATTGGGGATGCACAAGAGGCCAGAGTTGAAGGAGCACAGAGATCTCGGACAGCTGGAGAGTTAGAGGAGGTTACAGAGATAGGGCGGAGCAAGGCTATGGAGGGATTTGTAAACAAGGATGAGAATTTTAAAAGTGAGGCATTGCCCGTCGGTGAGCAAATGTAGATCAGCAAGCACAGGGCTGATGTGAGAACCAGATTTGATGCATGTTAGGATACATGCAGCAGAGTTTTGGATGAGCTCATGTTTACGGAGAGTGCAAAGTGGGTGGCCGGCAAGAAGAGCATTGGAATAGTCAAGTCTAGAGATAACAAAGGCATGGATAAGGGCTTCAACAGCAGATGAGCTGAGGCAGGGGCGGAGTCGGGTGATGTCGGCAAGTCAGCGGATTTGGTGATGGAAAGGATATATGGTCGGATATGTGGTCCCCTGACCCAGCGACCTCCAAAAGTGTAGGCAGAAGAGATCACTGGTCAAGATTATATCCCGTGGAATTTCTAGGCTGTGGTGTGTAATCATTGGGTGACTTCTTAGTCTAAGTACTTGAGTCAGTTCTCTGTGAGTGCACTAATACCTGCCCTGAGCTTCCTCTGTGACTTGCAGATCTCAGCTCCCCTAAGAACACCTGTAGCTTTGTAACATTAAATCAATGTGACTGAGTAATCTCTCACTGATTGCATCTGGTCTTCTCCCACAGATTGGGAGTAATTTTGATTTTGTGTGATAGTGTAAAATGGGTTATAGCAAATCGCCAGTCCAGTTTACACTGGAAATAAACATCGGGAGAGATGTAAAACAGGCTATCATTATATCCGCTATCACCTGTTTACACGATCACAAAAAGTCAACATTCGCCCCATTATCTTCTTTGTTACTCTCCTGGCCGGCCTCCCACCTTGCACACTCCATAAACCTGAGCTTATCTGAAACTCTGCTGCCCATATCCTAACTCACACCAAGTCTCGTTCACCTAGTATCCCTGTGCTTTTTATTACATCCGTGAATGATTGAGACACAGACAGCAGGAGTGGAACAAAATAAGCCTTTACTGGTGGAAGTCAATAGTGAAACTAAAAACACAGAGGCTCACTAGCGACTTTTATACAGGGGTGGTCACTGCCGGTATTGCAGTCTGAGACCAGTTATTCTCTTAAAGGTGCATACACAACAATTCCTCCCCTTTTAGATAAACAGTACATAACATTCATTTAACAACTAAATGATAACTAATTACAATCACAATTACGGTTGCTAGATACATTGGTTAAGTTTAAGCAATTATAAGTTCAGTCTTTGAGGAGGCTTCCTGATTCTGTCTGGATAACGCCTCTTTGGGGTATCAGGTTCTTCTGGCAATGTTGAGTCGAGATCAATGTCGTTGTTTGGTTCATCTGCTTCCAATATCACCGATTCTGCGGTAGCTGCAATTGGTACGTCGATTTCATTGCCAGGTGTATCAGATCGTGGTGTGGAGTTGACGTTTTCCAGTGACTCTAGAATCTGGTCAGCATGGCGTCTTACAATGCTCTCTCCAACGTCCACGGTATACATGAGAGGTCCTTGCCGTGTACAAATCGTTCCTGGCTGCCATTTCTCAGTGCGGTAGTCCCGGGCCAAAACTGGTTGACCTATCTTAAAATTCCTGGTCGGCCTTTCATTCATATTCTGAAACTGCCTGTTCTCCACATCTCTTCTGACGTTTGGCTTAACCAAATCCAAGCGGCATCGTAGTCTTCGATTGAAGAACATCATGGCTGG
Organism: Somniosus microcephalus; assembly: GCF_052327205.1. Classification (NCBI taxonomy): domain Eukaryota; kingdom Metazoa; phylum Chordata; class Chondrichthyes; order Squaliformes; family Somniosidae; genus Somniosus; species Somniosus microcephalus. The sequence continues at coordinate 75,595,114 of NC_140996.1, read as the reverse complement.
GGTTTGGTTGGTAACCGCATGTGTCGCATTCCGGTAGGCAAACAAGAAGTTGTCCACCTTGTGTTGTAGGGGTATATCTTCATTACACATTGCCTTGATAGCCTTCTTGAATGTTTGGACAAACCTCTCGGCCAATCCATTAGTGGCTGGATGATATGGGGCAGATGTGTAGTGCTTAACACCATTGTTCTTTAAGAACCTCCGGAACTCTTCAGACACAAACTGTGGTCCATTGTCAGAGCAAATCTGTTCAGGCAGCCCATTCCTGGCGAATATGGTTCGTAAAACTGTGATAGTTTTTTCCGTGGTGGTTGAGGACATTTTTATTACCTCTGGCCACTTTGAATGTGCATCCACCGCAATTAAAAACATCGAGTCCATGAAGGGACTAGCAAAATCAATGTGCACCCTTTGCCATGGAGATGAGGGCCACTCCCATGGATCAGAGGAGCTTGTGGTGGGGCGTTTTGGACCTTCTGGCATCCTGCACAGCTCTTGGTCATCTCTTAGATTTCTCTATTGATTCCCGGCCACCACACAAACGCTCTGGCTAAGTTCATCATTTTTACCCCACCCAGATGACCCTCATGAAGCTTATTGAGCACTCTATCCGTCAACTTAGGTGGAATTACTACCCTGGATCCACACATCAAGGTTCCTCTGCACACTGACAGCTGTTCTCTTCTCGGCGAGAATGCTGGCAGCAGTGGTTCGCCATGTGCTGGCCATCCCTTCACCGTTAAATCATAGACCCGTGATAGTGTCGGGTCATTCCGTGTTTCCTTTTCTATGTTTGCATTCATCACAGGGAGACATTCAACTATGGTCGAGTGGAATAACTCCATTGGATCCACTGCAAGGTCTTCTTCTTCCACCGTCGGCAACGGTAGGCGTGACAATCCATCAGCATTTCCATGCTGTTTAGTTCCTTTGTACTCGATGTCATATTGGTGTGCCCCTAGGAAAAGGGACAATCTCTGCAGCCGTTGTGCTGTCATTATCGGTACGCCCTTCTGAGGGTTGAAAATGGAGACAAGAGGTTGATGATCGGTTAGTAGAGTAAATTTTTGACCGTGCAGGTAGTGATTGAACTTCTTCACCCCCCACACTAGGCTGAGGGCCTCTCTGTCAATCTAAGCATAGTTACGCTCGGCAGAAGTTAACGAGCGTGACGCAAAAGCTATCGGCCTCTCTAAACCATCAAGGAATTTATGTGACGGTACCGCCCCAATGCCGTAGGGAGACGCAACACACGCCAGTCTGATTGGCAGTGCTGGGTTGTAGTGAGCCAATACTTCCCTTGAAGTGATTAAGTCCTTACTCTTCTGAAAAGCACACTTACAATCATCGCTCCATTTCCATGCTACCCCCGTTCGTAGCAGGGCGTTCAGTGGGTGCAAAATTGTCGACAAATTCGGCAAAAACTTATGATAGTAATTCACCAATCCGAGGAATGACCTCAGTTGCGGCACATTTTCAGGCGCTGGGGCCTTAACAACCGCTTCAATTTTGTCAGGGGACTTATGTAACCCCTCTTCATCAATCACGTGGCCACAATACGATATCTGTTTCTTAAAAAATTCACACTTGGGGCGGTTGGCTCGCAGCCCATGTTCCCGTAGTCTAGTGAGCACCTGTTCTGGGTTGTTAAGGTGTTCACTGTCATCTTCACCTGTCATAAGGATGTCGTCCAAGTAACACTGAGTCCCCGGAATCCCTTGCAGGACTTGTTCCATCGCTCTTTGCCATATCGCCGGAGCCGATGCTACTCCGAATACCAATCGATGATGCTGGTAAAGACCTTTGTGAGTGTTTATCGTGAGATACTTCCTAGAGGACTCTTCAACCTCCATCTGCAAATATGCTTGTGCTAGGTCAATTTTTGTAAAATGCTTCCCTCCAGACAGTGAGGCGAAGATGTCTTCTATCCTTGAAAGAGGATATTGTACTGTGTGAAGGACTGGGTTCACCGTCACCTTGAAATCCCCACAGATGCGAATCTTCCTTGGCTCCACGGACTTATTGCTTAACGTTTTCTTCATGACAGGAACGATGGGTGTCGCCCACTTGCTCCAGTTGACCTTAGACAACATGCCCGCCTTCTCCAGATTCTCCAGCTCCACCTCGATGGCTGGGTGAATTGCATATGGTACCGGTCTTGCTTTGAAAAACTTGGGAACTGCATTCTCTTCTATTTTTATCGAGGCGGTTACGCCTTTAAGCGTGCCCAGTTCTTGTTGAAATACCTCTTTGGCGTTAGCTAAGATTGTTGACAATCATCCAGGAGTGACGTCTTCATCTTTTTTACCGTCCACCGCCATTGCATGAATGGAGTGCCAATCTAAGTTTATCTTCCTGATCCATTCCCGTCCCAATAACAGTGGTCCACCATTTGGCAGTATGTAGAGATACAATTTCCGTGTTTTCTTGCCGTTGTATTCGACAGGCACCCTTATTTTTCCTCTGGGGTATACTTTTTCCCCCGTATACGTCGTCAAGACGATGGATGTCTCTCTCAAGGGTATGTGTGAAAATAGCCGCTCGTAGTCTCGTCGATTCATAACGGTTAGCGCTGATCCTGTATCCAATTCCATTTTAACTTGGGACCCTGCTATCGTGAGGGTGACCCAAATGGTTCGGTGATCCTCTTTTGAGATTACATTGTGAAGTTTGAGACAGCTTAGTCTCCTGTTCCCGGATTCACTATCGCTCATCTGGTCTTCGGAACTACTGTCCGTCATCTTTTGTACTTTCTTGTACGGTTCCTTAGTAGCCTTTTTGTTGTCGCTGTTCTTCTTCCCAGACCTGCAAACTCGTGCAATGTGTCCCATCTTCCCGCATTGCCTGCATATTTTGTCTTTGGACCAGCAGTCCTTCTGGTCATGGTTAGTTCTGCCGCAGCGATAACATTTTGCAAATCCCCGTGTCATTTCGTGGGTGCCGTATTCCTGTGGTTTTTGTTGAATTTCTGCAGCTCCCCTGGCTGCTGCTTCATACGATACTGCCACGCTGAAAGCCTTATCTAGCGTCAGCTCTTTCTCTGAGAGTAACTTCTTCTGTGTTCCTTCACTCAGGAGTCCACAGACAAATTTGTCCCGTAGGGTATCTGCCAGTCCTGCTCCAAACTGGCAGTGCTTTGATAGCTTGCGTAGTTCGGTAAGATACTCAGCATTGCTCTCATCTTTGTGCTGAGTTCTCCTGTGGAATTTAAATCTTTCTGCTATCAACAGTGGTGCAGTGTTTAGGTGTTCCTGTAGGACAGCAACAATTTCGTTAAAACTCTTCGCCTTCGGTTTGGCTGGAGTAATCAGGTCCCACAATATGCCGTACGTTCTAGCGGCCATTAAGTTTAGCAATATCGATGCCTTTTTCTCCTCCGCTATTTCGTTTGCCTCGAAATATACCTCGACTCTTTCCACATACGTGGTCCAGTCCTCTATTGTATTATCAAAAGCAGTGATACAGCCAGTCTTCAGCATCTTGCAAATCTAAAATGGCACCTCCCGTGCTTTGCCTTCTTCCCCGATTTAACAAAATGGCGCCTCCTTCCCCGCTGTTGTTAGCGCTGCTTTCCGCGGTTTCTTGCGCGTTTAATATTTTTTTCTTTATTATTTTCCCGTCGTGGAGTGGCCCCTCTGGGACACTTCCCTCCCTCTTCTTAGGTCCGAAAGCTGCCCGGCTTCGAAGCACCGGCCGCGCCCTGTGTGCTCCACCCTCTCTCTCTCTCTTTGCTTCCCGACTCGCTGCCCGGCCCCGTTGAAAAGCCACCCGATCGAGCTCTAGCCCGCCGCAGCCCAGGAAGGATCAGTGCACTACCTGCCACCAGCCCGATTAGCTGGGAAACCACAGACCGGGGAACCAAGCCTGGCTCTTGACAGTCTCGCCTGCAAGTTTTCAATCCAATGATTTGGAGGGCGGTTGCCCACGGTCGACGCCCGTTTCTCGAGTTTCTTTGGATTTTATTTTTTTTCTTTCTTCTGGCTTCGACCTTCAATAACGTCGTCTGAGGTGCCGCCGAGTTGCAGGTAAGTTCGTTTCTTACTCGTCGCCAGTATTACGTCCGTGAATGATTGAGACACGGACAGCAGGAGTTGAACAAAATAAGTCTTTACTGGTGGAAGTCAATAGTGAAACTAAAAACACAGAGGCTCACTAGCGCCTTTTATACAGGGGTGGTCACTGCCGGTATTGCAGTCTGAGACCAGTTATTCTCTTAAAGGTGCATACACAACACTTTCAGTCTGGCAACAGCTTGATTTTAAAATTCTCATCCTTGTTTTCAAAACCCTCATGGCCTCGACCCTCCCTAACTCTGTAACCTCCTCCAGCCCTAAACCCCTCCACGATCTTTGAGGTCCTCCAATTCTGGCCTCTTGAACAACCCCCAACGACCTAAGCTCTAGAATTCCCTCTCGAAACTTCTCCGCCTCTCTACCTCTCTCTCCTACTTTAAGATACTCCTTAAAAGCTATCACTTTGACCAAGCTTTTGGTTCCCTGTCCTAATATCTCTGTATGTGGCTTGGTGTCAAATTTTGTTTGAGAATCATTCCTGTGGAGCTCCTTGGGACGTTTTATTACATTAAAGGTGCTATATAAGTGCAAGTTGTTACACTATCACACAATTTTCCAAACTTGGGTGATTTAGAAAAATGCTTTGGATCTGTCACATATACTTTTATTTGCTGCTTGAACCCTAGTATTAAGTTTGTATCTCTCACATGCTGTGTTCTCACAAAGGTTACAACAGGCTTCAAAACATTCATGCAACATATTATGCTTATTCTTTTGTTCCTCTCCAACTATAAGCAGATGGAAAATTTCTAAAGCAGCATTATCAATGACACACAGAAACAAGAAACACTGTAATTTATTTTCATTCTTTCTTCTACTCAAACAGCAGTCAGATACAACTAGAAATCTGAAAGATAAGAAAAAAGAAGGAACTTGCATTAATATAGCCCTATTTCACATAGTGTCCTAAAGTGCTTCACACGCAGTAAATTGCTTCCAACATTGTCTTCCAGATTCAAACGTTTAGGTGGTTTTAATTGCTCAGTTTTCTTTCACAATTTTACATATTTAAATCAGGCTCCTATCATGCAGTTTCGAGGACAATTTGGAATTAACAGCTGCTGCATGGATTTCCCAGGGTTCCAGAAACTCGTCAGTGAAACTGAGGCGAGATTGAGCAGCAATTTCGCGTCCACGCCGGCCGTCAAGCCCTGGCTAATCTAATCCCATTTTCCAGCATTTGGTCCGTAGCCTTGTATGCTGTGGCATTTCAAGTGCTCATCCAAATGCTTCTTGAATGTTGTGAAGGTTCCTGCCTCTACCACCCTTTCAGGCAGTGAGTTCCAGATTCCAACCACCCTCTGGGTGAAAAAGTTTTTCCTCAAATCCCCTCTAAACCTCCTGCCCCTTACCTTGAATCTATGCCCCCTTGTTATTGACCCCTCTACTAAGGTGAAAAGTTCCTTTCTATCTACCCTATCTATGCCCCTCATAATTTTGTATACCTCAATCAGGTCCCCCTTCAGCCTTCTCTACTCCAAGGAAAACAACCCCAGCCTGTCCAGTCTTTCTTCATAGCTGAAGCGCTCCAGCCCAGGTAACATCCTGGTAAATCTCCTCTGCACCCTCTCCAAAGCAATCACATTCTTCCTATAGTGTGGCGACCAGAACTGCACACAGTACTCCAGCTGTGGCCTTACCAGCGTTTTGTACAGCTCCATCATAACCTCCCTGCTCTTATATTCTATGCCTCGGCTAATGAAGGCAAGTATCCCATGTGCCTTTTTAACCACCTTATCCACCTGTTCTGCTGCCTTCAGGGATCTATGTACATGCACACCAAGGTCCCTCTGATCCTCTGTCTTTCCTAGGGTCTTACCATTCATTGTGTATTCCCTTGTCTTGTTAGTCCCTCCAAAATGCATCACCTCACATTTTTCAGGATTAAATTCCATTTGCCACTGTTCCGTCCATCTGACCAACCCATCTATATCGTCCTGTAGCCTGAGGCTTCCCTCCTCGCGATTTACCACCCCACCAATTTTCGTGTCATCTGCGAACTTACTGATCATACCTTTCACATTCACATCCAAATCATTAATGTAGACCACAAACAGCAAGGGACCCAGCACCGATCCCTGCGGTACCCCACTGGACACAGGCTTCCAGTCACAAAAACAACCTTCCACCATCACCCTCTGCCTTCTGCCACTAAGCCAGTTTTGGATCCAATGTGCCAAGGCACCCTGGATCCCATGGGCTCTTACCTTCCTGACCAGTCTCCTATGCGGGACTTTATCAAAAGCCTTACTGAAATCCATGTAAACCACATCCACTGCACTACCCTCATCCACACACCTAGTCACCCCCTCAAAAGAGTCCTCTGGGAAACTTTTGGTGAGACTACTTGTTGTGAGAGACTTATTTGTACAGCTTGGACGTGTTGACACAGAGAATATCAGAATGGGTGGCACCACGGCTGCTGATGATTGGACTTCAGATGAGGAAGACAATCAGCTTCATCAGCAGCAAGATGGTGCTTTGGAGGGAGCTGTAGGTGGACAACTGCGAGGGGAGCAACAGAGGGGTCAAGGTCACAGGAGGCACTGCCCACCTAACAGGGTCTACAGAAAGAGGCTCAGCTTCCTTGACCTCTTGGAAGAGCAGTGCTTCTGAAAGCTGAGATTGTCACATCAGGTGGTCGCAGAGATTTGTAGCCTCTTAGAAGAAGGCCTGCTAATTACTGGACCCGGTGGCCACACATTATCAGTCGCTGTGAAAGTTACCACCACCCTCCATTATTTTGCCTTGGATTCCTTCCAGGTCACTACTGGAGACATAGTGAGGGTCTGACAGCCGGCTGCAAATAAATGCATGCGGTAGGTGATGGATGGATTGATTGCTAGTTTGCCAGGGAGGTATGTAAACTTCCCCTGTGATGACAATAGCCAGAATTATTGGGCACTCGGATTCATGTCTCTGGCTGACTTCCAGTGCAGGGTGCCATCAACTGCATGCACGCGGCAATCTGAGCACCCCAAGATCAACCAGGAGCATTCATTAACCATAAGGGATTTCATTCCATCAATGTTCAGCTGGAGTATCATAGAATTATAGAAAGTTACAACACAGAAGGAGGCCATTTCGGCCCTTCATGTCCACATGGGCCAACAAAGAGCTATCTAGCCTCATCCCACTTCCCAGCTCTTGGTCCGTAGCCCTGCAGGTTACAGCATCCCAAGTGCACATCCAAGTACTTTTTAAATGTGATTAGGGTTCCTGCCTCTACCACCCTTTCAGGCAGTGAGTTCCAGACCCCCACAACCCACTGGGTGAAGAAATTTTCCTCAAATCCCCTCTAAACCTTCCACCAATTACTTTAAATCTGTGCCCCATGGTTTTTGACCCCTCTGCTAAGGGAAATTGGTCTTTTCTATCCACTTTATCTAGGCCCCTCATAATTTTATACACCTCAATAAGCTCTCCCCTCAGCCTCCTCTGTTCCAAGGAAAACAGACCCAGCCCATCCAGTCTTTCCTCATAGCTAAGATTCTCTACCCCCAGCAACATCCTTGTAAATCTCCTTTATACCCTCTCTAGTGCAATCACATCTTTCCTGTAATGTGGTGACCAGAACTGCATGCAATACTCTAGCTGAGGCCTAACTAGTGTTTTATACAGTTGAAGCATAACCCCACTGCTCTTGTGTTCTATGCCACGGCTAATAAAGGCAAGCATTCCATATGCTTTCTTAACCACATTATCTACTTGGCCTGCTACTTTCAGGGATCTGTGGACATGCACTCCAAGGTCCCTTTGTTCCTCTACACTACTCAGAATCCTATCATTTAATGTGTATTCCCTTTCCTTGTTAGCCCTCCCCAAATGCATTACCTCACACTTCTCTGGATTGAATTACATTTGCCACTGTTCTGCCCACCTGACCAATTTATTGATATCTTCCTGCAGTCTACAGCTTCCTTCTTCAGTGTCAACCACACAGCCGATTTTAGTATAATCTGCAAACTTCTTAATCATATGAGAGCAAGCTTGCAGGGAACATAAAAACTGACTGTAAAAACTTCTATAGATATGTGAAGAGAAAAAGATTGGTGAAGACAAGTGTAGGTCCCTTGCGGTCAGAATCAGGGGAATTTATAATGGGGAACAAAGAAATGGCTGACCAATGAAATACATATTTTGGTTCTGTCTTCACAAAGGAGGACACAAATAACCTCCCAGAGATGTCGGGGAACATAGGGTCTAATGAGAGGGAGGAACTGAATGAAATCAGTATTTGTAGGGAAATTGATGGGATTCAAGGCTGATAAATCCCCAGGGCCTGATACTCTTAAGAAAGGGGCCCTAGAAATAGTAGCTGCATTGCTGGTCATCTTCCAAAATTCTCTCGACTCTGGCACAGTTCCCATGTATTGGAGGGTAGCTAAAGTAACCCCACTATTAAAAAAGGTGGTAGAGAGAAAATGGGGAATTATAGACCAGTAAGCCTGACATCGGTAGTGGGGAAAATGCTAGAGTCCATTGTAAAACATGTAATAGCAGAGCACTTGGAAAACAGCGAAAGGCTCGAAAAAAGTCAACATGGACTTACAAAAGGTAAATCATGCTTGACTAATCTACTGGAATTTTTTGAGGATGTAACTGGTAGAATAGATAAGGGAGAACCAGTGGATGTGGTGTGTTTGGACTTTCAGAAAGCTTTCGATAAGGTCCTGCATAAGTAATTAGCATGCAAAGTACAAGCACATGGGATTGGGGGTAAGGTACTGACTTGGATAGAGAACTGGTTGGCAGAAAGGAAGCAAAGAGTTGGAATAAATGGGTCTTTTTCCGAGTGGCAGGCAGTGATTAGTGGGGTACCACAGGGATCGGTGCTAGGACATTAGCTATTCACAATATATATTAATGATCTAGACAAGGGAACTAGATGTAATATCTCCAAGTATGCAGATGACACAAAGCTGGGTGGGCGTGTGTGCTGTGAGGAGGATGCAGAGAAACTCCAGTATGATTTGGACAGGATGGGTGATTGGGCAGATGCATGGCAGATGCAGTTTAATGTAGATAAATGTGAGGTTATCCACTTTGGTGGCAAAAACAGGAAGGCAGATTATTATCTAAACGGCAATAGATTGGGAAAAGGGGAAGTGCAACAAGACCTGGGTGTCCTTGTGCACCAGTCGCTGAAGGTAAGCATGCAGGTGCAGCAGGCGATTCAGAAAGCAAATGGTATGTTGGCCTTCATAGCGAGAGGATTCGAGTACAGGAGCAAGGATGTCTTGCTGCAGTTGTATAGGGCCTTGGTGAGACCACACCTTGAGTATTGTGTGCAGTTTTGGTCGCCTTATCTGAGGCAGGATGTTCTTGCCATGGAGGGAGTGCAGCGAAGATTCACCAGACTGATACCTGGGATGGCAGGAATGACGTATGAGGAGAGATTGGGTCGATTGGGCTTATATTCGCTGGAGTTTAGAAGAATGAGAGGGGATATCATTGAAACTTATAAAATTCTAACAGGAGTAGACAGACTAGATGCAGGCAGGATGTTCCCGATGGCGGGGGAATCCAGAACAAGGGGTCACAGTCTAAGGATAAGGGGTAAGCCATTTAGGACAGAGGTGAGGAGGAATTTCTTCACCCAGAGAGTGGTGAACCTATGGAATTCTCCAACACAGAAGGCAGTTGAGGCCAATTCATTAAATATATTCAGGAAAGAGTTAGATACATTTCTTAAGGCTAAAAGGATCAAGGGATATGGGGAGAAAGCATAGATCCCTGCAGGCGCAGCATCCTAGTCAGCAAGATGCCTCTACATCTGCTGAAGCCACAGGAGAAGCACCACGTAGAAGCACACATAAGAGAAATATTATGCACCTATTGTCACAAGGGGACTCACTTGGGTGATGCTTCTTTTTTTCTGACTCTTGCTGGTATATTATCCTTTTGTCATGTGTTAAAGATAAATTATGTCAAACAGCTGATTGTGTGGCCTATGTGTTATGGAAAATGGCAAAAGCGCATTGAGGGCTCAGGGCGACTTGCATTTGTAATGCTGATGGTAAAAGTGATAGGAAATAACAGGATGTAGCAGAGTTGAAGTATGATGTTGGACAAGTGTTGCCTGCAAATACAGAGCCATATGTTGGCCACCTATAGTTGAAGAATAAGTTTATGTTAGCATGGCATGGCATTGTGCATACCCTGGTTGACAGGCAGCAGTGAACTGGAGGGATGCTGCATTGGTCACATCAGGACATGCAAGGCTCCCTTCACCCTCCTCCTACTCCTCTTCCCAGGAAGATCTGTGCTGAGCCACATGGCTGCTGCTCTTCCGATTATGAGGACCAGGATGAGAGGGCATAAATGTTTCCCATCCCCTTGCTATAGATTTCATTTGACGTAACAATCTTGCAAGCGCACAGTTGAAGTGGCCTGAAATAATTCCATTCATGACACACTGCAGATGGATGTCAGCTTGAACAGTCAGAAGGTCAGTAGATGTGCAAAATGTTATCCCATACCTACAACAGTAAGGTTGTTGCATTTGATTGTCAGCCATTTTCCAGGGGCGCTTTTAAAGTGCTCCACCAATGCATACAAATCATGTCCTCCAGCAACTCGTCTCGAACCTGGCCTGTTTCTGATTAGTTGGGAAACAGGAGCCAGAAGCAGGAAAATGGGAAACCACTCTGAAAATAGGATTAGCAAGATAGTTAACAGGCTGTTAAATGCCTTAACTACCATTCCCACCGGTTGGAGATGGGTCAGTTTGGAAGCGGCTAAACAGACACTCAGGAAAATCGGGCCAGGGCGGGATGGAGGCAGGTTGGGTGGCTGAAGCCATTTTTCCCGATTTTCCCAGCAGACCCGTCTCCTCAGGGCTATTAAAATTGCACCACGGAGTGGTGCAACACGAGCCATATGACAACCAGACGTGTCATCAAGCAAGCCATCGGCATGCTCAAAATGTGTGTCAGGTGTCTGGATAGGTCTGCAGGCACCCTTCAGTACTCACCAGTGAGGGTCTCCAAGATAATCGTAGGGTGCTGCGTTCTGCACAACAAAGCGCAGCAGTGAGGACTAGAGGTCCAGGATGAACAAACAGCTCACCACTCCTCGTCTGATGAGGATTCCAATGAAGAGGCGGGGAGAAGGAGGAGGAAGATGAAGATGGGGCACCCATGCCAGACCAGCTGCTCACATTACTGCTTGGGATGGCAGGGCTGCCATAATAGCTCCAAGGTTCAGTTAATCACTCACACTGGACCAAACTAACTGTCACATCCACCCTTCTTTAATACATTAAAAATATTAACACATTTTCAAAAACACCATGTGCATACATGCGGTGAATTACAAAGGTGTTCTCTTTCTTTCCCTACCACTCCTACATGATGCAAACCCCGTGGCTTCATCCCAGGTACATTCCTTGCTATGACTTTTGAGATGCTCCCAGCCAACGACCTCTGGGTGCTAGAGCCCCTGAGGGCTCCACCCCACCAAAGACTGCTCCACCTGCATCTCTGCAGGGGCAGTCTGGGCCGGTGGGAGAGGAGGCACCATGTCAGGTCCCGTCATTTATTGACATTCATCATGAAATGAAAGGGCAAGTTGGCCTTCGGAATTCATTATGTAAGGGGTCGTTTTAACGAGCTTATGGTGTGCTAAATCGGTTTTGATTTTCGCACTACTCGTGAGCGGTTTCGAAGCGCTCCCCCCTCACGGTTCTAGACACTGGGCTTATTGCCAGACAACCTTTGTGTGTTGGCCCAACTCGTGACTCGGAAGACAAATGGTCAGATGAGACAGATGGAGTTTTAAATCAAAACGATCTTTATTTTTGAAAGAGAATGTACACAGAGAAAAATGGCAAGAATAAATGCAGACGAAAAATAACGTTTCTAACAGAGGACTAAATTATACACTGAGAAAAATAACTTTAAAGCATATAAACAGTTCTAAAATAGCGATAAGCTAAAAGCGGGGGTGAGGGAAGCGCACGGACACATCGAGGGATAAATCACACTCCTGACTTACAAATACCCTTAACGTTACAAACCCTCCCGTTACTGAATATACCTCAATTATGTCAGTTAGGCAGAGTTGGGCCTTTATGCTTTCAAAACCCTTCTGGACCTTGGTACTTCTTGTTACGTCTGGAATTTCTGATCTTCCTTATGGGACCGGCTCCTGGACCCTGTTACTTGGTGTCGTCCGGGACCTGCGACCTTCCTTATGGGACTGGCTCCTGGACTCGCTCTCCTGTACAAACTTTGGAAGTCCTCCGAAATCCTCGAGCCGTTTTCTGTTCCGCACGGTCCTCGAACTCCTGATGGTAACTGGACTTGGACTTCACGGTGCGAACCGTCTCCGGAGGAGTCTTCCTTACTCTGGTCAAATCTTAGACTGCCCTGCTGACAATTTACCTGAATGGTTATACTCTTTTCTGGCCCTGATCTTGGCGCCAAATCAACCGTTTTCCTTTGTTAAGGTTGCTTTAACAAAAGCAAGCACATTAATTTTAACTGCTCGCAAATCGAACTAATGGGAATCCGATTAGTGTCCCTTCGTTTGTGTGTGCTCAGCAGTTTCTGAGATCGGTTCCCGTTCTGCCAGCGATTAGTGCACCTCCAGGTGCTAATAGTTTTGTTTACTGCTGTAACCACATTACAATATCAAAAACAGTAAGGTTCTGGATCCTTCTAATCGATGATGACTCAGACTGCTTTTAGGTACTGTGTGTGCGTCTTTTGAACTGGGCCATGAGAACTGCCAACTCCATTCTGTGTTCTCATAATGTGGCCACTTCAGGGGCCTTACCCGTATACTGTATTTCATGGATTTTTGCGAATCCTACAGTCCCCCCGTGATACAATGAGCATCTTCAATCGTCTTTGTATCATAAAATGCCTTTGGGTGAGCACAAATCCGTTCCCTCCCCAACTGACCTTCCCTGTAATTTACCTTGCTAAGGAGTGTACCTCGCCCGCACTTTCCTCATTCCGAACAATGAAGTTTGAGAAAACATTTCCTATTGGAGACAAACCTTTAAACAATATACAGACTCACCTAGAGTCATAACAGAATAATCATAATACAATATAATGCGAAATCAAACAAGGTACAGAACAATCCAAAATATTACAAAACCATCCAATGGAATACCTTATACATTCATTCTAAAATAACAATAACTAAACCTTACTTAGCAAACTATGGTGTATGTACATGTGCCGTCCGTCTCCGGACGGCCAGCTTAAAATCTGTGGGGACTGTCGCAGGCCTCCCCCTGCGGCGTTCCCACCTCAGGTTCAGCTGCTGGTTGTGAACTGTTTAAAATTCCCACAGCTTTCCTACGGGGGTATCTTTTTACAGTAACCGGCGACCAGACCTTTTCAATGCTACACTGAGGGGCAAGCCCTAAGACCTCTGGCTCCTCTCCTTTACCGCTGTCGGGAGCGGGAACTTCTTCCTCCGACTCGGCTTCACTTTGGCCAGGGACAGGACCGAGGACCTCCGGCTCCTCCCCTCCTGGGTCCCAGAACAATGGGGGAGTCTCCCACTTAGATGGGACAACTCCTCCCCTCACGCAGGCTGCACGTCCAGCCTGTGTGACCTGTGGCTGCAGCTCCCCTACAGCGTTTGACTCTTTACTGGCCTTTTCAGCCCCTGCTGTCTGTTTCCCTGCCTCCGGCTTAAACAGCTTGCACTGTTTAATATACCTGGCAGCTAGCCAGTAATCTAGTTTTATCTCCTCTTCCCTACCCACTCCTGTACTGGGGGCAGGTATCCCCTCACCACCCACTGCTGGTGGCTGAAAATCTTCATGAACCATTTAAAAAACCTTTAGCTGACCCTCTAAACTGCCAGCCCTCGCTGTTAACCTAGCGTTCTCCTCCCTTAAAGCCTGCTCAACTAAATTAGCCTCCGCAACCTGGCACCGCAGGTATTCCTCCATTTTACTGGAGGTTTTTTCCTGTGCATGTCTTTCTGGGGGACACAGGTCGACAGGCTGCGCTGGCTCTAGTCATTGTGGGGGGGCAGAGGTTGGGGAGGGAACTGCAGCAGCTGTACTTCCCTGGCCAGTCAGAAGAGACCGCATGGCCTCTAAAAATGACTCGGTCCCAGCAGGAGCAATTTCTGTCTCTGCCTTTTGGACTGGGGTTGTGGGAACCTTTTCCCTTGTGTCCTTCCAGGGATTCTTACAGTCCCTGCGCCAATGCCCCTCCTTCCCGCAACCGTAGCACGTTTGCCTGCTTTGGTTGGGATGGCTCCCTTCCTGGCGCCACTCTTTACGGGGCTGGTCACCAGGCCTGACCTCACAAACCTCCCCTTTTTGCTGGGGTGTCTCACTATCCCTCCCATTTCTAAAGGTGACAGTGAGTTGGCGGATTACCATCGCCTCCGTGATCAGAGGGTTTCGGGGGTCGAACCAGGCCATTGCCTGCATTCGAACGCGGGGCAGGGAGTTGTTCATAAGGCACCTTAGCCAGTGAGCTAACTGTTCACCGTTCAGGCGCGCTCGCGCCGGCATTCCCGGGCACGCATCCTGGTAGACTGGCCACAGCCTGTCCGCGAACGCCTGCGGGAATTCCCTGGGGAGCTGGACTGTTCTGTCTGCCCGGGAGAATGGACTCCCCTCGTTCATCCCCATGGCATCCAGGATCTCTTCCTTGAGCTTGCCATAATTCTCCTGACCCCTCTTACACTCATCGGGTAGCGTCTGGAGGAGATCGCTACCCAGGGAGAACAGCATCATTTTGGCCCTTTCTGCCTCGTCGCAGTCATTCACACAGGCCGCCTGCTCTATCTCCCTAAAGTGTAGGGAAGGGTCCCCCCTCATGGTGAGCTTGGGGATGTGGCCCACCATGGAACACAATTGTTGCGTACCGTGTGGAATCTGGAATTGGTTCTGGATGTCCCCAGTTTCCCCGTCATTACCGGGTGGTCCGTACCTCTGCTGTATAACGGGGCACACCGGTCCCGGTCCCTGAGTCTCTCTTGGGCTAGCCTGGTCTACCTGGGGTTCTTCATCCCCCACCTGCTCCTGTTCCCAGACCTCTGGAAAACTAGGGGCTAGGGGTGGTGGCTGTGCAACCTCAGGTTCCCTAACCCATTTTGTTCTGGGGGCTGCCTGTGGGACTGCCCTGACTGGGTTGCTGTTAAATTCGACCTGGCCGATTTTTGGGCTAATGAGACATATCATCCCCTTTGCTTTGGCAACTCCATACGTAGGCTTTCAATTTCCTGCCTACAGGGGCCGTGGTCTGCTTCCTCAAACCCCTGAGCGCAAGCCACCTTATAAGTTGCTTTTACCTCGGCTACTTTCTCCTCCTGTGCCTTAAGTTCCCCCGTGAGACTGCTAATTTCCACCTTTAACTTCCTTTCTCTTTCCCTAGATTCTCTTGCTTGGTACTCAACATGTTCTACCCTAAAACTAGCACTCCCCTCTAACTCAGCTATCTTGCTCTTTAGCCTTTCTACCCTGGCTTGGTGCTCACGCTGTACTTCAGCGGCCTGGCTTTCCATGTGCTCTACTTTCCCCCGATGATCCCGGACCATCGCTGCCCTCTCTTGTCTTATTGCCTCCAGGGCCACTAGCACTTTCCCTTCTGCTGCAACCTTTTCCTGCAGCTCTTGGGACAAATGCTTAATCTTAGATTCTTTACTGGCCACCGCGTGGTCCAGTACCAGAACCTGCTTTTTGTAACACATGAGCCATACCGCTTTCTCAATGCCCTTGCGGTGCTTTTTACTAGCCGTCCACTGAGCGGCTGCCTTTAGGGGACGCTCGGCTCCTAACATGTCATACACCCATTTTTTCACCACATTGACTTTCCCACATACGTAGGAAGCTAACTTACCTTCCATCACATCTGTCTCACCCGAGTCTTTGTCCACCACACAAGGTTTCTGTAGCCAGTGTCCTGCCGCAGTCGCCATTCTGTAAGGGGTCGTTTTAACGAACTTATGGTGTGCTAAATCGGTTTTGATTTTCGCACTACTCGTGAGCGGTTTCGAAGCGCTCCCCCCTCACGGTTCTAGGCACTGGGCTTATTGCCAGACAACCTTTGTGTGTTGGCCCAACTCGTGACTCGGAAGACAAATGGTCAGATGAGGCAGATTGACTTTTAAATCAAAACAATCTTTATTTTTGAAAGAAAATGTACACAGAGAAAAATGGCAAGAATAAATGCAGATGAAAAATAACGTTTCTCACAGAGGACTAAATTATACACTGAGAAAAATAACTTTAAAGCATATAAACAGTTCTAAAATAGCGATAAGCTAAAAGCGGGGGTGAGGGAAGCGCACGGACACATCGAGGGATAAATCACACTCCTGACTTACAAATACCCTTAACGTTACAAACCCTCCCATTACTGAATATACCTCAATTATGTCAGTTAGGCAGAGTTGGGCCTTTATGCTCACCAGAATTTCAAAACCCTTCTGGACCTTGGTACTTCTTGTTACGTCTGGAATTTCTGATCTTCCTTATGGGACCGGCTCCTGGACCCTGTTACTTGGTGTCGTCCGGGACCTGCGACCTTCCTTATGGGACCGGCTCCTGGACTCGCTCTCCTGTACAAACTTTGGAAGTCCTCCGAAATCCTCGAGCCGTTTTCTGTTCCGCACGGTCCTCGAACTCCTGATGGTAACTGGACTTGGACTTCACGGTGCGAACCATCTCCGGAGGAGTCTTCCTTACTCTGGTCGAATCTTAGACTGCCCTGCTGACGATTTACCTGAACGGTTATACTCTTTTCTGGCCCTAATCTTGGCGCCAAATCAACCGTTTTCCTTTGTTAAAGTTGCTTTAACAAAAGCAAGCACATTAATTTTAACTGCTCGCAAATCGAACTAATGGGAATCCGATTAGTGTCCCTTCGTTTGTGTGTGCTCAGCAGTTTCTGAGATCTGTTCCCGCTCTGCCAGCGATTAGCGCACCTCCAGGTGCTAATAGTTTTGTTTACTGCTGTAACCACATTACAATATCAAAAACAGTAAGGTTCTGGATCCTTCTAATCGATGATGACTCAGACTGCTTTTAGGTACTGTGTGTGCGTCTTTTGAACTGGGCCATGAGAACTGCCAACTCCATTCTGTGTTCTCATAATGTGGCCACTTCAGGGGCCCTACCCGTATACTGTATTTCATGGATTTTTGCGAATCCTACAATTAATGGACAAGACGTGGAAGTGCTACAAATCATTAAATTTTCTGTGGCATTAAAAATAGTAAACTTAATAACATAACCATTTGTCACACACCTATGTGTACACACTTGATGAATTACAATTTCTTCAACTTATGCTTCCTATCACTCTACGTGGTTCATCCCGTGTAGCTTCATCAGGAGTAGAGGCAAGCTGCTTAGATCCCTGCCCTGACTGCTGATATGCTTTTGACTTACGTCTTCTGGGTTGTAGAGCCCCTGAGGGCCCTGCCAAAAACTGCTCCACCTGCACATGTGCTGGGGCAGACTAGGCCAGCGGGAGAGGAGGCAGCAGGTGGGGTACTGGTTGAGTGGGGAGCAACGGGGGAGATGTGGAAATGCTTTGAGTGGCGTTCCCAGTTACAACTCCTGTATCGCCATCGTCCTTCTCCTGGGGCAGTGACACATCACTCCTGCCTCTCTGCGGAAGAGCAGATCAGTGACACCTTGTACTGCCACGGCTGTTTAATGCAGCAGAATTGTTGGCATCCATAGTTTGCACAGCCGTTGTCAGGGCATGCAGGGATTGATTAGTGTGCCATGACTGAAGTTCCACAGAGGAGACCACTCTCTCAATGGCAAACATCCTCGCAATGGCCTGCAACATCAATCCACAAATGTTAGAGTGGGACTCTTCCATCATCTGTAATATTGTGAAAAGTGTGCCTGGCAGGATTGCCAGTGCCTTGCACATTTGCTACTGACCGTCTATCATTCTTCTTTTCATTGATGGCCCCTCACACACGTCGGGTTCAGCACCACTGTCCAGCTGAGCAGAGCTTGGAGAAGGCTGCGCCCTCCACAGATGTCCCTGTCACCACTCTCTGTTCGTGCTCACGCGCCATGTAAATCATCAAGTTTCATCCTATCTAACTGTCTAATAGGACCCACCGAAGTGCTCACATCTGCACTGGTGCCTGGTTTGCATGTGTCCTGTGACGGTGCACCCATCTGTGAAGTGGGCCTTTAAATAGTCGAGGTGAAATTGCGTCATGCCCGTTCACGTGCAGTGGAGACGTGAAACCCAGAAGTAAAATGATAATGAGGCATCCCTGTTGAAATCAGACAATCCCACGTGTCCAATGATGTTGCACGCTTGTCGCCCACTGGTGCCCCCCACATTTCGATCCCATCTCCATGTTAATAGGGTCTAAAAATATAACAGCTCAGGAAGACCATGCATTCTGTTGCTCTATTACTTTCCTTCCTTTATGTATTGACACTATTATTGTCAAATTGGGAACTAGTCTGCAGTGGTTATATAAACAGCCTAACAAATACCGTGGCCCTGAATTTCTTGGGCCAGGGAGGGTGGAACATTGTCAAACACTAGATGGAGGTGCAGAGTTTGGAAGGGGACATCATTCCATCAGGTGTCCATCTCTATTTTTCTTCCTTGCAAAATTCTGATGGGAGGAATTGCGCCCACCCACTGTCCCTGCCTTGGGTAAAACTGGTGAGGTGATGAACCACCAAAAATCCTGCCAGTTGTGTCTCCTCTTCTTTCCCATGGAGAGAATGCAGGTGTGCATGATAGAAGCTGGCCAATGTGGGACCTACAATGACATTATCCTAATGGTGCTAGATCCCACGGTGATTGATTGCTGCCAGGAAAGAGGCAAGTTTAAAATCAGCAGCTTCCTCAAAGTATTGGATTGTCTTCAGGGCCATTGGTCTGCCTATCCTCTCCCCTGATGGAACAACAAGTGTGTACCTGCACCCTTTATACAAATGACCCAGAATTTGGCACAGGATCAGCGCTGAGCCACACTTGCAGCTGCAAGTCTCACTCCACCACACTTCCATTGGCACCTGATGAATTTTGGCTTCTTTGTCTGGTTGAACTTGAGCAACAATAATGGCAGTCTGGGGCAGACCTTTCAAAATGCTGGACAATTGAAAAGTTACCTTCAGCTTCCATAACTTTTGAAACTACTGAAGCAAGAGCAATAGGGCAATTGTTGTAAGGGATGAGGGATAAGATTTCTTAGGAATAGGAGGAAGACAAGAACATTTCTAAGGAGAAAAGGGGATTGGGAGTAAAACAGACTGAAGGTGAGGGGTCAGATTGGAAAAAAATAATAAAAGGTGGCTGTTGTGCTCTTAGCTACGTAAAGAAAAACAGCATGAAACCATCTGTAGGAAAAATAGGTCAAATCCACAATGCTCCAGTTTTGGGGCCAGCATGAGGCAATTTGCACCTCCATCCCATAAATCCATGCTGATTCCCTCGTTACATACCATATCTTTCTTTTTTAAAGGGATAACTCCACAATCCAGTGCAATTGTGATTAATTGGATGGAAAATCATGTATTGCATGCTCGAGATTTCCCTGGAACTGCTAGATTGCGGAATCATTCCATATTTGCTTTAGTAGGCTTTTTTCCTTTCTATATTTCTGCAACTATTGATGTGACCAATTTCTGAATAAAAGTTGAATTGGATATAAAAAACAGTATAGGTATGAGGTATTTCCTTAGCACTCATACAAAGCATCCTGCAGTTCCAATTGACACAATTATAATAGGTAAATTCAAAATTGTAGAGATATTGGGGTCGATTTTCCCGAACCTGTCAGGAAGGAGGCGGGACTACAACTTTCGGGTTTTAGACCCGCCTACTTCGACGTCCGGCCAATCCGCGCGATTTTCCCTTGATTGACCTTGTTGAGCCCACCCAGCGGGCTCAGCAGGCCAATTAAGGGCCACCCGGCAACAGGTGACAGACTGCAATTTCATTTGTCAAGAGTTCTTGACAGATGAAATATTATCTGTAGCTCACAGTGATCTCACACGGTGCACACTTAACTAACAGTGCATATCAGCTATAGCATGAATGTCTGCTATATGTTGGACATGAGAAAACATGAAGCTTGAAGTTACTGAGAAGTATGAAGCCTTGTAATCACAACAGAAATAAGCAGTGTGGGTGAGAGCACTTAGGGAGCAGAACATAGAGGAAATGTAAATAACCTGCCATAGTCTATGAAGTGACATGCAATTCGTTCAACTCAATGATTAACAGGAGATGTTGAGGATCTGAAGATTGGCTCCCACAACTGACTATCCAACCATGAAGCAGGAGCATCCATAGGCCACAAGCAGCCATCAAGGCCTGGCAGTCCGGCCCTCAGTCATACTTATGTTTATATTTCTTATTTTTTGGTTTGCCTTTTTTGAATTTTGTGGACCTGGAGGTTTGGAAAGAGCTATTGCATAATTGGTGGATCAATCTGAAATTGGAATAATATAACCTGTTACTATCGGTGACTTGAGGTATATGCACATTAATGGGTCTAAACTTTTCATGAGGTCTCCAAGGCTCCATGGTGCACACCTATATAGCTCATGAAGACAAAAGCTTGGAAAACCCAACAATGGACAGAATTTTCCCATTCCCTTTATGCCATTTACAATCATCTGAAGGGCCCATCAGTAAAATTGATCTTTAACATCTTATTCCATTCCTCAACACCCTCCATTTGCATACCCTAAAGCTGTGTTGTTGAATTGAGCATTATTCATAGAATTGCTATGCCTATTATTGGCACCATTGTTGTAGTTAAGCTGATGGGTGGGAATGTACTTGTATTGGTAGTAGTATATGCCTATTAAGGGCATTAATGAACGATTACCTGATTTATTTCAGATCTTTTAATTGGCTGCTTGATTGTGGCTTAGTTGTAACATATTTGAGCTCCAACAAGGCACTAACCAGTGCATTCTCTGAAAGTGCACTAAAAAGGGGAGTAAAACCTTAATTCGTGCAAAATTAAACCCACAGAGAAGTCCACTATTCTCATTATTAAGGACACAAAATGCTCATGGGCAAGCATGCAGAAAAAGACAACGTAAAGAGAGAAAATGAATTTGAGGTGCAAATCAGCCATAATCTAATTGAAGAGGCTTGAGGGGCTGAATGGCCTGCTCCTGTTCCCAATGTTCCGATAAACACAAGTATTGCAGAGTCAAAAATGTCCAAATCTAATCCTCCTTGTGTCTGAAAAGTATCTGCCCAGGGAACGTTAGAATTAAAATTAAAGGCTCATAATTTGCGGTCAGCTGTGAAGCAAAAGCACTCACCGCTGACATACATCGGAACAGGAGTAGGATATTCAATGAGATCATGACTGATCTGTGACCGAACTCCATATACCTGCCTTTGGCCCATATCCCTTAATACATTTGGTTAACAAAAAGCTTTCAATTTCACATTTAAAATTAACAATTGATCTAACATCAATTGCTGTTTGTGGAAGAGAGTTCCAAACTTCTACCACCCTTTGTGTGTAGAAGTGTTTCCTAATTTCACTCCTGAAAGGTCTGGCTCTAATTTTTAGACTGTGCCCCTAGTCCTAGATTCCCCAAACAGCGGAAATAGTTTCTCTCTATCTACCGTATCTGTTCCGCTTAATATCTAGAAAACTTTGATTGGATCACCCCTTAACCTTCAAACTTTTAGGGACTACAACACTAATTTGTGTAACCTCTCCTCGTATCTTAACCCTTAAAGTCCGGGTATCATTCTGGTAAACCTATGCTGCACTCCCTCCAAGGCAAACATATCCTTCCTAAGGTGTGGTGCCCAGAACTGCACACAGTACTCCAGTACTGGGGTCCCAGCACAGCCTATTTTGGTGTGGTCTAACCAGGGTTTTGTATAGCTGCAGCATAACTTCTACCCCCTTGTATTCTAGTCCTCTAGATATAAAGGCCAGCATTTCTTAGCCTTTTTGATTATTTTCTGTGCCTGTTCATGACATTTTAATGATATCAAATCAAATCAAATCAAATCAAATCAAATCAACTTTTATTGTCATTGTTAGTGCACAAGTGCAGTACAACGAAATGTAGGCTTGCGGCTCCCGAGAGTGTACATTTGGATTAAGACATTTAAACATTCAACATACATTTGGCTTGTAGTATATTAACATAATTATAACCATAATAAAGTGCATTGGCAGATGTGCAGGCTTTAGAGTTTATTTGTGGAGTTCAGTAGGATGACGGCCCTGGGAAAGAAGCTGTTCCTAAGTCTATGTACCTAGATGCCCAAGTCTCTTTGGACATCCACTGTTTTTAGCTTTTCACCATTTAGAAAGTACCCTGTTCTATCCTTTTTAGGTCCAAAGTGGATGACCTCACATTTGCTTACATTGAAATTCATTTGCCACAATTTTACCCATTCACTTAAGCTATCAATGTCACTTCATAATTTTATGCTTTCATCTACACTTCCTACAATGCCACCTATCTTTGTGTCATTGGACCTCGAAGAAAGCTACACACAGAGATCTCGCAATCTCTTGAGGTTTCTCGACGTGTAATTGATTGCAGCGCTGTAAATAGGGGATTCCTATGGTGATGCTGCAGTTACATCAACAAGCTGTCTAAGCAGCAAATCACAATAAAAAATTCTCACAGACAGCAAACCAGGAAATAAAAAGCAGCTTTTATCCTCACTGTTTAATTTTTTTTACAGAGCGAACTAAGGATTGGAACTTTTACATGGGGATAAGGTAGACACTAAATTATCATGAACAACTTTTAAAAAGAAATTGTAATTTTTATCATAATGGAAAAAATTTGACATTCCACAAATATAAAAATTAGTTTTTCAGGGCCAGAATGCTTGTTTAGCAGTCAATACGCTGTTAAAATCCCAGTTGCACCTATTCCAACAAGGCTTAACATTTAATGGAGTATTTACAGAGATATTAGTGTGGAAAAGCTCAAGTTCTCATCAGTTCCAATGATTTCACTGATTACACTGAGTTCCAGCTATGGGCAGCTTCGGGGGTCCCAGCGCAGCCTACTTTGGAGCAGTGAATGACTGACCGCGACTTCAGGATTTCCGCGTTTAGATTTGCATGCGCTATATCCTGAAGCTAAGCTCAGTTTTGGAGAGGTAATAACGGTGAACGCTGACAGTTCGCTGTCATTACCCATTGCAAAACCCAGGCCTTTGATGACCCTCTTGGCTGGGCACTCCAAGAAATGGCCCAAAGGAGATATCTTGTCAGTGTTCCTAGCAAAATGTGTACAAGGACATCACTGACAGAGAGATCCTGGGCTAAAAAATGGTTAACACCCGAAAACAGGCATGGGGATTGTGATGCGTGATCGCCCCACACCCATTGAGAGGACTGCAGGCAGCATGCGACCTTTGTGCTGCCTGCTAATTATAATGCTTGCAGTGTTGCCCTCCAGGCAAACTCACAAACGACAATGGGAGGAGATAGCCATAGCTGTCAATGACAGCAGTGTCGCTCCGAAGAGCTGACTTCAGTGCAGTAAGAAGTTTAATGACATCAGTTGAATGGTCAAGGTCAGTTGAGGTGGTGCAGTCTACAGCCAGGCCTTCTAGGCCTACAGCTGCTTGAGGTTGTCCTGCAAGGCCATGTGCAGTGTCCCCCACTGAAAGTCAGCAGCCTTCCACCAGACATGTTGCAGCCACAGGGGTAGCACTTCGTAGGAGCTCTAGGACAGGCAAAGGCACACAGAAGACGGGTCGTAAGGGAATGCACAAGGGTGATTAGTTGACTTTTTATGTAATATTTGATGGATTGATGTATAAAGTTGATTTGGAATTTTTTTTTGTGGCGGCTTTCATTTCAGCGTTGTGGCTAAGACACAAAGATAGGCGGCATTGTAGGAAGTGTAGATGGTCCGTATCAGAGGGATGGTAAGGTGTGAGATGATTGGTGAATGTGGAATTGGGGATGTGTTCACTGGAGCTGCAGTCGGATGAGTCGATCACGGACAGCACAGGCAGAAAGCAACTATCTGGATTGCCTCCTCCCTTCTGTTTCCTCCTCTTCCACTCCCTCCACCTCCTCTTCCACCTGCTCCTCCTCAGCTGGTTGCCATATACCTGGTGGCAAGGTCTGTGCCCTCATGATGATGAGGTTGTGGAGCATGCAGCAGAGCACGATGAATCTTGAGACGCATTCTGGTGAGTACTGCAGGGCTCCTCCAGAGCGGTCCAGGAAGCAGAATCATTGCTTCAGCACCCCAATTGTCTGCACTATGATGTTTTGCGTGGCTCCCATTGTACGTATGCTGGCCATGTGTGGTTGGGTTGCGGAGTAGAGTCATGAGCCAGGTGATCAAGGGATAGCCCTTGTCACCCAGGTTTGTCTTGGTGGCTCAAAGACTGAGGGAACAGCGGACTGGCACAGAATAAAAGCATCATGACTGCTGCCAAGATACCCGGCATTTACTATTAGTATCTGCTGAGCATGGTCGCACACCAACTGCACATTCAGCGAGTGGTTGCGGTACATCTCAGCATTTAGATGCGGTGCCCGCAAAGCCACGTGCATGCAAGTCAATGGCGCCCTTCAGCATGGGGAAGCCCACTACCCTGGCAAAGCCACATGTACATTCCACCTGCTTCTCTCTATTCAGAGAAACAACAATGAAGTCCCCTCTCCTGGCATAAAGAGTGTCTGTCACCTCTCTTATGCAGCAGTGGATGGCGAACTGGGAGATATTAGAGATGTTGCCTGCTCTAGCCTGGAAGGATCCCAACATGATGAATTTCAGGGCCATGGTCACCTTCACAGCCACTGGCAGCACTGCCCTTGCCCTGGAGTGAGGCTGCAGGTCTGGTTGCAAGAGGTGGCAGGGTTCTGTGAGCACCTCCTTTGTAAAGTGTAGACACCTCGCACACTGCTCCTGGCTCAGGTTGAGGTAAGAAAATTGCTCTCGGAAGACCCAAGGTGGGTAAAGCCTTCTGCGGAGAGGCCTTCTTCCTTCCTGCTCCTCCTCCATCTCTGCGAGCAGCTTGTCCGCTGCCTCTGCTCCATCTCCCTGTCATGCTGCAGGCTAAGGGGGATGACAATTAGAGCATTCACGATTGGGAACAAGTGGTCTGACCAGAATCCTTGAAGTCAGAAGTGGGGCCTTCTCCACTTGCAGCACCACTCCCTGTTATCTCACCAACTTTAAACAACTCTAGAAAGCTGCAAACAGTTCCACAAACTTACACAGAGCCAGTAGAAATCAATCAGCAATTAACCTTAGTGTGGTTGCTGATCCCTTTAAATATCGCTGTTTTGGGGTCCTTGTTGATGCTGAACACGTGTTCAGCTGTACGAGGTTAACACAGGACATTAGCTCCAGCGCTGAGGACGAAAATGGCAATGCTGGCGTCAAATCAGAGTTGCACCTTGATTGATGTCTTGATCTGTACACTCTGCATACTTCTGGCACACGCTCCTAATGCCCACCATATTATACAAGTGGATATTAATTAATCAGGCTCCCTAATAAATATTTCAGTGGAACTTACCTTGCAATTTTGTCCATTGGGAATCAGATTTAATGGAGTCAATTACCTCAGCTCCCTCAATTTCACTGTCTCATTAAAGGTGCATGGGTTAAAGTGTTGATACAAGCTATGTGGCCTTAAAGAATATAGGGACTGAAATTAATGGAGCTTTGTCAGTTTACTAAATCTGGAAGTGATTCCTAGGGATTGGAAAGTGACTGGCATAACTCCATTACTTAAATAAAATTGAAACTATACAATAATGCACAGCTAGCTCGGTTTCACATCTGTTACAGAGAAAGCCTTTAAAAATGATCTTAAGAGATCGAGTGAGTGAGCACTGCAGAAGCACTGATTCAGGAAACTAAACACCTGGGGCTTTTTCTGAAGATATTAATGACTTGATGAACAGAGGAAATAGAGTTGAGCTTATAAACTAGAGTTTTCAAGCATTTTTATGTGAAAAGATACCTCACATGCTACATGCATGCATTGGAAAATTGTGGGTTCACTGAAAAAGTGAGGTACCTTCCACTATACATGGAAGAAGGTGTGGAGGAAGAGGAAGATCTTCAGTTTAAAGAAAAATGCCAAGGTAGGTAATGAGAATGATTGTCAATTATCTGCCATTTCCGTAACTCTCCGAGTTTGGGAATGCCAGAAATGATATCCTGGATAGTTTCATACTGGAAATGCAGCAGAAGAAGGCGATATGGATGTTTAAGAAGTATTACAACAGGTTGGAAAATGGAAACATGGAAAGTTACAGATGAGAAAGATTGATGACTATCATTCAGCGCAGCTACAAGTGACAGAAATCTGGTTAACATTTCCCGCATTCACTATATTTTTTTATTTTTATCTCCATTATGTGTTCATATTTTGTCCTTCTATATTGTTGATGAAGCCCTGATTTGAGCCTATGGCAACTTATGATGCTCCTTTCATGGATGGCAACCTTCTTAGGAATGGAGGCTTTGTTTGAAAGATCTGTGGGTTCCAAGACTTAGGTACTGAGCCCCCACCCCCGCCCCTATAAATTTACAAGAAGGCAAAATTTTGAGTTCAGTCTAAAGTGCTCACAAGATAGCAACAACAACAGCTTGTATTTATATAATGCCTTTAATATAGTAAAACATCCCAAGGCGCTGCACAGGAGTATTTTAAGACAAAAAAATTTACACTGATCCACATAAGGATAAATTAGGGCAGGTAACCAAAAGCTTGGTCAAAGAGGTAGGTTTTAAGGAGCGTCTTAAAGGAGAAAAGGGAGGCAGAGAGGCGGACAGGTTTAGGCAGGGAATTCCAGAGCACCCCACTTCCTCCTCTCTGAAAAAGATTGTTTTTCCTATTATTGTTTTTTGTTACACATATTTGGCTGGTCTTATGAGAACAATGGGTGAGAAAGATAATTGGGCCATATTAATTCATCCACCTTCTACACTACAATCCGCCCATAGCTACTCCTAGTTGTTTTTGAAATGATTGCAGGGTTTTCGACTCCACACGCTGCTCAGAAGCCCATTCCCAGTGTTGATTACTCTCTGTATGAAGACCCTCTTTGATATCAGTCCACAAGATACCTTTTACTAGTTTGAACCTGTGTCTCCTTATTCTACTCCCACTGCTTAGTTTAAGGTACTATTCCAAATTAACCTTCTTACACTACAAAGCTGCAGGTAATTCAAACATCCTTTCCAGCACTAGGGCGGTGGAATGGGCAGGAAATTCAACCTCATGTTCCCTTCCTCAGCTCTGTGTTCTATCATCAGTAGTAAACGTTGGTCCGTTAGAGGATGAGGCTGGGGAATTAATAATGGGGAATGGGGAAATGGCAGAGACTCTGAACAAATATTTTGTATCTGTCTACATGGTAGAAGACACTGACAACATCCCAATAATGAATAATCAAGGGGCCACAGGGAGTGGGGAACTAAAGACAATCACTATCACTAAAGAAATAGTACTTGGTAAAATAATGGGACTAAAAGATGACAAGTCCCCTGGACCAGATGGCTTGCATCCCAGGGTCTTAAAATAAGTGGTTGCAGAGATAGTGGCTGCGTTGGTTGCAATATACCAAAATTCCCTGGACTCTGGAGAGGTCACAGCGGATTGGAAAACTGCAAATGTAACACCCCTATTTAAGAAAGGAGGGAGACAGAAAGCAGGAAATTATAGACCAGATAGCCTAAAATCTGTCGTTGGGAAAATGCTGGAGTCCTTCATTAAGAAAGCAGTAGCAGGGCATCTGGAAAATCATAATGCAGTCAAGCAGAGTCAGCATGGTTTTATGAAAGGGAAATCATGTTTAACAAACTTGCTGGAGTTCTTTGCGGATGTAATGAGCAGAGTGGACAAAGGTGAACCGGTGGATGTGATGTATTTAGATTTCCAGAAGGCATGTGATAAGGTGCCACATAAAAGGTTACTGCATAAGATAAGAGCTCACGGAATTGGGGGTAATATATTAGCATGGATAGAGAATTGGCTAACTAACAGAAAGCAGAGAGTCAGGATAAATAGGTCATTTTCCGGTTGGCAAACGGTAACTAGTGGGGTGCCACAGGGATCGGTGCTGGGGCCTCAACTATTTACAATCTACATTAATGACTTGGATGAAGGGACCAAGTGTAATGTAGCCAAGTTTGGGGATGATACAAAGATGGGTGGGAAAGCAAGCTGTGCAGAGGACGCAAAGAACCTGCAAAGGGATATAGACAGGCTAAGTGAGTGGGCAACCATTTGGCAGATGGAGCATAATGTGGGAAAGTGCGAGGTTATCCACTTTGGCAGGAAAAATAAAAAAGCAAATTATTATTTAAATGGAGAGAGACTACAAAATGCTACAGTTCAGAGGCAAAGGAGGAGATTGCGGGGGCTCTAACACATATATTCAGGACCTCTCTGGCCACAGGGGATGTGCCAGAGGACTAGAGAACCGCTAATGTAGTACCATTATTCAAGAAGGGTAGTAGGGAAAAACCGGGGAACTACAGGCCAGTGAGCCTAACATCAGTGGTAGGAAAATTATTGGAAAAAATCCTGAGGGACAAAATTTGTCTCCACTTGGAGAGGCAAGGATTAATCAGGGATAGTCAACATGGCTTTGTCAAGGGAAGATCATGTCTGACTAATTTGATTGAATTTTTTGAGGGGGTGACTAGGTGTGTGGATGAGGGTAACGCAGTGGATGTGGTATACATGGATTTCAGTAAGGCCTTCGATAAAGTCCCGCACAGGAGACTGGTCAAGAAGGTAAGAGCCCATGGAATCCAGGGTGCCTTGGCACATTGGATACAAAACTGGCTTAGTGGCAGAAGGCAGAGGGTGATGGTCGAAGGTTGTTTTTGTGACTGGAAGCCTGTGGCCAGTGGGGTACCACAAGGATCGGTGCTGGGTCCCTTGCTGTTTGTGGTCTACATTAATGACTTGGATATGAATGTAAAGGGTATGATCAGTAAGTTCGCGGATGATACAAAAATTGGTAGGGTGGTAAATAGCGAGGAGGGTAGCCTCAGTCTGCAGGACGATATAGATGGGTTGGTCAGATGGGCGGAACAGTGGCAAATGGAATTTAACCCGGAAAAGTGCGAGGTGATGCACTTTGGGGGGACTAACAAGGCAAAGGAATACACAATGAATGGAAAGACCCTAGGCAAGACGGAGGGTCAGAGGGATCTGGGTGTGCAAGTACACAGATCCCTGAAGGCGGCGGAACAGGTGGATAAGGTGGTAAAAAAGGCATATGGGATACTTGCCTTCATTAGCCGAGGCATTGAATATAAGAGCAAGGAGGTTATGATGGAGCTGTATAAAACACTGGTTAGGCCACAGCTGGAATATTGTGTGCAGTTCTGGTCGCCACACTACAGGAAGGATGTGATCGCGTTAGAGAGGGTGCAGAGGAGGTTCACCAGGATGTTACCAGGGCTGGAGCGCTTCAGCTATGAAGAGAGACTGGGCAGGTTGGGTTTGTTTTCCTTGGAGCTGAGGAGGCTGAGGGGGGACATGATTGAGGTGTACAAAATTATGAGGGGCATAGATAGGATGGATGCTGAGGAGCTTTTTCCCTTAGTAGAGGGGTCAATAACTAGGGGGCATAGATTCAAGGTAAAGGGCGGGAGGTTTAGAGGGGATTTGAGAAAGAACTTTTTCACCCAGAGGGTGGTTGGAGTCTGGAACTCACTGCCTGAAAGGGTTGTGGAGGCAGAAACCCTCACAACATTTAAGAAGCATTTGGATGTGCACTTGAAATGCCATAGCATACAAGGCTACGGGCCAAATGCTGGAATATGGGATTAGATTAGACAGGGCTTGATGGCCGGCGCGGACACGATGGGCCGAAGGGCCTCTATCCGTGCTGTATTACTCTATGACTCTATGACTCTATGACCTGGGGTCCTTGTGAATGAAACACAAAATGTTAGCATGCAGGTACAGCAAGTAATCAAAAAGGCAAATGGAATGTTGGCCTTTATTTCAAAGGGTTTGGAGTATAAAAGCAGGGAAGTCCTGCTACAAATGTACAGGGTATTGGTGAGACCACAACTTGAGTACTGCGTACAGTTTTGGTCTCCTTATTTAAGGAAGGATATACTTGCATTGGAGGCAATTCAATGATTCACTGAACTGAGATGAGGAGGAATTTCTTCTCTCAGAGGGTCATAAATCTATGGAATTCTCTGCCCCAGAGAGCTGTGGAGGCTGGGTCATTAAATACATTTAAGGTGGAGATAGACAGATTTTTGCAAGATAAGGGAGTGAAGGGTTATGGGGAGCGGGCGGGGAAGTGGCTTTGAGCTCAAGATCAGCCATGATCTTATTGAATGGCGGAGCAGGCTCAAGGGGTCAAGTGGCCTATTCCTGCTCCTATTTCTTATGTTCTTATGTTCTTATGATCACATTGATGAACACAAGAACCACCACATTAAAAAAAAGCAACTGGGTCATCGTTTTAAAATTACCCAAAAGGTTAACAGATGTTCCTCATAAATCCACTTGGAATTAATGTTTGCTACAAGCAGCAAACATGTGCTGGGACAGAAATAATTTAGTTTTCCACATCAGTCAGTTAACTAACTAAAGGCTGTGTTATTACCAAATCAATACATGCAATATATTCCTGACATATTTTCACAAGATTAATGTTCCAATTTATGCATTCATTTGTTCTCTTTCTCCAGTGAGAGTTAGGGGTTAAACTCAAACTCTGTTTTGCTCGATTCAATATATTTCATTAAGTGCATTGTGTTAAACTATTGAAACAAATAGTGTACTACCATAGCA
This sequence comes from Somniosus microcephalus, assembly GCF_052327205.1. NCBI lineage: Eukaryota > Metazoa > Chordata > Chondrichthyes > Squaliformes > Somniosidae > Somniosus > Somniosus microcephalus. The sequence goes on along the minus strand of NC_140996.1, from coordinate 75,564,297 downwards.
AATATGCTACTGCAAACATTTTCTAAAATACAAATTATTCATTAGTTTGAATTAAAATTGTGTAATTATCAAAATATTATAAAATGTAATGTACAATACTAACATATGTAGAATTTGCAAAATTGAACATTGTCCTATAAGGGTCTATTGGCAGAAAAGGCCTTAACTTTTAAAGACTGTTTTAAAAGAAGCCCAGAAAAAGGGACACACAAAATGGCCACCAGACCCCGTGACCAGCTTTTGGGACACTTTAAAAATGGTTCCTGCAGTCCCCAGACAGCTTTTTGTGGATTCAGCCCACAGTAGGTTCTGGAAGGCAGTTTCAGGGAAAACGAAACCAGACAGAGCCCCATACATATAGATTGGATGCAGATCTGATCAGATCGGCCTGTAGATAAAGGCCATCAAAATGTTTACCCAGACAAAGGGAAACAGTTTCATATTCATAGGGGGAACATCAAGCACTGTTTTAAGACATCAGAAGGACATTAAAGACAATATAGGGTTGTCCCAGACCAGAGATGGCAGTTACCAGCCATCCCGAAGATACTTTAAAAAACAAAGACTACCCCGCTGTGCTACAAGCCCGCCAAAAGTTAAACAAAGACTAACCTTGATTTGGCGGGAGATAAGGGCTTCTTTGAGAAGTATAACTGGAGTCCCGGGGTAGCCATCGAGAGCTTTTTGAGCTAGCCTGCATTTTCGAGAGCCGCGGAGGAACGTCGATCCGGAGACCAGCCAAGAAGGTGATTAGAGTCTGCGTCCTGCCTCGGGGTAACCATCGGGAGATCATCGACAAACCCCGGGCCATTGACGAGACAAAGGACAGTAGCCCTCCAGAAGAAACCTATCTGAAAATGGTAAACCAGCTGGGCTCTGCGACGAACCTATCTAACTAAGGTCAAATAGTTGGTTTCCGTCCACGCTGATGTCCAGGCCTGCCAGCATCCAGCCTGTCCGTGACCTTCACCTCGAGGAAAAAGAGAGAGTGTCGCAGCCCGCAGTGTTGACCACGTGGAGACTGGACGCCTGATAGGATCAAAACGCAGACCTTTCAAAATCTTATACTTTCTCATTGGATTGGTGAGCATGTTTCTGGCCCCTCATAATCTGATCTAGCTAGGCTTAGGGGGTGGGCATTTTGGGTATAATTAATTATGAGTTGTTGTCCCTCGATGTTCCGTGTGTTTCCCCATTTCGAGATGACTTTTGTAAAGTATAGCATGCCTGTATATACGTTGGTTAGTACTGTATAATGATTTGTTTTTCCCTCCCATGTACCTTATTGGCTTACATTCAATTTGTTCCTTTATGCAATAAAATTTCATTTCGTTTTCATTAAACCTGATCTATAGAGTATTCTCTACATTGTAGTTCCTGCCTCAAAGTCCAGTGTATAGAACCTAAGGGGCGAGTGGGTCGAACCACTCAATGTTTTTACTGTGCAAGAGAGAGAGGCCTCTAGAGAGAGAAACCTCTGCGATCGAAAACCCCTTACAGAAAATGGCGACCGCGGCAGGACACTGGCAGCAGGATTGCAATGTATTAGACCCAGGTTTAAATGGACGAAACGTTATGGATGAGAGGATAGCGGATTATGTTTTTGGCAAGGTAAATCTCACTAAGCAGTGGATTTCCAATCTCTTACTGGATGGGCATCCGGTAGACGCAGCCATCAGGTGGACAGAGAGCAAAGAACATAAGAAGTCAGTCGAGAAGGAAGTGTGGCTGATGTGCTACAAAAGCCAAGTACAGATTTTGGACAAGGTCGTTGCAGCGCAGGCAGCCAAGATCAAAACCCAGGCTTCAGAGATAGAGGAAAAGGCCATGGGTGGGGAAAAACTCATCGCAGCACTTCACGCGCTGAATCAGGAATGCCAAACTGTAGCCAGCCAACATCAGGCTAAAATAGAATACCTGGAATGTCAGGTTACTGAGGCAAAGTTGCATGAAGCGAGGGTACGGGAGAAAAGTGCCCGCCTCGCACAACAGCTAAGAGCACAGGAGGAGAGAGTAATAGAGGTCAAGGCAGCTTACAAGCTGACCATTGAGAACGGGTTTGAGAGCACAGACCACAGCCCCTGCCAGAAGGCGGTAGAAGACCTAAGAACGGCCCTGGCAAAGGCAAAAGGCATGGTATGCCTCGTAAGCCCAAAAGCGAGTCAAATAGACTTCCTGAAGGAATCCAAAAGATCGATTCCACACGAAGTAGTTGTGGCACCAGCCATTGAACCCTCAGCACCGCCGAGCTATAATGAGGTTTGGCCCGAAGGGGGGGGTGGTAGGGGAGGAAGCCGAGGTAGAACCGGAGGAGGAACAACCCCTGGTAGTAAAGCCGGAGCCGGCACCAATGTGTCCTACTCGGCACCAGAGGTACAGTCCCACCGACGCAAATGGCGCGGACGGACCCCACCTGAACCAGATCATGCTGCCCCACGGTGCCCAACAACTCAGAGTGAAGGTGAGCCACCTCCCAAAACTCACTGAGAAGGGAGATCCCTCAGTCCATTTCAGGGAGATAGAGGAGACAGCCGCCGTCAATGATTGTGATGATCTTGAACAGGCGAAGATGTTGCTGTTCTCCCTGGATAGCACAATCCTTCAGTGCCTCTCAGACGGGAGTAAGAGGGGACGGAAAGGGTATGTGGAACTCAGGGACGAGGTCCTGGAGGTTATGGGAGTTGACGACGGCAATCCGTTCTTCCATGTGGAAGGGACTGTGCAGCTAACTGGAGAACCCCCACGGGTTTTCGCAGAAAAGCTGTGGTCAGTGTATCGGCACAGCTGTCTGGGCATGCCGGAACAGGCCGCAATGAACAACATCCAGCGGGTTCATTGGCTCCGCTGCCTGGTTGCCAACAGCTCACCACAGATACAGGCCCAAGCCAAATCTTGGTTTGACCCCCAAGGTCCCGGTACCACAGAGGAGACAGTGCTCCGACAGCTCACCATTGCATACAAGAATTGCAGGAGTCAGGAGGCACCTCCCTCTAAGGGAAAAGTGCATGAGACAAAACCCGCAGCCCCAAGTAAAAAGGAGTGGCATCAGGAGGGGAATCACCCTCCCCAAGCCAAGCTCAATTGCTACGGGTGTGGGAAGGATGGACATTGGAGCAGGGACTGTAAAAATCCGTGGAAGGTGTAGTGTATGCACCTTTAAGAGGAGAACTACTTTTACAGCTCCTGTATACTGTAGTACCGGCAGTGACCACACCTGTATATAAACCCTGAGTAGGGATCTGTACTGTTAGTTTTTAGAATACCCTCATTCAGTAAACACCTGTTGATTGTTCATCTGCAGTCTCCGTCTATTTATTGAAGAACACCATACCTCAAGATTCACGGATTTAACAGTGGCGACGAGGCAGATTCGAACCTACCTGCAACTCTGCATTTCCTCCCAGGGATTCGCTCCTGGAGGACAGTGGAAGAAAGTCGAGGCCAGAAGCACGGGCATCGACCACGAGCAACCGCCCAGTCATCCAGCAGAGATTGAGCATTGCAGGGGAGGCTGTTGAGAGCTGGGCTTGGTTCTCCAGTCACGACGATCCAGCGCAACAGGCTGGCAACAGGTATGACGCAGACCCTTCCCGGACAGCGGCGGCTGGAGCCGACCGATGGCACAGAAAAGGCTGAGCAGCGTCGACGGGGTAAGAGAGAGGGTAAAGCGCACAGGGCGCAGCCAGGGGTTGAAGGCCGAGCGGCGTCGATGGAAAACAAAAAGAGAGAGAGGGTAAAGCACAGCTGGGGTTCAGGACCGAGCAGCATCAATGAGAGAGGTGCGCAGGAAAACGCGCAGAGCGCAGCCAGTGCTCAAGGGCTGAGCAGCGTCCGCGGGGGAAGAAAGGAAGCGCGGGAGACGCCATTTGAGCCGTAGCGGAGAAGAAGGGAGAGCGCGGGAGACACCATTTTTGAAGCCGCAGCGGAGAAGAAGGGCGAGCGCGGGAAGAAAGGGAAGCGCGGGAGACACCATTTTGAGCCAGCGGAGAAGAAGGGAGAGCGTGGGAGACGCCATTTTAGCCAGTCTAACCACACCCAGGGATACCGAAGAGTGGCAGTGTCACAGCGTTCGACAATGAAATCGAAGATTGGGCGACATATGTAGAAAGCATTGAAGTGTACAGCAAGGCGAATGAAGTGCCAGATGCCAGGAAAGCACTGGTATTGTTGAATTCCATGGGTGCAAAAACGTATGGCTTACTGCGAAACCTAGTAACCCCAGAGAAGCCAGTGGATAAGGATTTTGAAAGAATACTGGCAATCCTACTGGACCACTTAAACCCCACACCGCTGCTGATAACAGAAAGATTTAAGTTTCACAAAAGGAACCAGCATAAAGACGAAAGTAATGCTGAGTATTTAACGAAACTGCGCAAGCTATCGAAACACTGCCAGTTTGGAATGGGACTAGCAGATGCGTTAAGGGACAAGTTTGTGTGTGGGCTTCAAAGTGAAGGAACCCAGAAACGGCTTCTATCAGAAAAGGATCTTACGCTGGACAAGGCTTTCAGCATGGCAGTTTCACACGAAGCAGCCGCACGGGGCGCTGCAGAGATACAACGGAGACCGCAAGAATATGGCACCAAAGAAATGTCATATGGAGCAGTGAAGTATTATCACTGCGGCAGAACAACACATGACCAGAAGGATTGTTGGTTCAAGGACCAAGTGTGCAGACAGTGTGGAAAAGCAGGACACATAGCAAGAGTCTGCAGTTCGGGAAAGAAAACCAGCAGCAAGAAATCTCCACAGGAGAAGTGCAAAAAGGTACATAAGGTGACGGAGAGTAGTTCAGACGAACAGAGAAGTGATACAGACTCCGGAAGCAAGGAGCTGGGTTGTCTGAAACTACATAATGTAATCAAAATGGAGGATCACCAAACTATCTGGGTCACGCTCAAGATAGACGGAGTCCAAGTGAAAATGGAATTGGACACAGGATCAGCCCTAACAGTCATAAACCGAAGGGACTACAAGCGGCTATTCTCACATATACCCTTGAGAGATACAGAGATTGTCTTGAAGACGTACACGGGGCAAAAAGTCTACCCCAAAGGAAAAATAAGGTTGAACGTGATATACAACAGCAAGGAAATACCAAAAATGGACCTATATGTATTGCCAGATGGAGGACCACCACTACTAGGACGTGAATGGATCCGAAAGATACAGTTAGATTGGCATTCCATACAGGCACTGAAGGTAGAGGCCAAAAAGGATGACGATGTCACACCTGGACGACTGTCAAAAATGCTAACTGACGCACAAGAAGTGTTCCAGGAGGGACTCGGAACACTAAAAGGCATAACAGCGATGATCAAAATAGAGGAAAATGCAAGCCCAAAGTTTTTAAGGCCAGACCGGTGCCTTATGTGATCCGCCCAGCCGTCGAAGCAGAGCTGGAAGGGTTGGAACGTTCAGGAGTACTGTCCAAAGTGGACTGGAGCGAGTGGGCTACACCCATCGTTCCTGTAATGAAAAGGTCGTTGAGTAATACGCCTGGGGAACCAAAGAAGGTTCGCATCTGTGGGGACTTTAAGGTGACAGTGAACCCAGTCATTCACATGGTACAACATACGCTTCCGCGGATTGAAGATATTTTCGCCTCGCTATCTGGAGGAAAACGCTTCACTAAGATTGATCTGGCCCAGGCGTACCTGCAAATGGAGGTAGAAGAAGCCTCGAAACAATACCTCACGATCAACACTCACAAAGGTCTCTACCAATACAACCAGCTGGTGTTCGGGGTAGCATCAGCTCCGGCTATTTGGCAAAGGGCAATGGGTCAAGTCCTGCAAGGGATTCCAGGGACCCAGTGTTATTTGGACGACATGCTGGTCACGGACGAAAATGACAGTGATCACCTCGCCAACCTGGAGCAGGTGCTCACTAGATTGAAGGAATATGGGCTACAAGCTAATCGCAACAAATGCGAGTTTTTCCAGAAACAGATCTCGTATTGTGGCCACGTTAATGATGAAGAGTGGTTACATAAGTCCCCTGAAAAGATTGAGGCAGTAGTCAAGGCTCCAGCACCGGAAAATGTGTCATAACTGAGGTCGTTTCTCGGGCTGGTGAACTACTACCATAAGTTCTTACCAAATTTGTCTACAGTATTACACCCACTGAACACCCTACTGCAAACGGGGGTACCATGGAAGTGGAATGACGAATGTAAACGAGCTTTCCAGAAGTGCAAAGAATTGATCACATCAAAAGAGGTGTTGGCTCATTTCAACCCAGCACTACCAATTCGGTTGGCATGTGATGCATCACCCTATGGTATTGGAGCGGTGCTGTCGCACAAATTCCCAGACGGGTTGGAGAGGCCAGTAGCTTTTGCGTGTCGGTCACTAACCTCAGCCGAGCGCAGCTATGCCCAGATTGACAGGGAGGCCCTCAGCCTAGTGTGGGGAGTGAAAAAGTTCAACCATTATCTGCACGGGCAGAAGTTCACCTTGCTGACTGACCACCAACCACTTGTCTCCATCTTTAATCCAAAGAAGTGCGTTCCGGTGATGACTGCGCAACGGCTACAAAGGTGGTCCTTTTTTCTAGGGGCAAACCAATATGAAATAGAGTATAAGGGCACGAAACAGCATGGAAACGCTGATGGGCTATCACGCCTGCCACTGCCTACTGCGGAGGAAGTACCAGCAGTGGACCCTGTCGAAATATTTTATTCAACTGTAATTGAACGCTTGCCAGTAAACAACGCGGATATGGAGAAGGAGACCCGAAATGATCCGACACTGTCTCGGGTATATGATTTGACGGTGAAGGGATGGCCAACACATGGCGACTCACTGTTGCCAGCATTCTCATCCAGAAGAGAACAGCTGTCAGTATGCCAGGGGACATTGATGTGTGGATCCCGAGTGGTAATTCCACACAAGTTAAGGGAGAGAGTGCTCAATGAGCTTCATGAAGGCCATCTGGGAGGGGTGAAAATGAAAAGCCTTGCTAGGGCTTATGTGTGGTGGCCGGGGATCGATCAACAAATCGAGGACCTAACAAAGAGCTGCTCAGGATGCCAGAAGGTCCAAAATGCACCACCACATGCCCCTCTACACCCATGGGAGTGGCCCTCCTCTCCATGGCAACGGGTGCATATTGATTTTGCTGGTCCATTCATGGACTCAATGTTCTTAATAGCAGTGGATGTGCACTTGAAATGGCCTGAGGTGATCAAAATGTCCTCCACCACTACGGAGAAAACGATTGCAGTCCTACGGACCATATTTGCCAGGAACGGCTTGCCAGAGCAGATTTGCTCTGATAGCAGACCACAGTTTGTGTCCGAAGAGTTTCGGAAATTTATGAGAAGGAATGGGGTAAGGCATTACACATCTGCCCCGTATCATCCAGCCACAAATGGATTGGCTGAGAGGTTCGTACAAACCTTTAAAAAGGCAGTAAGGGCCATGTGCGATGACGACATTCCACTGCAGTATAAGGTGGACAATTTCCTGTTAGCCTACAGAAATGCGACACATGCTGTTACCAACCAGACCCCGGCCATGATGTTCTTTAACCGAAGGTTGGGATCTCGTCTGGATTTGCTCAAACCAAATGTATGAAGATATGTTGAAAATAAACAATTCCAGCACATCAATGAGAAGCCGACAAGGAGCTTCAATGTGGGACAACCAGTCTTGGCTCGCGACTACCGAACAGAGAAATGGCAACCAGGAACGATATGCACATGGCAGGTTCCACTAATGTACACAGTGGATGTTGGGGAGAACATTGTGAGACGCCATGTCGACCAGATCCCAGCATCACAGGAATGAGTAAACCCCATGTCTCGCGTACCTGGTGATGAACCCGACATACCGGTAGCATCTACCCCAGAAACAGTAGCATCGGAAGCTGATGAACTAACCGACGACAGGGGGCCAGAATTGCCTCCGCACCAAGAGCAAGACACTCAGGAAAGGCGCTATCCAGAAAGGATCAGGAAGCCGCCCCAAAGACTGAATCTATAAATGGACTATTTCAGTTAATGTGCATGTTAAAAGTGCTAACTGTTCATTGAATGTTATGGTACTGTTAATCTAAAAGGGGAGGAATTGTAGTGTATGTACCTTTAAGAGGAAAACTACTTTTACAGCTCCTGTATACTGTAGTACCGGCAGTGACCACACCTGTATATAAACCCTGAGTAGGGATCTGTACTGTTAGTTTTTAGAATTCCCTCATCCAGTAAAAACCTGTTGATTGTTCATCTGCAGTCTCCGTCTATTTATTGAAGAACACCATACCTCAAGATTCACGGATTTAACAGAAGGATAATAAGGGAAGATCTCCCGCAACCCAAGCCCAAGCCCAGACCGCCGTCCCAGAAAAGGGAACCGGTGCAGCTATGGATCCCGCTGCAATAGAGTCAATTTTAGAGACAATGCGGTCTCTTATGATCTCGCAGGGGAGGGTAGCAGCCACCACCGACCCTGTCGTTCTCGCAAACCTGACCGTTTCACCCCAATGACTAGAGCCCGCGCAGCCCGTTTACCTGTGTCCGTTGCGATATGATTTATGGAGGCGACCCCTCGTGGAGATGGAAGTAGAGCAGGAAAGGGGGACCTATCTGTTGGATACGGGGGCATTGTGCGCCGTGATCCACACAGCTAACCCTACCACCTCACCTCTGTTCACCGGGGTTCCATATATTCTGTCGGGCTTCACAGGTAAAGAACAGGCTGGCGCATTCTTCGTCCCTCTCTCCATTCATTTAGGACCACTCCGCACCACGTGGAAGTGTATACTGATGAATTGGGAGGTGGAGGGTGGAAAAGGGATCCTTGGGTCCGATTTCTTAGTGGAACACAGGATTCTCGTGGATCTTAGAAATCACTGTCTCTGGGGAGCGAGCACAGGTAAGAGAGGCGAGGTAGTCATCATCCCAGAAAAGGAAGGGAAAGGGACCCTGTGTACCGTGAAGCCAAAAGAGGGCTACGACCTCGAGCTCATGGTCGCAAGTGTCCCACAAGATCTGCAGGCATTCGTGTCAGACCACCTGACTACGTTTGCCACTCACAAACATGATTGCAGGAGGGTCACCGGGTTTGAGGTCAGAGTAGACGGGGACCCCATGGCCCGACCCCAAAAGCAGTACAACTTCCCCAGGGAAGCGGAGCCCGACATGGAGACAGCAATGTCTTCACTGGTGCAGCAGGGCGTGTTGAGGCCAATAGCCACCCACGTGAACTCTCCTTTGTGGCCGGTGAAAAAGCCGGACAATTCATGGAGAGCCACGATGTACTACAGAGACCTTAACAGTAACATCCCAGCCTGCGCGCCGACGGTAGCAGCAGTTGCCGACCTGATAGGGAGTATTCCAGCATCCGCGATCACGTTCACGGTGCTGGATATTTCCAATGGGTTTTGGTCCATCCCTTTAAGGAGGGAGGATCAGTACAAGTTTGTCTTTACTTTTAAAGGGCAACAGTACACCTGGAACTGCTTGCCACAGGGTTTCCATAACAGCCCCAGCATTTTCCATCAATGTATGGCAGGAAGCTTAAAAGAGTTCAGCCAGCCCAACCAGCTAGTGCAGTGTGTGGACGACCTGCTCCTGTTCACAGATTCCAGGGAGGAGCACGGTCCACTATTGGCCGAGCTATTGGAGCTGTTAGGCAGAAAGGGTTTCAAGGTGAACCCAAAGAAGGCACGGATCGGCCAGCAGGAGGTAAAATTCCTGGGTCTGACCATCCACGCTGGAGAGAGGGCCATAGACAAGGCCAGACGGGAACCAGTACAAGATCCACCGGTCCCCGCCACTTGCGCAGTGGAGGTGCCCCGGTGCACTAAATGGTTTCGCATAAATCAGTGCAAGCTATTTAAGCCGGGTGCAAAAGAAACAACAACCGAAGCCAGGCCTGAGGGTAAAAATCCTCAGCCTCAGGCGTGCAAAGAGTCACAGACCACACAGGCTGGAACCGCAGCCTGCTTGAGGGGAGGTGCTATCCCGCCCACCTGGGAGGTTTCCCCATTGGCCTGGGACTCGGACGGGGAAGAGCCCGAAAAGCTAGGCCCTGCCCTTGACACGATTCTGGAGGAGGTGGAGTCTGAGGACGGAGGAACCGCCCTCGACTCAAGCTTAGGAGAGGTAGAACCTGGGGGTGGAGATTCTCCACCTGTAGGGACAGGTAGGGAGGAGTCGTCCGCCACAGACCCAAATCTCAAAGGGGCGGAGTCTGAGGGAAGGGAGCCGAAGCCGACAGTCGTGGTGAAGCCACGGGCTGTGAGGGCTAAAGTCCCAACCAAAGGTCCACTCGCTAAGGGAGCCTCGCCCAAAGGACCACCTCGCAGGTCGCCTGACCCGAGCACAGTTAGGGGGGAGCCCGAACAGCCTGGCCCCGCCCTTGACACGATTCCGGAGGAGGTGGAGTCGGAGGATGGAGGTCCCGCCCTCGACTCAAGCTTAGGGGAGGTAGAACTTGGGGGCGGAGATTCTCCACCTGTAGGGACAGGTAGGAAGGAGTCGTCCGCCACAGACCCAAATCCCAAAGGGGCGGAGCCTGAGGGAAGGGAGCCGAAGCCGGCAGTCGTGGTGGAGCCACGGGCTGTGAGGGCTAAAGTCCCAACCACAGGCCCACTCGCTAAGGGAGCCTCGCCCAAGGCACCCCCCCGCAGGTCGTCTCGAACGCCTCAGCCAGTAAAGCCCTGGCCCGATTCCCCCTACTTCAGCAGACACCGAATTGGGAAATCCCTAGAAAGACGCAGTCCCCAATTGGCAGCAAAAGGCTGCGGGGGACTCAAGCTACAGGTCAGTGCGGCCCCGCCACAGGGAGCGGTGAGCTGCAGTCCAAACAGGGATTAGGTGGGCCGCCCGGGGACGGGCGGCGCTGTACATAAGTTTAAGTTTGGTTAAGTTTAAGGTGTGTAATTTTAAGGTGATGGGTGTTATAAGGAGTAGCTTTAGAATCTGCCCAGCATGTGTGTTTGTTTTGGATCGAGTTCGAAAGACCCGATCATGCCTTCACCTAGGCCAGAATCTCTCGGGAGCCTGGTTGTATCGTTTAATGTGTTGCAGGAACCAAAGGCACCATGGAAGGGATTCTCATCGTGTTCGCGGTGATCGGGTGTAGCTTGGCCTATCGGGGCTACACCAAGGACTCCATAGTATATGGATGTTCCGGGGACACAGCCCCCATCGCGACTGACGGGACAGGAGTACGGGACGTTGAAGAAACAGCTACCTACTTCCACGAAGGGAGGTGGCCAGGATGGCTGGGGTCGAACTCTACGGAATACTCCAGCCAGTCCGGATTCGCATACGGAGAGACTTCTCTAATGTGTCCCAGGGTGAGGATCATCGCGCCCAGGGTCAGCATCACCGTCGGAAGGAAGATTTGCTTGGTGTGTAAAGGACATGTTCCTTTGGATAGATGGTGGTGGCTCAGGAAGCTTAGCAAGACCATGAAGAACTCCACGGTCGAGTGGGAGCGACTGGGTAACAATACTCATCAGACTATTATGGGTACTCAGGGGGGATTGAGTGTCTGTTGGGACAAATGATGGGAACCAGATGAGGGAATTTACATCTGTATGTGGGGTTCAGAATGCGTCTGCCCCACAGGCGTCTCCATCTTTTTCCAAAGACAGTGGCAGGATGCTGGGAAAGGGATGAGGTGGGACGTCAGCACACGGGCGTGCGGAGTCCCGTACTCTCAGATCCCGGTGAATGCCACTGAGCTCATCACCCGCCCCCGCAAGCCCCTGCCCACGATTCCGGTAGCCAAAGCCCACAAGGAAGGGTGCCCCACCACTACCAAGGGACCCAGGAACGGATTGGTATTAGTGCCCACAGGTCAGGTACTGTACCAAGGGGTGCACTACGTGGTGGCCTCGGTGATTTTAAACCCCACCGAGGTGCGATTGCCAGAGTGGTGCCCCAAGGAAATGGAGCAGTTGTACCAGGTCCTGTTGACAAACAATTTTATGAGTTCGACTTTGCCGATGTCGAAAGAGCAGATTATAAACCACACCACATGAGGCCTTGGACAGGGTAGGGAGACAAAGAAGGGGTACAGTACGTCATTCCCCCTCTCCCTGATCACCTCACCAAGATACTAAAAGCCGTTGCCGTTTCACAGAAGCATTTTTACACGCTGGAGCAGAAGACATTAGAAATAGGGGCAGACATATTAGATATAGTGACCCCACAGTGGTGGGACCTGTTCACTAATATCGAAGTCCCTTCATGGATTAGGATAGCCTCCCACATCCTCGTAGTATGTCAGATTTTTTAATTGTGATTTATTTACTCTTTGTACATTGTAAGAGGGACAAACGTTTCCAGAAGTATGAGAACAGAGGAGAATGGAGGGAGCATTATGTGCGGGTAGACAAAGAAACACCCGTTTAGATTTCTGCTGCTATGTATAGAGTTAGAGTTTCCCTCCCTCCTCTATTTTTTTTGACCGTATTCATGTGTGATTCTGTGTGTATGTTCTTTCTTCATTACTTTATTGAAGTTTTTATGTGTGTTGTTATTAATAAAAATAATATGTATGAACCAGGTGGTGTAGGGGTATTAGGCCCCCTTCCACGCCTGGAAATGTGTGTATCAGATTTTAAGTCCAATGTATTGCCATCTATAGATGCTCACTGTACACTGTAGGTTTTCTGAAATGGGAAATGCATGTGTCGTGGGTTAATAGATAGGTAACTACAGGGGATGGTTTGATTGTGAAGAGTCAGAAAATTTTGCTCACCCAGAATTACGATACTTCAAGCAAGTTATAGTATCATCAGGGGGGACTGTAGAATTTGCAAAATCGAACATTGTCCTATAAGGGTCTATTGGCAGAAAAGGCCTTAACTTTTAAAGACTGTTTTAAAAGAAGCCCAGAAAAAGGGACACACAAAATGGCCACCAGACCCCGTGACCAGCTTTTGGGACACTTTAAAAATGGTTCCTGCAGTCCCCTGACAGCTTTTTGTGGATTCAGCCCACAGTAGGTTCTGGAAGGCAGTTTCAGGGAAAACGAAACCAGACAGAGCCCCATACATATAGATTGGATGCAGATCCGATCAGATCGGCCTGTAGATAAAGGCCATCAAAATGTTTACCCAGACAAAGTGTAGTGTATGTACCTTTAAGAGCCCCTGTGTACTGTAATACCAGTAGTGACCACTCGGGTATATAAGCCGGTATAGTGTCTTGTATCTGTTAGTTCACCTCCAGACTTTGTTCAGTAAACACCTGTTAAACCAACTCCTGCATTCCGTGTCTCCATTAACACACGGATAAAACAGTGGCGACGAATTCGAAACGGACTTACCTGCAATTCGGCAGCACCTCAAGGAGATCGATTCCTCAGACGAAGGTCGAAGAAAAAAAACAACAACAAAAAACTGTGGTTTCACATGCTAGCCAGGCTGGTGGCAGGTACTGCATTAATCCTTCCTGGGCGGCGGGCTGGGGCTCGATCGGGTGGCTCTGCAGCGGGGCCGAGCAGTGAGTCGGAAGGCGGAGGCAAACAGAGACGGAGGGTGGAGCACTCGGGAGACGGCCAGCGCTGCAAAGCAGGTCGGCGTTCGGACCAAGCAGAGGGAGGGAAAAGTCCCAGAGAGTCCGGCGGGAACGAGTCTCCAACTATTAAAAATATCTGTGTAAATAAAAACCACGGAGAACAGCATTGTCAGCAGTGGCAGTGGCGGGAAAGCGCGGGAGGCGCCATTTTTTCTCGGCAGGGAAGAAAGGAAAGCGCGGGAGGCGCCATTTTTGATTTTCAGGATGCCTAAGACTGGCAATATTACTGCTTTCGATAGTGGTATAGAGGATTGGACCACATATGTGGAAAGAGTGGAGGTATATTGCACAGCGAATGAAGTAGAGGATGATAAAAAGGCATCGGTACTTCTAAGTCTGATGGGCGCAAGGACATACGGGCTGTTACAAAACTTAATCACTCCAGCCAAACCGATGGACAAGAATTTTAAGGAGATTGCTGATACCCTACAGGAGCACTTAAACCCAACACCGCTGCTGATAGCGGAACGATTCAAATTCTTCAGGAGGAATCAGCACAAGAATGAAAGTAACGCTGATTACCTCACCGAATTAAGAAAGCTGTCAAAGCACTGCCAATTCAGGGCAGGACTGGCAGATTCTCTACGAGACAAATTCGTCTGCGGTCTCCTAAGTGAAGGAACACAGAAAAGGCTACTTTCTGAGAAAGATTTGACACTGGACAAGGCTTTCAGTGTGGCTGTATCATACGAAGCAGCAGCAAGAGGAGCTGCAGAGATACAGCAAAAGCCACAGGACTTCGGCACCCATGAAATGACACGGGGTTTCGAGAGATGTTATTGCTGCAGCAGATCCACCCATGACCAGAGGGACTGCTGGTTCAAGGACAAAGCATGCAGGCAATGCGGAAAGATGGGACACATTGCACGTGTATGCCGATCTGGAAACTAAAAATTTCCACTGACAGAAAAAAAATCAATATGGAAAAGTACAGAAAGGTACAAATGATGACGGACAATAGCTCCGAAGACCAGAAGAGCGATAGCGACTCCGGAAATAAGAGACTAAGCTGTCTCAAATTACATAATGTAATTGCCAAAGAAGATTACCAGACCATTTGGGTTATCCTCATGATAGCGGGGTCCCCAGTTAAAATGGAGCTAGATACAGGATCAGCTCTGACCGTCATAAGCCGACGGGATTATGAGCGGCTATTTCCGCATATATCTTTGAAAGACACATCCATTATCTTAAAGACATATACGGGGCAGAAAGTATACCCCAGAGGGAAAATAAGGGTGCCTGTTGTATACAATGGCAAGGAAATACAGAAGTTGTATTTATACGTTCTGCAAGATGGTGGACCACCACTGTTGGGACGTGAATGGATCAGGAAGATACGTTTAGACTGGCACTCCATTCAGGCACTGACGGTGACCAGTAAGAAAAAAAATGATGATGACGTCATACCTGAACAATTAAAAGACATCTTGGCCAACGCCAAAGAAGTGTTTCAACAGGAACTAGGAACCTTGAAAGGCATCACAGCCTCAATAAAAGTGGAAGATGCAGCAATTCCCAAGTTTTTTAAGGCAAGGCCGGTGCCATACGCAATTCGTCCAGCAGTCGAGGCAGAGCTGGCGAATTTGGAAAAGGCAGGCATGTTATCCAAGTTAGATTGGAGCGAGTGGGCAACACCCATCGTCCCGGTCATTAAGAAAACGTTGAATAATGATAAATCTGAAGAACAGAGAAAAATTCGCATCTGTGGGGACTTCAAGGTGACTGTAAATCCGGTCCTTCACACGGTACAGCATCCTCTTCCGAGGATAGAAGATATTTTCGCCTCACTATCCGGAGGGAAATGTTTCACCAAAATTGACTTGGCACAGGCATATCTACAGATGGAGGTTGAAGAGGCCTCTAAAAAGCATCTCACGATAAACACACACAAAGGCCTGTACCAGTACAATCGACTGGTTTTTGGAGTAGCATCAGCTCCAGCTATCTGGCAAAGAGCTATGGAGCAAGTCCTGCAAGGGATTCCGGGGACTCAATGCTACCTAGACGACATCCTTGTAACAGGAGAAAACGACAACGAGCACCTTGCCAATTTGGAGCAGGTGCTCACTAGGCTGAGAGAACGGGGCCTACGAGCAAATCGCCCCAAGTGCGAATTTTTCCAGAAACAAATATATTGTGGCCATATAATTAACGAAGAAGGGTTGCATAAGTCACCTGAAAAAATTGAAGCGGTCATAAAAGCCCCAGCACCTGAAAATGTCTCACAATTAAGGTCGTTCCTGGGATTGATAAATTACTATCATAAATTTTTACCGAACTTGTCAACTGTTCTGCACCCTCTTAACGCACTGCTACAAACGGGAGTAATTTGGAAATGGAGCGAAGACTGTAAACGTGCCTTCCATAAATGCAAAGGCTTGATCACGTCCAAGGAAGTGTTGGCTCATTACAACCCATCACTGCCAATCAGACTGGCGTGCGATGCACCCCCTTACGGCGTAGGAGCTGTATTATCGCATAGATTCCCTGAAGGCTCGGAGCGGCCGATAGCTTTTGCGTCATGCTCATTGAACTCAGCTGAGCGTAACTATGCCCAGATCGACAGGGAAGCACTCAGCCTGGTATGGGGAGTGAAGAAATTCAACCATTACCTACACGGACAAAAATTTACCTTGTTGACTGACCATCAACCCCTCGTCTCCACATTCAACCCTAAAAAGGGCGTTCCCATTATGACAGCGCAAAGGCTACAGAGGTGGTCCCTTTTCCTAGGGGCACACCAATATGACATAGAATACAAAGGATCAAAACAGCATGGGAGTGCTGACGGTTTATCGCGCCTACCTTTGCCAACGGTAGAAGAGGCACCTACAGTGGACCCAGTGGAGATGTTCCACTCAACCATAGTGGAATGTCTACCAGTAACAAATTCTACCATTTAAAAGGAAACAAGAAATGACCCGACTCTCTCACGAGTCTACGATTTAACGGTGAAGGGATGGCCAGCACATGGCGAACCACTGTTGCCAGCATTCTCGCAAAGAAAAGAACAGCTGTCAGTGTGCCGAGGAACCTTGATGTGTGGATCCAGAGTGGTGATTCCACCCAAACTCCAGGATAAAGTGCTAAAGGAGCTTCACGAGGGGCATCTGGGTGGAGTGAAAATGAAGAACCTAGCCAGAGCGTTTGTGTGGTGGCCAGGTATCGATGGAGACATCGAAGAAATGACCAAGAGCTGTCTAGGATGCCAGAAGGTCCAAAACGCCCCACCACAAGCCCCTCTACATTCATGGGAGTGGCCCTCATCTCCATGGCAAAGGGTACATATCGACTTTGCTGGTCCATTTATGGACTCAATGTTCTTAATCGTGGTTGATGCACACTCCAAGTGGCCGGAGGTAATAAAGATGTCCTCCACCACCACGGAAAATCCATCACAGTATTAAGGACCATATTTGCCAGGAATGGGCTGCCTGAACAGATCTGTTCTGATAATGGACCGCAATTTGTGTCTGAAGAATTCAGGAAGTTCTTAAAAAACAATGAGGTTAAGCACTACACGTCCGCCCCATACCATCCCACCACCAATGGATTAGCTGAAAGGTTTGTCCAGACCTTCAAGAAGGCCATAAAGGCCATGGGTATTGAAGACATAAATCTACAACATAAGGTAGATAACTTCTTGTTTGCGTACAGGAATGCAACACATGTGGTTACAAACCAAACTCCCGCCATGATGTTTCAATAGAAGACTAAGATGCCGGCTGGATTTGATCAAGCCAAACATCAGAAGGGACGTAGAGAACTGGCAATTTCAAGGCATGAATGAAAGGCCAACTAGAACCTTCCAGATAGGTCAACAAGTTTTGGCCCGGGACTACCGTACCGAGAAATGGCAGCCTGGAACTATTTGCACACGACTAGGACTGCTGATGTATACCGTGGACATTGGAGAAAGCATAATAAGGCGCCATGCTGACCAGATCATAGGGTCATCTGAAAAGGGACAACCTACACCACAACTCTATACGCCTAATGATGAAGCAGAGATACCCATAGTATCTACCTCCGATCCGGTGATACTGGAACCAGATGAACCCGACACTGGCATTCAAGCCGAATCGACCTTGCCAAAAGAACCTACTACACCACCGAAAACTACTACACCACCGAGGCGTTATCCAGACCGTGTCAGGAAGCCTCCAGAGAGACTGACTTATAATTGATTAACTGCAGCAAATGTGTAGATTATTGTTCTTGTAAACATGTTAATTAATGATTACTTAAAATGTTATGTACTAATTATCTAAAAGGGGAGGAATTGTAGTGTATGTACCTTTAAGAGCCCCTGTGTACTGTAATACCAGTAGTGACCACTCGGGTATATAAGCCGGTATAATGTCTTGTATCTGTTAGTTCACCTCCAGACTTTGTTCAGTAAACACCTGTTAAACCAACTCCTGCATTCCGTGTCTCCATTAACACACGGATACAACACAAAGGGAAACAGTTTCATATTCATAGGGGGAACATCAAGCACCGTTTTAAGACATCAGAAGGACATAATAGACAATACAGGGTCGTCAAAGACCAGAGATGGCAGTTACCGGCCATCCCAAAGAGACTTTAAAAAACAAAGACTACCCCGCTGTGCTACAAGCCCGCCAAAAGTTAAACAAAGACTAACCTTGATTTGGCGGGAGATAAGGGCTTCTTTGAGAAGTCTAACTGGAGTCTCGGGGTAGCCATGGAGAGCTTTTTGAGCTAGCTTGCTTTTTTGAGAGCTGTGGAGGAACGTCGATCCGGAGACCAGCCAAGAAGGTGATTCAAGTCTGCGTCCCACCCCGGGGTAACCATCGGGAGATCATCGACAAACCCCGGGCTGTTGACGAGACAAAGGACAGTAGCCCTCCAGAAGAAACCTATCTGAAAATGGTAAACCAGCTGGGCTCTGCAAAGAAACCTATATGACAATGGTCAAATAGTTGGTCTCCGTCCACGCCGATGTCCAGGCCTGCCAGCATCCAGCATGTCCGTGACCTTCACCTCGAGGAAGAAGAGAGAGTGTCGCAGCCCGCAGCATTGACCACGTGGAGACAGGACGCCTGAGAGGATCAAAATGCAGACCTTTCAAAATTTTATACTTTCTCATTGGATTGATGAGCATGTTTCTGGCCCCTCATAATCTGATCTAGCTAGGCTTAGGGGGTGGGCATTTTGGGTATAATTAATTATGAGTTGTTGTCCCTCGATGTTCCGTGTGTTTCCCCATTTCGAGATGACTTTTGTAAAGTATAGCATGCCTGTATATACGTTGGTTAGTACTGTATAATGATTTGTTTTTCCCTCCCATGTACCTTATTGGCTTACATTCAATTTGTTCCTTTATGCAATAAAATTTCATTTTGTTTTCATTAAACCTGATCTATAGAGTATTCTCTACATTGTAGTTCCTGCCTCAAAGTCCAGTGTATAGAACCTAAGGGGCGAGTGGGTCGAACCACTCAAGGTTTTTACTGTGCAAGAGAGAGAGGCCTCTAGAGAGAGAAACCTCTGTGATCGAAAACCCCTTACACATAATGTAAATATAGTTAACATTTAATGGGGTAGAGTTTCCACTTTGGGCGCAGTCGGCAATCCGGGTGCAAATTGTGATCAAAATTGAATCAGTTTTCTGAAGTTAAGTTATGGTTCAAGTTTCTGCTCAAACTCATTTGCATAATCACAAACGCAAAATATTCCATGAACCAGCGCAATTGGGCAGCGTTTTAGAAAGTTATTGTTTAATTTCTTGCATTAAAAATATTCCTTGATGTATTTAAGAGTGTTAACCTGGTACAGTTTTACTAATACAGTTAAAATGGGTTTATCACAAAAAATAAACATTTTCAATAAGAGTGCCTAGTCCATGAACTAGTACAGAACCATTTACTAATTTCATTGACGTACAGTAGTCAGTTTTTTAGATACTTAAATATTTTTTAATATTTAAAAGTTTTTAAAAGGTTCCTATTAATGTCATTGCGCCTAAAAAAAAAGCTTAATTTTAAGAGCCTCCTTGAAGGCCCCCAAATGGGCATAATTAGTGGAAACTTGCCATGCCCATTAATTCAATCTGGAGGTGTGGTCGGTTTTGTGGGCACGGCTGGCTTCCATTGCGATTATTTTTAAACCAGCGCAAAAAAATTGCAGAAACTTAATTTGCACTGAAGGTAACTTGCACTTGAAATTCCTTGATCTTTTACATTGGTTTGGCCGATTTTGGGCAAATTGTGCTAGAAAAACCAGCGCAGGCTAAAGGAAATTCTACCTCTTTGTGTGGAACTCAAGCCATTGACACCAGCAGATCTTGGTATTCTGATTTAGGATTTACCCACCAATGAAGTAACAGCTAAGAACATCCCTTTCCAAACCTCCATGTGCACTAAACTGAAAGACGAGTAAGAAATACCAGCACAAATGGGGCTGATTAGTCTGGGCCTTGAGGGCCGGATTGTCAGGACTTGGGTGGCTCACTGACTGCAATCTGGACACCCATGCTGTAGGGTTGTAGCATCACCTATATGATATCAGAGCAGGGAAATAGGCAGCCAAAACAAATTGCGCATGGGTGGGGTACAATCCACATACAATAAATAGCTGTGCTGCCTTCCCATTCTTTCCTGGATCGTCATCTGTCAAAGGCTTTCCCTTTTTTGACCTTTGTTTTTATTTAAGCTATGTTTAATTAATGTTAAAAGCAGTTATTTACAAAGAATCAGGAGTAGGCCATTCAGCTCCTCGAGCCTGTTCCACCATTCAATTAGATCATGGCTGATCTTTATCTTAACTCCATTTACCTGCCTTGTTCCCGATCCCTTGTTACTCTTACCTAACAAAAATCTATCAATCTCAGCTTTGAAATTTTCAATTGATCTGGGGGGAAAAATTCAGTTGGTTAGCTCCGCGCTAATGGGGTGTTGATGCAGTAGTTCGGGGCAAGGCAAATCCAACAACGCACAGAAAATCTGGACCCCCGTTGCGCCGCCGGTACAAGGTACCACCGGGGACTTCAATGTCAGGCAGATCGTGGTGTCAGTGTGCAATGCGCACTGGACGGCTGATCTGCAAAATTGATTTTCGCCACTTACATTTGCACCTCGACCAGACAGCGCTGGAGAATAGGTGCACAACTGACGGAAGCCAGCACCAGCGACATTATTTAAAGGCATCAGCATTAATCACTTGTAGCTGTCAGGGCAGGTTAGTTTCAGTAGTTTCTTGTCAGTTTCAGCCAGTGATAATTTCAAGCTTCTTTTTTTATCAGCAGTCTTCTGGCAAGTGCAAAGTGCCTACATTTATTGTTCAAAGATTAAAACTGCTACAATTGACATCATTTATGGAGGCTGTACTGGCATGCCTCCTTGCCCACCAGAATCCATGGTGGAGGGAGCATAGGCAGCCAGAAAAACAGGAACATTTGCGCAGAGGGATGAGGAGGAACATCAGGTCTCTAACCAGGAGGCCAAACCCGCCGAGAGTATTCCAACAGCACTTCTCCTACCTTCAATGAAGTGAGGAGTAGGCTACTAGATGGCTCCACCTCACCAAGGTGGTGGTCACAGAACTCTGCCACCTCCTGCAAACAGGCCTCCAACCTCACAGCAGGATGACTTAAACCCCAGATCCCTTTTGCTCACCACATGCCCATCATACCATCCCTGTGTCATGATGTATTACAGCATCCTCCTGGGCGCAAAAGTGAAATGAGAGAGACCACAAAATACTACAAACTCCATTAATAAATTTATGCGTAAACATATCACACATATCATATTCATTTAAATAATTAATGACGCTTGTGCCTGCCATAGTTGATTATCTGTCATTGTGTGCAAGGCTTGAGATGTGGGTGTTAGTGTTGGTAGGTATTGTTGGTGGGGGAGCACGGAGGGTGTGGTGCTTTGGGCAGTGTGTGAAACTTATGGTACAGATGGTGGTATGTAGCATTTGTTGAAGCATTCAATCCCCCTGACCACCCAACTGAGGTGTGTTGTGTCGGTACCTTTCTACCTAGACACAATTTAGGACTCAGAACTCAGAGATTCAAACATGAAGTGCTTTATTCAGGAAGGGAAGGAAAGTTCTGGAAAGTTCCGAACAAAGAGAGCTAAACTAAACCAAGAGAACACCCAACCATTTATCTGCTGTGACAGTGCCACCACAGGTGGGAGGAGAACACACAATACATAACATGTTCCTCCCCTCTTAAATGAAAGGTACACATTATTCCTCAACAGGTAAGTTACTTTCAATGCACTCACTAACCAAGGGTAGAGGTAGACTGCCTCAAACCCTGACTTTACCCTGGGGTTTATTCTGCCCCAGTCTTGTGGGTAAGTCACTAAGCCTACAGATCCAAGCGTCTTGGAGGCCGCCGCTCCCTGACAGGATACCGGCGGTCATCGCTGGCTTCCACAGCAGTAGGCATTGACACAGGCCTGGATAGAGAAGGTGCCTGTGTCAGCCGAAAGTCAGGAGTTTGCACAGGTGGAACAGTCTCTATGACTACCTGTGTTGGAGAAGAGCACTGTGGCAAAGGATGTTGGTTTGCGGTATCATCCGGAAACAGTTCAGGCCAACCAGCCGTTGGAGCCTCTGTTGCTGTCTCTGCTCCTAGCAACAGTTGATCTGTGTGTCTTCTCCAGACGACGTCCTCGGCAGTCTCAACCATGTAAGACACAAGGCCTGTCTGTGTGATCACCGTAGCAGGAACCCATTTCGGTCCAGTGTTGTAGTTTCGAGCAAGGACGTGCTCTCCAGGGTGAAACCGTCTCTCCTTGGCTCTTTTCTCTCTCTTTTCAACTTGAGCTTGTCGTTGACAATGGACAACCTGTTCTGCCCTTGGAGGTTTGAGTAAGTCAAAACTTGTCCACAACTGCCTCTCCATCATGAGCGAAGCGGGGGAAGTTTTGGTTGTGGCATGCGGCTCGTTCCTGTAGGACAACAGGAAGCTTTTCAGATGTTGGTGGATGGAGCCCTGACCTTGCGATGCCTTCAAGGCATGCTTCAAAGTTTGCACAAATCTTTCTGCCAGGCTGTTAGTAGAGGGATGATAGGGCGCAGACCTGATGTGTTGGACACCATTCACATGCAGGAAGGTTGCAAACTCCTGTGATACAAATTGTGGACCGTTGTCACTTACGAGTTGTTCCGGTGAGCCATAACGGTGGAACATCTCACCAAGTTTCTCAATTGTTTTCTCTGCCGTGGTAGACCTCATCACAGCGACCTCCGGCCACTTGCTACGAGCGTCCACAACCACCATAAACACCTTCTCTTCGAAAGGACCGGCGAAGTCCACATGTACTTGCTGCCACACTTCTGCAGGCCAATCCCAGGGGTGTAGGGTTGCCAGCTGTGGAACATTCCGGACCCTTTGACATGGGGAACATGTTTTGGCTTTCTCCTCAATATTTCCATCAAGACCTGGCCACCAGAAGTAGCTTCTTGCCATTTCCTTCATCCGAACCATCCCACTGTGGCCTGTATGAAGTTGTTGCAGTATAGGTTCCCTCAGAGGTGGCGGAATGATGACACGGTGTCCCCAAAGACGGCCTGGACGGAGAGCTCATTTCTTTTTGAAACGTAAGGTTTCAAACTTGGAGAATCCCCTATAGCTCTCCCTCGAATGACATCGTCCATCACCTCAGACAGGACTGGATCGTTGCGGGTGTACCTTCGCACCTGAACTGCCATGACAGGTGCTCCCTCCACTTGTCTAAAGTAGAAGATGTCTATCTGACGAGGCTCTGGGGGAGTAATAGGCAAGGGTAGCCTCGAGAGACCGTCTGCGTTGCCGTGCAAGTCTGATTTGTGATATTTGATGTTGTATGTGTGTCCTGACAACAGTAAAGCCCATCTTTGCATCCTGCTTGCAGCAAGAGACGGAATGTCGGTGTGGGGCCCGAAGATTGAAGTCAATGGACGGTGATCCGTCAGGAGTGTGAACCTTCTCCCAAACAGGTACTGATGAAATTTTCGAATTCCAAAAACGATTCCCAAGGCCTCGCGCTCAATCTGTGCATAGTTACTCTCGGCCTTGTTCAAGGTGCGTGATGCAAAGGCGATAGGTTTCTCTTCACCAGAAGGCATGATGTAGGATATGACTGCTCCCACACCATATGGTGATGCATCACATGCTAGCTGCATGGGTAGCTTTGGGTCAAAGTATGTCAGAACCTCCGATTTCAGCAATGCTTTCTTTGCTTGGGCGAAAGCTTTGTTGCACAGTTCAGTCCATTTCCATGTTTTGCCTTGACATAGCAACTAATGTAACGGCTTCAGCAATGTTGCTAAGTCTGGAATAAACTTCCCATAGTAGTTAAGTAGCCCCAGAAATGAACGTAACTGGCTCACATTCTGGGGTGCTGGGGCCTCCACGATTGCCTTGACCTTTGACGGCGCCTTATGCAGGCCAGTAGCGTCAATCACATGCCCCAGGTACTCAACTGAAGACTGAAAGAATTCACATTTGTCCTTACGAACTCTGAGTCCGTACTCTTTCAGTCGTTGTAGTGTCGCATCCAAGTTCAGAAGATGATCCTCCTCATTTGTCCCAGTAACAAGGATGTCGTCCAGGTAGCACTGGACTCCTGGCAGTCCACTCAAAATCTGATCCATTGCCCTTTGGAATAGAGCAGGGGCCGACGTAATTCCAAACGGAAGGCGGCAGTACCTGTATAGCCCCTTGTGTGTCAAAATTGTCAGCAGCTCCTTTGATTTGTCATCGACATGCATTTGTAGATAAGCCTGGCATAAGTCTATTTTGCTGAACTTTTGCCCTCCGGCCAGGCCCGTAAAAAGATCATCAATGAAGGGAAGAGGGTACTGTTCCGCAGACAGCACCGGGTTAATAGTCACTTTAAAATCCCCGCAGATTCGAACAGATCCATCCTTTTTCAGGACAGGAACAATGGGTGTGGCCCATTTGCTCACACTCACAGGCTCCAGGACTCCATTCTCGACTAAGGCCTCCAAGTTAGCCTCAACTTTTGGCCTACTTGCATAGGGTACAGGTCGGGCTTTGTGAAACTTCGGCTTGCTGTCAGGTTTAATGTCCAGTCTCACGCTGATCTTTTTCATGCTCCCAAGTTCCCCATTGAAGAGTTCTGCATGTTTGTTTAACACAGCAGTCAGACCTGACTCCCCTTTTGACATCATGTGGACTGCAGGCCAGTCCAGCGTGATTTTCTCTAGCCACGCACGTCCCAGTAGCGATGGGTAATTTACCTTTACCACATATAGTGGCAGTTTCGCAGTCTGTCCGTTCAATTTAACTGTCACCTCAATGGTGCCTCTCATGGCCACAGGTTCGCCGGTATACATCTTTAGCACAATGTTTGTTGGCTGAAGGGTAAGATGCTTCAGCATTTTGTTGTAGACAGTGTCTGAAACAAGGGACACAGCCACGCCTGTGTCCACCTCCATCCGCACTGATTGTCCCTCCACCAGTGGTGACACCCAGTAGCCATTTGAACCACCTGCAACCGTCAGTATGTGCACCTCTTCCTCCTCAGAGGTGTCGCTCCCCTCTGTTTTGCTTGTTCCATCATACTGCACTGAATGAACACTCCTTTTCCTCTCTTGTCCAAATACAGACATTTTGCTTTCATGCTTCCCAGCTCTGTCTGTTCTTTTTTTACCTCTACAGGCACGTTCAATGTGGCCCTTTTTGCCACAATTTCGGCATTCCAGCTCCGTACACCAGCAGTCATTAGCGTGATGGCCCTTTTTCCCACAACGGTAACATGTGCCGTTCCGCGCACCTTTAGGCTCAGACGACACCTTGTGAACTCTCCCTGTTGAACTCAACTGGTGAGCCTCCTTTTCCGCCATCTCCATGGAGACACTAACTTCAATGGCCTTTTCAAGAGTAAGGTTGTCCTCAGCAAGAAGGCGCTTCTGTGTGGCTGCACTTTGCAGACCACACACGAGTCTGTCTCTAATGGTGTCCTTCAGCACCTCCTTGAACTCGCAGTGTTCTGACAACCTTTTTAAAGCAGCAATAAACATCGTCACTGATTCCCCCTCCTCTTGATTCCGTTTGTGAAATCTGAATCTCTCAGCAATAACCAGAGGTTTTGGTGAAAAATGTGCTCCAAGAATTTCCACTAGTTGCTTATATGTTTTAGTTCCTGGCTTATCTGGCTGCACAAGGCTGCAAAGTAAATTGAATGTCTTCGGCCCCATTACACTCAGAAAGGTAGGCACGACCTTTTTGTTTGCCACCGCATTCGCCAATACAAAATAGTCAAAACTTTCCGTATATGCGCTCCATTGCTCCACATTTTCATCAAAATCACCGATGTTTCCTAATATAGTAGCCATCTCACATTTCAAATTAAAATTTCTGTTTACTCACTGCCGTAACGTTAATGTGATGCTGCAATCTCTGTTCCGAGTGTTTTGTAGTCGAAAACAAGAAAGTTCCCACAACGCAGATTCATCCGATCCTCGTCGCCACTTGTTGTGTCGGTACCTTTCTAGCTAGACACAATTTAGGACTCAGAACTCAGAGATTCAAACATGAAGTGCTTTATTCAGGAAGGGAAGGAAAGTTCTGGAAAGTTCCGAACAAAGAGAGCTAAACTTAACCAAGAGAACACCCAACCATTTATCTGCTGTAACAGCACCACCACAGGTGGGAGGAGAGCACACAATACATAACAAGGTGGATCTGCCATGAGCACACCTGCTTCAGTCCTTTGGCTCCTTCTCCTTATTGTGCTTCTCCTTGCTGAGGCAGCTGATCAGCCAGCAATGCTGAGAATGAGGTGCTGCAGTATCAATGAACCTCCCCTTTAAGTACAGGGTAAAACCTGTGGCAATGCTGAGTTGCGATTAGACTGCACCCGATATTGGTCCACCCTTTGAGTGTAACGTCACTGAGCTAGGCCTTTAAGATTTGATTTAGCACCCCAATCATTTCTTTGAGCAGTGAGAATAAATTTTGCGTGCAGTTTAAAGCATTAGCGCCTCGCGTTAATTATCAAACATTTCTAAAGACACTGCCATTCCAGGGCTATAATGAATTTCCAGCCCCCAGTCTCAACAGTATTTTGGGGGAGAAAGTTGCAGATTTCCGCAACCCTTTGTGTGAAAATGTGCTTCCTGACATCACCCATCTCCCTCATATGCTTATCTAGCCTCCCCTTAAATGCATCTAAACTATTTTCCTCAACTACTCACTGTAGTAGTGAGTTTCACATTCTCACCACCCTCTGGGTAAAGAAGTTTCTTCTGAATTCCCTATTGGATTTGTTAGTGACTATCTTATATTTATGGCCTCTAGTTATTCTCTTCCCTACAACTGAAAACATTCTCTCTGTATCTACTCTATCAAAATCTTTCATAATTTTAAAGACGTCTATTAGGTCACCCCTCAGCCTTCTTTTTTCAAGCGAAAAGAGTCCCAGCCTGTTCATCCTTTCCTGATAGGTATACCCTCACGTTTCTGGTATCATCCTTGTAAATCTTCTCTGCACCCTCTCCAGTGCCTCTATATCCTTTCTATAATATGGCAACCAGAATTGTACACAGAACTCCAAGTGTGGTCGAAACAAGGTTCGATACAAGTTTAGCATAACTTGACTACTTTTTAATTCTATCCTTCTAGAAATAAACCCTAGTGCTTGGTTTGCTTTTTTATGACCTTGTTAGCCACATGTCACGACTTTTAGCGATTTGTGTATTGTAGGGGGTTTTGCACAGGCGTGTTCGGGTCAGTCAGCTTTGCCTCTGACTACCTTCCTTGAGCGGTGCGAATCGCTCGCCCCCTGGGTTCTGGACTTAGATACAGGCAGCGATACAGAGAAGACTCGAGTAGACAGGTGGTTGGATGCAAACAAAACCAAGATTTTATTGAAGAGCAAAAACTTGATACAATCTTCTGGAAAATTATTAGTGTACACTTATACAGGCAAAAATTACAAGAGAGTCATAATAATACTTATACTTGTACAGGGAATGGGGAACACACGGCACAGCGAGGGAAAACAATTATCTTAACAATCCCCTTATCTTTATCCCACCCCCTATACCTAACTAGGTTAATCTATGAGGGGTCAGAATTCATGCTCACCAATAAAAAGGGTTTGTTAGACTCAAAACAGCGGTTGGGTTCGGGGTTCGCTCTTGGTGCTCTCTGGAGCCTGCCGTCATCACGTGGGCTCCGGGTGCTGCAAGGGCATTGTCCACGTTCGAGTACCCCAAAGTTACAGTCTCTGCTTGGGTAGTTTACCTTGCAGGGATGATTCTTCGCCGACAGCTTGAGTTTGCACGAAGATACTCGCAGGTCGGCTGAGGCTGAAGGCCCGATAATTCGAAGCCTACCCTCAGTTGGCCTTCCCTAAGTGGTCTTCCTCCTCCTCCCCTCGTCGTGTCCCGCTTCGCCTGGCCTGAATTGCCCGTGTTCGCCCGACCCGGTGTTGGGGCGAGTCCGGATGGAGTTGGAGAGGGCACGGGCAAAGGCCAGGGGGTAAGCGCGGGACAGGGGAAAGAGCGGCAGCCACGAGGGTGAGGGGCCGAAGGACCGGGGAGTGGTGATACCGACAGCAGCTGAGCAGCAGTCTTCTTCTTCCAATGACTACCCCTTGCTACCTGGGGGCCTTCAATTATACCTTCATCGAAAAACCTTATCTGCCCACCAAATCAGGTTAGTTCTTTGTTTTATTTTTGGCGGGCTAGTTAAAATAATGGCAGCAATCTATACTGACAGGTTTTTAGATGGCCGGTAATTGCATCTACCGCCCCGATAATTGACTCGTATTGTCCTGAAAGTCCTTGATGGGCTTGTCCAGCCTCGATGGATGTGTTTAATCTGTTTCCAATTATGTATGCAGACTGTTTGATGACTTTAACTGTAGGCCTCATTGAATTCAGATCTGCCTCTAATTCGGCCTAATACATAATTCACAGTTTGTCTGGGTTCCAAATCACAAAGTTCCTTTCACAGGAAACCTGCAGCCTTAGTTTTGATTTACCTCAAACAGCCTGAGTTGCAGAATCCATTTTGGAGACCCGCAGGCTTTCTGCCACGAGGCACGGATGCCATCTTGGGTACCCTTTTTAATTTCAAAGAAATGTCCACGCAGGGTCCCTTTTTATCGATAATAACCTTCGGGGAAATGTACAAATTTTGCGAATCTTACATTATTTGTACTCCGAGATCCCTTTGTTCCTCTACCCCTCCCAGACTCACCACTCCAAGTAATAAGTGACCTCCTATGCTTCCTACCAAAATGTAATACCTCACATTTATCTGTGTTGAAATTAATTTGCCAATTATATGCCCAGTCTGAAGTTTATTAATGTCCTCCTGTAATTTGTTGCTGTTCTCCTCAGTATTGACTATCCCCCCAATTTGGTGTCATCTTAAACACTTCAATTAGGTCATCCCTTAATCTTCTAGACTCAAGGGAATACAAACCAAGTCTATGCAACCTGTCCTCATAATTTGACCCTTTTAGTCCCGATACCATTCTGGTGAATTTGCACTGCACTCGCTCCAAGGCCAACATATCCTTTTTGAGGTGCGGTGCCCAGAACTGAGTACAGTACTCCAAATGGGGTCTCATCAGAGCTTTGTACAACTGTAGCATAACTTCCACCTCTTTGTATTCCAGCCCCCTAGAGATAAAGGCTAACATCCCAGCAGCCTTATAAAAAAATGTTCTGTCTGACCACTCGTTTTTAGCAATTCCTGTACATGGTCCTCTATGTTGTCTCCGTGTGTTAATGGAGACACGGAATGCAGGAGTTGGTTTAACAGGTTTTACTGAACAAAGTCTGGAGGTGAACTAAAAGATACAAGACGCTATACAGGCTTATATACCCGAGTGGTCACTACCGGTATTACAGTACACAGGGGCTCTTAAAGGTACATACACTACAATTCCTCCCCTTTTTGATAATTAGTACATAACATTTTAAGTAATCATTAATTAACATGTTTACAAGAACAATAATCTGCACATTTGCTGCAGTTAATCAATTATAAGTCAGTCTCTCTGGAGGCTTCCTGACTCGGTCCGGATAACGCCTCGGTGGTGTAGTAGTTTTCGGTGGTGTAGTAGGTTCTTTTGGCAAGGTCGATTCGGCTTGAATGCCAGTGTCGGGTTCATCTGGTTCCAGTATCACCGGATCGGAGGTAGATACTATGGGTATCTCTGCTTCATCATTAGGCGTATAGAGTTGTGGTGTAGGTTGTCCCTTTTCAGATGACTCTATGATCTGGTCAGCATGGCGCCTTATTATGCTTTCTCCAATGTCCACGGCATACATCAGCGGTCCTAGTCGTGTGCAAAAAGTTCCAGGCTGCCATTTCTCGGTACGGTAGTCCCGGGCCAAAACTTGTTGACCTATCAGGAAGGTTCTAGTTGGCCTTTCATTCATGCCTTGAAATTGCCGGTTCTCTACGTCCCTTCTGATGTTTGGCTTGATCAAATCCAGCCGGCATCTTAGTCTTCTATTGAAAAACATCATGGCGGGAGTTTGGTTTGTAACCACATGTGTTGCATTCCTGTACGCAAACAAGAAGTTATCTACCTTATGTTGTAGATTTATGTCTTCATTACCCATGGCCTTTATGGCCTTCTTGAAGGTCTGGACAAATCTTTCAGCTAATCCATTGGTGGCGGGATGGTATGGGGCGGACGTGTAATGCTTAACACCATTGTTTTTTAAGAACTTCCTGAATTCTTCGGACACAAATTGCGGTCCATTATCAGAACAGATCTGTTCAGGCAGCCCATTCCTGGCAAATATGGTCCTTAATACTGTGATGGTTTTTTCCGTGGTGGTGGAGGACATCTTTATTACCTCCGGCCACTTGGAGTGTGCATCAACCGCGATTAAGAACATTGAGTACATAAATGGACCAGCAAAGTGGATGTGTACCCTTTGCCATGGAGATGAGGGCCACTCCCATGGATGTAGAGGGGCTTGTGGTGGGGCGTTTTGGACCTTCTGGCATCCTAGACAGCTCTTGGTCATTTCTTCGATGTCTCCATCGATACCTGGCCACCACACAAACGCTCTGGCTAGGTTCTTCATTTTCACTCTACCCAGATGCCCCTCGTGAAGCTCCTTTAGCAGTTTGTCCTGGAGTTTGGGTGGAATCACCACTCTGGATCCACACATCAAGGTGCCTCGGCACACTGACAGCTGTTCTCTTCTTTGCGAGAATGCTGGCAACAGTGGTTCACCATGTGCTGGCCATCCCTTCACCGTTAAATCGTAGACTCGTGAGAGAGTCAGGTCATTTCTCGGTTCCTTTTCAATGGTAGAATTTGTTACTGGTAGACATTCCACTATGGTTGAGTGGAACATCTCCACTGGGTCCACTGTAGGTGCCTCTTCTACCGTTGGCAAAGTTAGGCGCGATAAACCGTCAGCATTCCCATGCTGTTTTGATCCTTTGTATTCTATGTCATATTGGTGTGCCCCTAGGAAAAGGGACCACCTCTGTAGCCTTTGCGCTGTCATAATGGGAACGCCCTTTTTAGGGTTGAATATGGAGACGAGGGGTTGATGGTCAGTCAACAAGGTAAATTTTTGTCCGTGTAGGTAATGGTTGAATTTCATCACTCCCCACACCAGGCTGAGTGCTTCCCTGTCGATCTGGGCATAGTTACGCTCAGCTGAGTTCATTGAGCGTGATGCAAAAGCTATCGGCCGCTCCGAGCCATCAGGGAATCTATGCGATAATACTGCTCCTACGCCATAAGGGGATGCATCACACGCCAGTCTGATTGGCAGTGATGGGCTGTAATGAGCCAACACTTCCTTGGACGTGATCAAGCCTTTGCATTTATGGAAGGCACGTTTACAGTCTTCGCTCCATTTACAAATTACTCCCGTTTGTAGCAGTGCGTTAAGAGGGTGCAGAACAGTTGACAAGTTCGGTAAAAAATTTATGATAGTAATTTATCAATCCCAGAAACGACCTTAATTGTGAGACATTTTCAGGTGCTGGGGCTTTTATGACCGCTTCAATTTTTTCAGGTGACTTATGCAACCCTTTTTCGTTAATTATATGGCCACAATATATTTGTTTCTGGAAAAATTCGCACTTGGGGCGATTTGCTCGTAGGCCCCGTTCTCTCAGCCTAGTGAGCACCTGCTCCAAATTGGCAAGGTGCTCGTTGTCGTTTTCTCCTGTTACAAGGATGTCGTCTAGGTAGCATTGAGTCCCCGGAATCCCTTGCAGGACTTGCTCCATAGCTCTTTGCCAGATAGCTGGAGCTGATGCTACTCTGAAAACCAGTCGATTGTACTGGTACAGGCCTTTGTGTGTGTTTATCGTGAGATACTTTTTAGTGGCCTCCTCAACCTCCATCTGTAGATATGCCTGTGCCAAGTCAATTTTGGTGAAACGTTTCCCTCCAGATAGTGAGGCGAAAATATCTTCTATCCTCGGAAGAGGATACTGTACCGTGTGAAGGACCGGGTTTACAGTCACCTTGAAGTCCCCACAGATGCGAATTTTTCTCTGTTCTTCAGATTTATCATTATTCAACGTTTTTCTTCATGACCGGGATGATGGGTGTTGCCCACTCGCTCCAATCTACCTTGGATAACACGCCTGCCTTTTCCAAATTCTCCAGCTCTGCCTCGACTGCTGGACGAATTGCGTATGGCACCGGCCTTGCCTTAAAAAACTTGGGAATTGCCGTATCTTCCACTTTTATTGAGGCGGTGACGCCTTTCAAGGTTCCTAGTTCCTGTTGAAACACTTCTTTGGCGTTGGCCAAGATGTCTTTTAATCGTTCAAGTATGACGTCACCATCATTTTTTTTCTTACTGGTCACCGTCAGTGCCTGAATGGAGTGCCAGTCTAAACGTATCTTCCTGATCCATTCACGTCCCAACAGCGGTGGACCACCATCTTGCAGAACGTATAAATACAACTTCTGTATTTCCTTGCTGTTGTATACAACAGGCACCCTTATTTTCCCTCTGGGGTATACTTTCTGCCCCGTATATGTCTTCAAGATAATAGATGTGTCTTTCAAAGGTATATGCGGAAATAGCCGCTCGTAATCCCGTCGACTTATGACGGTCAGAGCTGATCCTGTATCTTGCTCCATTTTAACTGGGGACCCCGCTATCGTGAGGGTAACCCAAATGGTCTGGTAATCTTCTTTGGCAATTACATTATGTAATTTGAGACAGCTTAGTCTCTTGTTTCCGGAGCAGCTATCGCTCTTCTGGTCTTCGGAGCTACTGTCCGTCATCATTTGTACCTTTCTGTACTTTTCCTTATTGATTTTCTTTCTGTCAGTGGATTTTTTGTTTCCAGATCGGCATACACGTGCAATGTGTCCCATCTTTCCGCATTGCCTGCATGCTTTGTCCTTGAACCAGCAATCCCTCTGGTCATGGGTGGATCTGCCGCAGCGATAACATCTCTCAAAACCCCGTGTCATTTCATGGATGCCGAAGTCCTGTGGCTTTTGCTGTATCTCTGCAGCTCCTCTTGCTGCTGCTTCGTATGATACAGCCATACTGAAAGCCTTGTCCAGTGTTAAATCTTTTTCAGAAAGTAGCCTTTTCTGTGTTCCTTCACTTAGGAGACCGCAGACGAATTTGTCTCGTAGAGAATCTGCCAGTCCTGCCCCGAATTGGCAGTGCTTTGACAGCTTTCTTAATTCGGTGAGGTAATCAGCGTTACTTTCATTCTTGTGCTGATTCCTCCTGAAGAATTTGAATCGTTCCGCTATCAGCAGCGGTGTTGGGTTTAAGTGCTCCTGTAGGGTATCAACAATCTCCTTAAAATTCTTGTCCATCGGTTTGGCTGGAGTGATTAAGTTTCGTAACAGCCCGTATGTCCTTGCGCCCATCAGATTTAGAAGTACCGATGCCTTTTTATCATCCTCTACTTCATTCGCTGTGCAATATACCTCCACTCTTTCCACATATGTGGTCCAATCCTCTATATTACTATCGAAAGCAGTAATATTGCCAGTCTTAGGCATCCTGAAAATCAAAAATGGCGCCTACCGCGCTTTCCTTTCTTCCCTGCCGAGAAAAAAATGGCGCCTCCCGCGCTTTCCCGCCGCTGCCGCTGCTGACAATGCTGTTCTCTGCGGTTTTTATTTACACAGATATTTTTAGTAGTTGGAGACTCATTCCCGCCGGACTCTCTGGGACTTTTCCCTCCCTCTGCTTGGTCCGAACACCGACCTGCTTTGCAGCGCCGGCCGTCTCCCGAGTGCTCCACCCTCCGTCTCTGTTTGCCTCCGCCTTCCGACTCGCTGCTCGGCCCCGCTGCAGAGCCACCCGATCGAGCCCCAGCCCGCCGCCCAGGAAGGATTAGTGCAGTACCTGCCACCAGCCCGGCTAGCTGGTGAAACCACAGTTTTTTTTGTTTTTTTTTCTTCGACCTTCGTCTGAGGAATCGATCTCCTTGAGGTGCTGCCGAATTGCAGGTAAGTCCGTTTCCAATT
The DNA here is from genome assembly GCF_052327205.1 of Somniosus microcephalus. Lineage (NCBI taxonomy): Eukaryota > Metazoa > Chordata > Chondrichthyes > Squaliformes > Somniosidae > Somniosus > Somniosus microcephalus. The sequence goes on along the minus strand of NC_140996.1, from coordinate 75,530,304 downwards.
CGTCGCCACTGTTGTATCCGTGTGTTAATGGAGACACGGAATGCAGGAGTTGGTTTAACAGGTGTTTACTGAACAAAGTCTGGAGGTGAACTAAAAGATACAAGACGCTACACAGGCTTATATACCCGAGTGGTCACTACCGGTATTACAGTACACAGGGGCTCTTAAAGGTACATACACTACACTCTAAATCTCTCTGCTCCTGTTAACTCCAAAGTGGATGACTTCAGATTTCCCAACACTGAATATCATCTGCTACAGTTTTGCCCACTCACTTAATTTATCAATCTTGGGGGGTCAATAACCAGGGGGCATAGTTTCAAGGTAAGGGGCAGGAGGTTTAGAGGGGATTTGAGGATAAACTTTTTCACCCAGAGGGTGGTTGGAATCTGAAACTCACTGCCTGAAAGGGTGGTAGAGGCAGGAACCCTCACAACATTCAAGAAGCATTTAGATGAGCACTTGAAATGCCATAGCATACAAGGCTATGGGCCAAGTGCTGGAAAATGGGATTAGAAAAGACAGGGCTTGATGGGCGGCGCGGACATGATGAGCCGAAGGGCCTCTTTCTGTGCTACAACTCTATGACTCTATGACTCCTCCACAGTTCCTAGCTTCTCACCATTTAGAAAATACTCTGATCTATCTTTGTTAAATCCAAAGTGGATAACTTCAGATTTCCCAACTCTGAACACCATCTGCTACAGTTTTGTCCACTTACTTAATCTATCCATCTCCCTTTTCAACTTTCTGCTCCCTTCTACATTACTTACTGTGCCACCTAACTTAGTGTCGTCAGGAAGCTTGGATATACGGCTCTCTATTCCTTCATCAAAATATAGTGAAAAGCTGAGGCCCCAGTACAGATCCCTGGGGACACCACCAGTCACATCCTGCCAACTGGAGTCCAGGCCCATTCTACTCTCTGTCTCCTAACTCCTAACCAATTCCCCACCCATGTCAATATGATCCTTTTTGCTTAAACTTCTGACTGCTAGCACCTCTCTACCAACCTGTGTTTCTGTTCACTCATCTGCTTTCGTTCCATCACAGTCAGATTCCATAAAGTGGGCTGCACATGATCCCATCTGAACATAAGAATGAAACAACTTGTATGTATATAGCGTCTTTCACAACCTCAGGACATTGCAACGCACTTTACAGCCAATTAATACTTTTTGAAGTGTAGACACTGTTGTAATGTAGAAAATGTTGAAATGTAGTCATTTGTGGATCTGTGGAATCAGATGATTAGCATGGATCCCGCTGAGCCCCTGTCAGAGGCGAGCCACCACAATCAGAAGAGGAAATCTAATAGTAATGGCCAAGGGCTATGATGCCTTCTGGCTGCTGTCCAAAGCAGCAGCCAGAAGGCTTCCAGCCCTGAAGATCATATCCCTGGTACAATAAAAGAAGGTACATACCATATGGTGGACTTTAACAGTGGGAAAGGTAGCATAGTGATTATGTTACTGGACTAGTAATCCCGAGGCCTGGACTAATAATCCCAGAGACGTGAGTTCAAATCCCACCACAGCTGGTGTGGAATTTAAATTCAGTTACTTAAATAAATCTGGAATATAAAACTAGTATCAGTAATGGCGGCCATGAAACTACCGGATTGTTGTAAAAACCCATCTGTTTCACTAATGGCCTTTAAGGAAGGAAATCTGCTGACCTGGTTAGGCCTATATGTGACTCCAGACCCACAGCAATGTGGTTGACTTTTAACTGCCCTCTGAAATGGCTTAGCAAGCCACTCAGTTGTAACAAACCACTACAAGAAACAAAAGTAAGAATAAAACCGGACAGACCACCCAGCATCGAACTCGGCACTGGCAACAGCACAACTAGCCCAGTCAACTCTGCAAAGTCCTCTTCACTAACATCAGGAGACTTGTGCCAGGTGGTGAGAGAACCAACACAAGGGAAAGACCTCATCCTCACCAATCTATCTGTTGCAGATGCATCTGTCCATGACAGTATTGGTAGCAGTGACCACCCGCACAGTTCCTTGTGGAGATGAAGTCCCGTCTTCACACTGAGGACACATTCCATCGTGTTGTGTGACATTACCACCGTGCTAAATGGGATGGATTCAGAACAGAACTAGCAGCTCAAAACTGGGCATCCATGAGGTGCTGTGGGCCATCAGCAGCAGCAGAATTGTATTCCACCACAATCTGTAACCTCATGGTCTGGCATATCCCTCACTCTAACATTAACATCAAGCCAGGTGACCAACCCTGGTTCAATGGGGATTGTAGAAGAGTATGCCAGGAGCAGCACCAGGCATAACTAAAAATGAGGTGCCAACCTGGAGAATCTGCAGCACAGGACTAAATGAATGCTAAAATGCGGAAGCAACACGCTATAGACAGGGCTAAGTAATCCCACAATCAACGGATCAGATCAAAGCTCTGCAGTCCTGCCACATCCAGTCGTGAATGGTGGTGGACCATTAAACAACCGATGGGAGGAGGAGACTCCATAAACACCCCCATCCTCAATGATGGAGGAGCCCAGCATGCGAGTGCAAAAGACAAGGCTGAAGCATTTGCAACCATCTTCAGCTGGAAGTGTCGAGTGGATGATCCATATCGGACTCCTCCTGAGGTCTACAGAATCCAGTCTTCAGCCAATTCAATTCACTCCATGTGATCTCAAGAAACGGCTGAGCACACTGGATGCAGCAAAGGCTATGGGCTCTGACAACATCCCGGCTGTCGTGCTGAAAACTTGCGCTCCAGAGCTAGCTGTGCCCTCCAGCCAAGCTGTCCCAGTACAGCTACAACACTGGTATCTACCCAACATTGTGGAAAACTGCCCAGGTATGTCTTGTCCACAAAAAAACGGACAAATCCAATCCGGCCAATTACCACCCCATCAGTCTGCTCTCAATCATCAGCAAAGTGATGGAAGGTGTTGTCAACAGTGCTATCAAGCAGCACTTACTCACCAATAACCTGCTCACTGATACAAAAAGAAAATACTGCCGATGCTGGAAATCTGAAATACAAACAGAAAATGCTGGAGATACTGAGCAGGTCAGGCAGCATCTGTGAAGAGAGAAACAGAGTTAATGGGCCAGAAATTCCAGGCCAGAAGCGTGAGTGCGGTCGGCTTACTCACGCTTCTGGCCGTTGGAAATGCCGGCGTTCAGCATGAACAGCGCATGCGGGGAACGCCGGCATTTCCAGACCTCGAGCGCGTGCGACTGCACAGGCAGCGCTTGCGCAGTGAACTTCATGGATTTCATTAATCCGTGAGGTTAAGTCCTTAGAAGTTATACTGAAAAAAAGCAAGTGTAAAGTGGTTCATTGGCTGCGGAGGAAGATATATTTTATCGTGGAGCTTTTGAAATGCAATATTTTTGTTTGGGAAAGGGAGGGAAGTTATTTTAAGAAATTTTAAGTAAGTTTTAAAGTTAAAAAAAATTTTTTTTAAAGGGTTTTCAGAACGGTAGGTAGAAGGAGCAATTGTGGCTGTGTGAATGGAATGTGAGAATGAGTTATGTATGTATGTCCACATATATTCCTTTACGTATATGTATGTATGTTTCATATTCCTTTACTATGAATGTATGTTTTTAATTATGATTTTCCAATAAGTTACTTTCTCTGAAAGTCATAATTAAATAATACATTCATACACATAAGTAAAGGAATATATACATAACACGCAAAGGAATATATACAGACATACATACTTTCAGAAGCTCCACGATAAGAAATATCTTCCTCCGCAGCCTCTGTAGCAACTGTACCCATGCTTTTTTCATGTGTAAGTTGTAATGACTGGACCTCACTGAAAGCATTAATGAAAGCGGCGAATTATACTGCGCACGCGCTGCATGTGCAGTTGCACGCGTTCTGCCTCTGAACCCCTTCATTCAGAGGACAGGAAATGCCGGTTTTCCCCACATGCACTGTGCATGCTGAAAACCGGCATTTCATCCGGCCAGATGCGTAAGTACCCCGACCGTACTAGCGCATTTGGAAGGGAATTATTGGGCCAACATTTTACATGTCAATAAAATAAAAAATTTAACACTTGCACGACTTGCCCCCTCGCATCTGCGACTGAGGGTCCAAGGAGGTGCATTGCGCAAGAGGTCATCATCGGACGTATCCTCACACTGTTCCCTTTGGGGAACTGTATGAAGTGGTGGAAGGATTTATGGCCGTGATTAACGCTCATTCCGTGACCGTAACCATCTTTGAACCAGCCATTAGGGTGGTTAGTCCTATGGCGGGAGGGTTTTACGGGCTCCCACAACCCATCTGAGGGGGGGGGTGCCACCAACACCCACGGACGCAAGTATCCCGCTGGATGTCCACCCAGAATTTAAAGTTGGAGCTCCGACTCCACTTGCCGGGACTGTCTGGAGTGGGGTTCAAAACCCTACTCCTTCTGGCCCAGCGGAGGGGATGCTTACTGCTACGCAAAAGGCCCACTCCGCACAAAAGGTGACACCCATACGTTTCCTGCGCCTTTTCCCTCCCCGTGACTGGAGCCCTATGCTGCCATTTCACGTTGCTAATCGGATTGGGCATTTGTCATAGCGGTAGGATCCCCACCGCTGGGCCAGATCAGGGTAGGGTTTCGAACCCCGCTCCAGACAGTCCCGGCAAGTGGAGTCGGAGCTCCGGCTCTAAATTCTGGGTTGACATCCAGTGGGATATTTGCGTCCGTTGATGTGGGTGGCCCCCCCTCCTTGTATAGCTTGTGGGAGCCCGTAAAACCCTCCCGCCATAGGACTAACCGCCCTAATGGCTGGTTCAAAGATGGTTACGGTCACGGAATGAGCGTTAATCACGGCCATAAATCCTTCCACCACTTCATACAGTTCCCCAAAGGGAACAGTGTGAAGACACGTATGACGACGACATTGCTAAATAAATAAATGGAATTTAAAAAATTCTTTTAGGGCTTTTAAAAGTCTTTAAATTGCTTTAATTCTCTTTAAAACTACTTCAGATTACTCAAAATAATGTAAACATTTTAAAAATTTTATAAAAGTTACCAAAATCTTGAAAAAACTTCCAAAAACCTATTTAAACTGCTGCTTTGCATGTAAAAAAGCAAAGCAGCTTGACAGAAACATTGGGGGCATGTCCAGTGAAACTGAGACCTCAAGGGGCGTGTCTCACTTACACTGCACGCTCCTGGGTCCGCACTGGCTGCACTCCTGGGCGGCGTGACGTCATACGCTGCCCGGGATTCTTGTTTCAGTTTCTGGAAGTGCAGGCGTCCCTGGAGCTGATCGGCAGGAACGCGGGGTAAGTGCAAATACGGGGCTTGCACGCGCTGCAAGCCCCGTTCTGGAATTTCTGGCCCAATGTTTCAGGTCGATGACCTTTTGTCAGAACTGGAAAAAAGCAGGAAATAGAACAGATTTTTAAGCAAGTGTAGGGGCTGGGAAAGAGGGGAAGGGATGAAAGGACAAAAGGGAAGGTCTGTGATAGGATAGAAGGCAGTAGAGGTTAAGAGACATTAAGAGATATTCAAGGCAAAAGGAGAATGTAATGGGACAGGTTAAGAAACAAAGGATGGCTCTAGATGAAGTGTAAATTGGGCTGGCAGAATGAAAGCTGTCTTAATTACTGGTATGTGTGCATACATTTTAAAAATGTATTCATTTTAAAATTTCAGTTTCAAGGAATGATACATTTGAGTGACACGACCTCTGAGTGATGCTGTGTGCAGCAAGTTGCATACCTCAGAAAGCCACGGGGAAGAGCAGCACGCAATGTCAATAGAAAACCCTTGGAATAATATGGTATTTTCGATGATTACTTTTCATAGCCAATTGCTTAAACTTTCTATACACATAAATGCTATTTGTTTAGTTCCTGTAATTTTCTCTCTAAAGTGATTAAATAGTTGAATATCGACCACTTACTGTATACTTCAATATTTTATTTTCAAACTATGCCACATAAAGCAACTTAAACTCATCAGTCATATGTACCTGTTAATGTGATTTTGAAACAGAATAGTTTGAATTGTTTGAATGCACGCCCACTAGGTTATGATGATATTATTGTAGACATGAGGGGGGTGATTTTCATTCAGAAGTCGGGAAGGAGGCGGGACTACAACTTTCGGGGTTGTAGTCTCGCCTCCTTTGAGATGCGGTCAATCCACGCGATTTTAACTTGATTGACCTTGTTGAGCCCGCCCAGCGGGCTCAGCAGGCCAATTAAAGGCCACCCAGCAACAGGTGACATCACAGACTGAAATTTCATCTGTCAAGACGTTTTGTCAGATGAAATATCAGTGTTTCACAGCTGTTTGAAGCTGTCAAACACTAACAGTCTCACTTCTAACCTGAGTCCTTCTACACAGACTCAGCTAGAAATCTCACCAGCACAGAAAGCTACAGGCTGTCACTTTTGACAGTTCGCAGCCATTCTGCTTTCTGTGTCGATTAGATGATGGACTCCTGAAACCTAGAGGAAGGAAGGCTGAAAAGATAAGTACAAGTAATTTAAAATTCTTTACACACTTTAGACACACCAAACACACTTACCTTTGCACTCATGCACCCATCACTCACCTGAATACCGACATCTCGACCCCTCCAAGTCCTACAACCCGACGGCCCGACTCCTCTAACTTGGCGTGGTTTGGAGCCGTCGGGAATCCCACACTTCAAGCTTTAAAATAGGGATTAGGCTAAAAACTGCTTGTTAACTACCTGTTAACAGGCAGTTAATTGGCACTAATCCCTTCCTGCCTCGGATAAGCGGGTCCCAGTGCGGGGTGGGTACAGGCCTCCTTTGAAACTTACATGGATATGGGTTGGGGGCGGGATGGTGTTGGGACCCCTGAATTTGGGACGTTAACCCCCCGCATGCCTCCAATCCCGACCCCGAGATCTCTCTGAAGCCAAAATACTATATCTTGCACATCAGCTATTCTGCCGCAGCTTAGCGCAGTCTACCAGCGATATCTTCTGAGATCAGAGATCATTTGATCTGTGTGGGAGCTTAAAACCTTCGCAGTTCTTCATTTTCTTGACGCTGAAAGGCTATTGATCTCTTCTACACTGGTTACCTTTGGGATTTATTGCACAGTGCCAGTTTCTTTAAGTTTTTAGAGCTGATAGTTCTAAACATTTATTGTGTTTAAGAAAACTGCATTCAGATAGCCGCACATCCACGGACATCTATTTTAACTGAACAATAGATACTGAGCTTAGCTTCCTGGGCATCAATGGCAATCCATAAACCCATTTAACTAGAAATCTACAGGATCCTACAAAAGATTCATGCTTATAAAAACTGGCTGCTGATAAAATAATACAAATATCCATTTAAAGATGTGCTGGTTGATTGGTGTTTTGCAATTAACTTCACAGCTGTACATTAAAGGACTGACAACTGCAATAAACTGGTACAGGTATATGCACGTTCACATGCATAGCACTGCCTATTAGAATTGCAATTATACAAAATGCACCACGTAAATATTGTGGCAACAAGAGCAGTTCAGAGGCTAGGTATTCTGCGGCAAGTGTCTCACCTCCTGACTCCCCAAAGCCTTTCCACCACCTACAAGGTACAAGTAAGGAGTGTGATGGAATACTCTCCACTTGCCTGGATGAGTACAGCTCCAACAACACTTAAGAAGCTCGACACCACCCAAGACAAAGCAGCCCGCTTGATTGGCACCCCCTCTACCACCTTAAACATCCACTCCCTCCACCACCAGCGTACCGTGGCTGCAGTGTGTACCATCTACAAGATACACTGCAGCAACTTGCCAAGGCTTCTTCGGCATCACCTCCCAAACTCGGGACCTCTTCCACCTAGAAGGACAAAGGCAGCAGACGCATGGGAAGACCATCACCTCCAAGTTCCCCTCCAAGTCACACATCATCCTGACTTAGAAGTATATCACTGATCCTTCATCGTCGCTGGGTCAAAATCCTGGAACTCCCTACCTAACAGCACTGTGGGAGTACCATCACCACACGGACTGCAGCGGTTCAAGAAGGCAGCTCACCACCACCTTCTCAAGGGAAATTAGGGATGGGCAATAAATGCTGGCTTTGTCAGCGACGCCCACATCCCATAAAGACAAATTTTTATAAAACCACCTTAAGAAGCATTGATACTATGGGCGAGACTTTCAACTGCGGTGGGGGTGTAAAACGGGCTGTAGTGAATCAGCCACCCATTATACACAGTGCCCAAGTTTCATTTCCATTGACGTTAATGGAATTGGAGTATAACTAGCAGCTGATCCACTACCACCTGTTTTACACCCCCATCGAAGTTGAAATTTTCACCCTCTGTGTTCAGGAGAGGTAATAGCCTAGATTTTCTGATTGGCGGCATTTTAACTTTGGCATTGAACCTTTTATTTTAAACAGGTTAAAATAATACCGATCTGAGCACAGTTTTGGTCTCCTTATCTAAGGAAGGATATACTTGCCTTGGAGGTGGTGCAATGAAGGTTCACTAGATTGATTCCTGGGATGAGAGTGCTGTTCTATGGTGAGAGATTGTGTAGAATGGGCCTATATGTAATGTATGTAATGTATATATACCTTAAGGGAGAGAACTACTTTTTACAGCTCCTGTATACTGTAGTACCAGCAGTGACCACACCTGTATATAAACCCTGAGTAGTGATCTGTACAGTTAGCTCTAGAGTAACCCTCATTCAGTAAACACCTGTTGAATCGTTCCCTGCAGTCTGTTGTCTGATTATTGAAGGACACAACATTAAGATACATGGACCTAACACTATACTCTCTGGAGTTTAGAAGAATGAGAGGTGATCTCACTGAAACATACAAGATTCTGAAGGGCATTGACAGGGTAGATGCTGAGAGGTTGTTTCCCCTGGCTGGAATGTCTAGAACTAGGGGGTATTGTCTCAGGCTAAGGGGTAGGCCATTTAAGACCGAGATGAGGAGGAATTTCTTCACTCAGAGGGTTGTGAATCTTTGGAATTCTCTGCCCCAGAGGGCTGTGAATGCTGAGTCTATGGGCTCAATTTTGCCATGGGGCGGGCTGGGGGCGTGTCAGGTATTTTTCGAGTCCTGAACCTGACTCCAGTGTGATGTGAGAAAAAAGTGCGATTTTCCCCTAATTGGGCAATTGATTTCCAGCGTGTGGGAACTCTGGCCCAATTAGTCTTTCCATCCTGAAAGTCGTCTCCGATGATGTCATCAGTGCTGCTGGATTTAAGGCCTGCAAGCAGCCTTGCTTCTTCTGGGGACTGCAAACTTTATGCCCATTGCCGTGATCGCTTCATTCAGCAATTATGTCCAGCAGTAGGCCAAAGTGTGCTCCACAGTTCGATGACGCCACCCTGCAAGTTCTGGTGGAGGGAGCAAGAGCAAATAAGGAGGTGCTCTTCCCTTCCTCAGGGAGAAAGAAGCCTCCCCAGCAGACTAAAGCTGTGTGTATGCAAGTGGCCCAGCAGGTCAACTCTACGTCTATGTGCCGCAGAACTTGTCTGCAGTGCAGGAAGAGGTTTCATGACCTTCTGCGCACAGGAAAAGTGAGTATGACTTTCCCATCACCCTCAATCTGATCCCCATCGCCTCTCCTCACCAGCACTCTGCTTTGCCAACCTCTTCCTCCACATCCCACTTGACACTTACATCCCTGCACCCTTACCCATTCCCTCTCTCTCTATGGTCGCATTCACTTAACTATTCGACCATGCAGCCCTCACACTCTCTATCACTGTGATGCAATGACAACTTACAACACATAGGGAGGGCCCTGGAATCTCTACACTCACTCCTTCATTCTCACTCAAACTCCACTTGTGTTGCTCATTGCAGTAAAAGAGAGCCCACAATAAGAGGGAAAGAGCAAGGACAGGAGGAGGGCCACCCTCATTAGCCCAGCTCACCACCTCAGAGGAGGCGGCCCTGGAAATTGCCGGTGTAAGGGGGGCATCCTTTACCTGGTTTACGGTAATTTACCTTCCTTTACCTGGTTTACAGTAATTTACCTGGTCAAGCAGCCTTTTTATCCACTGCACTGTGACCAATACCAATCAGCGGTTTCGAATCGCTAAACCCACCCTTCCAGTTCTGACTGGAGGAACTTATAATTAATGATATATTAAAAATGGACAAATGGTTTGGATGCAAGAAAGTCAAACTTTATTAACTAAATAAACTACACCACATGATCAATGTAATCACGGTAAAATTGATTAGATAGGGGAGAAAAAACGGGCATAACGAGGGAAAACGACTAAAATGACAATTCTAACGAAATCCCACTTTACTCCCCACCCCTATGCCTATCCTAAGTTGCCTTGTGGAAGGTCAGAAAAATATATGCTCACCGCTATAATGCCAGCTCCGTGTCCCACGAGATCTTTACTGTCCTGAAGTAAAGAAACACCCCAGTGTTTTAAAAGTAAACTGCTGGTGTTCTTACTTCTTCAGACAGACTCCCATGCTGTAGAGGGCACACAGAGGCAAGCCAGAGAGAGAGAGAGAGGCCTCCGAGAAGCTATCTCTATATATCCCAATTTTGGGGCCAAAATGTTCTCGCCCACATCCGGAGTTTTCTGGGCTAAAACAAAGGGATCCAAACCGTCCACTTGTCTGGGATGGGTTTGAATAAAGTTGCCATTGTCTGCGATGGCTGTCGATAAAACTGCAGGGGTTTTGAATGTGTCTTCATTCATCCTGATGGGTTTGAATGGGGTTGCCATTGTCTGTGATGGCTGTCGATAAAACTGCAGGGGTTTTGAATGTGTCTTCATTCTGGGGCTGAAATGTTCCCGCCCACATCCGGAGTTTTCTGGGCTAAAACAAAGGGATCCAAACCGTCCCCATTGTCTAGTAATGGGTGATTCAAACCCATTCATTCTTAAACTGTTCCTTTTCTTAGTTTAAAAAGTCTCTTCCATAGTTTAGGTGTGTTTCATTGTGTGTGATGGGTTTTGAATGGAGTTGGATTACTATGTAAACAGAAACCCATTCTGTTGTGGTCATTGAAACCGCAGTCAAGTGGTTTTAATCCCTTGTGCAAACATCCTTGTAAATAAACATCGATTGTCTCTGGAGGGAGGGGGAAACTCCCCTTTTGATTGACAGAATTTGACTGCCAACTTTGATCCTCCCCCTTTTCACAGACATACACGAGCTGCTTCCAAGCCCTTTGTCCTTGGCCATGCTTTGCTGACGGCCATTTTTATCCCTGGGCAATTTACCAAAATCAAGGGTACAATTTTTAATAAAAATGTACTGTCTTAAGGTGTACGATTTTTTAACAAAGTTCTTTGATTCCGGTGTTGTCCAAGTGCTGCTTAGCTCTCGGGCTCCTTAACGCAGCCTTTTGCAGTTCTGGGCACGTTTTAAAACATTGTCCAACCCAGAGACAATTTAAATCACACAAAGTCTTTGTCCACGATGTGGATTAATATTTCCCGATCTTCGGGGGCTGAGGGGATTTTGCGAACCCCTACACCGGGATCAAGGAGGATTCCCAAGTCGTGGACGGACAGGCAGGTGCATCACAGCAAGCTGGTGACAGAATACTTTGGCATCTCTCTCACTGACATTGCATGAGTCACTGATAATGAATCTGATGCTCTAACAGATTGACTTATGAGCATCTGCACTATTCAATGTTCATGTAACCTTGACCTCACATCTCTAACTCTTTCCTTTACTCCCCCACCGGACCATCGACAGCCCCCTTCCCCACTGTCCAGGAGGAAGAGCCTGAGCTTCCAGACACCTCAGAGGAAGCTGCGACCTCTGAGGGCGCTGCGATAGCAGAATTAAGCGCACATATCACCAGCGCAGACACTCACACCTCGGTGGGACCTTCGGGACATAGAGTAGAGTTGTCACCTGGTGTATCACAGCTCACAAGTGAGCATCAGTAGATGGTGGAGACAGGGACAGCAGTGGAGAGTCCTCGTCAAAGGGTGCAGGACGCTCCCAGCTCGGCTCCGCTGCATGTCGACCCTGTGCCTCTGGGTCCATCCAGAAGGAGAGCGGTGCTGGAACTCCAGGAACAGGTGCAGGAGTCTCTGGCAGGTTTTGTCTCCAGGGTCGCTGCGAGTTTGGAGCGAATGGAGGAGTCCATCGCTAACATGAGCAGAGCCTTTGTGGAGGCGTTGGCGCATGAACGCATCACCACAGAAAGGATGGCAACCTCCGTGGAAAGGATGACTACCTTCATGGTAAGGCTGGCTACCGTAGTGGAGAGGATGGCAATGATAGAGGAGAGGATGGCTACATCCAAGGTAGAGCTTAGTCGCCAGGGTATGGAAAACATGGTAACTGTTCAGAATAGACTGACATCTCTTGAGGAGCGATGGTCAGCTATTGAGCAAACAAACCAGACCTTCATGCAAGTCCTCGGGAGTAGGACTTCCAGTACAGAAACAGGTCCTCATGGCCCCCTGAAGTGCAGTAAGGTGCTGTCAAGCCACTTGCTAGCTCTGAAGTGGGGCTGACCCATGAGAGGGATGTTGGTGGCAGACAACAATAAGTGGGTGCTCCTCTCCAAGCGCTCACACGACCATGCCACTGCAAAGCCCTCATTCAGAGCCCCACCAGAGTCCCCACCCAACTGAGATCGGCGTCACAACCCCTGCACAGCCGTAGGAGCAGCAGACTGTTGCCGAGCCCTCACAGGTTCGCAACCCCAGAGGACGCCTGCCAAAGGTGTCGAGACAGGAGCATCTAGAAAGTGAGCAAGGGGCCTCCACATCTGCTGAAGCCACAGGAGAAGCACCACGTAGGAGCACGCGTAAGAGGAAGATACTGCACAAGTAGTCACAAGGGTAGTCATTTGGGTGTAATGTTATGTTTAATTTTGAAAAGCCATCAGTTGTTTATTGTCATTAAAAATTCTGATGGCAAACTGTTGCAGTTGTGGCGTGTGTCATTTCGCTAATGGGACTTCCACGTTGAGGGCTTAGGATGACTTACAATTGTCAGTATGGTGGTCAGAGTGATAGGAATCTGTAGGTTCTTGGCCATTGTCGATGGTCTGATAAGAAGGTGCGAGGCAAAAGTGTTTGATTGTACAGGCTAAGCAAATCTGGCCAAGATGAGTACGTGCCTTGCATCCCGGGCAACAATGTGCTCGCATGCTGCTGCCGCTGGTCGATGTGCCTCTGCAAGCTGTTCGTTGTTGCTCTCCTCCTCCTCTTTCTCCTCCTCATCTGATGAGCCACTTGTTCCTCAGGCATCTGCAAGCCACGATGCAGTGCCATGTTGTGAAGTGCACAGAAAACCACGACCATTCTGGAGACCCTGGCTGCTGATCCATCAAGGCATCTGAAGCGCATCTTCAGCAAGCCGATGGTTTGCTCGATTATGGATCTGGTGGAAATGTGGCTAGACTTGCAGCGCTCCTCAGCTTCGGTGGATGGGCTCCTCAATGGCATCATTAGCCACGTCTTCAGGGGATAGCCCTTGTCTCCGAGTAGCCGTCCGAAAAGTTGGTCTGGCTGACTGAAGAGCGGAGGCACGCTAGACTGGCGCAGGATGAAGGAGTCATGGCAACTGCCAGGGTACTTGGCACAAACATGCAAAATTTCCTTCTTGTGGTCACACACCAGCTGTACATGGAGGGAGTGGGAGCCCTTGCGGTTGACAAAAATACCTGGATTGTGATGGGGTGCCTTAAGGTCAACGATGCCCTGCACCCTTGGAAAGCCTGCCAGATTGTCGAACCCAACCGCATGCGCAGTTACACTGGCTTGATCCTTGGAGAAATTGATGTAATTGTGCATGATGGCAAGGAGGGCATCGGTTACCTGCGTGATGCCAGTGTGTGCGGCCGCCTGGGAGACGCCGCTGATGTCTGCTGCTGATCTCTGGAATGAGCCTGAAGCAAAATTGTTGAGTGCGGTGGTGACTTTGACGTCCACTGATAAGGGGTGTCCATATGCTCCTCTGGGCTCCAGGTCTTGCTGCAGCATTGCACAGATGTCACCCACTACCTCTCGTGAAAGTCAGAGCCGCCTTTGGCACTGCTGCTCAGTCATGTTGAAGTAGCAAATCCTCTGTCTGTAGACCCTGTTTTGGGGGTATCTCCTGCGCCGACGTGCTTCCATGTGCTGGCGCCTTCTGGCCTGTGCAGCTTCAGGTGGGTGAGCAGCAGCTTGGAGCTCCTATTGTTGCTCCTGCAGTTGGTACAGCTGTTGGTCAGGGTTCTGCTGCTGCCGCTGTTGGTCTTCATCCGAACCTGATGATCAGGAGGAAAGGAAATAAATAGTTCCCATTCTTCTGGCATATACCTCAGTTGAGGAAGTGCTCATTCAAGATGGAGAGAGGGGTTTCCCAGGAGGTCACACTTGGGCGTCAGACTCCAAACTTCCACAACAATGAGTAGGCCTGATAAAGGTTCCCCCTAGACTTGAGACAACAAAGTTCTGCCACCTGCAAATGATGATTGGTGAAAACTCCTTTTTAATGGTGGAGCTGCAGCTGTTAGTAAGCAATCCACTTGTGAGGCCACCAGGATTCACTGGCGTGTTCCAGAGGAGCCGTGCAGCACATGGGAAAAGTCGGAAAATCAGAAAGGCCTCTCAAAATGGGATTATAGAGGCAATTAAGTGGTTGTTAAGGGCCTTAAGGGCCTATCCCACTGGAAACAGGGTCAGAAAACTCGCATGTGGGAAAATTTCTCGGAGGCAGGATGGAGGCGGGATCAGGCCCGCATGCCATTTTTTGCGATTTTACCACCTCACACGCCTCCAGTCCCGCCTCCTCGGGCCTGGCAACATTGAGCCCTTTGAGCCTATTCAAGGTTGAGATAGATAGATTTTTGGACTCTAGGGAATCAAGGGATATGGAAATCGGGCGGGAAAGTGGATTTGAGGTCGATGATCAGCCATGATCTTATTGAATGGTGGAGCAGGCTAGAGGGGCCGTATGGCCTACTCCTGCTCCTATTTCTTATGTTCTTATGAATATCTAGACTTTCGGTTTTATATTATATATATATAGGGCCAGAACTTCGAGTCCTCACGGGTGAGTACGCGCTGGAAACTCATACGTAGGCCCAACGAAAGTGCCGGTTTTGTGCATGCACTGCACATGCGCGGGAAACCGGAACTTCCGTTCCTTTAAAGGAAGGGGTTTAGAGGTCAAACGCGTGCGCCAGAGAGGCAGCGCGTACGCTTGGAACTTCCGTTTTTTTTGCAGGTTTTTCCGGGAGGGTAAGTCTACAGCAGCTACGCTTATAAAAAGCAGTCGCAAAGCCTGCTTTTAACAAGGTAAGTGGTGAATTAAGTAAAATTAAAACATTTTTTCCACAGGTTTATTATTTTTAAATACTTTAAAGAAAGGTAAGTTTATTTTTAGCCCCATTAGAAACTGTAATTAATTTTTTCAAAAATTTTAATTATTGTTTAAAATAGTTATTTTTTGTAATTTATAGTTATTTTAAAAATGTGATTTAAAAAAAATGTATTTGAAGTTTTAGTTATGTTTTGGGGCTGAATTGTATTCATAGATTCCCTGCTACCATTGGCTCTCCATGGCCCACGTGATCCCAGGGGACGCTTCGAACTAACTGCGCCCCTGGAATACGCAAGCACTGCGCGCCGGCAGTTGGAGCAGACCCGGGATCGGAATCCCACGCGGGCCCACAGCACAATGGCCGGCGCGCTAGGTAAGTGCAGGTCGGAGGCTTTCACCTGCGGGAAGCCTCCGACCCGAATATATTTTCTCAGATTTCACCCCTTTTTACTGCTGTCTTGAACACAGTGGCTCATAGAGGCCAATCTTCCTCTTCAGCATTTGGCCATAAGGCAGCAAAGCAGAATTGGCATATGGTCTTCTGAGCTCACTTTTCCCATCTACAAGATGCACTGCAGCAACTCGCCAAAGCTCCTTCAACAGCACCTTCCAAACCCGCGACCTCTACCACTTAGAAGGACAAGGGCAGCAGACACATGGGAACATCACCACCTACAAGTTCCCCTCCAAGCCACACACCATCCTGACTTGGACCTGTATCGCCGTTCCTTCACTGTCGCTGGGCCAAAATCCTGGAACTCCCTTTCTAACAGCATTGTGGGTGCACCTACACCATATGGACTGCAGCGGTTCAGGAAGGCGGCTCACCACCATCTTCTCAAGGGCAATTAGGGATGGGCACTAAATGCAGGCCTAGCCAGCCAGTGACACCCACATCCCATCAATGAATTTAAAAAAAAATACACCCTCCAGTCATGTGATGCTATGTGTCTAAGAGCTAACGAGGAAAATCTACCTCACACTGTGGAATGGTTCCATGGTTGGCAATAGCCCCTCATTCAAGTTGCCATGGCTCAGTTGTTAGCACCCTTGCCTCTGAGTCAGATGGTTGTGGGTTCAAGTCCCACTCCAGACACTTGAGCACAAAAATCTAGGTTGACCCTCCAGTGCAGTGTTGAGGGAGTGCTGCACTGTCAGAGGTGCCATCTTTCAGATGAGACGCTAAACCGCGGCCCTGTCTGCTCTCTCAAGTTGACGTATAAGAACCCATGGCATTATTTCAAGGAAGAGCAGAGCAGTTATCCAATACTTATCCCTCAATCAACATCACTAAAACAGATTATGTGGTCATTATCACATTGCAGTTTGTTGGAGCTTGCTGTGTAAAATTGGCAGCCATGTTTCCTGCATTATAACAGTGACTACACTTCAAAAAAAAGTACTTCATTGGCTGTAAAGCGCTTTGGGACGCCCAGTGGTCGAGAAAACTGTTATATAAATACAAGTCTTTCTTTTCTCTTTATTGGTTCAGCCAAAACATCAAAGACAAGGGGCAGGATTTTCATTAGGCCGTGGAGGCGGGACTGGAGGTGTGTGGGGGGTTAAAATCTCGAAGTTGGGGGGCACGAACCCATCCCGCCCCCAACCCGCCTCCATGCCAGTTTCAAAGGAGGCGGATACCCGACCTGTGCTGGGAGCCACCTCCCCGAGGTGGGAAGGGGATTAGTGCGAATTAACTGCCTGTTAACAGGTAGTTAACAGGCAGTTTTTAGCCTAATCCCTATTTTTATTGCTGAAGTGTGGGATTCCCAACGGCTCCAAACCACGCCAAGTTAGCGAGACGGACCGTCGGGCTGAAGGGCTTGGAGAGTTCGAGATGTCCGGTGATCAGGTGAGTGATGTGTGCATGAGTTCAGAGGTAAATGTGTTTGGTGTGTGTAAAGTGTTTAAAGAAGTTGTACTTACATTTACTTACCTTTACAGCCTTCCTTCCTTTAGGTCTCGGGAGTCCCTCATCTCACCAGCACAGAAAGCAGAATGGCCGCGAGCTGTCAAAAGTTGCAGCATTCAGCTTTCTGTTCTGGGAGATCTCTAAATCAGCCTGAGAGGAAGGAATTAACTTGGAGTACAGATTGTCAGTGTTTGACAGCTTCAAACAGCTGTCAAACGCTGATATTTCATCTGTCAAAAGCTTTTGGCTCCCCAATCAAAATCCAGTCCAAGATGTTCCACTCTGTGTCGGATCAATTATCTCCCTATCAACCTCCTCCCAGTCATCAAAGAGATGGAACGACTCATCAATAGCGTCATCAAGTGACACCAACTCACCAACGGCCTGCTCCCTGATGCTCAGTTCAGGTTCCATCAGAAATTTGGCTAATGTGAAGGTCCTACCAAATTTAACGGCAGACCCTCATTTGAATTTTTCTTCGTTTCAGAATTTCGAAGCTGGCTGGCTGTTGGGCAGGAAGGCCTGTTCTGGAAGGCCGCAGCTGTAAAATCAAAAGTCTGTTAAAATTTGAGGCACACGTCCTCATTAGCATATTTAAATACTGGCCCGCCTCTTGAGAGCAGGTAAGTCGCCCACCCAACAACCATTCTCCACTAAAATTGGAAGTGGGTGCTTTCAATGCTGGTTGGGGGTCAAGTTTCAGATTTTTGAAATTTTAAGCTACACCCCCGCCATCCACCCAGCCCCTCTCCCGCCCATCATGAGGGGTTAGAATTCCCCCTAACTCCTCTGATAATGAAGTATTCCATCCCAGCCTATAGCTTCACCTGCATAATATCAAGGCCTGGGCTTTCAAGTGACAGGTAACAGTCATGAGAGGCAATGACCACCTCAAACAAGGGAAAGCCCAGTCATCTCCCCTTGACCTTCAATAATACCATCATCTATGAGCCCTCCACCAGCAACATCTTAGTGACCAGAAGTTTAACTGGACCAGCCATATCAAGACTGTGGCTACAAGAGCAGGGCAGAGACTCGGTACTGTGACAAATGGCACACCTCCTGATCCCTCAAAGCCTCTCCACCATCTAGAAGGCTCAAATCATGAATTTGATGACATACTCACCACTCGTCTGGATGGGTGCATCCTCAACAGCAATGAAGAAGCTCAGGATCATCCAGGACAGAGCAGTTTGCTTGATCAGTGACCCTGTTCCAAGTTCCCCTCTTAAGTCACACACCCCAGACTACGATATGTATCATCATTCCTTTGTTGCCATTGGGTCAGTATCCTGGAATTCAATTTCAATTCAATTCAAATCGCTTTATTGGCATGACAAGGTACATCTTATGTTGCCAAAGCATCGAAAAACATTCATGGTTGAACACATAAACACAGATCTATCCATACAGTGTATAAACAGATATATCCCTGAGTGTATAAATATACATTCATATAATTTGTATATACTCTTTTCTTATATTTAGTGGTTGTCCCTCTGTTTATGGCAAGCTGTAACATAGTATGCCGCTAAGGTTACACAATTTCTCTCTTCCCCTAGTGGTATGGGAGTTTTTGGTCGTCATTCAAATTTCTGAATTCCGGGCATATTTTTGTGAATTTTGGGTAGAAATTCTCCCTTATGCCCTGATATTTTCTACAAGCTGTGAGGAAGTGCATCTCTGTCTCCACCACTCCCTGACTGCAGTGAGAGCATATCCTGTCCTCTCTTGGTAGCCGGGTCTGCCTGTGTCTACCTTTTTCGATCGCCAGGCTATGTTCACTAAGTCTGTACATTGTCAAGGTTTTTCTCAGTTTGCTATCCTTTACCATGGTCAGGTAATCAACCATGTTGTATTGTCTGTTTAGGGCCAAGTAGCAATTCCCTACCCAAATCTATTGTGGCAGCACCTTCACTACATGCTCTGCAACAGTTCAGGGAGAAAGCCCCCCCAGCTTCTTCACAGGGCAATCATTGGCCTTCCCAGCATCAGCCAAATCTGGAGAACAAATATTTAAACATTTACAGAAAAAAATCCAAAAAACCTAAACCAATAATCAAAGTGCTCCAAGTTGAGCCTTGAGCTTGTCACACAGGATTAGATACCTCTGAATGAAAACATTCTCAGGGATTTACAACACCATACAGGCAACAGGTATGTATTTTATGTAGAACAGGTTCAGTTATTATGAGTTGTAGAACTATGGACTTGAGCACAGATGCTCTGATTTTAACCCGGGGTGAGCAGTGATGTGAGGCCCGGGCCATTTTAACTCTCAGGCCTCATTTAAATACACCAGGCCCAAGTCCCGCTTGAACCCAGTGTCAAGGACATCAGGTTGGCGGGAGTCAGTCGAGCACAGCAGGAGGCTGCAGCCAGAGACTCACAGGAACGGTTCTTGGCAAGTTAAGTGAAGAGGGCTGATCTGAGATGATTGAAGGAAGCCCGGGGCAGAAGTGGCCCCAAGATTCCTAATAGGGCCTGGAGGAGTATGTCTGCTCCTCCTGGCCCAAAAGGGAACCTTAAAAATATTTAAAGTTTATTTACCTGGGTCTTTTCTGACCCTGGATTCACTTCAGGATAACTTCCCCATGCTTGGACAGCACCGAGCACAATCCACACAACCCAGGGTTACAATCGAGTTATGGTCCAAATGGAGCCATTGGACAACCACTTTCTTGAGGCCCTCCCCTGTCTGTGGTGAGGGCTTCGCAGGCTGGCTGAAACACGCCTGATAAAATGGTATGGAGTTCATCCAGTGCTTTGGCCAATATTTATCCCGCAACCAACATCACTAAAACAGTTTAACTGGTCATTTGTCCCATTGTCGTTAGTGTGCAAAGTGGCTGCCTTGTTTCTAACAGTGACTACATTTCAAAAAGCAATTCATTGGCTGTGAAGCAGCTTAAGACACCCTGAGGACATGAAAGGTGCTATGTAAATGCAAGTTATTTCTTTACTTTCACTTGTAGAATGTTATCTTGGGTATTTCCAACCTCCAGCTCAAAGCAACCACGCAACATTTTGGGAGTGATTTGATTGGTTCAGCTTCAGCTTTCTTTTATTGGTGGCTCTTGTTGACTGCCTGTTTTTCATTCATAGTTTTTTTGATCTTCACGATTGGGGGCTTTTATTCTGGCTCTCTACATTTTGATCTGTATGCTGCCTTCCTGTTCAGATCCTCGCATGATGGACATGCATATCTGGAATTTGAGATCGCACCCGACTTACAGCCCACACAGTGTAGGATTCGCAAAATTGGATTTCATATTAATAAGGATCAATGGGCAGAAGAGGCCATGATTTTAAAGACTGTTTTAAAAGAAGCCCAGAAAAAGGGGCATACAAAATGGCCGCCGTATCATGTGACCAGCTCATTGGGACACTTTAAAATGGTTCCTGCACTACCTCAGACAACTATGTGGATTGAACCCATAGCAAGTTCTGGAAGCTGTTTCTGAGAGGACAAAGCCAGACCCACAGGCATGCATATGGATTAGATGCAGATCCACTCAAGATCTGGCTGGAGACAGAGGCCATCTAAATGTTGACCCAGATGAAAGAGACAATAACTTATTCATGAGGACAACACCAAGGGCTCGGTAACAGGATTAGCATGAAATTAAAAAACAATGAAAGCCATTTCAAACCAGAGATGGGCCTGTTACCAGCCACTTAAAATGATTTAAAATATAATAACTGCCCTGCTGTGCTCAAAGCCCACCAAAAGTTAAAACAAAGACTCACCTGATTTTGGGGGGGGAAGTGAAGCCTCAGGAAGAAAGGTATAACTGAAGAGACTTTTCAGCAGTTGAAACAAGCAGAAGCACCAGGTTGGAAGCGACACTCGAGGCAAGCTGAACAAGCAGCTTGGAGGACACGGCAGTGGGACACGACGCGACAGGGGCAACGACCCCAGGGTCAGCTTGGACGAGTTGAGACACAGGACCAGGACGCAGCACCCCGGAACGCAGCTTGAGGAGGAAGACACAGCTTGGGAGAAGACTTTGGAGGAAGCTTGAATCAACAAGCTCGGACAGTCACAAAGAGAGCGGAGAAAAAGGACAGTTTAAAATCGGACAGTCGTTGCAGCCCCAGCAGCCTCGTTTTCAAAACCTTGCACTTCCGAGTGGGATTGGTGAGCATGTTTCTGGCCCTTCACAATCAGATCTAGTTAGGTTTAATAAGGGGGTGGATTTAAGGGTACAATTAACATGAGTTGTTGTCCCTCGATGTTCCATGTGTTTCTTTATTTCATGATGATCTTTGTAGAGTATAAGATGCCTATATTTGCCTTAGTTAGTATAATGTCGTTATGATTGGTTTGTATTTGTTTTTCCCTCCCATGTACCGTACTCTTGTCTTTGTTGCATTTGATTTGATATTTTTCCATTTGCAATAAAATTTCATTTTTATTCATCAAACTTGGTCTACAAGAGTCTTCTCTGCATTGTAGTTCCTGCACCGAAGTCCAGACTATAGAATCTAAGGGGTGAGTGGGTCGAACCACTCAAAGTTTTACTGTGCAAGAGAGGGAGGCCTCTAGAGAGAGAAACCTCAGGGAAACCTCTCGAGGAAAACCCCTTACAACAGGTCCTGTCCATTAAAATGAATAGACGGCAGTGTATTGATTTCTTTGTGGGTTCAATGACGAGACATTTATGAAAGAGAATGTCTTTTAATCTAAAGCTTGTTCAACTCTTTATACAGCATTTCAGGAGACACCATGCTAGTGATCCATCTAAAGCGAAACTGAAACTAAACCAAACTGCTTGTCTCTGTCACATGACCTCTGCTGGTCAGGCATAAGTAATCAATACATGCAAACATGCTGGTAAGGCATCATAATCAAACAGGCAAATAACATCACTATTTGCTGATATCATTACATCTCCCTTTCTTAAAACAAAAGTATTTTACTTTTAACTAACAACATGTTTTCTTTGTATTAATCTGCATTTTAACTGTAACACTTAATGAACTTTCATTATCATTATCATGATCAAGGTTTTTTAACCTTGCTTTGTGTGTTCACATGAAATATGTAACTACACTAGAACTTGAAGAAAGAATAAGATAACATTACTTCCTTCTATAACAATAGTCCTTAAATTTGCTCAATGAGTCTCTCAGGAGGCTTCACGTGTCTTGAGGATTTTCTGATTGATTGTCCTTGAATCTGAGTTGTTGCCTCAGATGATGGTTTCTCAGCTGTGTGATCAGGTTGTTCAACAGTATCAGTCTTCTGACTTGCTGTGGCTGGTCCCATGAGAAGATCTCAACGATTTCTTCTCAGAACGGCACCCTCATCTGTCTGAATGGTGTATGATCTTGGTTGAACTTCACTCAGGACAGTTCCCTTCTGAGTCCATATGTTTGTTTTGTCTTTGAACCTTACTTGGTCACCAGTGTGGAGTTCAGGTAGGTTTTGTGTTCCTCTGTCATAGTAGTACTTTTGCTTTTCTTTCTGTTGTTCTTTGAACTTCCTCACTTTCTCCCCCTCTTTTGTTTTCAGGAGGTTCTCCGGGATGGGTAGGTTTGACCTTAGCCGATGTCCCATAAGGAGTTGGGCTGGTGACATACCACACTCGAGCGGCGTTGTGCGGTATACAAGCATGCTCTGGTAGAAGTCAGTTCCACTGTCCTTTGCCTTGTACATCAGTCTTTTCACTGTGTTTGTGGGCTCTCCTGGGCCAACAGCTCTGGACAACGTGTCTGCTGTATACATCAGCTTACCCGGTGTGTACGCAACATTCAGTTCATCATAGACTGTCTCTCCTTCGCTTTCCACAACGAGGACTCTCTTTACCAGGTTCAGTCTCTCACAGGCTTTTAAACCTAGTATGGCTTGCACATCCTTTGGCACCACGATTAATGCTAGCGTGTGCTCTCTGTCCTTGTGTGTTACTTTGACAATGCATCTTCCTTTCACTGGTATATCAGTACCTGAGTATCCTGTCACTTTCACTTTGATTCCATGTATCTTTGGTCTGGGTCTAATTTTCTTAAAATCAGTCTCTGATATCACATTAACTTGTGCTCCAGTATCCAATTAAAATGGAATGTGTATGTCATTCACTTTTAGTGTCAACATCCAGTCTCTTTTTTCTTCTTTGTTTTCAGACACAACATCTACATTGAACTCCTCTACCTTGCTTTCATCTACTGCATGGACCTTGCTTTGTTGCGCTTGGTTCTTACAGCAACGGGCATAATGGTTGTTTTTGTTGCAACTATTGCATGTTTTACCATATGCTGGACACTTTCTTGGTGTATGCTGTGTACCGCATTGACTACATGACTTTCGATTGCCCCTTTCATTTTCGTTTGCTGGCCACGCCTCTTTTTTCACATTGGCGCTCTTTTTGTTAAACGGTTTGTATCCGTTCTTACTCACTGCATCCACGTTGCAGCTATTGTCACTGAACAGCTCCTTTGCCTGCAACTTCACAGTCTCTGTAGCCCTACACAGTGCTATGGCTTTTCCCAGGTCTAGATCTTGCTCTCTTAGCAGTCTTTCCCTTAGACCATTATCCGGAATACCACACCCCAGTCTGTCTTTTATCAGCGAGTCTGTCAGTCCCCCAAATTCACACGATTTGCTTCTGTTTCTCAGTTCAGTCACATACTGATCAATAGTCTCACCCGTTTTCTGTACACATGTGAAAAGTCTGTGCCTCTCAAATGTCACGTTACGTTTAGGTATGCAGTAGGCCTCAAACTGTTCCATTATTTTATCTAGCTTCATTTTGTCTCCATCAGCAGCCAATGTGAAGTTATTATACACCTCCAGCGCTTCATCACCCACGACATGTAAGAACAGTGACGATTTCCTTTTATTACTTTTCTCATCAGCTCCGATTGCTGATAAATACAATTCCAAACGTTGTTTGAATCTCCTCCAATTTTCAGCCACATTACCTGTTAACTGAAGCTTCGCCGGTGGGAGTAAACCTTCCATTTTTCACTTCGTTAGCTATTCTCTAATGGTAAGTAACGATGTTCTCTTTTGGCTTGCTAATCTGTGGAGAGCTGATTTAACTTCAGATTTTTCCTCTTCATCTCTTTCAATCACTTCCCCCACCATGTATTGATTTCTTTGTGGGTTCAATGACGAGACATTTATGAAAGAGTATGTCTTTTAATCTAAAGCTTGTTCAACTCTTTATACAGCATTTCAGGAGACACCATGCTAGTGATCCATCTAAAGCGAAACTGAAACTAAACCAAACTGCTTGTCTCTGTCACATGACCTCTGCTGGTCAGGCATAAGTAATCAATACATGCAAACATGCTGGTAAGGCATCATAATCAAACAGGCAAATGACATCACTATTTGCTGATATCATTACAGGCAGATCCTGCGGGCTGTGAATCAGTGTGTGCCCGATGCCTGATACATGCTCCCATCATGCGAAGTTTCCACTAAACCCTAAAATTTGCCTGTATATACTGAATCCTGTCAGTATATGTTGTTTGCATAGTTTCAGAATATAGTTTTTGTAAAATGCAAAAAGCATTAGAGAAAGCAACAAACATAAATATAGATTTTAGAATATATTTTCATGCCGATCTGGATGTGTAGGTGGACTAATTAAACAGATAGATAAAAAATAATTGTTGTGTTTTCTGTATATAATTGTACGATTCAGTTTTTCCTCTTACAGATATTGGCAACAGTGGGTGGATGGAGCTCTGGTCACCCTTTCCAAATTGGATGGGATGTTTTTTGTTAGATGGATTCCTCAGATATCTATTTTTAAATCTGGGTGTATTTTTAAACCTGTGAAAATGGTGCTCTGTAATTTCTTGAGGGAATTAAATCAGGAGAGAAATATATACTTGCACATAGATCCCATATTCAGAACAATTAGTTAATTTCATGCATATCTGATCCCCCCCCCACCGAAAATTAGTACATTGTAGTATTATTAAAATTACAAAGGTATTTTTGGATCTTGTAAAGGTTTTAAATCAAATTAAATAAATAAAAACACAGATGTGCCAACAGTAACACAATCAAAATTGTGAAGTAAAACAAGGAGCCAGCTCCTGTATGCCCAGTCGAGACTGCATCAATTGTTCCATTTAACTCTCAATAAATGTGTGCCATTTCAGTCCTGTTCCACCAAAGAATTAGGTTTACTAAAGAAATAATAATATGCAGTGTTTATGCAGTAATGTGCATATGCTTGTACATGTAAAATGAAAGAGATTTTAATACAGACGAGACATATTTCATTCTTCACAGAGGTAAACAGAAATGGAAACAGCAAAAAAAAAACATTTTAATTAGAAAAATAGTTTAATTGCCATCACAGGCAAGTGAAAAGTTAAAGATCATGGGCCTTGTAATTCTGCTGGGATTCTATTTGTCTCCCATTGTAACTTGAAAAGAAGGCAAGCAGAGCCACCTGGAAATGGCATTAATGTCTGAAACAGCCATTTATGCTATTTCCTGAGGGTTCTGATGGTCTCCTGCTGGAGTAATGGTGGGAAAGTATTAATTAGCAAATAATAGGAGCTTGTAACAAAGGTAATACAATGATTATTGGGGACATTAATCTTCATATAGACTGGGCAAATCAAATTGGCAAAGGTAGTCTGGAGGATGAGTTTATGGAATGCATTCGAGACAGTTTCCTAAAACAATACACTCATGGAACCAACTAGGAAACAGGCTATTTTAGATCTTGTGTTGTGTAATGAGACAAGGTTAATTTGTAATCTCATAGTAAAGGATCCTCTGGGGAAGAGTGATCATAATATGATAGAATTTCACATTGGCTTTGAAAGTGAAATATTTATATCCAAAAGTGGAGTTGAGGTCGAAGATCAGCTATGATCTTATTGAATGGTGGAGCAGGTTCGAGGGGCCATATGGCCTACTCTTGCTCCTAATTCCTATGTTCTTATGTTCTTATTAAACCAATAGAACCTCAGTTGAATTTCAGGACTTCAGAATTTCTAGTCAATGATTGAAGACTAAAAAGTCCAAACAATTTACTGACTAATAACTGACATGAGAAATTTCTAAATAACTAAAATTATCCAGAAACCCAAAAGGAATACATAAGAACTTAAGAACATAAGATATAGGAACAGGAGTAGGCCATTTGGCCCTTCAAGCATGCTCCGCCATTCAATAAGATCATAGCTGATCTTTTACCTCAACTCCACTTTCCGGCAGTATCCCCATATTTCTCGATTCCCTTAATATCCAAAAATCTATCGATTGAGCCTTGTAGATGGTGGAGAGGCTATGAAGGATCAGGATGTGAGTATTTGTCACAGAGTACCCAGACTTTTCCTTGCTCTTGTAGCCACAGTCTTGATATGGCTAGTCCAGTTAAGCTTCTGGTCACTAAGATGTTGCTGGTAGAGGGCTCAGAGATGATGGTATCATTGAAGGTCAAGGGCAGTGGCCTTAGATAGACAAGCCAGGATTGCAGCTACATGTCACAACCATGCTCTCAGACCCAGACTACCTGTCAGCAATGCTAAGGGAGATCATCTAGTATACCAGATCATGTGGTACCGGTGATGGTAAGGATTCAAACACATATTTTCTGGCGCTTTTATTTGGTGCTACACTCTGATAAAAAAAATCTTCTCACACTCAAAGGCCCCACTATTAATCTGAAGCCGGCTTCCATGCGGGGGGGGGGAAGTGGCAGGATTGCATGGGGGAAACCAGAAAGTCAACTGAGCAGGTCAGAATCTGTGACCTCAACTCAATTATACCAATTAATTTTGACTTCTGGGTTTCATGACTCCAAGCTGCTCAGCAAGCATGATGCAATCTCAGCAGTATTTAAAGGGACAGTGCATAAAGTGGAAATTGTAGGTGTTGAGGATGGATGGAGGACAAAGAGCAAGGGCAGCATTCAGATTTAATGATGGCTTGTTGGAATTATTGCAGGGTGCAGTTAGGAGGAGGATGGACATACTTTTCCCCAGCAATGGGAGGAAGGAACCTGCTGCTGTCAATAAAAAGGCGTGGTTGGCGGTAGCTGAGGAGGTGAGCAACAGGAACATTGTGCCAGGTCATGGATGCAAAGTAGGAAGTGATTTCATGAACTAACCAGGTCAGGAAAAGTGGATATATTTGCTGATTCAACTAAATCCTGTGCTTTAAGCTCAAGCACACCAGGGACAGCTGTCCGCATTGGGGAGGCACACTCCTCTCCAAGCTCTGCTCAACTGAACACAGATACTGAACCCCAGAGGCTGTCATTGAGAAAGAGAATGTTAGAGGTGCATCAGCAACTTAGCGAGGTACTGAGAGATGTGCACGTACAAACACCACAATAGCGTAGAGGATGGAGGAGTCCAACTCGATCACTTGTGCATTAGTGGTGCAGGGAATTGCGAGAATGTCTGCCATTGGGGAGAGAATATGCCTCCATGGAGCTTCATGCAAGGCTCTGAAATGAGTCTATGCAGGCCATGCCCATGGTCATGCATACTTTGGATGCCAAATTGTCTGTGGCTTTAAACAGAATTACAGACACCTTATCCGTGGCCTTTCAATGCTTCACTGATCTCCACCAAGCCAATCTAGAAACATAGAAGTTAGGAGCAGGAGTAGGCCATTCGGCCCCTCGAGCCTGCTCCGCCATTCAATGCGATCATGGCTGATCATCCAAATTCAGTACCCTGTCCCCGCTTTCTCCCCATACCCCTGGATCCCTTTAGCCTTAAGAAATATATCCAACTCCTTCTTGAATATATTTAATGAATTGGCCTCAACTGCCTTCTGTGGCAGAGAATTCCACAGGTTCACCACTCTCTGGGTGAAGAAATTCCTCCTCATCTCAGTCCTAAATGGCTTACCCCTTATTCTTAGACTGTGACCCCTGGTTCTGGACTCCCTGACCATCGGGAACATCCCTCCTGCATCTAGTCTGTCCAGTCCTGTTAGAATTTAATAAGTTTCAATGAGATCCCCTCTCATTCTTCTAAACTCCAGCGAGTATAAGCCCAATCGACCCAATCTCTCCTCATACGTCATTCTTGCCATCCTAGGTATCAGCCTGGTGAATCTTCGCTGAACTCCTTCCATGGCAAGAACGTCCTTCCTCAGATAAGGCAACCAAAACTGCACATAATACTCAAGATGTGGTCTCACCAAGGCCCTGTACAACTGCAGCAAGACATCCTTGTTCCTGTACTCAAGCCCTCTCACTACAAAGGCCAACATACCATTTGACTTCTTAGCCGCCTGCTGCACCTGCATGCTTACCTTCAGCGATCGGTGCACAAGGACACCCAGGTCTCATTGCACTTCCCCTTCTCCCAATCTATTGCCATTCAGATAATAATCTGCCTTCTGGTTTTTGCTACCAAAGTGGATAACCTCGCATTTATCCACATTATATTGCACTTGCCATGCTTCTGCCCAATTACCCAACCTGTCCTAATCATCCTGGAGTTTCTCGGCATCCTCCTCACAGCACACACGCCCACCCAGCTTTGTGTCATCTGCAAACTTGGAGATGTTACATCTAGTTCCCTTGTCTAGATCATTAATATATATTGTGAATATCTGGGGTCCAAGGACCAATCCCTGCGGTGCCCCACTAGTCACTGCCTGCCACTCGGCAAAAGACCCGTTTATTCCAACTCTTTGCTTTCTGTCTGCCAACCAGTTCTCTATTCAAGTCAATACCTTGCCCCCAATCCCATGTGCCTTAACTTTTCACGCTACTCTCTTATGCGGGACCTTATCGAAAGCCTTTTGAAAGTCCAAATACACCACATCCACTGGTTCTCCCTTATCTATTTTAGCAGTTACATCCTCAAAAAATTCCAGTAGATTAGTCAAGCACGATTTACCTTTTGTAAATCCATGTTGACTTTGTCCGATCCTGTCACTGTTTTCCAAGTGCTCTGCTATTACATCTTTTATAATGGACTCTAGCATTTTCCCCACTACCGATGCCAGGCTTACCGGTCTGTAATTCCCCATTTTCTCTCTACCACCTTTTTTGAATAGTGGGGTAACATTAGCTATCCTCCAATCCATGGGTACTGTTCCAGATTCCATCAAATGTTGGAAGATGATCAGCAATGCATCTACTATTTCTAGGGCCACTTCCTTAAGTACCCTAGGATGTAGATTATCAGGCCTTGGGGATTTATCGGCCTTCAAGCCCATCAATTTCCCTAACATAATTTCCCTACAAATACTGATTTCTTTCAGTTCCTCCCTTTCATCAGATCCTATTTTCCCCGACATCTCTGGGAGGTTATTTGTGTCCTCCTTTGTGAAGACAGAACCAAAATATGTATTTAATTGGTCAGCCATTTCTTTGTTCCCCATTATAAATTCCCCTGATTGTGACTGCAAAGGACCTACGCTTGACTTCACCAATCTTTTTCTCTTCATATATCTATAAAAGCTTTTACAGTCAGTTTTTATGTTCCCTGAAACCTTACTCTCATATTCTATTTTCCCCTTCTTAATTAATCCCTTTGTCCTCCTTTGTTGAATCCTAAACAGCTCCCAATCCTCAGGTTTATTGCTTTTTCTGGCCAATTTATATGTCCTCTCCTTGGATCTTATGCTATCCCTAATTTCCCTTGTTAGCCACGGTTGAGTCACCTTTTTTGTTTTATTTTTATGCCAAACTGGGATGAACAAATTCTGTAGTTCATCCATGCGGTCTTTGAATGTTTGCCATTGCCTATCCACCGTCAACCCTTTGAGTGACATTCCCCAATCATTCTCCAGCAGAATGGTAGGCATGATGTGGCTCTGGCCCAGGAGTGGGATGATGGAAAAAGGAGATATGGACGTTGGAACTCCACTCAAAGCACTCCCACTTCTCACCTCAGCCAGTACTCGACATGCTGCCTTATCTCACGATGGCTGAGTCTGCCCCAGCACAGGTGCAGTAGGAGCAGTCTTTGGCGAGGCCCTCAGGGGCTCCACAACCCAGAGGACAAAGGTCAAAAGCATATCAGCAGTCAGAACATAAGTACATAAGAATTAGGAGCGGGAGTAGGTCATACGGCCCCTCAAGCCTGTTCTGGTCTCCATATCCCTTGATTCCCATAGAGTCCAAAAATCTATCTATCTCAGCCTTGAATATATTCAATGATTCAGCATCCACAGCTATTTGGGGTAGAGAATTCCAAAGATTCACAACCCTCTGAGTGAAAAAATTCCTCCTCATCTCAGTCTTAAATGGCCGACCCCTTAACCTGAGACTATGCCACCTAGTTCTAGATTCACCAGCAAGAGGAAACAACTTCTCAGCATCTACCCTGTCAGTCCTCCTCAGAATCTTAAATGTTTCAACGAGATCCCCTCTCATTCTTCTAAACTCCAGAGAGTATAGGCCCAATCTACTCAATCTCCCCTCATAGGACAACCCTCTCATCCCAGGAATCAGTGAACCTTCGTTGCACTGCCTCTAAGGCAAGTGTATCCTTCCTCAGATAAGGAGATCAAACTGTGCACAGTACTCCAGGTGTGGTCTCACCAAAGCCCTGTACAATTGTAGCAAGACTTCCTTACTCTTGTACTGTCAGGTGTCAGCTGTGGCTCAGTCGGTAGCCTCTCCTCTGAGTCACAAGACTCCAGAAACTTGCCAAATTAGTTTAAACACTCCCCAACAGCACTAGCAAACCCATCTCCTGTACACCCCTTGTGATGACATTGGTTCCGGCTCTGTTGAGGTGCAACCCGTCAGGCCTGTACAAGTCCCACCTTCCCCAAAACCAGTCCCAATGACCCAGGAATCTGAAGGCCTCCCTCCTGCACCATATCTCCAGCCACATATTCATCTGCTTAATCCTCCTCTGCTCCTCCAGCTCCTCCAACTCCATGTTCCACTCATCTGAAGAAGAGTGATGTAGGATCCATTCCTCCCCCCAACGGTAAAAATTGGACTATGAAATATAAAAACCCAGAACTGTACAGCCTGCAAAAAGAGATGGGCAATAAAAGGGTTAATTCAAACATTGCAGCTGAAACTATGAACCATCAAGAGACTGGATATCATTAATCACAGACAATCTAAAATACGAATGCTTCTGAAGAAGAACATTCGCATATTCATTTACCTTCAGGGATTCCATTGTTAAAGAAGACCTTGGCCCGAGTATAACTAGTATCAGTACAGGCCTAGACAATGGGCCAGGCCTTGAACCATTTGAATACGAATGCTAACAGAAACCAACAACTAGCATATGCTGTCACCTTGGGAAGGTTGCATTGTCAGAAAGGTATCTCTAATCAATGGAAAATACAAGGGACAATTAGCCACCAAGAGTTATCTACTCGAGAAATTCATACATTTTGAAACGGCCATTGTATGCTCAGGAGGGGGGCCAGGAAATGTGTTTCAAGATTGCAAGTTGGTTTTGGTTTAACGTAAGAGGCACTTTGAAGAGTGGTGTGGGAAGCCAACGGAAGAACAGCGAGCAGAAAGGTTCGGGCCTACAATCAACTCCAAGAGACAGCTGATCGGGAGTGGTGATTGTATGTTTCAGTCAAATCATAGAGGGGGCTTTTGTGATTGAGTCTGAGTAAGTATGTAAGTTTTAGTCAGGTCACAATAAGGGTTTTGTGATTGAGTCTGAGTAAGTTGTAAGTTTCAGTCAGATCACAATAGGGGTTTTTGTGATTGAGTCTGAGTAACTTTATATGTAACAGTCAAATCGCGGATGGGTTTAACTGTGTCATATTGTGTTGAACAGATGACCCTTGCATAGGGGTTTGTATTTTGGGGTTGTTAGCCTAATATAAATCGTAGGGATTTATACTGGGAAGGTAATTGTGTGTGTGTGTTCAATAAACAAACAAATCAAAGGTCGAGCCAGAACCCTGTACTTATAAATCCTGACGTCCAAGAACTGTGTGTAACGGGGGAGGAGAGGTGGTTGGCGGGTTCCAATATCGGAGAAAACCCCTTACAGTGATGAGCTCCTTCCTTCTCCTCCACCTGCAATCCTTTCTGCTGTGTAATGTTGTACAGGACGCAGCACATGACCATCATTCTGGATACCCTGGCTGGTGAGTACAGAAGGGCGCTTCCAGACATATCTAGGCACCTGAAGTGCATCTTCAACATTCCGATGGCTTGCTCTACAACTCACCTGGTGGTCATGTGGCTCTCGTTGTAGCGCTCCTGTGCCTCACTAGTGGGTTTCCATGACGTAACTTTGTGTTGGGTATCCTGTGTCTCCTACGAGTCAGCTCTTAAGTCTGCTTCTTGGAATGAAAAGGTTTGGGATGTTGGGCTGCCTCAGTATGAATGAATCATGGCAGCTCCCAGGGAATCTGACACTCACCTGCATGAACCTCTTCTTGTGGTTGCACACCAGCTGAACATTGATGGATGAACGACCCTTGCAGTTTATAAAAACTCCGAGTTGCTGTGGCGGTGCTTGGATTGCAACATGTGTGCAGACGATGCCACCTTGTATCTGAGAGAAACTAGCTAGAGCGGCGAATCCCGTGCCGGCTCATTCTGGTTCTGATATAATTGCCAGCCCTGGCAAACAAGCCTTTTGCATTTATGTGCAGCCGACTGGGATATCCTGGATATGTCTCCAGTAGCACCCTAGAATGATCCATCACAACATAAGAACATATGAAATAGGAGCAGGAATAGGCCATTTGGCCCTTCAAGCCTGCTCCACCATTCAATAAGATCATGGCTGATCTTCTATCTCACCTCGACTTTCCTGCAGTATCCCCATATCGCTTGATTCCCTTAATATTCAAAAATCTATCGATCTCTGTATTGAATATACTCAACGACTGAGCCTCCAGAGCCCTCTGGGGTAGAGAATTCCAAAGGTTCACCACCCTCTGAGTGAAGAAATTTCTCCTCATCTCAGCCCTAAATGGCCAACCCCTTATTCTGAGACTGTGACCCCTGGTTCTAGACTCCCCAGTCAGGGAAAACATCCTCCCTGCATCTACCTTGACAAGCCCTGTAAGAATTTTGTACGTTTCATTGAGATCCCCTCTCATTCTTCTAAACTCTAGAGAATATAGGCCTAGTCAACGCAATCTCTCCTCATAGGACAATCACACCATCCCAGGAACCAGTCTGGTGAACCTTCGTTGCACTCCCTCTATGGCAAGTATATCCTTCCTTAGGTAAGGAGACCAAAACTGTACACAATACTCCAGGTGTGTGCTGTACCTGCATGTTAACTTTCAGTGATTTGTGTACAAGGCCACCCAGGTCCCTCTGAACACCAACATTTCCCAATCTCTCACCATTTAAAAAATATTCTGCTTTTCTATTTTTCCTACCAAAGTGGATAACTTCACATTTCTCCACATTATATTCCATTGCCATGTCCATGCCTGCTCACATAGCCTGTCTATATCCCCTTGAAGCCTCCTTGCATCCTCCTCACAACTTACATTCCCACTCAGCTTTATATTATCAGCAAACTTGGATATGTTACATTTGGCCCCCTCATCCAAATCATTGACGTAGATTGTGAATAGCTGAGGCCCAAGCACTGATCCTTGCGGTACCACATTAGTTACAGTATGCCAATCCAAAAATGACCCGATTATTCCTACTCTCTGTTTTCTGTCCGTTAACCAATCCTCAGTCCATGCTAGTATATTACCCCCAATCCCATGATTGTGTGTCACCTTATTAAATGCCTTCTGAAAATCCAAATACACCACATCCACTGGTTCCCCCTTATCTATTCTGCTACTTACAATCTCAAACACGATTTCCCTTTCATAAGTCCGTGTTGACTCTGCCCAATCCTATTATTATTTTCTAAGTGCCCTGTTACCACGTCCTTAATAATAGATTCTAACATTTTCCCTACTACTGATGTAAGGCTAACTGGTCTGTAGTTCCCCATTTTCTCTCACCCTTCTTTCTTAAATAGTGGGGTTACATTTGCTACCTTCAAATTAGAGGAACCATTTCAGAATTTATGTATTTTGGAAAATGACAACCAATGCATCCACTATCACTGTAGCCACCTCTTTCAAAACCCTAGGATGTAAGCCATCAGGTCCAGGGAATTTATTGGCGTTCAGTCCCATTAATGTCTCCAGTACTATTTTTTTAATAATATTAATTTCTTTCAGTTCCTCAAGCTAGACCCTTGGTTCTCGACTATTTTTGAGAAGTTTGTTGCATCTTCTTCCGTGAAGACAGAAACAAAGCATGGAATTTTGCCGGTGCTCAGAGTGTGTGTTTGGAGGCAGGTCGGCTGTCAAAATCAAAATGATCAGCAGGTTGGGAACCCGCTGCGAACCCGCCTCCATGTAAGTTTCCAAATTATCGGGTCTGCGATTTCAGAACAGACCCAACACCAAGTGGCGGGGGAGGCATTTAAGGTACTGCTTGTTAATGACTATTTTCCAACCGTTTTCTATTTGCCACATTGTTAATGGGGTTCACATCGTTCGTAGATCACGTCAGGTAAGTAGGTCGGATTCTCTATGTTTCCCCATTGCTGTGAATAGGTGACAGCTGCAAAAGTGGTATGAAAGCTACCATTTCACAGCTGGTCACTTTCCAATGTCAGAAGCTTGAGCCTTCAGGACTTGGAAGCCACTTTTGAGCTGTATGCAGTTTGGAAGTGTTTGGAGTAAACTCTCTATCCACTGTCACCTCCTTGAGCAGGCTCTCTCACCATTGACAGATCGCTTCTGTTAACTCAACTTCAGCTGCAATCTATTCCAGCAACATCGGTGCCCTTGAAAAAATCTCAACTTGGTCCTCTGAATCCCTCCACGATCAGCCCAAACACCAACATCACCAGGCACACCAACATCACCAACAACAATGCCAACCTTCTCCGCAATCACCTGATGCTGCACAGGAAACAAGGCATCAGCACCCGACAACATTGCTGCCCGGGAGGCCAGCGATGGCATCACCATGGCCAGATTTACTTCACTTGATGCAGTACACCCTGGCTGCCACATGATGCGCCAGGTTAACACCACCCCACACCAGCACCATGAAGCATTCCTACAATGACCAAGCCATTCCTTTCACACTCATCAAAATTGCAGGGGATACCGTTATGTCCCACCATTCACTGCAACTCACTAAGACACTTCCAAAGGTGAGCACAGATCTGCACAATAAGGCAAAGTGTTGAAAATAAAGATTTAAATGTTTGACAACACATTTACAGAAAATTTACACCAACATTGTAAAAACACCCAAGTGCCTACCCTTGTGGGTTGTTAGTTGGTATGAGTGCACTCGGATGAGGGTGAGTGTGGGGTGGCTAGTGAGATGGGGAAGTGATAATGTAGATAGAGAGGGATGGGTGGAGGTGCAAGGTAAGTTGGTGTAAGGATGTGCAGGAGTAGGGTAGGGGAGTCAGAGTTAAGGGGATGTGATGAGTGGCACAGCAGGATAAGGTTGCGTGTGGCTTTGCAGTAACGTTTCGTGATCTACTGAGATCATTGAGAGGTTTGCGCCACTGCATCCAGGTACTCCTGACGATATCCCTGCTTTTGCCCTCCTGTGCAATGTGTAACCAGCCTGTGTTGGTGTCCTGGGGAGGTCTCTTCCACCCTTGGAAGGGAAGAGAACCTCCCTGCGTGCAAATCATATGGAGGGAGTCATGGGAGAGCCTGGGTGCAACCGTGCACCATTGCACAGTGTTTGTCAGTGTTTGCAGCACCTCAATGCTGCAGAACACTGACAGAACAACTGTCAAAATGAATGCAGCCTTGGTCCCTTTAAGGAAACTGGCTGTTGACGCATCATCAAATGACGTCATTAGACCCACTTCCTTTTAATTGGCTGGGAACCCCGCAGGGCGAGCTTAAAAAGCCCTATTAATGGAAAATTCTCTTCACAGATCGGCTGCAGATGAGAGCAGGGCCGGAACCCCCCAACCACCTCTCCTGCCGTGATCCCACCTCCACTGGTAAAATCGCAGCCAAAGTATTTGTTTAATTTATCTTGCATTTCTTTATTCCTCATTATAATTTCTCTTGTCTCAGCCTGTAAGGGACCCACATTTACTTTTGCTAATCTATTCCTTTTTACATACCTATAGAACTTTTTACAGTCTGTTGTTATGTCTCTTGCTAGTTTACGCTCATTCTATTTTCCCTTGCTTTATCAATTTCTTGGCCTTCCTTTGCTGAATTCTAAAATCCTCCCAATCCTCAGGCTTACTACACTTTTTGACAACATTATAAGCCTCTTCCATTTAACTAATACTATCTTTAACTTCTCTTGTTAGCCACAGTTGGACCACTTGTGGGGTTTTTGTGCCTTCAAGGAATGTATATTTGTTGTAAATTATGTATTAATTCTTTAAATGCTAGCCATTGCTTGTCTACCGTCATACCTTTTAATGTAGTTTCCCAATCTACCTTAGCCAACTTGCCCTTCATACCTATGTAGTTTGCTTTGTTTAGATTTAAGACCCTAGATTTGGATTTAACGAAATCACTTTCAAACTCAATATAAAATTCAAGCATATTGTGGTCACTCTTCCCGAAAGGACCCTTTACTACAAGGTTATTAATTAACCCTTTCTCATTGCACAATACTAGATCCAAAATAGCCTGTTCCCTAGTTGGTTCCTCAACATACTGATCTAGAAAACTCTCTTGCATACATTCCATGAATTCGTCCTCCACATTATTACTGCAAATTTGGATTGTCCAGTCTATATGTAGATTAAAGTCCCCCATGATTACTGTATGTCCCTTGATATATGTGCCTCTAATTTATAATCTAATTTATACTCTGCCCTACATTACAACTACTATTTGGGGGCCTATAAACAACTCCCACCAATGTTTTCTGCCCCTTGCTGTTTCTTAGCTCCACCTAAATGGATTCTACTTCTTGATTTTCGGAGCTAAGATCCTTTCTCTCTACTGTCTTTATCCCATCCTTTATTATCAGGGCTACCCCTCCTCCTTTTCCATTTTGCCTATCTCTTCTAAAAGTGAAGTACCCTGGAATAGTTAGTTCCCAATCTTGGCCACCTTGCAACCATGTCTTCGTTATGGCTATTAGATCAAACCTGTTAATTTCTATCTGCGCTATTAATTCATCTATTTTGTGCGAATGCTTCACGCATTCAGATATAGTGCCTTTAGCTTTGACTTATTCCTATTTTTCCCTGATGTCACCTTAGTCACTGATGCCTTATTACCTTTGTTACTCTCTCTGTCCCTTCCTGAGCCACTCTGCTAATGTTTACCCAAAATTCTACTCTGCTGTAGAACCTTGACATTTCTCTCGCTGCTTTTAATTTACTCTTTCCTGAATCTTCCCACCCCGCCTTCATTAGTTTAAAGCATGCAGTTCTGGTCACCTCATTATAGGAAAGATGTGATTGCACTAGAGAGGGTACAGAGGAGATTTACAAGGATGTTGCCGGGAGTAGAGAATCTTAGCTATGAGGAAAGACTGGATCTGTTTTCCTTGGAACAGAGAAGGCTGAGGGGAGATCTTATTGAGGTGTATAAAATTATGAGGGGCATAGATAAAGAGGATAGAAAGGACCTATTTCCCTTAGCAGTGGGGTCAAAAACCAGGGGGCACAGATTAAAGTAATTGGTGGAAGGTTTAGAGGAGATTTGAGGGGAAATTTCTTCACCCAGAAGGTTGTAGGGGTCTGGAACTCACTACCTGAAAGGATGGTAGATGCAGGAACCCTAACCACATTTAAAAAGTGCTTGGATGTGCACTTGGGATGCTCTAACCTGCAGGGCTACGGACCAAGAGCTGGGAAGTGGGATTAGGCTGGATCGCTCTTTGTTGGCCGGCGCGGACACGATGGGCCGAAATAGCCTCCTTCCGTGCTGTAAATTTCTATGAAAGCCCTGTCTACTGCCCTAGTTATTTGATTCACCAGGACACTGGTCCCAGCCCGGTTTAAGTGGAGGCCGTCCAATGGAACAGCTCCCTCTTTCCCCAGTACTGGTGCCAGTGCCCCATGAACTGTAACCCCTTCCTCCCACACTACTCTTTCAGCCATGCATTTAAACCTCTAATCTGTTTGTCCCTATGTCAATTTGTGCATGGCTCAGGTAACAATCCAGAGATTATTACCATTGGATATCCCCAACAACCTTTGCAAAGGATTAAGTACACATTAATATTATCAGCATCCTGTTTAAATTCCACCAATATTTTTGTCCATTTATGTGACCTTTCAGTGGCTACCACCATTTAAATGTCCTTGCCTGTCCCAATCTCTAAAGAACTTCCCAGCACCAGGCCCAAACAGTCTGGGAGCTCGCCCATCGATATAGGTGAAGCTAATCCCATCAAATCAGGTAGGGTTAAATGGAGACTGGCATTAATAATCTCTCATAGAAATTGAGGACTGCCCCAGACACAAAAGACAAAGATCTTTTAAAAATACAGCTACCCAAAGACAAGCTCTAAATCACAGGATACATTTTCCATTTGGGTGCTCCTGGCATGGAGCCTCGCCTGCCGGGAGCAAGTTGCACCTGCACAGACCATAATTTTCAGTCCACTAAAATGAATGAGTAGAAAATCATGGGAAGTGCATGCACAATTTTTAAATGTATGCTTGCAGCAGTGAGGCTCCAGGGCAAGAGCATGCAAGGCAGAAATTTACCCTCAGATTGCTCCATATAGCTAAAGTTATCATACAGAAAAGATATAATACAGATAATTTAGTATTTGAGGCACTGTTGGATCCGTGGTTCAGTGGATATGCTGTTATTAAATAATCACACGGATGCCGTACATTAACAATAAACAGGTCTTTACTGGAGGAGGGTAGTCTCAAGACTGGGGGTACAGAGGCATGCGCAAAGCTTATATACAGGTGTGGTCACTGCCGGTACTACAGTATACAGGAGCTGTAAAAGTAGCTCTGACTTAAAGGCACATACACTACAATTCCTCCCCTTTTAGATTAGCAGTACCCATAATATTCAAATAACAATTGACATTTCAACATGTACATTAAACAACAAAAGACCATTTATAGATTCAGTCTTCGGGGCGGCTTCCTGACCCTTTCAGGATAGCACCTTTCCGGAGGTTCTTGTTCTTGGTGCAGAGGCGATTCTGACCCCTTTTCATCGGGTAGTTCATCGGGTTCCACTGCTACTGGGTCTGAAGTGGATGCTACCGGTATGTCGGGTTCATCCCCAGGTACTCGAGACATGGGGTTGGCCCGTTCCTGTGACGCTAAGATCTGATCGACGTGGCGTCTCACAATGTTCTAACCGACATCCACTGTGTACATTAATGACCCCTGCCTTGTACATATCGTTCCGGGTTGCCATTTCTCTGTTCGATAGTCACGGGCCAAGACTGGTTGCCCTACATTGAAGCTCCTTGTCGGCTTCTCGTTGATGTGCTGGAATTGTTTGTCCTCAACATTTCTTCGCACATTTGGTCTGAGCAAGTCCAGACGAGATCTCAACCTTCGGTTAAAGAACATCATGGCCGGGGTCTGGTTGGTAACTGCATGTGTCACGTTTCGGTAGGCTAATAAGAAATTGTCCATCTTATGCTGTAGTGGAATTTCATCGTCGCACATGGCCTTTATCGCCTTCTTAAAGGTTTGTACGAACCTCTCAGCCAATCCATTTGTGGCTGGATGATACGGGGCGGATGTGTAATGCCTTACCCCATTCCTTCTCATAAAGTTTTGGAACTCGTCGGACACAAACTGTGGTCCATTATCAGAGCAAGTCTGCTCTGGCAAACTGTTTCTGGCAAATATGGTCCGTAGGACTGCAATCGTTTTCTCTGTAGTGGTTGAAGACATTTTTGTCACCTCAGGCCACTTTGAATGAGCATCCACTACTATTAAGAACATTGAGTCCATGAATGGACCAGCGAAATCAATATGCACCTGTTGCCATGGAGAGGAGGGCCACTCCCATGGGTGTAGAGGGGCATGTGGTGGTGCATTTTGGATCTTCTGGCATCCTAAGCAGCTCTTAGTTAGGTCTTCGATTTGTTGATCGATTCCCGGCCACCACACGTAAGCCGGGAATCAAGGCTTTTCATTTTCACTCCCCCCAGATGACCTTCATGTAGCTCATTTAGCACTCTCTCCCTTAACTTGGGTGGAATCACCACTCTGGATCCACACATCGTCCCCTGGCATACTGACAGCTGTTCTCTTCTGGATGAGAATGCTGGCAACAGTGAGTCGCCATGAGTTGGCCATCCCCTCACCGTCAATTCATATACCCGAGACAGTGTTGGATCATTGCGGGTCTCCTTCTGTATATCCGCGTTCGTTACTGGCAATCGTTCAATTATTGACGAATGAAATATCTCGATAGGGTCCACTGCTGGTGCTTCCTCCACAGTAGGCAGTGGCAGGCGCGATAGCCCATCAGCGTTCCCATGCCGTTTCGTGCCTTTATATTCTATTTCATATTGATTCGCCCCTAGAAACAGGGACCATCTTTGTAACCGCTGTGCAGTCATCACTGGAACGCCCTTCTTAGGATTAAAGATGGAGACAAGTGGTTGGTGGTCAGTCAGCAAGGTGAACATCTGCCCATGCAGATAGTGGTTGAATTTTTTTACTCCCCATACTAGGCTGAGGGCCTCCCTGTCAATCTGGGCGTAGTTGTGCTCGGCTGAGGTTAGTGACCGAGACGCAAAGGCTACTGGCTTCTCCAACCCGTCAAGGAATTTGTGCGACAGCACCGCTCCAATACCATAGAGTGATGCATCACATGCCAAACGAATTGGTAGTGCTGGGTTGAAATGGGCCAACACCTCTTTTGATGTGATCAATTCTTTACACTTCTGGAAAGCTCGTCTACGTTCATCATCCCACTTCCATGGTACACCTGTTTGCAGTAGGGTGTTCAGTGGGTGTAATACCATAGACAAATTTGGTAAGAACTTGTGGTAGTAGTTTACCAGCCCGAGGAACGACCTCATTGAGACACATTTTCCGGTGCTGGAGCCTTGTCTACTGCCTCAATCTTGTCAGGGGGCTTATGTAACCCCTCCTCATCGATGACGTGGCCACAATACGAGATCTGTTTCTGGAAAAACTCGCACTTGTGGCGATTAGCTCGTAGCCCATACTCCTTTAATCTGGTGAGCACCTTCTCCAAGTTGG
Source organism: Somniosus microcephalus (assembly GCF_052327205.1). Taxonomy (NCBI): domain Eukaryota; kingdom Metazoa; phylum Chordata; class Chondrichthyes; order Squaliformes; family Somniosidae; genus Somniosus; species Somniosus microcephalus. The sequence continues at coordinate 75,489,055 of NC_140996.1, read as the reverse complement.
CGAGGTGATCACCGTCATTTTCACCCGTGACCAAGATGTCGTCCAAATAACACTGGGTCCCTGGAATCCCTTGCAGGACCTGATCCATCGCCCTTTGCCAGATAGCCGGAGCCAAGGCTACTCCAAACACCAGCCAGTTGTATTGATAGAGACCTTTATGAGTGTTGATCGTAAGGTATTGTTTCGAAGCTTCTTCTACCTCCATTTGCAAGTACGCCTGGGCTAAATCAATTTTGGTGAATCGTTTACCTCCAGATAGCGAGGCAAAAATATCCTCAATTCATGGAAGCGGATATTGTACCGTGTGAATGACTGGGTTCACTGTCACCTTAAAATCCCCACGGATGCGGACCTTCTTTGGTTCCCCAGGCATATTACTCAACGACCTCTTCATTACAGGAACGATGGGTGTAGCCCACTCGCTCCAGTCCACTTTGGACAGTACTCCTGAACGTTCCAACCCTTCCAGCTCTGCTTCAACAGCTGGTCTGATCGCATAAGGCACTGGTCTGGCCTTCAGAAACTTTGGGCTTGCATTTTCCTCTATTTTAATCATTGCTGTTATGCCTTTTAGTGTTCCTAGTCCCTCCTGGAACACTTCTTTTGCGTCAGTTAGCATTTTTGACAGTCGTCCAGGTGTGACATCGTCATCCTTTTTGGCCTCAACCTTCAGTGCCTGTATGGAATGCCAATCTAATGGTATCTTCCGGATCCATTCACGTCCTAGCAGTGGTGGTCCTCCATCTGGCAATACATATATATCCATTTTAGGTATTTCCTGGCCTTTATATGTCACTTTCACCCTTATTTTTCCTTTGGGGTAGACTTTTTGCCCCGTATACGTCTTCAAGACAATCTCTGCAGCTTTCAAGGGTATGTGTGAAAATAGCCGCTTGTAGTCTCTTTGATTTATGACTGTTAGAGCTGACCCTGTGTCCAATTCCATTTTCACTTGGACTCGTCTATCTTGAGTGTAACCCAGATAGTCTGGTGATCCTCCATTTCTGTTACCTTATGTAGTTTCAGACAACCCAGCTCCTTGATTCCGGAGTCTGTGTCACTTTTCTGTTCGTCTGAACCACTGTCCATCACCTGGTGTACCTTTTTGTACTTCTCCTGTGGAGATTTCTTACTGTTGGTTTTCTTCCCAGACCTGCAGACTCTTGCTATGTGTCCTGCTTTCCCACACTGTCTGCACACTTGGTCCTTGAACCAACAATCTTTCTGGTCATGTGTTGTTCTGCCGCAGCGATAGCACTTCCCTGTTCCACAGGACATTTCATTGGTGCCATATTCTTGCGGTCTCCGTTGTATCTCTGCAGCGGCCTTTGCGGCTGCTTCGTGTGACACTGCCATACTGAAAGCTTTGTCCAGCATAAGGTCCTTTTCTGATAGAAGCCGTTTCTGGGTTCCTTCACTTTGTAGCCCACACACAAACTTGTCCCTTAACGTATCTGCTAGACCCGCTCCAAACTGACAGTGTTTCGATAGCTTGCGCAGTTCCGTTAGGTACTCAGCATTGCTTTCGTCTTTGTGTTGGTTCCTTTTATGGAACTTAAATTGTTCTGCTATCAGCAGCGGTGTGGGGTTTAAGTGGTCCTGTAGGATTTCTACTATGCTTTCAAAATTCGTGTTTACCGGCTTCTCTGGGGTTATTAGATTTCGCAGTAACCCATAAGTTTTTGCACCCATGGAATTTAACAGAACCAGTGCTTTCTTAGCATCTGGCACTTCATTCGCCCTGCAGTACACCTGAATACGTTTCAAATATGTCGCCCAATCTTCGACTTCATTTTCGAACGTAGAGATACTGCCACTCTTCGGCATCCTTGGCTGTGAGTTAACTGTCAAAAATGGCACCTGCCGCGCTTTCCTTCCTTCCCGCGCTCGTTCTTCTTCTCTGCTGCGGCTTCTAAAAATGGCGTCTCCCGCGCTCTTTCTTCTTCTCCACGGCTCAATGGCGTCTCCCGCGCTCCCGCGCTCCCCTTTTTACGCCCCGTGAGCCCTGGCTGTGCTCTGCATGTTCTTCTTTTTATATTTTTTGACGCCGCTCTGTCTAGAACCCAGCTGGTTCTCTACCCTTTCTCTCTCCGGTTTGTTTTCTTTTTCTCGACGCCACTCGGTGTTCAACCCCCGGCTGCGCCCTGCACTCTTCACCCTCTGTCTTACCCTGTCGACGCTGCTCAGCTTTCTCTCCGCCGTCGGTCGGCTCCAGCCGCCGCTGCTCGGGAAGGGTCTGCGCTGGACCTGTCGTCGGTCCCTTGCTGCTCGTCATGGCTGGGGAACCAAGCCCGGCTCTCCACAGCCTCCCCTGCGAAGTTCAATCTCTGCCTGACTGCTGGGCGGTTGCTCGTGGTCGACGCCTGTGTTCCTGGCCTCGACTATTTTTAAAAAAAAATTTTGTTGCAGGTAGATTCGAATCGACACTCGTCACCACTGTTGGATCCGTGGTTCAGTGGATATGCTGTTATTAAATAATCACATGGATGCCGTACATTAACAATAAACAGGTCTTTACTGGAGGAGGGTAGTCTCAAGACTGGGGGTACAGAGGCATGCGCAAAGCTTATATACAGGTGTGGTCACTGCCAGTACTACAGTATACAGGAGCTGTAAAAGTAGTTCTGACTTAAAGGCACATACACTACAGGCACAATGGAGGTTTGCTTCCATAATGGGTAAAACAGTAGAAAAGTTACCTCTCCTCAGTTTTAATTAATCTTGATGAATCTTTTTAAGGGTAGATTTCCACATTACGCACCCACAGTGCGGAACCTTATCCATTGGGAGCACATAGTGGGAAATCGCACGAACGGGAACATTCGGAAAATTGTGATCTGTGTGGGAACGAGTTCCTGATATCCAGGCGGGTGAGACTCCAGAACCTTTTCCTAGTTTTTTATCATTTGGGAGATATTAGGAAAAAAGCATCCTTGAGAATAATTTTTATGGCATTAATAAAGTCCTTAAGATGCCTCATACAGTAGTCAATGAATTAATTTTGAAGTACATCACTCTTGTAATTCGGCAAACATGGCAGCCAATTTGGGCACAGTAAGATCCCACAAATATCAAATGGGATGAAAGACCAGTTTTTGGTAGTGTTAGCAAAGGGAAGAATTTTAAATGGGCTGCTGGGACAACTCCCTGCTCTTTTTCAAATAGTGTATGGGTCCTTTTATATCAGATGGGGCCTTGGCTTAACATCTCATTCAAAAGGCAGCTCCTGCAGCACTGGATGATGTGCTCAGGTCATGAACTGGATCTTGAATCCTAACTCAGAGCCAAGAGTGCTGTCAACTGAGCCAAACAGACACGAGCTTCAGTGGAAACACCCTTCAGTGTTGTGCAGTCTGAGACAGGCAACAGCACCTACCTCGGCTTCACTTTATCCCCCCAAGTCCTTCTTTATAAATAATCTTATATTATATTGATTCAATTATAACAGAACCAAGATATTGGGTCTTGAATCAAGCACACACGGAAACTAATGTTGTTTACTGCTTCAGGTTGAATGTTTAAATTATGCAACATTTAGCATCCTCTGGAGCTTTAAGTCATGGGGCAGGAATTTAAAAAGCAGCAAGAAACACTATGTAGATGTAATATTGACTCAGGACAAATGAATAATATTCTTTTCAACATGAATATTTATCAAATAAGTGCACAACAAAATACATTTCATATGACCTCTGACTCCTTCCATTGAAGGTGTTGTTTTGCATACTTCAGGTAACTATCGGATGGTTTCAACTTTAACAGCTTGTTTTGAATCCAAGAATTGTACATAACCAGTAATTGCCCACATGTGAATGGAAGGCTGTTTTAATCTTCAACTTGCTGAGAGGTTACACTTAACACTGGACTGATTATTATAACGAATCAGGAAAGAAGTTACATTTTGACAGCAACGTTTCTCTTCTTTTGTCACTCGACTTCTTTGACAGGCGTTACATATCTCCTTCATGCATTCAGTTTGGTTTTTGCCCAAGTGAATCACTTCCCAACTAGTATACATCTCATCAAGTCACTGTGTACTCCCTCCCCTCGATACTCCCTCCCCACTCTACTCCCTCCTCTCTACACCCTCCCTCTATACTCCTGCCCCCTCTATACTCCCTCCCCTCTATACTCCCTCCCCCTCTATACTCCCTCTGCCTCCATAGTCCCTCCCCACTCTACTCCCTCCTCTCTACACCCTCCCTCTATACTCCTGCCCCCTCTATACTCCCTCCCCTCGATACTCCCTCCCCACTCTACTCCCTCCTCTCTACACCCTCCCTCTATACTCCTGCCCCCTCTATACTCCCTCCCCTCGATACTCCCTCCCCACTCTACTCCCTCCTCTCTACACCCTCCCTCTATACTCCTGCCCCCTCTATACTCCCTCCCCTCTATACTCCCTCCCCCTCTATACTCCCTCTGCCTCCATAGTCCCTCCCCACTCTACTCCCTCCTCTCTACACCCTCCCTCTATACTCCTGCCCCCTCTATACTCCCTCCCCTCTATATTCCCTCCCCCTCTATACTCCCTCTGCCTCCATAGTCCCTCCCCACTCTACTCCCTCCTCTCTACACCCTCCCTCTATACTCCTGCCCCCTCTATACTCCCTCCCCTCTACACTCCCTCCCCCTCTACATTCCCACCCCCTCTATAGTCCCTCCCCCTCTAAGATCCCACCCCCTCTATAGTCCCTCCCCCTCTATAGTCCCTCCTCTCTACTCCCTCCCTCTATACTCCTGCCACATCTATACTCCCTTCCCCTCTAGACACCCTCCCCTCTATACTCCCTCCCCTCTATATTACCTCCACTCTATACTCCCCCCTCTATATGCCCTCCCCTCTATACTCCCTCCCCTCAATAGTCCCTCCCCTCTATAGTCCCTCCCTCTGTACTCCCTCTCTCTCTACCCCCTCCCTCTCTACTCCCTCCCCTCTATACACCCTCCCCTCTATACTCCCTCTGCTCTCCACTCCCTCCCTCTATACTCCATCCCCTCTACACTCCCACCCCTCTATATTCCCCACCCTCTATAATCCCTCCTCTCTATACTCCCTCCCCTCTATACTCCCTCCCCTCTACACTCACTCTCCTCTATACGCCCTCGCCTCTATACTCCCTCCCCTCTATACTTCCTCCCACTCTATATTCCCTCCCCTCTACACTACCTCCCCTCTATACTCTCTCCCCTCTCTATACTCCCTCCCCTCTATACTCCCTCCCCTCTACACTGCCTCCCCATTACACTCTCTCCCCTCTCTATACTCCCTCCCCTCTATACTCCCTCCCCTCTACACTCACTCCCCTCTATACTCCCTCGCCTCTATACTCCCTCCCCTCTACACTCCCTCCACCTCTACACTCCCTTTGCCTCTATACTCCCTCCCCCTCTACACTGCCTCCCTCTCTCTACACCCTCCCTTTCTCTACTCCCTCCCTCTCTCTACTCCCTCCCCCTCTATACTCCCTCCCCCTCTATACTCCCTCCCCCTCTACACTGCCTCCCTCTCTATACTCCTTCCCCCTCTCTACTCCTTTCCCCTCTCTACTCCCTCCCTCTCTCTACACCCTCCCTCTCCCTACTCCCTCCCTCTCTCTACACCCTCCCTCTCTCTACTCCCTCCCTCTCTCTACTCCCTCCCCCTCTCTACTCCCTCCCTCTCTCTACTCCCTCCCCCTCTATACTCCCTCCCCCTCTACACTGCCTCCCTCTCTATACTCCCTCCCCCTCTATACTCCTTCCCCCTCTCTACTCCCTCCCCCTCTATACTCCCTCCCCCTCTACACTGCCTCCCTCTCTATACTCCCTCCCCCTCTATACTCCCTCCCCCTCTCTACTCCCTCTCCCTCTATACTCCCTCCCCCTCTACACTGCCTCCCTCTCTATACTCCCTCCCCCTCTATACTCCTTCCCCCTCTCTACTCCTTCCCCCTCTCTACTCCCTCCCTCTCTCTACTCCTTCCCCCTCTCTACTCCTTCCCCCTCTATACTCCCTCCCTCTCTCTACTCCTTCCCCCTCTCTACTCCTTCCCCCTCTACTCCTTCCCCTCTATACTCCCTCCCTCTCTATACTCCTTCCCCCTCTATACTCCCTCCCTCTCTCTACTCCTTCCCCCTCTCTACTCCTTCCCCCTCTATACTCCCTCCCTCTCTCTACTCCTTCCCCCTCTCTACTCCTTCCCCCTCTCTACTCCTTCCCCCTCTATACTCCCTCCCTCTCGATACTCCTTCCCCCTCTATACTCCCTCCCTCTCTACTCCTTCCCCCTCTCTACTCCTTCCCCCTCTCTACTCCTTCCCCCTCTATACTCCCTCCCTCTCTATACTCCTTCCCCCTCTATACTCCCTCCCTCTCTCTACTCCTTCCCCCTCTCTACTCCTTCCCCCTCTATACTCCCTCCCTCTCTATACTCCTTCCCCCTCTCTACTCCTTCCCCCTCTATACTCCCTCCCCCTCTCTACTCCCTCCCCCTCTGTACTCCCTCCCTCTCTATACTCCCTCCCCTCTCTATACTCCCTCCCTCTCTATACTCTCTCCCCCTCTATACCCACTCCCTCTCTATACTCCTTCGCTCTCTATACCCCCTCCCCACTATACTCACTCTGCTTGCTCTCTCCCTCCCACTACACTCCCTCCCTCTACACTCCCTCTCCCTCTACACTCCCTCCCCCTCTATAAACCCTCCCCTCTCTATATTCTCTCCCCCTCTATAATCCCTCCCCCTCTATAGTCCCTCCCTCTATACTCCCTCCCCTCGATACCCCACTCTCTATACTCCCTCCCCCTCTCTAATCCTTCTGCTCTCTATACTCCCTCCCCTCTATAGTCCACCCCCTCTATACACCCTCCCCTCTCTGCTCCTTCCCGCTCTATACTTTGTCTCCTCTCTATACGCCCTCCCCTCTCTATACTCCCTCCTCTCTATACTCCCTCCCCCCTCTACGCTCCCTCCCCTCTATACTCCCTCCCCTCTCTACACTCCTTCCACTCTACACTCCCTCCCCTCTACACTCCCTCCCCTCTATACACCCTCCCCCTCTCTACTCCTTCCCCCTCTCTACTCCTTCCCCCTCTCTACTCCTTCCCCCTCTCTACTCCCTCCCTCTCGACACTCCCTCCCCTCTTTATACTTCCTCCCCCTCTACACTCACTCACTCTCTACATGCCCTCCCCTCTACACTCCCTCCCCTCTACACTCCCTCCCCTCTACACACCCTCCCCTCTACACACCCTCCCCTCTACACTCCCTCCCCTCTACACTCCCTCCCCTCTACACACCCTCCCCTCTACACTCCCTCCCCTCTACACTCCCTCCCCTCTACACACCCTCCCCTCTACACTCCCTCCCCTCTACACTCCCTCCCCTCTACACTCCCTCCCCTCTACACTCGCCTCTCTATACTCCCTCCCCTCTATACTCCCTCCCCTCTCTATACTTCCTTCCCCTCTACACTCACTCACCCTCTACATGCCCTCCCCCTCTATACTCCATCCACTCTATACTCCCACCCCTCTATACTCCCTCCCTCTGTACTCCCTCCCCTCTATACTCCCTCCCTCTGTACTCCCTCCCTCTGTACTCTCTCCCCTCTACACACCCTCCCCTCTACACTCCCTCCCCTCTACACTCCCTCCCCTCTATACTCCCTCCCCTCTACACTCCCTCCCCTCTATACTCCCTCCCCTCTACACTCCCTCCCCTCTACACTCCCTCCCCTATACACTCGCACCTCTATACCCCCTCCCCACTATACTCACTCTGCTCTCTCCCTCCCACTACACTCCCTCCCTCTACAATCCCTCTCCCTCTACAGTCCCTCCCCCTCTACACTCCTTCCCCCTCTACACTCCCTCCCCCTCTACACTCCCTCCCCCACTATACTCCCTCCCTCCTCTATACACCCTCCCCTCGACACTCACTCCCCTCTACACTCACTCCCGCTCTATACTCCCTCCACCTCTATACTCCCTCCCCCTCTACACTCCCTCCCCCTCTACACTCCCTCCCCTCTACACTCCCTCCCCTCAACATTCACTTACCCTCTGCACGCTCTCCCCTCTACACTCCCTCCCCTCTTTACTCCCTCCCTCTATACTCCCTCCCTCTATACTCCCTCCCTCCCCTATACACTCCCTCCTCTCTGCACTCCCTCCCCCCTCTTCTCCCTCCCTCTATACTCCCTCCCCCTCTATACTCCCTCCCCTCTATACTCCCTCCCCGCTATAGTCCCTCCCCTCTATACTCCCTCCCTCTATACTCCCTCCCTCTATATTCCCACCCCCCTATATTCCCTCCCCTATACTCCCTCCCCTCTCTATACTCCCTTCCCTCTCTATACGCCCTCCTTCTCTATGCTCCCTCCCCTCTCTATACTCCCTCCTCCTCTATACTCCCTCCCCCTCTATACTCTCTCCCCTCTCTATACTCCCTCCCCCTCTATACTCTCTCCCCTCTCTATACTCCCTCTCCCTCTATACTCCCTCCCTCTCTATACTCCCCTCCCTCTCTATACTCCCTCCCCTCTCTACACTCCCTCCCCCTCTATAATCCCTCCTTCTCTATACTCCCTCCCCTCTCTATACTCCCTCCTCCTCTATACTCCCTTCCCCTCTATACTCTCTCCCCTCTCTATACTCCCTCTCCCTCTATACTCCCTCCCTCTCTATACTCCCCTCCCTCTCTATACTCCCTCCCCTCTCTACACTCCCTCCCCCTCTATAATCCCTCCTCCTCTATACTCCCTCCCCCCTCTATACTCCCTCCCCTCTCTATACTCCCTCCCTCTCTCCACTCCCTCCTCCACTATACTCCCTCCCCCCTCTATAATCCCCTCCCTCTCCATACTCCCTCCCCCTCTAAACTCCCTCCCCTCTCTATACTCCCTCCTCTCTACACTCACTCACCCTCTACACACCCTCCACTCTACACTCCTCCCCCTCTACACACCCTCCCCCTCTATACACCCTCCCTCTCTATACACCCTCCCCCTCTATACTCCCTCCTCTTCTATACTCCCTCCCCTCTATATTCCCTCCCCTCTCTACTCCTTCCCCCTCTCTACTCCCTCCCTCTCTCTACACCCTCCCCCTCTATACTATCTCTCCTCTCTATACTCCCTCCCTCTCTATACTCCCTCCCTCTCTATACTCCCTCCCTCTCTACACTCCCTCCCCCTCTATACTCCCTCCCCCCTCTATACTCCCTCCCCTCTCTATACTCCCCCACCTCTATATTCCCTCCCCTCTCTTTACTCCCTCCCCTCTCTATACTCCCTCCCCTCTACACTCCCTCCCCACTCTATACTCCCTCCTCTCTACACTCCCTGCCCTCTACACTCCCTCCCCTCTACACTCCCCCCTCTACACTCCCTCCCCTCTATACTCCCTCCCCTCTCTACACTCCCTCCCCTCTCTATACTCCCTCCCCTCTATATTCTCTCCCCTCTCTACGCTCCCTCCCCTCTATACTCCCTCCCCTCTATACTCCCTCGCCTCTCTACACTCCCTCCCCTCTCTACACTCCCTCCCCTCTACATTCCCCCCTCTACACTCCCTCCCCTCTATACTCCCTCCCCTCTCTACACTCCCTCCCCTCTCTATACTCCCTCCTCTCTACACTCCCTCCCCTCTCTATACTCCCTCGCCTCTCTACACTCCCTCCCCTCTCTACACTCCCTCCCCTCTACATTCCCCCCTCTACACTCCCTCCCCTCTATACTCCCTCCCCTCTACACTCCCTCCCCTCTATATTCTCTCCCCTCTCTACACTCCCTCCCCTCTCTATACTCCCTCCCCTCTACACTCCCTCCCCTCTATATTCTCTCCCCTCTCTACACTCCCTCCCCTCTATACTCCCTCCCCTCTCTATACTCCCTCCCTTCTACACTCCTCCCCTCTATACTCCCTCCCCTCTATACTCCCTCCCCTCTCTATACTCCCTCCCCTCTACACTCCTCCCCTCTATACTCCCTCCCCTCTATACTCCCTCCCCTGTATATTCCCTCCCCTCTCTACACTCCCTCCCCTCTATACTCCCTCCCCTCTATACTCCCTCCCCTCTATACTCCCTCCCCTCTCTATACTTCCTCCCCTTGTATACTTCTCCCCTCTCTTCACCCAGCTCTCTATTCACTCAACCCCTCGATGCTACCACGGCAGCCATACTGTCAATGCCAGCATTGGGTGTATGCGTTAAGCAGCCATGCTGAGACTTGCGTCACCAAATGGGGAAATCTCAGGGTGATCCATTTCTGAACTCACTGTGGCACAGCATGCTGTTGCTCAAAGTGCCCCCTCTCCAAAAAATGTTTTTCTTCCAATTCAACTCCTGAAGATGATGATATTTTGCTGGAATACTAGTACAGGAGAGCCATCCACCCTCCAGTGAATGGCAGCACAGTAACCAGCAGCCAAGTAAAATGTTCTTCTCCATCAGTGGGTTAGATCTTGATTTTGAACATCACCGCCTCCGCCCCAACTTCAGATCGTCTGCTGCTGAAACCCTCATCCATGTATTTGTTAGCGCTAGACTTGACTATTCCAATACTCACCTCGCCAGCCGCCCACCTTGCACCCGCCGTAAACTTCAGCTCATTCAGATCTCTGCTGCCTGTATCCTAACTCATACCAAATGCCCTTCTCCCATCATCCTTTTGCTCGCTGACCTATGCTAACCCAGTCCGGCAACGCCTCGATTTTAAAATTCTCATCCTTGTTTTCAAATCCCTCCATGCTCTCATCCCTCCCTATCTCTGTAACCTCCTCCAGCTCCACAGCCCGCTGAGATCTCTGTGTTCCTCCAATGCTCATCCTCGATTTGAAATGCTTCACCATTGGTGGCCGTGCTTTCAGCTGCCTAGGATCTAATGTCTGGAATTCCCTTCCTAATGCTCTCTGCCTCTCTACCTCTCTCTCCTCCTTTAACTCACTCCTTAAAATCTACATCTTTGATCAAGTTTTCGGTCACCTGTCCCAATATCTCCTTATATGTCTAAGTATCCAATTTTGTATGATAACGCTCCTGTGAAGTGCCTTAGGACAGTTTACTACATTAAAGGCGCTATGTAATTGTTAGTGTAAAATAGGTGATACATAGAATGACATAGAATTTACAACACAGAAACAGGCCATTAGGCCCAGCAGCTCCTCTGGCAGTATTCCCTTCCCTAATATACAAATATATAATAGTGCCTCTGCCATCTGTTCCCTAAACGTCTTTTAATGTGCACGGATGCAATCCATCCAGACCAGGGGTTTTATCCCCTCTAAGTTTTATTAGTTTATCAATTATCTCCATCACTTTCTATCGTAAATGTCTGTGTACCATTTTTGATCTCTTTTTCTAATGTCATGGGTGATAGTGAGTTGGCAGCCCATTTTACATTGTACATAGTTTCAATGGAAATATAAATCAGGAGAAATGTAAAATGGCCTGCCGATTTGCTATCACCTCTTTTACACTATCGCACAAAGTAAGATCGACCCAATATCCAAATGTCTGCACTTCCAGCAGGGGTCACTAGATAGTGATCAGGAGCAAGTCCTCCCGCTGACTTACCCATTCCTACTCCAGGGGTACCTAGGCTAACTGTAGTATCACTGCCCTGGCTGACATTTGCTAACTCAACAAAGACAGCAGATCAAACCTGGCCCTTTCCTGGTCTGTATAACTCTCCTACTCACTGCTATATCAATCTGAGCCATTGGGTAAGGCCTCGCTCCCTCCCTTCCCCTGCTGAAACCGTTTTGCCGGAATTTGTATCAGTATAATAGCATGACTTCCATCAAAAATATAAGAACCAGAACAAAATGTTATTGCACAAATGCAAAATGCAGATAGTTTTGGCAGCTAGGTTGGCTGGCAGGGGTCGTGTGATGAAGTCTGTTTACTGAGCGTGCGATTTTCATCCTACTAAGCCAATGGAAACTGGGTAGGTGGGCAGTTAAAATGTCCTGAGTTACTCACGTGCCAGAAAGCCATCAGGATCCCGCTGTCCACAATTTCAACCTGCTGTCCTGAGCAAGCGACAAGGACACCCATCGAAAGCCGGCAAGGTACTTCTTTACATATGAAATTTGTATTCTGGTGACATCATCGGGACCCGACTTCTATTTTAACTCAGGCCTGAGTGGCGAAGCCAGGCTGAACCAGATTGGAAAAGGATCAGCTCCAGAAGAGAGCGGTAACAGATAAGCTATTTCCTTTCATTTGTGGGGCCAGGAGGAGCAGAGTAATTACTGTAGCAGTTTTTGAAAGGTGCTTTGGATTAATATAATTTCTCTCTGCTTACTTCTGTTAATTTTATTTTCAAAACAATTTGCTTCCTTTCCATCAGTTATGTTGATTTAATTATCCAGTCTTTTATTGCCTTTGTAGAATTCTCTTCTTTTGTTAATTTATTTTATTTCTGTCATGTTTCTTGCACTGTACTGATAGTTTACCCAATCTATCAGATTGTATTGCTTGGATTATTGCTTGATGTTTGAAAACTACTCATGGGGGTAGATCTTCACGTGTCTGATTCCATCGAGTGGGAAGCAAGTGATGTGAGCTCACTGCTCACTTGTACATTACAAACAGCTTGCTGATTGGAGAGACCCGTAAATCTGGCAACTGCAGCGTGCAGCTTAGCCCATGCAGGTAAGTTCAGCGGGGTGGGGAGCGGGGCAATCTCGAGGGAGGGCCGTAATAGGTGGGGTAATGCTGGAAGGTGGTTTTTGTGGGGTCAGGAGGAGTATTACCTGTTTGGGTGGCCTGCAGTGGTCCCTTTAAGGACTGCTGGTCAGGCTGTTTAATGCAAGTACCAATAATGCTTTTGAAAATTGCTATTAAAGTTCCTGATAGTTGTAATTATTTTTCCATAAACAGTACAGAGAGAAGGGAGACATTCAATGAGAGCCCAAAAGAAGCTGGCAAGGACGATGCTACAGCTAAAACTGGTGCCTGCAGTTCAAAATGATTTTGGGAGCCCCAACATGTCTAAGACAGCGTTGTAATTGCAGGTTATAATGATTGACAGGTACAGGGTGGCTCCTCCTGAATAGTTACCATTAAATACAGCTGGATATACAAAAGGGAGCCCCCATACTCTTTCTAATGAAGTCAAAATGATCGCAACTCTCGCCAGTTTTCAGGCAGGGAAAAAGAGAGCCTTGGGAGACAATGGGAAGGGGAGAGGCAATTAGATCATTTTTTGTAAAAGGAATGTGCCAGGGAGCAGTGTTAAGTAAAGCTGGTTTTACTTTGCCTTAAGAGGTTTGCTAGTGGCAACCTGGAAGTAAGCTTGTTGGGATTTTTTGAGGGGAAATTTTAATCCCCAAGAACGGGTGGGTTGGGAGCGGGGTTGGGGTAAAATTTATTGATTTTAAGAGCGGGAGAGTGACCCGGCTCAAAGATAACTTTTAGAAGAGATAGGCAAAATGGAAAGGAGGAGGTGTAGCCCTGGTAATAAAGGATGGGATAAAGACAGTAGAGAGAAAGGATCTTAGCTCCAAAAATCAAGAAGTAGAATCCGTTTGGGTGGAGCTAAGAAACAGCAAGGGGCAGAAAACATTGGTGGGAGTAGTTCATAGGCCCCCAAATAATAGTTGTAATGTAGGGCAGAGTATAAATCAAGAAATTAGAGGCTATTATAACAAAGGTAATACAGCAATCATGGGGGACTTTAATCTATATATAGACTGGGCAAACCAAATTTGCAGTATTAGTGTGAAGGACGAATTCATGGAATGTATACAAGATAGTTTTCTAGATCAGTATGTTGAGGAACCAACTAGGGAACAGGCTATGTTAGATCTAGTATTGCACAATGAGAAAGGGTTAATTAATAACCTTGTAGTAAATGGGCCTTTAGGAAAGAGTGACCATAATAGGATAGAATGTTCTATTGAGTTTGAAAGTGATTTAGTTAAATCTGAAATGAGGGTCTTAAATCCAAACAAAGCAAACTACGTATGTATGAAGGGCAAGTTGGCTAAGGTTGTTAGATCTGTGATTCTGAGAGTATGATGTTTTCCAATAACTACACAGATGCTGTAACTTAACAATCAACAGGTGTTTACTGGAGTAGGGTAGTCTCAAGACTGGGGGTACAGGGGCATGCTCAAGGCTTATATACAGGTGTGGTCACTGCCGGTACTACAGTATACAGGAGCTGTAAAAGTAGTTCTCTCTTAAAGGTACATACACTACAATTCCTCCCCTTTTAGATTAGCAGTACCCATAATATTCAAATAACAATTAACACTTTAACACGCACATTAAAAAACAATAGTCCATTTATAGATTCAGTCTTTGGGGCGGCTTCCTGATCCTTTCAGGATAGCGCCTTTCCTGAGGTACTTGTTCTTGGTGCGGAGGCGATTCTGGCCCCTTTTCGTCGGTTAGCTCATCGGTTTCCACTGCTACTGGTTCTGAGGTAGATGCTACCGGTATGTCTGGTTCAGCCCCAGGTACGCGAGACATGGGGTTGACTTGTTCCTGTGACGCTAAGATCTGATCGACGTGGCGTCTCACAATGTTCTCCCCGACATCCACCGTGTACATTAATGGCCCCTGCCTTGTGCATGTCGTTCCGGGTTGCCATTTCTCTGTTCGGTAGTCACGGGCCAAGACTGCTTGTCCTACATTGAAACTCCTTGTCGGCTTCTCATTGATGTGCTGGAATTGTTTATCCTCAACATTTCTTCGCACATTTGGTCTGAGCAAATCCAGACGAGATCTCAACCTTCGGTTAAAGAACATCATGGCCGGGGTCTGGTTGGTAACTGCATGTGTCGCATTTCTGTAGGCTAATAGGAAATTGTCCACCTTATGCTGCAGTGGAATTTCATCGTCACACATGGCCTTTATCGCCTTTTGTAAAGGTTTGTACGAACCTCTCAGCCAATCCATTTGTGGCTGGATAATACGGGGCGGATGTGTAATGCCTTACCCCATTCCTTCTCATAAATTTCCGAAACTCTTCGGACACAAACTGTGGTCCATTATCAGAGCAAATCTGTTCTGGCAAGCCGTTCCTGGCAAATATGGTCCATAGGACTGCAATCGTTTTCTCTGTAGTGGTTGAGGACATTTTTATCACCTCAGGCCATTTTGAGTGAGCATCCACTGCTATTAAGAACATTGAGTCCATGAATGGACCAGCAAAATCAATATGCACCCATTGCCATGGAGAGGAGGGCCACTCCCATGGGTGTAGAGGGGCATGTGGTGGTGCATTTTGGACCTTCTGGCATCCTGAGCAGCTCTTGGTTAGGTCCTCGATTTGTTGATCGATCCCCGGCCACCACACGTAAGCCCTAGCAAGGCTTTTCATTTTCACCCCTCCCAGATGACCTTCATGAAGCTCATTTAGCACTCTCTCCCTTAACTTGGGTGGAATCACCACTCTGGATCCACACATCACTGTCCCCTGGCATACTGACAGCTGTTCTCTTCTGGATGAGAATGCTGGCAACAGTGAGTCGCCATGAGTTGGCCATCCCCTCACCGTCAAATCATATACCTGAGACAGCGTCAGATCATTGCGGGTCTCCTTCTCTATATCCGCGTTAGTTACTGGCAATCGTTCAATTATTGACGAATAAACTATCTCAATAGGGTCCACTGCTGGTGCTTCCTCCACAGTAGGTAGTGGCAGGCGTGATAGCCCATCAGCGTTTCCATGCTGTTTCGCGCCTTTATATTCTATTTCATATTGGTTCGCCCCTAGAAAAAGGGACCATCTTTGTAACCGTTGTGCAGTCATCACCGGAACGCCCTTCTTTGGATTAAAGATGGAGACAAGTGGTTGGTGGTCAGTCAGCAAGGTGAAATTCTGCCCATGCAGATAGTGGTTGAATTTTTTTACTCCCCATACTAGGCTGAGGGCCTCCCTGTCAATCTGGGCTTATTTGTGCTCGGCTGAGGTTAGTGGCCGAGACACAAAGGCTACTGGCCTCTCCAACCCGTCTGGGAATTTGTGCGACAGCACCGCTCCAATACCATAGGGTGATGCATCACATGCCAAACGAATTGGTAGTGCTGGGTTGAAATGGGCCAACACCTCTTTTGATGTGATCAATTCTTTGCACTTCTGGAAAGCTCGTTTACGTTCGTCATTCCACTTCCATGGTACCCCTGTTTGCAGTAGGGTGTTCAGTGGGTGTAGTACTGTAGACAAATTTGATAAGAACTTATGGTAGTAGTTCACCAGCCCGAGGAACGACCTCAGTTGTGACACATTTTCCGGTGCTCGAGCCTTGACTGCTGCCTCAATCTTTTCAGGGGACTTATGTAACCCCTCCTCATCGATAACATGGCCACAATACGAGATCTGCTTCTGGAAAAACTCACACTTGTGGTGATTAGATCGTAGCCCATATTCCTTTAATCTAGTGAGCACCTTTTCCAAGTTGGTGAGGTGATCACTGTCATTTTCGCCCGTGCCCAGGATGTCGTCCAAATAACACTGGGTCCCTGGAATCCCTTGTAGGACTTGATCCATCGCCCTTTGCCAAATAGCCTGAGCCGATGCTACCCCGAACACCAGCCGGTTGTATTGGTAGAGACTTTTATGAGTGTTGATCGTGAGCTATTGTTTTGAGGCTTCTTCTACCTCCATTTGCAAGTACGCCTGTGCTAGATCAATTTTGGTGAAGCGTTTACCTCCAGATAGCGAGGCCAAAATATCCTCAATTCGTGGAAGCGGATATTGTACCGTGTGAAGGACTGGGTTCACTGTCATCTTAAAATCCGCACAGATGCGGACCTTCTTTGATCCCCCAGGCGTATTACTCAACGACCTCTTCATTACAGGAACGATGGGTGCAGCCCACTCGCTCCAGTCTACTTTGGACAGTACTCCTGAATGTTCCAACCCTTCCAGCTCTGCTTCGACGGCTGGTCAGATCACATAAGGCACTGGTCTGGCCTTAAGAAACTTTGGGCTTGCATTTTCCTCTATTTTAATCGTTGCTGTTATGCCTTTTAGTGTTCCGAGTCCCTCCTGGAACACTTCTTTTGCGTCAGTTAGCATTTTTGACAGTCGTCCAGGTGTGACGTCGTCATCCTTCAGTGCCTGTATGGAATGCCAATCTAATTGTATCTTCCGGATCCATTCACGTCCTAGTAGTGGTGGTCCTCCATCTGGCAATACATATAGGTCCATTTTAGGTATTTCCTGGCCTTTGTATATCACTTTCACCCTTATTTTTCCTTTGGGGTAGACTTTTTGCCCCATGTACGTCTTCAAGACAATCTCTGTAGCTTTCAAGGATATATGTGAAAATAGCCGCTTGTAGTCCCTTTGGTTTATGACTGTTAGGGCTGATCCTGTGTCCAATTCCATTTTCACTTGGACTCCGTCTATCTTGAGTGTGACCCAGATAGTCTGGTGATCCTCCGTTTTGATTACCTTATGTAGTTTCAGACAACCCAGCTCCTTGCTTCCGGAGTCTGTATCACTTTTCTGTTCGTCTGAACTACTGTCCATCACCTTATGTACCTTTTTGTACTACTCCTGTGGAGATTTCTTGCTGCTGGTTTTCTTCCCTGACCTGCAGACTCTTGCTATGTGTCCTGCTTTCCCACACTGTCTGCACACTTGGTCCTTGAACCAACAATCCTTCTGGTCGTGTGTTGTTCTGCCGCAGTGATAACACTGCCCTGCTCCATATGACATTTCATTGGTATCATATTCTTGCGGTCTCCGTTGTATCTCTGCAGTGCCCCGTGCGGCTGCTTCGTGTGATACTGCCATGCTGAAAGCCTTGTCCAGCATAAGATCCTTTTCTGATAGAAGCCGTTTCTGGGTTCCTTCACTTTGAAGCCCACACACAAACTTGTCCCTTAACGTATCTGCTAGTCCCACTCCAAACTGGCAGTGTTTCGATAGCTTGCGCAGTTCTGTTAAGTACTCAGCATTACTTTCGTCTTGATGCTGGTTCCTTTTGTGGAACTTAAATCTTTCTGCTATCAGCAGCGGTGTGGGGTTTAAGTGGTCCTGTAGGATTTCTACTATGCTTTCGAAATTCTTATTCACGGGCTTCTCTGGGGTTATTAGGTTTCGCAGTAAGCCATAAGTTTTTGCACCCATGGAATTTAACAAAACCAGTGCTTTCTTAGCATCTGGCACTTCATTCGCCCTGCAGTACACCTCAATACGTTCCACATATGTTGCCCAATCTTCAACTTCATTGTCGAACGTAGAGATACTGCCACTCTTCGGCATCCCTGGGTGTGATTAAACTGTCTAAAATGGCGTCTCCCGCGCTCTCCCTTCTTCTCCGCTGGCACAAAATGGCATCTCCCGCGCTTTCCTTTCTTCCCGTGCTCGCCCTTCTTCTCCGCTGCGGCTTCTAAAATGGCGTCTCCCGCGCTCTCCCTTCTTCTCCGCGGCTCAATGGCGTCTCCCGCGCTTCCTTTCTTTCCCCCGCGGATGCTGTTCAGCCCTTGAGCCCTGGCTGTGCTCTGCGCGTTCTCCTGTGCGCCTCTCCCGTTGCCGCCGCTCGGTCCTGAACCCGGCTGCTGCTTTACCCTCTCTCTCTCTTTTTTTGTTTTTCCTCGACGCCGCTCGGTTTTCAACCCCCGGCTGCGCCCTGTGCGCTTCACCCTTTCTCTTACCCCGTCGACGCTGCTCGGCTTTTTCTGTGCCGTCGGTCGGCTCCAGCCACCGCTGTCTGGGAAGGGTCTGCGCTGTACCTGTTGCCAGTCTGTTGCTGGATTGTCATGGCTGGGGAACCAAGCCCGACTCTCAACAGCCTCCCCTGCGATGTTCACTCTCTGTCGGATGACTGGGCAGTTGCTCGTGGTCGACGCCCGTGCTTCGGGCCTCGACTTTCTTCCACCGCCCTCCCGGAGTGAATCGTTGAAAGGAAATGCAGAGTTGCAGGTAGATTCGAATCGACCTCGTCGCCACTGTTGAATCCGTGATTCTTAAAGTATGATGTTTTCCAATAACTAGACGGAGGCTGTAACTTAACAATCAACAGGTGTTTACTGGCGGATAGTCTAAAGACTGACAGTACAAAGGCATGCTCAAGGCTTATATACAGGTGTGGTCATTGCCAGTACTACAGTATACAGGAGCTGTAAAAGTAGTTCTCTCTTAAAGGTACATACACTACACCCTCCTCTTCTGTTTCCTCCTCTTTTGCATCGTCCTCTTCTGTGACTTCCTCTTCCCTCTGCGAGCAGATGCTGTAAATCTGAAATGACAGCATAAAATTCTGGAAATACTCAGTAGCTCAGGCAGCATCTTGACCTGAGATATGAACTCTATTTCACTCTCCACAGATGTTGCCTGACCAGCTGAGTATTTGCAGCAATTTCTCTCTTCTCAGATTGCAGTAAGCCACTACTTCAATAAAATCAAATAAAAACCAATCCAAAAGCTTAAATGCAAACTAACCTGAAAGATGCGTGTGTCACTTTAAGAGGTGCTGACAGCTCCTCTGTCAGTCTGCTGAATGCTAGGTTTACATGGCGAGCTTAGGACCCAGCGCTGAACTCAGCGCAAAGGTCCAAGTTCGCTGTGGTGACATTAAGTCGACTGACGTCAGCTCTCCCTCATTTTAATTTGCAGGGCGATGGATCTTACTAGCAGTGCTGCTGGGCCTGGGAAAATGGAGGATGCCGCGGCTCGCGAAAGAGCGGCGGCCGCCCTCTTAACGCAACTTTTTGCCAGTAACGGGTGGCATTAAGCCCCCCAAATTTTTAGCCCTTTATTTCTGTCTTCACAAAAGAAAAGGATAACGTTAATGTTGTAATAGAGAAGGGGGGAGTAGAGACATTGGATAGGACAAAAATAGATAGGAAGGAAGTGCTAAATAGGTTGACATCACTCAAAAATAACAAGTCAGATGGGATGCATCCGAGGTTTCTGAGGGAAGCTAGGGTGGAGATAACAGAAGCTCAGACCACAATATTGCAATCCTCCTTGGATATGGTAGTGGTCCCAGAGGACTGGAGGGTTACAACTGTTACACACCTGTTTAAAAAATGGGAGCAGGATAAACCTGGTGACTGCAGGCCAATTAGTCTAACATCAGTGGTGGGGAAACTACTAGAGACCATTGTCAAGGACAAAATTAATTCTCACTTGGAGAAGCATGGGTTAATAAGAGACAGCCAGCACAGACTTGTTAATGGTAAAACATGTCTGACTAACCTGATTGAGTTCTTTGATGAAGAAGGTTGATGAAGGTAGTGCAAGTAGATGTTGTATATGTACTTTAAAAAGGCATTTGATAAAGTACCACACAACAGACTTGTTCGGAAAATGGAAGCACAAGGTATTAAAGGGACTGTGGTAACTTGGCTACCTGATTGACAGATTATAGGAGGCAGAGAGTAGTGGTGAACAGTTGTATTTCTGACTGGAGAGAAGTATGCAATGGGGTCCCCCAGGGGTTGAAATTAGGACCATTGCTTTTCTTGTTATATATAAATGGCCTGGACTTGGGTATAGGAAATACAATTTCAAAGTTTGTGGCTGGTACAAAACTTGGCAATGTAGTAAACAGTGAACAGGATTGTAGCAAACTTCTGGAGAACATAGATAGAATGATGAAATGGGCAGACTCATGGCAGATGCAATTTAATGCACAGTCACCTTCACAGCCATTGGCAATGCACTGCTCTGAGGTTGGAGTTGTGGCTGCAACAGTTGGCAGATTTCAGTGCTGACGTCCTTAGTGAAGCTCGGACATCTCCAACATCGGTTGTTTCTGAAATTCAGGTAAAGGTATTGCTCCCTAAACGCCCTCTGCGGATGTAGCCTCCTGCTGAGAGCTCTTCTCGACCTCCTCCTCCTCCCTCTTCTAGCAGCTTGTCCTGCTATGTGTGGCCTTTGCTCAGTCTCCCAGTCATGCTCAATGCCAAGAGGAAGGCTTACTAGTCCACCCATGTGTGGAAGCAACTGGTTTGTGCAGTGGTCTTGAAGTCAGCAGAAAAGTATTTCAGAATCTGCAGGCCATAACAAAAGCAAACCAAGCACTAAGGTTTATTTCTAGAGGGATAGAAAGGAAAAGTAGAGAAGTTATGGAAAAACCTATATTGGCAGATGAAATTTAACGCAGAAAAGTGTGAAGTGATACATTTTGGTAGGAAGAATGAGGAGCGGCAATATAAACTAAAGGGCACAATCCTAAAGTGGGTGCATGAACAGAGAGACCTGGGGGTATATGTGCACAAATCATTGAAGGTGGCAAGGCAGGTTGAGATAGCCATTAAAAAGACATACGGGATCTTGGGCTTCATAAATAGAGGCATAGAGTGCAAAAGCAAGGAAGTTATGATGCGCCTTTATAAAACACTGGTCCGGCCTGAATTGGAGTATTGTGTCCAAATCTGGGCACCGCACTTTAGGAAGGATGTGAAGGCCTTAGAGAGGGTGCAGAATATTAAGGGAATCAAGGGATATGGGAATCGAGCAGGATGGTGGAGTTGCGGTAGAAGATCAGCCATGATCTTATTGAATGACGGAGCAGGCTGGAGGGGCCAAATGGCCTGCTCCTATTTCTTATGTTCTTATTCAATCATGGCTTTCAAAAGGGAATTGGATAAGTACCTGAAAGAAAAAAATTTGCAGGGCTACGGGAAAGGGCGGGAGAATGGAACGAGCTGAAGCGTTCTTGCAGAGTGCCAGCACGGGCTCAACGGGCCGAATGGCCTCCTTCTGTGCTGCAACCATTCTATGGTTCTAACCTTGGTTACACCACACTTGGAGTACTGTGTACAGTTCTGGTCGCCATATTATAAAAAGGATATAGAGGCACTGGAGAGGGTGCAAAAAAGATTTACAAGAATGATACCAGAAATGGGAGGTTATACCTATCAGGAAAGGATGAACAGGCTGGGTCTTTAAGAATGAGGGATGACCTAATAAAGGTCTTTAAAATTATGAAAAGTTTTGATAACGTAGACACAGAGAGAATGTTTTCACTTGTGGGAAAGAGCAAAACTAGAAACCATCACTATAAGATAGTCACCAAGAAATCCAATAGGGAATTCAGAAGAAATGTCTTTACCCAGAGAGTGGTGAGAATGTGCAACTTGCTACCACAGGGAGTAGTTGAGGTGAATAGTATAGATGCATTTAAGGGGAAGCTAGGTAAGCATATGAGGGAGAAGGGAATGGAGAGTTATGCTGATTGAGTAAGATGAGGCAGGGTGGTAGGAGGTTTGAGTGGAGCATAAATGCCGGCATGGACTGTTTCTGTGCTGTATATTCTATGTAATTCTATGTAGCAAGGGCATGGGTGTGAGCACGAATGTCGTCACCCTGCGAGAGGTCAGCAGGTTCGTGCTCCATGGAGCCACTGCCTCTTTCCCGGGGCGGCACCTCAGCATTCAAAAACCTTTGGAGAACAGATTGCTGGACTACTGTGACTGCCTGCAAGCCCCTTTGAACACTGGTGTCCAGAGCCATGATGGCCGCAGTCTGAACTTCCACTGTAGCACTCAGATATTGGGTGGCTGCTGCTTGTACTGCAATGGAAGCTAAGACATCAGCCATCAGACGCTGCACCACAAGTGTGTTGATGGAGGTGACCATCCGTTCCATGCTGAAAAGGAGGGGCTCCAAGCACTTCGGAAAACCCTGTGGCCAATTTGGTGCCAGATTCCTCCATGCACCTTGACACTGAGCGTAGGCTTTCTAGCAGGCTTTCCAATGCATCAAGATTTCGGTGTGTACACCCATCAATCTTCTTCTTTACGAAAGCAAAATACTGCAGGAGCTAGAAATTTGAAATAAAAATAGAAAATGCTGGATATACTCAGCAGGTCAGGCAGAATCTGTGGAGAGAGAAACAAAGTTATAATTTCAGATCGATGACTTTTAATTCCGAGGAAAGGTATTTCCAGCCTTCTTCTGTAGTCTGGTCCATCGAAGTCCTTAACTGAGTCCTTTGCAACAGATCTAGTGTGTGACCTCGCCCTCCATTGAGCTGGCACCTGCGCTATCCTTTTCTCCTGCCCTGGCTGCAGCGCACTTGTGCTAGATGTCTCAACATGTGCAGATCCCGCCTCTATGCTATCCTCTAAATTATGAGCAGTGTCAGTATCCAAGCTGATGGCTGCGATTGTGATATCGAGTGATGCTGTGTCTTCATCTTCACTGTCTTCTTGCTGTTCCACCACTGCCTAGGGAGGTTGCAGTTCTTGTGTATCTGAAATGAAAAAGAGACAAGGGTTAGGTTGTGTTGAGGGGAGAGGAGTAACTAAGAAGTGCATGCTTCCACCATCTGCAGCTTGTACGTCAGAAGAGATTGAAGGACGAGAGAGAAGTGGGATGTGGGAAGGAGGGTTAGGTAGGAGAAACCGTCATCTTCAATGGATTCAGCCCCTCCAGTGGCCAGGACCTCATTGTTGGCCCTTCCATAATGGCCAGCACCATCTCCTCCATGGGGGTCAGAACATGCAGGCATGCCTCTCTCCCTCCAGTTAGTTCCTACTGTCTCTGGTTGTGCACCACCTTCTCCTGCAAGAGAGAGGGAAGCGTGTCAGTGAGAGTCAGGCAATCTGTTTGGGTGATGTGGCTGTCAGGGATGAATAGCTGCCAGTGTGCGCAAGCTATGAGATGTGGGTTTGAGGCTTGCAACACAGAAACATAGAAACAGAAGATAGGAGCAGGTGTAGGCAATTCGGCACCTCAAGCCTTTTAATGAGATCATGGCTGGTCATCCAAATTCAGTACCCTGTCCCTGCTTTCTCCACATATCCCTTGATCCCTTTAGCCTTAAGAAATATATCTAACTCCTTCTTGAATATATTTAATAAGTTGGCCTCAACTGCCCTCTGTGGTAAAGAATTCCACAGGTTTACCATTCTCTGGGTGAAGAAATTCCTCCTCCTCTCAGTCCTAAATGGCTTTCCCCTTATCCTTAGACTGTGACCCCTGCTTCTGCACTCCCCCGCCATCGGGAACATCCTTCCTGCATCTAGTCTGTCTAGTCCTGTTAGAATTTTATAAGTTTCAATGAGATCCCCTCTCAATCTTCTAAACTCTAGCGAATATAATCCTAATCGACCCAATCTCTCTTCATACGTCATTCCTGCCATCCCAGGTATCAGTCTGGTGAATCTTCGCTGCACTCCCTCCATGGCAAGAACATCCTTCCTCAGATAAGGTGACCGAAACTGCACACAATACTCAAGGTGTGGTCTCACCTAAGTCGTGTACAACTGCAGCAAGACATCCTTGCTCCTGTAATCGAATCCTCTCACTATGAAGGCCAACATACCATTTGCATACTTAACCGCCTGCTGCACCTGCATGCTTACCTTCAGTGACTGGTGCACAAGGACACCCATGTCTTGTTACACTTCCCCTTTTCCCAATCTATTGCCATTCTGATAATAATCTGTCTTCCTGTTTTTGCCACCAAAGTGGAGAACCTCGCATTTATCCACATTATACTGTATCTGCCATGCATCTGCCCAATCACCCAACCTGTCCAAATCATACTGGAGTTTCTCTGCATCCACCTCACAGCACACACGCCCACCCAGCTTTGTGTCGTCTGCAAACTTGGAGATATTACATCTAGTTCCCTCGTCTAGATCATTAATATATATTGTGAATAGCTGGGGTCCTAGCACCGATCCCTGCGGTACCCCACTAGTCACTGCCTGCCACTCGGAAAAAGACCCGTTTATTCCAACTCTTTGCTTCCTGTCTGCCAACCAGTTCCCTATCCAAGTCAATACCTTACCCCCAATCTCATGTGCTTTAACTTTGCGCGCCAATCTCTTATGCGGGACCTTATCGAAAGCCTTCTGAAAGTCCAAATACATTACATCCACTGGTTCTCCCATATCTATTCTACCAGTTAAATCCTCAAAAAACTCCAGTAGATTAGTCAAGCTTGATTTACCTTTTGTAAATCCATGTTGACTTTGTCCGATCCTGTCACTGTTTTCCAAGTGCTCTGCTATTACATCTTTGATAATGGACTCTAGCATTTTCCCCACTACCGATGTCAGGCTTACCAGTCTATAATTCCCCGTTTTCTCTCTACCACCTTTTTTAAATAGTGGGGTTACATTAGCTACCCTCTAATCCATGGGAACTATTCCAGAGTCTATAGAATTTTGGAAGATGACCAGCAATGCATCTACTATTTCTAGGGCCACTTCCTTAATTGATGTAGGTTATCAGGCCCTGGGGATTTATCGGCCTTCAGTCCCTAACACCAAGGCCTAGAAATTCACTATGGCCCCGCCAGCTGGCTAACGGCCAAAAGTTAGCGCTGGGCGCGGAGCCATGTGCGACCGTCCGATATTCACTTTTTGCGCCCCAAGTCGGAACCGGCCACTATTCCAGGGTGTGCCCGCCCCCGCTTGGGGCGCTGAAACTGAATTTCAGCGCTCTAAGTGCCATTGCGCCACCCGATGCGGTGCGGCAGGCTGCGGTACTGCAGGCCTCCTCCTTCTCTTAAGGTGGAGGTGCCTGCAACGGGGAGATCGCCGCTGGATTGTGCCGGCAAATGAGCCCGGCACCACGGAGAAGTGCCGGGATCACGGAAAGCAGCCGGCAATGCCGCGGGGGGGGGTGGAGGAGGCCGGGGAAGGAGGTGCGGGCAGGCGGCCGCCGAAAAAGCGGCCGGCCGCACCTCCACCTTAAAGCGCCCCAGTAGCGCAGCAGTACGGCCCCGTTTTTCAATCGCTGTTTGCGGCCGCTGCAGAAGAGGCGGCCGCAACTAAATATGGGGTTTGGGCCGGAAGCGGGGCGGAACCGGGGCACTGCGCACACCGATGACGTCATCGGTGTCGGCGCAGCACTACCGGCTACCGCCGCCATTACCGCAGCGCTGAATATCAGCGCACCCTCTTACACTGGCGCAGAAACCCTATTTGGGCGGTAACTGGGCGCAAAGCCCACTGAATTTCTAGCCCCATTTCCCTACAAATACTGATTTCATTCAATTCCTCCCTTTCATTAGACCCTATGTTCCGCGACATCTCTGGAAGGTTATTTGTGTCCTCCTTTGTGAAGGCAGAACAAAAGTATGTATTTAATTGGTCAGCCATTTCTTTGTTCCCCATTATAAATTCCCCTGATTCTGACTGCAAGGGACCTACGCTTGACTTCACCAATCTTTTTCTCTTCACATATCTATAGAAGCTTTTACAGTCTGTTTTTATGTTCCCTGAAAGCTTACACTCATATTCTATTTTCCCCCTCTTAATTCAACCCTTTGTCCTCCTTTGCTGAATCCTAAACTGCTCCCAATCCTCAGGTTTGCTGCTTTTTCTGACCAATTTATATTTCCTTTTGTAAGCGAGGAAAATCTGGATGGTAAAACAGAACTAACAGACTCAGGTGTTACCCAGATCAATAGTTTTATTACGAGTGCACACGGGAGAACTACCTCAGCTACCCTTAGCTAGAGGCATTGTTCTCAGAGGAAAACTGACAATACAGCTTAGTTTATACAGTTTATTAGACAACACCCACTTATTACTAATGGGGTGTATACATGGGAATATTGATACTTCATTGGTTTACACGGTTAATCAATCAACTATTAGGCCTGTCCTTCGAACACGAGTACCCCCTGAATACATCAGTGAGGCTTCGTTCTAACTTCGCATTCATGAGCGTATCTCTTATTCTTGTTATCAAAATAGGGAGGCAGGCATCTTCAGCAAGACATGGCCTCGGTGAACAAAGCCCTAGTCAAACTCTGCAGCCAGCTGACTATTCTCCAAGACCTGTCTGCAAAGGCCTCATCAATGTGCCTTTGTACCCTTATCTCTTTCAGGAGGCCTCCTCCAAACATGTA
Organism: Somniosus microcephalus; assembly: GCF_052327205.1. Classification (NCBI taxonomy): domain Eukaryota; kingdom Metazoa; phylum Chordata; class Chondrichthyes; order Squaliformes; family Somniosidae; genus Somniosus; species Somniosus microcephalus. The sequence goes on along the minus strand of NC_140996.1, from coordinate 75,462,280 downwards.
CTCGGAGTAATTTACGAACGGAGCTTTGGAATATCCTTAGTCATCTAAATCTATGTTGGTTTTAGTTTTTAAAAAAAGGGTTAACATAGTCAAGCATTCCATGGTGCTTTGCATTTCATTTTCCAGCTAACAAGACTAAATGGTACCTTTCAGACAGTTTTATACCGGTCGAATATTGAGGACCCCTTTATATCCCCTAAACCAAATGTTATCCTAACACCTCTCCTTGGATCTTATGCTATCCCTAATTTCCATTGTTAGCCATGGTTGAGTCACCTTTTTTGTTTTATTTGTATGCCAAACAGGGATGAACAAATTCTGTAGTTCATCCATGCGTTTCTTTAAATGTTTGCCATTGCCTATCCACCGTCAACCCTTTAAGTAACGGTCCCCAATCCATCCTAGCCAACTCGCGCCTCATACCATCGTAGTTTCCTTTATTTAAATTCAGGACCCTAGTCTCTGAGTCAACTACTTCACTCCCCATCTTAATGAAGAATTCTATCATATTATGATCACTCCTCCCCTATGGGCCTCACACAACAACATTGCTAATTAATCTTTTCTGATTACATAATACCCAGTCTAGGATGGCCTGATCTCTAGTTGGTTCCTCGACATATTGGTCCAGGAAACCATCCCGTATACACTCTAGGAATTCCTCCTCCACGGTATTGTTACTAATTTGGTTAGCCCAATCTATATGTAAATTAAAGTCACCCATGATAACTGCTGTGCCCTTATTGCATGCATCTCTAATTTCCCATTTAATGTCAACCCCAACCTCAGCATTACTGTTTGGGGGTCTGTATACAACTCCCACAAACATTTTCTGCCCCTTGGTATTTCTCAGCTCTACCCATACAGATTCCACATCATCAGAGCTAATATCCTTCCTTACTATTATGTTAATCTCCTCTTTAACCAGCAATGCTACCCCACCTCCTGTTCCTTTTTGCCTCTCCTTCCTGAATATTGAATACCCCTGGATGTTGAATTCCCAGCCTTGATCACCCTGAAGCCATGTCTCCGTAATTCCAATTACATCATATCCGTTTACATCTATTTGCGCAGCTAATTCACCCACCTTATTACGAATGCTCCTCGCATTAAGACACAAAGCCTTCAGGCTTGTTTTTTTAACACTCTTAGTCCTTTTAGAATTATTATTTACTTTAGCCCTGTTTGATTTACATCCTTGATTTCTCTGCTTTCCACTTTTGCTTTTCTCCTTCCTGTCTTTTGCTTCTATCATTGCTTCCCTTTCCTCTGTCTCCCTGCACAGGTTCCCAAACCCCTGCCATTTTAGTTTAAATCCTCCCCAACAGCACTAGCAAACACGCCCCCTAGGATATCGGTCCCGGTCCCGCCCAGGTGCAAACCGTCCAGTTTGTACTGGTCCCACCTCCCCCAGAACCGGTTCAAATGTCCCAGGAATTTGAATCCCTCCCCCTTGCACCATTCCTCTAGCCACGTATTCATCTGAAATATCCTTCTATTTCTACTCTGACTTGCATGTGGCACTGGTAGCAATCCTGAGATTACTACCTTTGAGGTCCCATTTTTTAATTTACCTCCTAACTCCCTATATTCAGCTTTTAGGACCTCATCTCATTTTTTACCTATATCGTTGGTACCTATATGCACCACGGCAACTGGTTGTTCACCCTCCCCCTCCAGAATGCCATGCAGCCACCCTGAGACATCCTTGACCCTTGCACCAGGGAGGCAACATACCATCCTGGAGTCTCGTTTGTGGCCGCAGAAATGCCTACATATTCCCCTTACAATAGAATCCCCTATCACTATAGCTCTCCTACACTTTTTCCTCTCGTCCTGTGCAGCAGAACCACCCATGGTGCCAGGAAGTTGGCTGCTGCTGCCTTCCCCCGATAAGCCATTTCCTTCAACAATATCCTTTACCTGCGGTGTGACCAACTCCCTAAACATGTTATCCACGATGTCCTCAGCATCGCGAATGCTCCAGTATGTATCCATTTGCAGCTCCAGCGCTGCAATGCAGTCTGTCAGTAGCTGCAGCTGGATACACTTCCCCTACACATGGTCGTGAGGAACACAGGAATTGTCCCTGATTTCCCACATAACGCAGGAGGAGCATGCCACGGGGCCGAGTTGTCCTGCCATGACTTACCCTTTAATTAATGTAAATTAAATTAAATCAAATCAATACCACTGTTTACACTACAATTAAATGATATACTCAAGGGCCCTTGATTACTAGCACTCCCCGATACACAACAGAGACCTTAGAAACTATAACCACAAACATTTAAGATCTTCTAAATTTTATAAACTATTAATCTCAACTGCCAAACTATAAAGTAGTATAAATACTCACCTGGCTGTACTCACCCAATCAGCTGCTTCCTCTTGCCCGCATCACTTTTTGAATCGTGACGTGGCTCCGGAATGCTGCCGCCGGTCTGTGAGATTGGTAAGCCTCTGTAAAAAAGCCCGCGAAAATGTGTTTTGGTACTCACTGTACCACCGCTCTCTGCTCCTCCCGATACTGACCTCTGTAAAAAAGCCAGCGAAACTGAGTTTAAGTACTCACTGTACTGTCGCTCTGCTCCTTCCGACACTGGCCTCTGTAGAAAAGCCCGCGAAAGTGAGTTTAAGTACTCACTGTACCGCCGCTCTCTGCTCCTTCCGACACTGGCCTCTGTAAAAAAGTCCACGAAAGTGAGTTTATGTACTCACTGTACCACCGCTCTCTGCTCCTCCCAACACTGGCCACTGTAAAAAAGCCCACGAAAGTGAGTTTAAGTACTCACTGTACCGCCGCTCTCTGCTGCTCCCGACACTGGCCTCTGGCTAATTGTGTGTGGGCGAGGTGAAGCATATGAATGTTAGGTATGAGTCCTGATTGATAGAGAATGTTGGTAAGTGAGTGATGGGGTGTGGCGAATTGAACAGTGGCTGAGGCTAGTGGTGCTGTTTGTAGGATACGGCAATTGAAGATGCATTCACTAACCTTGACCACTCGTGTGAGAACATCTTCCGGCACCGCATCCAGGTCCTTGGGGCTATACTCCTGGAATTGATCTCCACGGCTATCTGTTCCCATTGCCTTCTCATCATATGCCTGGAGGGCCACCTGCCGCCCTGCAGATACAAGACATCTCTCCTCCATTTCACTTCCTACAAAATACCTCCAGTGCAGTGTCTGAAAACCTAGGTGCCCGCTCTCTCCCATGGTCAGCCAATCTTCACTCTTTCCCAGGACACATTCACTTATAAAACAATTCCCAGTACCTGCTCCAGCGACAATGCCTGTTTGAGGCTACCAGTTCAAGATTGATTTGCCCTGAGGCAGCTCACAGCAGTGAAGGCTGCCCTCAAGCAAACCAGACTATGGGATTGCCTGGCATTTTTTTACTTTTACTTACCCGACTGTGGAGCCTAGAGAAGCAGGAGTGTTCCCAACCCCACGTTTAACTCCCCTTCCCAATCGCCGCTACACCTGACTGCCCACCCCCCGATCGCCACCACACCTGACTGCCCACCCCCCGATTGCCACCACACTTGACGGCCAACCCCCCGATCGCCACCACACCTGACTGCCCACACCCCTGATCGTCACCACACCTGACTGCCCACCCCCCCGATCGCCACCACACCTGACTGCCACCCCCCGATCGCCACCACACCTGACTGCCCACCCCCCCGATCGCCACCACACCTGACTGCCCACCCCCCCGATCGCCACCACACCTGACTGCCCACTCCCCCCGATCGCCACCACACCTGACTGCCCACCCCCGATCGCCACCATACCTGACTGTCCACCCCCTGATCGCCACCACACCTGACTGCCCACCCCCCCGATCGCCACCACACTTGACGGCCAACCCCCCGATCGCCACCACACCTGACTGCCCACCCCCCCGATTGCCACCACACCTGACTGCCCACCCCCCCGATCGCCACCACACCTGACTGCCCACCCCCCGATCGTCACCACACCTGACTGCCCACCCCCCCGATCGTCACCACACCTGACTGCCCACCCCCCGATCGTCACCACACCTGACTGCCCACCCCCCGATCGCCACCACACCTGACTGCCCACCCCCCCGATCGCCACCACACCTGACTGCCCACCCCCCCGATCGCCACCACACCTGACTGCCCACCCCCCCGATCGCCACCACACCTGACTGCCCACCCCCCGATCGCCACCACACCTGACTGCCCACCCCCCGATTGCCACCACACCTGACTGCCCACCCCCCGATCGCCACCACACCTGACTGCCCACCCCCCCGATCGCCACCACACCTGACTGCCCACCCCCCCGATCGCCACCACACCTGACTGCCCGCCCCCCCCGATCGCCACCACACCTGACTGCCCACCCCCCCGATCGCCACCACACCTGACTGCCCACCTCCGATCGCCACCACACCTGACTGCCCACCCACCGATCGCAACCACACCTGACTGCCCACCCCCCCGATCGCCACCACACCTGACTGCCCACCCCACAATCGCCACCACACCTGTCTGCCCATCCCCCCGATCGTCACCACACCTGACTGCCCACCCCCCCGATCGTCACCACACCTGACTGCCCATCCCCACGATCGTCACCACACCTGACTGCCCACCCCCCGATCGCCACTACCCCTGACTGCCCACCCACCGATCGCCGTTGCTCCCAAACCACTGTCTCCTCACCACTCCCGGTCTCCTCTCCCAATCCCCCAACCCCCCGCCGCTGAATCATCCCCGATCACCGAACCCCAGCTCCGGACCCTGGCTCTCATCCAAAGCCCAACTCAGACCGCCAAAACTCTTGGTCCCCATATGTTCCCCAGCCCGATCTCAGCTCTGAGCCCTGCTCCCAGACCAATTAATTGAGGGTCCTGTGCCTCACCCCAGGTGCCCAAAGGTGAGCATGCCAGAATTTCTAGGTCAGTCACTTTTGAGAAGAGTCACAACAGACCAAAAACATGCACCTCCCAAAAACCATTTGCAGAGTAGTGTGGGTGGAGGTAAATAATCAGTGACCAATCTGCCTTCTTCACTGTTTCTCTGGAGTTTCCACGGATCTTCCTCCAGCTACTTTCTATGGGAGAATCCCAGAGAATTGATATTCTTTGAATGTAACTTTTTGGCAAACTTTTTACTTTCCTTATCCATCACCATCCGCCAAAATCTACCCATACATAGTCAACAAGGTGGTGAGATTATGGTGCTTACATAAAAGAGAAAGGTACGACACTACAAGCCCAAAATATAATATAACATATGGTGACAACCAAGCATGCACCCTCACCAGCTCCAATTTGGTAAAAAAATAGTCTAAGAGCAATGAGGCAATATATAAGTTTAACATCAGCATAAACCTATTCTCACCTGGATTAATCAAAGGGCTTTATGCTGTGGTTAATATATTCCTAAAATACCTCTGATTTTGCATGCTAGTTGGCTGAATGCTAAACTAAACTCTGAATCTGCTGAAACCTACCACAATCATTGGACTCACTCCAGTGGAGTTCGAGAGTTCACTGGTAGCTAACTGATGCTAGTTTCACTCCTTAATCCTAAAAACAGTCACATCCTTTGACACCCAGTGCATTCCAATCAAGGATGACTAATATTAATTAATACTAATATGTGGAGTGTTTGTCTCCTTATTTACAATAAGCACTGCACAGGAGCCAGCTGAAGAAAACTGGAGCATAAACACTCTGCTTTTTGGCACACAAATGCAGTGTTACCTTTTTATAGCTGTCATTTTCTTCAGCCAACCCCCATATAGAAAGAAAGTAGGGGCAAAATCCACAGCAAGGAGTCGGATCTGGCAGATAGTGAACAGGAAAGGGTGGGGAGCCAGCAATAATATTTTCCACGTCTCATCTCTAGAATCATAGAATCATAGAATGGTTACAGCACAGACGGAGGTCATTCGGCCCGTCGAGCCCGTGCCAGCTCTCTGCAAGAGCATTTCAGCTAGTCCCACTCCCCCACCCTTTCCCCGTAGCCCAGCATTTTTTTTCCTTCAGGTACTTATCCAATTCCCTTTTGAAAGCCTCCATCACCTTTCAGGCAGTGCATTCCAGATCCTAACCACTTGCTGCATAAAAAAGTTTTTCCTCATATCATAGAAACATAGAAGATAGGAGCAGCAGTAGGCCTTTCGGCCCCTTGAGCCTGCTCCGCCATTCAATGCGATCATGGCTGATCATCCAAATTCAGTACCCTGTCCCTGCTTTCTCCCCATATCCCTTGATCCCTTTAGCCTTAAGAAATATATCTAACTCCTTCTTGAATATATTTAATGAATTGGCCTCAACTATCTTTTGTGGTAGAGAATTCTACAGGTTCACCACTCTCTGGGTGAAGAAATTCCTCCTCATCTCAGTCCTAAATGGCTTACCCCTTATCTTTAGACTGTGACCCCTGGTTCTGGGCTCCCCCGCCATCGGGAACATCCTTCCTGCATCTAGTCTGTCTAGTCCTGTTAGAATTATATAAGTTTCAATGAGATCCCCTCTCATTCTTCAAAACTCTAGCGAATATAAGCCTAATCGACCCAATCTCTCTTCATACGTCATTCCAGCCATCCCAGGTATCAGTCTGGTGAATCTTCGCTGCACTCCCTCCATGGCAAGAACATCCTTCCTCAGATAAGGCGACCAAAACTGCACACAATACTCAAGGTGTGGTCTCACCAAGGCCCTGTACAACTACAGCAAGACATCCTTGCTCCTGTACTCGAAACCTCTCGCTATGAAGGCCAGCATACCATTTGCCTTCTTAACCGCCTGCTGCACCTGCATGCTTACCTTCAGCGACTGGTGCACAAGGACACCCAGGTCTCATTGCACTTCCCCTTTTCCCAATCTATTGCCATTCAGATAATAATCTGCCTTCCTGTTTTTGCCACCAAAGTGGATAACCTCACATTTATCCACATTATACTGCATCTGCCATGCACCTGCCCAATCGCCCAACCTGTCCAAATTGTACTGGAGTTTCTCTGCATCCTCCTCACAGCACACATGCCCACCCAGCTTTGTGTCATCTGCAAACTTGGAGATATTACATCTAGTTCCTTCGTCTAAATCATGAATATATATTGTGAATAACTAGGGTCCTAGCACCGATCCCTGCAGTACCCCACTAGTCACTGCCTTCCACTCGGCCTTTGGTTCTTCTGCCAATCACCTTAAATCTGTGTCCTCTGGTTCTCGACCCTTCCGCCAATGGGAACAGTTTCTCCCTATCTACTCTGCCTAGACCCTCATGATTTTGAACACATCTATCAAATCTCCTCTCAACCTTCTCAGCTCTAAGGAGAACAACCCCAGCTTCTCCAGTCAATCAATGTAACTGAAGTCTCTCATCCCTGGAAATGTTCTTGTAAATCTTTTCTGCACCCTCTCTTAGGCCTTCACATCCTTCCTAAAGTACAGTGCCCAGAATTGGACACAATACTCCAGTTGAGGCCAGACCAGTGTTTTAAAAAGCTTCATCATAACTTCCTTGCTTTTGTACTCTATGCCTCTATTTATGAAACCCAGGATCGCGTATGCTTTTTTAACGGCTTTCTCAACCTGCCCTGCCACCTTCAACGATTTGTGCACATATACCCCCAGGTCTCTCTGTTCATACACCCCCTTTAGAATTGTATGCTTTAATTTATATTGCCTGTCCTCGTTCTTCCTACAAAATGTATCACTTCACACTTTTCTGCACTAAATTTCATCTGCCACGTGTCTGCCCACTCCACCAGCCTGTCTATGTCCTCTTGAAGTCTATCACTATCCTCCTCACTGTTCACTATACTTCCAAGTTTTGTATCATCTGCAAATTTTGAGATTGTGCCCTGTACACCCAAGTCCAAGTCATTGATATATATCAAGAAAAGCACTGGTCCTAGTACCGACCCCTGGAGAACACCACTGTGTGCCTCCCTCCAGTCTGAAAAATAACCGTTCACCACTACTCATTTCATTCACTTTGCGTCCAATTTCCACCCTTCCTTCACTTTCACATGGTCCATCTCCGACTCTTCCCTTCCCTTCCTCGACTTCTCCATCTCCATCTATGAGGATAGGTTATTGACCAACATTCACTACAAGCCCACTGACTCCCACAGCTACCTGGACTACACTTCCTCCCACCCCACCTCCTGTAAGGACTCTATTCCATTCTCCCAGGTTCTCCGTCTCCGCCGCATCTGCTCCGGCAATGCCACCTTCCACACCAGTGCTTCCGACATGTCTTCCTTTTTCCTCAACCGAGGATTCCCCTCTACCGTGGTTGACACAGCCCTCGACCGTGTCCGTTCTCCCGCACTTCTGCCCTCACCCATGCCCCTCCCTCCCGGAACCACGATAGGGTTCACCTTGTCCTCACCTTTCACCCCACCAGCCTTCACATTCAATGGATCATCCTCCGCCATTTCCGCCACATCCAAAGTGATCCCACCACTAAACGCATCTTCCCCTCCCCTCCCCTTTCAGCATTCTGTAGGGACCGCTCCCGCCGAGACACCCTAGTCCACTCCTCTATCACCCCCAGCACCCCTTATCCTTCGCCTGGCACGTTCCCGTGCAAGCGCAGGAGATGCAACACCTGCCATTATACCTCCCCCCTTCCCACTGTCCAGGGCCCCAAACACCCCTTCCAGCTGAAACAGCGATTTACTTGTACTTCTTGCAATCTAGTATACTGTATTCGCTGCTCACGATGTGGTCTCCTCTACATTGGGGAGAGCAAACGCAGATTGGGTGACCGCTTTGCGGAACACCTCCATTCAGTCCGTAAGGATGACCCCAAACTTCCGGTCGCCTGTCATTTAAATTCACCGCCCCATTCCCACTCAGACCTCACTGTACTCGGGCTCTTGCATTGTTCCACGGAAGCTCAGTGTAAACTCGAGGAACAGCACGTCATCTTCCGATTAGGCACTTTACAGCCTTCCAGACTCAATATCGAGTTCAACAATTTCAGATCATAACCTCGGCCCCTATTACATTTTTACTTATATTTTTTATCCACACCTTTGTTTTGGTCCTTTCTCCCCCCCCCTTTTTTATTCTCTCCCACATGGCAGCTGCCTCCCATTCTGCCAGCACATTTCACACCTAATCTAGAGCCATCTTTTGTCTCCACTAGTCCTATCACCATCTCGTCTCGTTTTGAATACCTCTTAATGTCTCTTCACTTCTCTTTTGTTCTCTCCCAGCCCCCATACTGGCCTTTTAGTCTATTTCATTTCCTGGGCTTCTTCAGTCTTGACAAAGGGTTTTGACCCGAAACGTTGACTCTATTTTCTCTCCACGGATGTTGCCTGGCCTGCTGAGTTTTTCCAGCATTTTCTGTTGTTATTTTGGATTTGCAGCATCTGCAGTATTTTGCTATCGTCTCTGTTTCCTGTCGCTTAGCCAATTTTGTATCCATGCTGCCACTGTCACTGTTATTCCATAGGCTTCCACTTTGCTGGCAAGCCTATTATATGGCACTTTATCAAACACCTTTTGGAAATCCATGTACACCACATCAACCGCATTGCCCTCATCAACCCTATCTGTTACCTCATCATAAAACCAAGTTAGTTAAACACGTTTTTCCTTTAACAAATCCATGCTGGCTTTCCTTAATTAATCTATACTTGTCCAAGTGACTGTTAATTTTGTCACAAATTATCGTTTCTAAAAGCATCCCCACTACCGAGGTTAAACTGACTGGCCTGTAGTTGCTGGGTTTATCCTTACACCCTTTTTTGAACAAGGGTGTAACATTTGCAATTCTCCATTCCTCTGGCACCACCTCTGTATCCAAGGAGAATTGGAAGAATATGGCCAGTACCTCTGCAATTTCCACATTTACTTCCTTCAGCATCCTAGGATACAAATCATCTGGTCCTGGTGACTTATCAATTTTAAGTACAGCGATCCTTTCTTGTACTTCCTCTTTATCAATTTTTATCTCATCCAGTATCTCCAAGAGAGATTGGGTCAATTAGGCTAGAGTTTAGAAGAATGAGAGGGGATTTCATTGAAACTTATAAAATTCTAACAGGACAAGACAGACTAGATGCAGGAAGGATGGTCCCGATGGCGGGGGAGTCCAGAACCAGAGGTCACAGTCTAAGGATAAGGGGTAAGCCATTTAGGACTGAGATGAGGAGGAACTTCTTCACCCAGAGAGTGGTGAACCTGTGGAATTCTCTACCACAGAAGGCAGTTGAGGCCAATTCATTAAATATATTCAAGAAGGAGTTAGATATATTTCTTAAGGCTAAGGGGATCAAGGGATATGGGGAGAAAGCAGGGACAGGGTATTGAATTTGGATGATCTCATTAAATGGTGGAACAGGCTCGAGGGGCTGAATGACCTACTCCTGCTCCTATCTTCTATGTTTCTATGTTTCAACTACCTCCCCTTTCACTATGACTTTGGCAGCATCTTCTTCCTTGGAAAAGACAGATGCAAAATGCTCATTTAGTACCTCAGCCATGCACTCTGCCCCCATGCCTAGGTCTCCTTTTTGGTCCCTAATAGACCCCACCCCTCCTCTTACTACCCGTTTACTACTATAGAAGACTTTTGGATTCCCTTTTATGTTAGCTGCCAATCTATTCTCATACTCTCTCTTTGCCCCTCTTATTTCCTTTTTCACTTCTGTAATGTATATACCTTTAAGTGGGGAACTATCTTTTACAGCTCATGTATACTGCAGTACCGGCAGTGACCACACCTGTATATAGCCCTGAGTAGTAATCTGTACAGATCAGTTCCACTGTGAGCCACGTTGAGTAAACACCTGTTGTACCATTCTCCGCAGTCTGTGTCTTATTATACACGGACACAACATTGACGACGAGGCAAGTTCGAACCTACCTGCAACTCTGCATCACCTCCCGGAGATTCGTTCCTGGAGATCAGTGGATTGGAGGTCAAGGCCAGAGACTCGGGCGTCGACCATGGGCAACCGCCCAGTCATCCAGCAGAGACTCGAGAATTGCAGGGGAGGCTGTCGAGAGCCAGGCTTGGCTTTCCAGTCGAGGTGGTCCAGCGAAACGGGCTGGCAACAGGTAGTGCGCAGACCCTTCCCAGACAGCGGCGGGCTAGAGCCCGACCAAGCGGCACAGCAAAGGGCCGAGCAGCGTTGACGGGGGAGAGAGAGAGAGGGCAGAGCGCACAGGGCGCAGCCGGTGTTCAGGGGCCGAGCAGCGTTGAAGAGAGGGAGAGAGAGAGAGGGCAGAGCACACAGGGCGCAGCCGGTGTTCAGGGGCCGAGCAGTGTTGGAGAGAGGGAGAGAGAGATGCGCAGAAACCCGCGAGGCACCGCCATTGCCACGAGGACCGCCGAGAGCGGCGTTGGCAGCAGCGCAGGAGAAGCGCGTGAAACCTACAGGGCGCCGCCATTGCCACGAGAACCGCCGGGAGCGGCGTTGGCAGCAGCGGGGAGGAAGGAAAGCGCGGGAGACGCCATTTTAAGCCATTGGGAGATGCCATTTTAAACCACACCCAAAATGCCGAAGAGTGGCAGTATCACCGCATTTGACAATGAAGTCGAAGATTGGACAACATATGTTGAACGAATAGAGGTGTACTGCAAGGCAAATGAGGTGTCAGATGACAAGAAAGCGTCGCTATTGTTAAATTTAATGGGTGCAAAGACGTATGGTTTATTACGAAATCTAGTAACCCCAACTGTTAGATCCGTGATTCTGAGAGGATGCTGTTTTTCAATAACCACACGGATGCTGTAACTTAACAATAAACAGGTATTTACTGGAGGAGGGTAGTCTCAAGACTGGGGGTACAGAGGCATGCGCAAGGCTTATATACAGGTGTGGTCACTGCCGGTACTACAGTATACAGGAGCTGTAAAAGTAGTTCTGTCTTAAAGGCACATACACTACAATTCCTCCCCTTTTAGATTAGTAGTACCCCTAATATTCAAATAACAATTAACACTTTAACATGTACATTAAACAACAATAGTCCATTTATAGATTCAGTCTTTGGGGCGGCTTCCTGACCCTTTCGGGATAGCGCCTTTCCAGAGGTTCTTGTTCTTGGTGCAGAGGCGATTCTGACCCCTTTTCATCGGGTAGTTCATCGGGTTCCACTGCTACTGGTTCTGAGGTAGATGCTACCGGTATGTCGGGTTCATCCCCACGTACTCGAGACATGGGGTTGACGTGTTCCTGTGACGCTAAGATCTGATCGACGTGGCGTCTCACAATGTTCTCCCCGACATCCACTGTGTACATTAATGGCCCCTGCCTTGTGCATATCGTTCCGGGTTGCCATTTCTCTGTTCGGTAGTCACGGGCCAAGATTGCTTGTCCTACATTGAAGCTCCTTGTCGGCTTCTCATTGATGTGCTGGAATTGTTTGTCCTCAACATTTCTTCGCACATTTGGTCTGAGCAAGTCCAGATGAGATCTCAACCTTCGGTTAAAGAACATCATGGCCGGGGTCTGGTTGGTAACTGCATGTGTCGTGTTTCGGTAGGCTAATAAGAAATTGTCCATCTTATGCTGTAGTGGAATTTCCTCGTCGCACATGGCCTTTATCGCCTTCTTAAAGGTTTGTACGAACCTCTCAGCCAATCCATTTGTGGCTGGATGATACGGGACGGATGTGTAATGCCTTACCCCATTCCTTCTCATAAATTTTTGAAACTCTTCGGACACAAACTGTGGTCCATTATCAGAGCAAATCTGCTCTGGCAAACCGTTTCTGGCAAATATGGCCCGTAGGACTGCAATCGTTTTCTCTGTAGAGGTTGAGGACATTTTTATCACCTCAGGCCACTTCGAATGAGCATCCACTGCTATTAAGAACATTGAGTCCATGAATGGACCAGCGAAATCAATATGCACCCGTTGCCATGGAGAGGAGGGCCACTCCCATGGGTGTAGAGGGGCATGTGGTGGTGCATTTTGGACCTTCTGGCATCCTAAGCAGCTCTTAGTTAGGTCTTCGATTTGTTGATCGATTCCCACCACACCACAAGGCTTTTCATTTTCACTCCCCTCAGATGACCTTCATCTAGCTCATTTAGCACTCTCTCCCTTAACTTGGGTGGAATCACCACTCTGGATCCACACATCACTGTCCCCTGGCATACTGACAGCTGTTCTCTTCTGGATGAGAATGCTGGCAACAGTGAGTCGCCATGTGTTGGCCATCCCATCCTCGTCGCCACTGTTAGATCCGTGATTCTGAGAGGATGCTGTTTTTCAATAACCACACGGATGCTGTAACTTAACAATAAACAGGTATTTACTGGAGGAGGGTAGTCTCAAGACTGGGGGTACAGAGGCATGCACAAGGCTTATATACAGGTGTGGTCACTGCCGGTACTACAGTATACAGGAGCTGTAAAAGTAGTTCTGTCTTAAAGGCACATACACTACACCAACGAAGCCAATGGAAAAGAGTTTTGAAGACATAGTAACGATACTAAAGGAATATTTAAACTCCACACCGCTGCTGATAGGAGAAAGTTTAAAGTTTCACAAACAGAACCAGCATAAGGATGAAAGCAATGCTGATTATTTAACAGAACTGCGCAAACTATCGAAACACTGCCAGTTTGGAGCGGGACTGGCAGATACCTTAAGGGACAAGTTTGTGTGTGGGCTTCAAAGAAAAGGAAACCCGAAATGACCCGACACTGTCTCGGGTATACGATTTGACGGTGAAGGGATGGCCAGCACATGGCGACTCACTGTTGCCAGCATTCTCGACAAGGAGAGAACAGCTGTCAGTGTGCCGGGAGACCTTGATGTGTGGATCCCGAGTGGTAATTCCACCCAAGTTAAGGGATAGAGTGCTCAATGAGCTTCATGAGGGTCATCTGGGAGGGGTAAAAATGAAAAGCCTAGCCAGGGCTTATGTGTGGTGGCTGGGAATCGATAAACAAATCGAGGACCTGACCAAGAGCTGCTCAGGATGCCAGAAGGTTCAAAATGCACCACCACAGGCCCCTCTACACCCATGGGAGTGGCCCTCATCTCCATGGGAATGGGTGCATATTGATTTTGCTGGTCCATACATGGACTCAATGTTTTTAATAGCCGTGGATGCGCACTCGAAATGGCCTGAGGTCATCAAAATGTCCTCCACCACCACGGAGAAAACTATTGCAGTCCTACGGACCATTTTTGCCAGGAATGGCTTGCCAGAACAGATTTGCTCTGACAACGGACCACAGTTTGTGTCCGAAGAGTTCCGGAGGTTCTTGAAAAAGAATGGGGTAAGGCATTACACATCCACCCCATATCATCCGGCCACAAATGGAATGGCTGAGAGGTTCGTACAAACCTTTAAGAAGGCAATAAAGGCTATGTACAATGACAACATTCCGTTGCAGCACAAGGTGGGCAATTTCCTGTTCGCCTACCGGAATGCGACACATGCAGTCACCAACCAGGCCCCAGCCATGATGTTCTTTAACCGAAGGTTAAGATCTCGCCTGGATTTGCTCAGGCCAAACGTACGAAGAGATGTTGAGAGTAAGCAATTCCAGCACATACATGAGAAGCCAACAAGGAGCTTCAATGTAGGGCAACCAGTCTTGGCCCGCGACTACCGAACAGAAAAATGGCAGCCAGGAACGATATGTACACAGTGGATGGTGGGGAGAGCATCGTGAGACGCCATGCTGACCATATCCTAGAGTCACAGGAACAAGTCAACCCCATGCCTCACCCATACGTACCTGGTGATGAACCCGACGTACAGGTCGCATCTACCCCAGAAACAGTAGCATCGGAAGCTGATGAACCAACCGACGCCAGGGGGCCAGAATCGCCTCCGCACCAAGAGCAAGACACTCGGGAAAGGCGCTATCCAGAAAGGATCAGGAAGCCTCCCCAAAGACTGAATATATAAATAGACTATTTTCAGCTAATGTTGCATGTTAAAAGTGTTATGGTACTGTTAATCTAAAAGGGGAGGAATTGTAATGTATATACCTTTAAGTGGGGAACTATCTTTTACAGCTCATGTATACTGCAGTACCGGCAGTGACCACACCTGTATATAGCCCTGAGTAGTAATCTGTACAGATCAATTCCACTGTGAGCCACGTTGAGTAAACACCTGTTGTACCGTTCTCCGCAGTCTGTGTCTTATTATACATGGACACAACAACTTCCCCTCTGAACTTTCTATATTCAGTCTTGTTCTCACTTGTATTTTTACCTGATCAAATCTTATAGTGTAAGCTGACCATTTTTGGGACAAGAACCTCATTTTCAAAAGCCAACCTGAAAGCCTTTTCAGCACTAAATGGGAAATTAATATTTGGTTGTTTTTGTATCTTCACGCTCTTCCCTTGGAGAACAGTGTGAAGTAGTGGATAGGATTCGTAGGCTGACTAACGGTCTGACAGGCCGCAACGTGAAATTGCCTTCTATTGACATAAGTATCTTTATAACAGCTGATAGGGTGGTTGCTCATATGCAGCAGGAGGGTTTTATGGGTTCCCACAACCCATACAATGAGAGGGAGGATCCGCCCACACCCACTGGATGCAAATATCCTGCTGGATGTCAACCCAGAATTCAGAGCCGGAGCTCCATTCTCCACTCACCGGGACGGTCTGGAGTGGCGCTTGAATCCTACACCTTCAGAATTCAGAACCGGAGCTCCATTCTCCACTCACCGGGACAATCTGGAGTGGGACTTGAATCCTACACCTTCAGATTCAGAGCCAGAGCTCCATTCTCCACTCACCGGGACTGTCTGGAGTGGAGCTTGAATTCTACACCTTCAGAATTCAGAGCCGGAGCTCCATTCTCCACTCACCGGGACTGTCTGGAGTGGGGCTTGAATCCTACACCTTCAGATTCAGAGCCGGAGCTCCATTCTACACTCACCAGGACTGTCTGGAGTGGGGCTTGAATCCTACACCTTCAGATTCAGAGCCGGAGCTCCATTCTCCATTCACCGGGACTGTCTGGAGTGGGGCTTGAATCCTGCACCTTCAGATTCAGAGCCGGAGCTCCATTCTCCACTCACCGGGACTGTCTGGAGTGGGGCTTGAATCCTACACCTTCAGATTCAGAGCCGGAGCTCCATTCTCCACTCACCGGGACTGTCTGGAGTGGGGCTTGAATCCTACACCTTCAGATTCAGAGCCGGAGCTCCATTCTCCACTCACCGGGACTGTCTGGAGTGGGGCTTGAATCCTACACCTTCAGGTTCACAGGCTGGAGTGCTACCACTAACCCAAAAGCTTGCACCCAATGTTTGGTTACACTGGCAAATAGAGATCAGATGGGCTCTAAAGCAGGCTACAATGACCTCCATTCTGCAGTAAAGTAAACATGAATCACAAGAGCTAAATTGGAACTAATGTAAAGCAAATGTACCTCAGGGGTTGGTTGTGTGCCAGTTCCAATTCAAATTGGTGCCAGTATAACTTGCCAGGAGTTTCCTTGCCAAATGTACCCATGATCAGTCTGGCTAAATGCAAATAAATTTTCATTGGATAATTCAACCTTCCTAAAATTTCCAAAGATAAAAATATATTTGTAATACTACCTTTTCCTTAACCTTTTAAATTGCTTACAATCATTTCTATTATTTAGATCATCTCATGGCACCCCTATCTGGATTATCAGTAAATAACCAGTAGACAGGTACACTAGTTGAGAGATCTATTAGCAACCCAGTAGATAGTAGCCAACATGAACCTTGTTATGTCGCATTTGGGGGGAATTTTTACTTGCAGGAGTGCGTGGCTTTCGACGCGGGTGGGGGGTTAAAAGCACAGAAATTGACAGCGCGTTGGGAAGCCAGCTCCAACCCGCTGACTTCAGCATTTAACTGTAGTGAGTTAGGCTGATTGCGAGCAACCCCCTCGGGAGAGGCGGGTTGTCAATTTCTATATGTTGATAGCTCATTAAGGGCAATATTAGCATGGATTTTGGAATTTAACTGTGGTTTTACTACATTAAAGGTGCTATATAAATACAAGTTTATGTTGTTGTTGTTTCCTGGGCTTCCTGGAACTTGCCAGTGAAAGCAAGGCGGGTTCACAGTGGCAATTGAGGGGGCTGAAGAAATGACAGGCAAATATTCCAATAAGTACTGAAACCTCACAGCTGCTTTCTTGCCTTATGTGAAAGGATTTTGTTCACAGTACTTGTGCTGAGATGATTTTCACTACTTTGGAAGTTTGCACATCTGATCTCAACTTTGCAGCTGCAATCTATCAGATCAGCATGGGTGCCGCTTATGCTATTTTACTTTGGACCTCAGATGAGGACCAAGATGACCAGCAGCATCAACAGCACCAGCAGCAGGAAGAGCAGCATCGGGAGCACCAGCAGCGGGAGCACCAGCAGCAGGAGCACCACCAGCAGGAGCTGCAACAACCTACTGCTCACGGACCTGCCATTCTACAGGAGAGAGGTGATGAGCAGAGAGGTGCAGCTCGCAAGACAGGGTGTAGAGGCAGTAGATGAGCTTCCTGAGCATGTTGGATCACCAGTGTCTCAGGAGGCTCAGGATCTCGTGTCAGGTGATGACAGACATTTGCAACCCACTCGAAGAAGACCTGCTGCCAAGTGGACCTGGTGGCCATGCTTTACCAGTGGCTATCAAAATCACCACCGCCCTCAGCTTCTTTGCCTCTGAACACTTCCAGAGCTCTGTCGGAGACACTTGCAGAATCTCGCAGTCGGCGGCCCACAAATGCATAAGACAGGTGACTGATGGCATGTTCGCCAGGGCAGGCAATTATGTACCACCAATGATGCCAGTCAGAATGAGCAGGTGCTCGGGTTTGCTGCTCTGGCTGGCTTCCCGCATGTGCCAGGCATCATCGACTGCACGCATGTGGCAATAAAGGCACCCCCAGATCACCCAGGACTATTTATCAACCGCATGGGCTTTCACTTCATCAATGTGCAGCTGGTGTGCAACCACAAAAAGATGTTTATGCAGGTGTGCGCAATATTCCCAGGCAGCTGCCATAATGCTTTCATCCTGCGCCAGTCAACCCTCCCCTCGCACCTCGAAGTAGACTTACTGGCTGGCTGCCTGGAGACTAAGGATACCCACCTAAAACGTGGCTGATGACACCCATGAGTAACCCAACCAATGAAGCCCAGGAGCGATACAATGAAAGTCATATGACAACCAGATGTGTCATTGAGCAAGCAATTGGCATGCAGAAGATGCCGTTCAGGTGCCTCGAAAGATTTGGAGGCGCCTTTCAATACGCAACAGCCAGAGACTCCAGAATGGTCGTGGTGTGCTGCACTCTGCACAACATTGCACAGCAATGAGGTTTGGACCTTCAGGAGGAACAAGGTGCAGAGCCTCTTCAGACGATTCCGAGGAGGAGGTGATGTGGCCAATGCACCAGCAACGGCGTACATTGCTGCCCGGGATGCCGGGGTGTAGGGGGTGGTGTGTGCCCAGCCAGCTTCACCTCTGACTGTCTTTGAGCGGTTCGAATCGCTCCCACACCCCTGGGTTCTAGACACTGGACTTAGGTACAGGCGGCGATACAGAAAATCGAGTAGACAAGTGGTTTGGTGCAAGAAAACCAAAATTTTATTAAAAGCAGAATAAAACACAATCTTATGAGAATTACTGATATGAATACAGGCATAAACAATTACACTTATATGGGAATGGGGAACACACGGCACATCGAGGGAAAACAACTACATTAACAATCCCCTTATCCTTAATCCCACCCCCTAATACCTAACTAGATTAAGCGATGATGGGCCAGGAATTCATGCTCACCAATCCGAAACCTGTTGCTTTAACTGGTGGGGTTTTGAGGTCCGCTCTTGCTGTCCTTTGGGGTATCCCATCCACACGTGGTCTCAGGGCGCGGCGCTGAAGTTGTTTATGCAAAGCACCCTCCTTTTCCTCAGCTAACGTCGTCATCGAGTCGCGATGGGTTTTCTTCTTCTTCTTCCTCGGGCGGTCGTCGACGGTATTGCTGCGGTTAGGGGTCGGTTGGCGGTCTTTACCGTCTAAATGATTTTGCTATCCAAGCTTCGAACGTCAGTTTATTCTTAAACTGGGCTATTATTGTCCATTGATTTTGCTACCAATCCTTCGAACGCCAGCTTATTCTTCAACCTGGGCTATGACTCTGGGGTTTTACTGTCCATGCATGTAAACGCCAACTTATTTCTTCAAACGCCAGCTTATAACTAGGTGTTTGTCCCCCAACGCGCCTTTCCACTGCCCTTCTCTGCTCTTATCGGTTTACCGTATTCTTCGTCTCGTCTCGTCTCGTCTCGTCTCGTCTCATCTGCCCGTTTGTGGCCTGTGTGTCCTGTGTGCTTTCGAATCGGGTTCCGTTCTCCTCCCGTGTTTGGCCCCGGTGTAATGGACGTCCTTGGTGTTGAGCGGCGCGGGGAGCGAGAAGAGAGCCCGCCACGAGGCCAGGGCTCGAGAACGAGAGGCAGCAGCAAGAGCTAAGGGCAGGAGCCAAGAGTCAAGAGAGCGATCGCCACTGATGGGTTTACAATTATACCCGTTCTTCATTCCTTATCTGCGCACCAAATTAGGTCAGTCCTTTGTCTAACTTTTGGCGGGCTCGTTTAAAATGATTACAGCCATTTACTTTAACGACTTCTGGAGTGGTTGTCTCCGTGTTTAATGGCCTCGATGTCCTGGTTGTTTGTCATTTATAAAATGTAATTGTCCCCATTCTGACTTGATGGTACTGTGAGCTGTTACCGATTAAATATGCAGAAACCTAATGGCCTCGATTTAGGCCCATTCTAACTTGATCTGTTTCAAGGCGAATTAATGCATATTCTGTGTTTGCTTTAGCTGTCTGGCTCCACAAAGTCTCTTCACAGATTCCTGCATTTTAAGTTTCATTTCAGGGCCTGCCTGTTTGCAGGGCCTTGCTTTTAAAATCCTGTTGGTTTTGGTCATGAGGTTACAGAAGCCATTTTGGGCACCCTTTTTAATAACTTGTCCAAACAGGGTCCCTTTATCCATAACTTTGGGGAATGCAAGAATTTTGAGAACCCTACAGGGGTGCCCTCATTATTGCAAGGTTCAGTTAGGTTCCACCAGTGCATCCATTTGGCAGCTACATGCAAAAGCCACTTAACACCCACCCCCCTTCCACCAACACAAAGAAGTCCTGCAAACAACCAAGCATCCCTTTCACAGCCCCTCATTGCTCGTCATTAATTCTTGTCTTACCATGAATCACAAGTGAAAAGGCCACTTGCCAGGCAACAGACAAAAATGGGCAACACAGGAAAGTGGTGTAAACAAATAATATTTATGTGGCTCAAAAATGAAACAGAAACTTAGCAATGTAACATTGTATAACACACACATGTGCATGTTGAACACCACTTGGAAGAAGCACTCAGAGTAACAAGGGCACAGAATGTACTCTGGGTGGGGGACTTCAATGTCCATCACCAAGAGTGGCTCAGTAACACCACTACTGACTGAGCTGGCCGAGTCCTGAAGGACATACCTGCCAGTCTGGGCCTGCGACAGTTGGTGAGAGAACCAACACGAGGGAAATACCTACTTGCCCTCATCCTCACCAATCTACCTGTCGCAGAAGCATCTGCCCATGACAGCATTGGTAGCAGTAACCACCGCACAGTCATTGTGGAGACGAATTCCCGTCTTCACACTGAGGACACCCTCCATCGTGTTGTGTGGCACTCCCACCATGCTAAATGGAACAGATTCAGAACAGATCTAGCAGCTCAAAACTGGGCATCCATGAGGTGCTGTGGGCCATCAACAGCAGCAGAATTGTATTCCACCGCAATCTGTAACCTCATGGCCTGGCATATCCCTCACTCTGCCATTACCATCAAGCCAGGGGACCAACCCTGGTTCAATAAAGAGTGTAGAAGAGCATGCCAGGAGCAGCACCAGGCGTACCAAAAAAAAAATGAGATGCCAATCTGGGGAAGCTGCAACAAGGACTACATGCATGCTAAAAAGCAGAAGCAGAATGCTATAGACAGGGCTAAGCAATCCCACAATCAACGGATCAGATCAAATCTCTGCAGTCCTGCCACATCCAGTCATGAATGGTGGTGGACAATTAAACAACTAACAGGAGGAGGAGGCTACATGAATATCCCCATCCTCAATGATGGTGGAGCCCAGCACATGAGTGCAAAAGACAAGGCTGAAACGTTTTCAACCATCTTCGACCAGAAGTGCCGAGTGGATGATTCATATCGGCCTCCTCCTGAGGTCCCCACCATCACAGAAGCCAGTCTTCAGCCAATTCGATTCACTCCACGTGGTATCAAGAAATGGCTGAGCGCACTGAATACAGCATAGGCTATGGGCCCCAACAACATCCTGGCTGTAGTGTTGAAGACTTGTGCTCCAGAACTAGCCACGCCTCTAGGCAAGCTGTTCCAGTACAGCTGCAGCACTGGCATCTATCCGACAATGTGGAAAACTGCCCAGGTATGTCCTGTCCACAAAAAGCAGGACAAATCCAATCCGGCCAATTACCGCCCCATCAGTCTACTCTCAATCATCAGCAAAGTGATGGAAGCTGTCATCGTCAGTGCTATCAAGCGGCACTTACTCACCAATAACCTGCTCACTGATGCCCAGTTTGGGTTCCGTAAGGACCACTCGGGGGGAAAACTCTCCACTGGCTGGAGTCATACCAGCACAAAGGAAGATGTTTGTGGTGGTTGGAGGTCAATCATTTCAGCCCCAGGATATCACTGCAGGAGTTCCTCAGGGCAATGTCCTAGGCCCAACCATCTTCAGCAGCTTCATCAGTGACCTTCCGTCCAGCATAAGGTCAGAAATGGGGATGTTCGCTGATGACTGCAGATGACTGCTTATGATAAGACTGGTGACTGTGTTATATGAATAGCAGTATTATGGTGGGATGTATTATTATGCTGCTAAGATGGAATTGTGTCCTGTTAAAGCTTCACAGTCTAATTGTTATTAAATAAACAGAGCCTCAAATTAATAAGACTTTAATTGTTGTTCGGTGAACGGATTGCGCAGATTGGTAAATGCAGGCAACAAGTCAGAAGCACGCAGCATTAAGCGATTGGTTTTCTTTATCTTTTTTAAAATTGTTTTGTATCTATAACAAAATGTGATATCTGGAGTCTGACATCTAAAGTGTAATATCTGTAATGTGATGAATAAGGTGTGCGCTAGGCACAATTGTTCTTGTATATGTAATTGCAAAACCTATTTAGTTCCACTATTATTGGTACTAACCAATGGGTTGGGTCCTTCTGGGGCTTGGCTGATCACCTTTGAAGGGTCGGAGAGTACACTTTGACAGATTTTCTAAATTGGCTATGGGCCTCTGTTTTTTTCTGACCTCTCTCAGGAGCAGAGATCAGCCATGATCAAATTGATCATGTTCCTATGTTCAAATGATTTGGGGCAAAGGGGATGAGTCCAGTAAGAAGTTGGGCCTGATGAGTTTTTCTCATCTTGAGCACATAACAAAATACCTCAGCAGTGCAGTCCTGTTCCAAACATAATCACAGAATCACAGAAACCCCACAGTGCAGATAGAGGCCATTTCGGCCCATCGAGCCTGCACCGACACATATCCCACCCGATCCCCGTAACCCCTACATCAACACATATCCCACCCTTTTTCCACTTCCTACATCAGCCTCTTGACTAAAATTGTTCAATTTGCTCCAATTTTCCCAAATTGCAACCACTTCCTACATCAGCCTCTTGACTAAAATTGTTCAATTTGCTCCAATTTTCCCAAATTGCAACAGTTTCGTGCTGTGAGTCCACACCCTCTGGGAACTAAATTGAGACTGCCCAAACTCAGTTCATGTGGGAGTCTTATCGTTGTAATTTAGATATTAGTGGATTTTTTTTCTTCCTACTGGCAGTAAAGCCTGAACAATGGTGAGGGAAAAAACAAGCAAAGAAACAATGTTTCAGAGAGACAGAATTAAATCTGCTGGCAGAGGAAGTTTTGAAACAGTGTGAAGCCACATTTGTGTCTAGCCAGTGTGCTTCTGTGCCTGAAAATGCTGCAGTATATGTGCAAAAATTACCACTCAATCACAAACATGTCAAATACCAACTGAGGTGGTAATGAATGCAGGAAATGGTTCGAGAATGTGACAATATATGCTGAGGAAAAGATTGCTTGTAATTTCAAACATAGTCATTGCAGCTGGATGGAGATCAGCAGCCTAACAGTTCCTGAATCTTTCTGAATATTTCTTTGGTTTGAGCCCATACACAGAGAAGTAACCTAAGCTCTGCTGCAAAATTCAACTAACCAAACATTTGCATAAGCCCTAAAGCAATGGATTATATGAATTAGCATTTCTGATGCAGAGCTTTGTAAAATATGAGCACATACCAGAGACTTGGGCCGGAAATTTCCTCGGAGCTCTTTCCGCTCTGCCGCTGTAACTATGTTAGACGTGTGACAAAAGCCCTGCTTACACGCATAAACCATCTTTCCGTCACACCTCCAGTGAAGTTACGGTGGTGGAGTGGCAGCAGCTCCAAGGGAATTCCCAGCCTTGGTATGAAGATTGGCAAGATGGGCCTAGGGTATAGGAGGTGATTCTAGACACAAAAGGCATCAGGGGGTATGGGGAGAGCGTGGGAATATGGTATTGAGATAGAGGATCAGCCATGATCATATTGAATGGTGGAGCAGGTTCGAAGGGCCGAATGGCCTACTCCTGCTCCTATGTTTCTATGTGATAGCCTAGTGGTTATGACACTGGATGAGCAACTTAAGGATTGTGAGTTCCCACTATAGCAAGTTGTAAAATTGAATTCAATAAATCTGGTCATTTGTGGTGTAAAATGACCATGAAAACCCCACTGGTTCACTAATGTCCTTCCGGGAAGGAATCTGTCACCCATATTAGTCTGGCCTACAAGTGACTCCAGTCCCACACAATATGGTTGATTCTTAATGGATAGGGATGGGCAATAAATAATGCCTTGCCAGTGTCACCCACATTCTGAAAGCAAATTAAACAAAAATAAAATCTAAAGTTAAGCTCAATTTTGAGTTGCAGTTACTGGGAATCCCACATGGATCATCCTTTCACTTTTAGTTGAGAAGTTTATCAAAGATGACATAACTTTTCTTTAAGCGTTCTCAAGTTTCTCTAATGCATGTGTGATGACAAGCCTGCTTAAACAGTGCAAAGTGCCTTGACGAAACTAGAAGCTAAAACTAGACTGAGTTATTGTAAGGGCATTTGGCAACTCAAAATAAATGACTATGTAGTGCTGTTTCTCATTGTCATTCATTAAATCTTTCAAAATTTCTCAGCTAGCCATTGGTTTTCAATAAGAGGTAGGTATTTCATGATGGCTCCTTCCTTTTGGAGTCATCATCATTATGTTGTTCTTGCTCAGACACAGCTCCAACAACATGAGCAGATTGGGAGAACATTTTCATTGTGCTCTGTGAATATTCAACTTGGACCAGTGTTTAACAAAAGAATGTATCCATCAAAATTGCAAATAGGCATTATTTTCTCGAATAAGGCTATGTTTCTTGGCCTTGTGCATGGCCTTTTGAATCGCCAGGATAGAGTGGAGACAGGAAACTCAGGAGGGCTCCTTTATGGATGGGCACTCCACCCTCTTAACTTTCCTGTATTGACTGTGCCCAGGTGATCCAGTGCACTGGACCAGGCAGCTCTGCCCTACAAAGTGATATCTGCGAACCATCAGCTTTTCCTCGACCTGCCTACATGTTTCTTTATGAAAACTGGCATGTTTTATAGTGTGAGACACTATTTGGTGAAGTTGCCCCAGAATTCTTCTTGCAGAATGAACAGAGTTTCACGTTCATGAATTTGCGAATTTCCGCATGTGCACCTGCAACGAGAATTTGTACACATGCCCGGAGGTTGAGGGAAACACTTGGGCCTTGCAATGGCTTGGCCAGACATTTCATGGCAGACAGTGAAGGGATTAACATTCACCTAACCTTTGGAATTAGTGAGCCTTGTACTGTATTGGCAGCATTCTCCTGGGTTATTTATTTATTTATTTTTAAAATTTGTTTCTGGGTGCCGCTGGCAAGGCCAGCATTTATTCCCCATCTCTAATTGCCCTTGAGAAGGTGGTGGTGAGCTGCCTTCTTGAATTGCTGCAGTCCGCTGCTCACTACCTGTTACTTTCTGATGGTACAAGTCAATTGCGAACTGTAACAAATACTTCATTTGAAATATCAATAACCTTTGCAGTATAAATTAATTTGGGATTTGGAGGCTCAAGATCCTGTCGTACACTCCAAAACGCTGGACATGAGGCAAATCAAGGGGGGAAAATTAGGTGGCGCCACTTTTGGGGCACTAATTTTAGCACCCAGAAAAATTTAGCGCCCCCCCGCCGTAAATTCAGTAGTAGCGCCCCAAGGAGGAGGTGGGGCGCTACTGGGAAGCATTCCACCTCCTGCTTGGGGCGCTCCTACTGAATTTCGCGGTGCTACGTGCAGTGGCGCCACGTGCAGTGGCATATAGCACCAGGCCATTGCAGGCCTCCTCCCCTGATTAAAGGGAAGGGGCCTAGCGCTGCATGCACCCGGGCTGGATCACCGGGGAGCAGGGTGCTGTGAAAACAGCTCGGCACTCAAGAGGAGTGCCGGGGTGAGCGATCGCGGCCGGCACCCCACATAATAAAGTGAAAGGGGGCAGGTGCGGGCAGTTGGCCAAAATAAATATGGCTGCCCGACACCTGCCCCTTTAACTTGCGCCACCACTGCTGCCAAACCGCACCCTGATCCTGTCGCACATATCGTGTGGCGATGGTTCAGGGGGTGCAAGGGAAGTTTGCGGCCGGGGCGCCAGCGGGGCGCTGCACATGGCGATGACATCATCGCTGGCCATGCAGCAGTGCGGGCGCTACCGGCTACCACCACAGCTAACCTCCCGCTGAATTTCACGGGAGGTGTTAGCGGCGCTGTGCCCGGGCACTAGGGGATTTGCGCCCCGTTAGCGCCCCCCTTGGGGGTGATAACAAGAGGTGTAAACCACCCAGTTTTTCCCCCAGTGTTTAAAATCAAACTTTCCTGGGTGGTGGACATACCCCTAGGGCCCTAGGAGATAAACCTTTCAACTTGAGAACTCACATCCCCCATCACAAATTTCTGGATCCATCCCTGCAAGGATGCATTGTTATGACTTCAGTTTTTCCCTGTAATGCATGTGATGAATATATTGGCTGAGGCGTTCTGCTCAGTCATTCCTTCAGTGGGGGAGAGGAGGGCTGACTTCTGCCTGCTATACTTGTACACAGCTGTGGCTTTTATAGATATGTGAAGAGAAAAAGATTGGTGAAGTCAAGCATAGGTCCCTTGCAGTCAGAATCAGGGAAATTTATAATGGGGAACAATGAAATGGCAGACCAATTAAATACATACTTTGGTTCTGTCTTCACAAAGGAGGACACAAATAACCTCCCAAAGATGTCGGGGAACATAGGGTCTAATGAAAGGGAGGAACGGATAGAAATCAGTATTTGTAGGGAAATGGAGTTAGGGAAATTGATGGGATTGAGGGCCGATAAATCCCCAGGGTTAATCTACATCCTAGGGTACTTAAGGAAGTGGCCCTAGAAATAGTAGATGCATTGCTGGTCATCTTCCAAAATTCGATAGACTCTGGAACAGTACCCATGGATTGGCGGGTAGTTAATGTTACCCCACTGTTCAAAAAGGGTGGTAGAGAGAAAACGGGGAATTACAGACCGGTAAGCCTGACTTTGGTAGTGGGGAAAATGCTAGAGTCCATTATAAAGGATGTAATAGCAGAGCACTTGGAAAAAAGTGACAGGATCGGACAAAGTCAACATGGATTTACAAAAGGTAAATCGTGCTTGACTAATCTACTGGAATCTTTTGAGGGTGTAACTGGTAAAATAGATAAGGGAGAACCAGTGGATGTGGTGTATTTGGATTTTCAAAAGGCTTTCGATAAGGTCCCGCATAAGAGCTTAGCGTGTAAAATTAAGGCACATGGATTTGGGGGCAAGGTATTGACTTGGATGGAGAACTGGTTGGCAGGCAGAAAGCAAAGTGTTGGAATAAACGGCTCTTTTTCCGAGTGGCAGGCAGTGACTAGTGGGGTACCGCAGAGATCGGTCCTTGAACCCCAGCTATTCACAATATATATTAATGATCTGGACGAGGGAACTAGATGTAATATCTCCAAGTTTGCAGACGACACAAAGCTGGGTGGGCATGTGTGCTGTGAGGAGGATGCCGAGAAACTCCAGTATGATTTGAACAGGTTGGGTGATTGGGCAGAAGCATGGCAGATGCAATATAACGTGGATAAATGCGAGGTTGTCCACTTTGGTGTCAAAAACAGGAAGGCAGATTATTATCTGAATGGCAATAGATTGGGAGAAGGGGAAGTGCAATGAGACCTGGGTGTCCTTGTGCACCAGTCACTGAAGGTAAGCATGCAGGTGCAGCAGACGGTTAAGAAGGCAAATGGTATGTTGGCCTTCGTAGTGAGAGGGTTTGAGTACAGGAACAAGGATATCTTGCTGCAGTTGTACAGGGCCTTGGTGAGACCACATCTTGAGTATTGTGTGCAGTTTTGGTCGCCTTATCTGAGGAAGGATGTTCTTGCCATGGAAGGAGTGCAGCGAAGATTCACCAGGCTGATACCTGGGATGGCAGGAATGACGTATGAGGAGAGATTGGGTCAATTGGGCTTGTACTCGCTGGAGTTTAGAAGAATGAGAGGGGATCTCATCGAAACTTATAAAATTCTAACAGGACTAGACAGACTAGATGCTGGAAGGGTGGTCCCGATGTTCGGTGAGTCCAGAACCAGGGGTCACAGTCTAAGGATAAGGGGTAAGCCATTTAGGACAGAGATGAGGAGAAATTTCTTCACCCAGAGAGTGGTGAACCTGTGGAATTCTCTGCCAAAGAAGGCAGTAGAGGCCAATTCATTCAATATATTCAAGAAGGAGTTGGATATATTTCTTAAAGCTAAAGGGATCAAGGGATATGGAGAGAAGGCAGGAACAGGGTACTGAATTTGGATGATCAGCCACGATCTCATTGAATGGCAGAGCAGGCTCGAGGGGCCGAATGGCCGACTCCTGCTCCTATCTTCTATGTTTCTATGGCCAGCTGAAAAAGGAGCAGGTTTTCCACTTCAGTTCTTCAGTGTAAAGTATAGCCTGTTGGAGCGCACCGAAGGAAATCAAGCCAAGAGGATTGTACACTTGTAACAGAACCTGCCTGATTTTCCTCTATATGCTTTATGCCCAAGCACTATTCTGCGCCATATCTCTTCTGCAAGAGTTATTTCTACCTCTACCTCCCCCAAATCTACCCGCATATGTGAAAATTGAGCAAAGATCTGTCACTGACATTAAAATATCTGCAGCAATAATTAGATGCCACCCATGATTTAGCAATCCATTGATGACAAATTCATTCAATGAGCAACAGCAAGCTCCGTCTGGTGAGTTTGATTATTTTGAGTTCACGACTACATAAATGTAACCTAATTCCTGCTCCTGTGAGGTTGGATGCCTTTACCAAAAATCACATCATATGTTGGCACAATAAACCATGTATTCCTTTCCCATCACATGCATGCATTATGGCCTGTTGCAGAAATACACAAACTGGGCCCTGTAAAAATATGCAGGCTAGGGAGGAGCTCTTTGCCATTGAGTTCAATTGAAATGAAAATTGGGTGCGGTGTAAAATGGGCTGCCAATTCGCTGCTGCCCGTTTTGCGCTATCTCCCAAGACTAATTTCACCCCCCCGGAAAGAAGCTACCAAGTGATAAGTGACTCAGGACAGGAGGAAGAAAGGGATGTGGAGGTCAGGGAAGATGATGAGGAAGGAGGAAAGGGCCGATAGTCATAATTTTAGAGATTAAAAATTGCACAAGCTCCTTGCACTTGTGTTGAAAGTGGGGGAAGAAGGGGCACAGGAAAGGGTTGGAAGGAAGTGATGACTATTGAGAAGAGGAGTTTGGGATTGTTGTTTTGATGTTCAAGATGATCCTGGATTTGATCAGAGAGAGACATGGTATTGCTTGAGACTGTCAGGCCAGATCTGGTCGAGGATGACTAGGCCGCTCATGCACTAATTGCAATTGAGTCTATAGCCCTCAGACTTAAGGAAACAGAGGTAAAAACTGTACCAGGGAATAGCAGAGGTGAGAGGCTGTGATAGGTATAAAGGCATCAAAGACAGATCTAAGGGAACTGTCACCAGACTCAACAGTAAGGTCAGAGGACAGGGAGTTGCAATATAAGGTGAGGATGACAGAGGAGAAGTTTTTTCCAGCAGTGAAGGTTGAAGATAATGGAGTCGGAGCTGGGCAATGGGATGTGGATAGTGAGAGAGACGAGAAAATGATCCGAGGTTCCCTTGTTGATGAACAAGACCTCAGAATTGGTTAAATTCAAGGAGATGGATATGGGTGTAGTGGGTGATACTTACGTAGGGTGAGATTGCCTGGGCTTTGAGGGATAGATTGGTCGAGCTAGGGGGCCACATGTGGTCATGGTCCATAGTTTAGACACCACTGAGATACTCAGTGGCTTTCAAATATTAGATCCTAAATCTTTTCTGTATCATGTTACACATTATACATGCTTAAATTAATTAGTTATATGGATTTATATTTTTAATTTCATTGTTGATGCATTCTGATAGTCTTTTTAATATTGTGATTAAATATTGCATACTACTTGGTTCTATTTTTATAATTAACTATTTAATTATCTCACTCAAGCCGTACAAACATTGGCCTAGAAATTGAGTTTGCGCTGCGCCAGGGCTTTAGCGCCGGAAGTTAGCGCCGGCGCTAAGTCCCTTTGCGCGCGCCAAAAATTCAGTAGCGCCGCGCCCAAACGGCTGCCGGCGCTACTGAAGGGTTTTAGCGCCTGAAAACTGGCGCAACGCGCCGCATTGCGGCGCTATTCCGGCGCTGCGGCGCCCGCTGCGGTGCGGCAGGCTCGGGAAGTGCAGGCCTCCTCATTCCGTTAAGGAGGAGCTGCCTGCACCCGGCCGCGGCCCGCGCAAATCTCTTCAAAAATGAGCCCGGCACCTCGGACAAGTGCCGGGCTTGCATCTGTTCCGGGGGGGGGGGGGGAGAAGTCCGGGGAGGGAGCTGCGGGCAGGCGGCCGGCGGGAAAGCGGCCGGCCGCCGCGCCTCCTTAAAGCGCCGGCGCAGACTCCGGCAACACTCGTTTGCCGGAGTCTTAGTTGCGGCTGCCACTGGCGAGGCGGCCGCAACTGAATTTCGGCTTGGGGCCGGGTTACCACGGCAACCGGGATGCTGCGCACACCGATGACGTCATCGGTGCCGGCGCAGCGCTACCGGTCTACCGCCGCGGAAGGGCCCCAGGCAATTTAGGAACCGGCGCCAATTGCAGCGCTAGGCCCTCTAGCGCTGCAAAATCGGTGCTAAGGGCACTGAATTTCTAGGCCATTGAGTTTCATGTGTTAAGAGGCTGAGTATCATACCATCTCATTGATATATTCTGGTATATGTCTAGAATAAAATACTTTCACATGAACTGTTCAAAGTCCTTTGTCATATTTAGGGAAATAAGGGCCAGAATTTTACCCTAAAAAAAGCGTGGGTTTGGAGCGTGGGGGCAGTTAAATTGTTAAAAATGGGATTCCCGACCTGATCCTGCCTCCAACCCGCCCACTTCCAGTTTTGACGGAGGCGTGGCAGGGGGCATTACCTTAACTTAAATATTGTAATGAGGCTGGAAGCCTCTTTTTCAATTTCAATTTCAATGTTATTTGTCACATAACCAAATACAACAAGTGAAATCCAGTCAGTGAAATGCTTTTTTCTTAACGAGCCAAGCGCACCAAGCAGCAAAGGACACTTAGCTGCCTGGTACGCACGGAGCCCGTAAGGACGGCAGCCATCTTCATCGGCGCCATCACAATAGCGTCCGCTCTCGCCTCGCTCCGCCTTTCCCGCACTCCTGCCCGACAATCTTCAGCCGCTGTGGTATCGACGTCCCGGGGCCTGCTTCTCCCTGTTTCTCCTTCCACCCGGTCTGACCTCCGAGCCTCCCGCGGTGTCCGACCTTCCAGGGCCTGCTTTTCCTGCCCTCGGTCCGCTGGCCGCCTCCCCTCCTACCGGTTCGACCTCCGAGCCTCCTGCCGACGAGCTGCCGGCCGCCGTGCTACAGCGGGTCGTCGTGGTCTCCATCGCTGCTTCTGCTGCCTCCCCGCCGACTCGCCGAGCTCATCAGCGCCGATTCACAGCACCTGTAGCGGGAGTGGGCCGACCGACTCAGGGAGAGCGCTTACCCTGCGACCGCCACGGACGCCATATTGGAATATTTTGAATTTTGAATTTAACTGCCTGTGGATGGGTGTCACACAATTTATGAAACCTGGCAGTTAAACCAAGGTGGGGACTGCTGCATCCAGGAGGTAAGTGGCTTTATACCTACCTCCTGGATCCAGGGTCCCTGCCTAACCCAACTCCGCAATCGGGAACCCCACCATGAGGCCTTCCTCCCACCCACTGATGATGCGGAGGCTGGCCACAATCCTCTGGTGCCCGGCCCCGAACCTCTCTCCCCCCCACTGATTCCCGGCTGATCCCCCCACCGCCGATCCTCGATCCCCCGATCCCCTGCTGTCATCCTCCCCACCCCACCGATCCTCCGGTTGACCCCCAACCCCACCTCCCGCGATCCCCGAGGCAGCCGTTCCCTAACCACTGCTGCAATCCCTCCCCCGGACCGGCCCCTTGCTCTCTCTCCACAACTGAGGTCTACCCACCCGCAGCCAGCCAGCCTCTCAATTTGGCTGGCTGCGGGAGGGAATCCGAGGCCTCATTTTCAAATCAGGCCCTGCCGTTAAAGTCAGCAGGGCCTGTGGGAAACCTGCCCGCCTCGGAGGCCCCCCGCCCCCATACCACCTACCTCCAGAAAATTCCAGCCAAAGTGCCTCGAATTCTAAAGTCAATGGCCAGGATTTTAACTCCTCCTTCCCCAGCGAGAATGGTGTGTAGAAAGGGTTAAAATTTGAAAGTCCTAACTCCTGGTTTCAACCTGCCACGATCCCGGCCCTGGCATAATTTTTATGACCCCCAATCATGCTATCAACGAGACTCCCACTAAAGGCAGTATTATTAAATAGTCACAGTCCGATGATGTCACGGGTACCGCAATGAAATATTAAATTGAATTCAGGGAGAGTCCCGCACTGTCTGCAGCCCGGCGGAAGAACCATGGCAGGAGGCGCCTACTGGCCAGAAGAGGCCAAGGTAAATCTTTTAAAATTACTTCTGTTAGAACTCCTTGTGGGACAGGAGGAGAAGAAGTGCTCCCCCCAGGTCCCACAAGAAGCCCTTGAGCCTCCCCAGCCCTAGCTTCCCCTCTGATGGACCTGAAGCCCCTAGCCCTGGTCTGCCCATGATCTCTGATGGCTCTCATGACTGCCGGGGATCGTTCCCACAGGTCCCTAGCTGCGGCCTCTCACCAAGTTTGCACTCCCGCCTGACGGCCAAATACTGACTCTGGTCAAGTGAACATAAGAACATAAGAATTAGGAGCAGGAGCAGGATTAGGCCATACAGCCCCTCAAACCTACTCCACCATTCACTAAAATCATGGCTGATCTTCAATCTCAACTCCACTATCCTGGCTGATCCCGATATTCCTTGATTCCCCCATGAGTCCAAAAATCTATCTATCTCAGCCTTGAATATACTCAATGATTCAGCATCCACAGCCGTTTGGGGTAGAGAATTCCAAAGCTCACAACCCTCTGAGTGAAGAAATTCCTCCTCATCTCAAATAGCTGACCCCTTATCCTGAGACTATGACCACTAGTTCTAGACCCTCCAGCAAGGTGAAACAAC
This sequence comes from Somniosus microcephalus, assembly GCF_052327205.1. Classification (NCBI taxonomy): domain Eukaryota; kingdom Metazoa; phylum Chordata; class Chondrichthyes; order Squaliformes; family Somniosidae; genus Somniosus; species Somniosus microcephalus. Next base: position 75,429,416 of record NC_140996.1, on the reverse strand, counting down.
CTCTCAGCATCTACCCTGTCAACCCCCCTCAGAATCTTGTATGTTTCAATGAAATCACCTCTCATTCTTCTAAACTTCAGAGTATAGGCCCAACCTACTCAAACTCTCCTCATAGGACAACCCTCTTATCCCAGGAATCAATTTAGTGAACCTTCGTTGCACCGCCTCTAAGGCAAGTATATCCTTCCTCAGATAAGGAGACCAAAACTGTGCACAGTACTCCAGGTGCTGTCTCACCAAAGCCCTGTACAATTGTAGTGAGACTTCCTTACTCTTGTACTCCAACCCCCTTGCAATAAATGCCAACATGCCATTTGCCTTCCTAATTGCTTGTTGTACCTGTATGTTAACTCTCTGTGTTTCCTGTATGAGGGCACCTAAATCTCTCTGAACACTAACATTTAATAGTTTCTCACCATTTAAAAAACATCTGTTTTTCTATTTTTCTGATCAAAGTGAATAACCTCCCATTTTCCCATGTTTTACTCCATCTGTGAGGGGCTCCGGGAACTTTTATTTAAGTGGAGCTCTGCCGTTAAGATTGGTAGGGCCGCCACATCCACGGACTCTCAATGTAGGCCACCTGCTTTGTGGCTTGCGTGCACTGATCCCATCCCTCTTTTAAAATCGGGGGCCCATGTATGAGTTTTACATTTATTTGTGAAGTCAAATCAGCAGTCTACCAGCTTTATCCAACTAAATCTGTCAGATTCTAAACAGCACGGGATTTAAATTGGGCCACATAGCGCCTGTTGTTCAGGTACTATGAGACCACCCATGATCCTAAAATGGCGTCCAAAATGCACCCGCACACTTCTGACAGGAAGGAGGTAGCGCTCACGGGTATCGCATGCCGACAACATCGAAGAGGGAAATAATCACCTGGATGCAGCGCTAATTGCAGGTCGCCATTGCCATTTTGTAATGCCCCAGTCAATCGGATGCCGTGCGCTGACCTCACTCAGCAGAACATGGCGGTAACCAGCATGAAGGCCACCTGTCCTGTGGTATTTAAAGGGATCATGCAGGATTTGCAGGTAAATTGCTGGATTATTACTTCTGGCTGGTGCTCGAATTCTAGGCAATTTTTGTTGGTTTCTTGGATTCGTGAAAGATTAATTGGTCTACACAGAGAGAGCTGCTCTTGTGCTTCTGCTGCTGTTGTCCCCTTCACAAATTATCTACCTTCAGACATGGATGGTCTGGTAGGACTGCCTCTGGGAATAGAGCATGACTGGGAGCGTGAAAGAAAATACCACAGAGCAGGATAAGCTGCCAGAAGGAGCAGGAGGCGTAGAGAACTCAGCAGGAGGCCATATCCAAAGATAGTCTTCAGGGACCACTTCTTCTACCCCAATTTCAGTGAGAAGCAATGTATGAGGCACTTTCCTTTTACCAAGGAGGTTTGCACTGAGCTATAAAAGTTGCTGCAGCCACAACTGCAACCTCAATCCAGGGCATGGACAGCACTACCTCTGGCTACTAAGGTCAACGTCACTCTCGACTTTAATGCCACGAGCTTCTTTAAGGCTGCAACAGGTGACGTTAGCAACATCTTCCAGTTCACTGTACACTGAGGCATCAAGGAGGTCACTGCGGCTCTCTACATCTTGAGAAACACCTACGACTCCATCCCCATTGACAGAGAGAAGCAAGACAAGAGAGCATGAGGTTTCGTCCACATGGCAGGCTTCCCCAAGGTGCAAGTTGCCATTAATTGCACACACATTGCCTTGCGTGCGCCCCATCAGAACCCTGCAATATTGATCAATTGAAAGGGATTCCACTCCCTCAACGTGCAACTAGTTTGCAACAACAGGCAGGTCTGTGCCCGTTATCCCGGCAGCAGTCACAACGCCTTCATTCTGTACCAGTCCTCTGTGCCGCCTATGTTCCAACCAGGGCTCCAAGTTAAAGGCTAGTTATTGGACGACAAGGGTTACCCATTCTGACATGGCTCATGACTCCGGTTAGGAACCCACGCACAGCTGCACAGCAGGAGTAAAATGAGAGCCATGCTGCAACAGGGGACATCATCAAACAATCGAGGTCCTCAAACAAAGCTCTGACTGCCTGGACCATTCAGGAGAAGTCCTGCTGTACACCGCTGAGTGGGTATCCAGATTTGTGGTCATCTGCTGCATGCTGCACAATCTCACCATCATGAGGGACCAGCCCTTACCAACACCTGCGAACCAACAATTTGAGGAGGAGGAAGAGGTGTCTGAGGAAAAGGAGGGAGAGAGGCAGTAACAAAGACAGCCCCTTTCTGCCAGGGCTCTAGGAGAACAGCTGATTGAGGAGTGCTTCCACTAACCTCAACTCCAAGTCCCCATTCACCAGCAGTGCCACACTCCTTACCTTTCTTCTTACAAGCACTATCACATTGTTTTCTTTCTCTCAACACATATTGGGTTTTCTTCACTTGACTGCAAACATAAAACCCAACACCAAATGCAAATCCAACTCAAAATATATCAAATCAGTACATAACATTAAACTAATCACCCTTGTGCATTCACTTAGTGCCAGTCTTTCATGTTCCTTTGCCTATCCTGGTGCTCCTATGAGGTGTTTCCCCGGTGCCTGGAGCATGGGTGGTGGAAAGCTGATGATCTTCAATTGAGGAGACTGCAGATGGCCTTGGAGGATGACCTCAAGCAGCTCTGAGCCTAGAGGTCCCGGCTGCAGACTGCACCATCTCGGCCTGGGCTGCAGCAGTCTGGGCCAGACCGGCTGACAGACAACAGCAAGGGCACTGGTGGAGTGCAGGGGTGGGAGCAGGAATGCTGTCCTCCTGAGGGAAGGTTCATGCTCCATGGAGCCACTGCCACTCTCCTGGGGCAGCACCTCAGCAATCCTACTGATCTGTTGGAGAACAGATTGATGGACTGCTGTGATGCCCTGGAATCCCCTTTCAACAGTGGCATCCAGAGCCATGATGCCAGGCGTCTGAGCTTCCATGGAAGCATTTTGTGCTACAATGAAACCTGTCAGATTGGTCATCAGACTTTGCATCATGGTGGGTTCCACAGGTGTGCTGATCAAGTTGACCACCCGTTCCATGTTGGAAAGGATGGGCTCCCAGCTCTGCGCAAAGCCCTGCACCAAGTTAGAGGTGGACATTGTGCGCAAACTCTCCGGCAGGCTTTGCAATGCACCAAGCATTTCCTGGTGTATGCTTATTAGCCTTCTTCGGTAATCCGGCGTATAAAACTTTGCATCTAAGTCCTCTGCAGTAAAACTAGTGTGCAACCTCACCCTCCGATGAGCTGTGGCATCCTATTCCCTCACCCTGGCTCTTCCACACTTGTGCCTGGTGTCTCACCACAAACAGAATTCTCCTCTAACCTAGCCTCTTATAGAGTCATAGGGGGAGAAATTTGGTATCGCCCCATTTGGGGTGCAATTATCGGCTGGGCGCAAAGTTTAATGTCTGGCGCTAATTATCGCCTCTGACTGCAAACTTGGCTTCTATCGCCCCTGGAGGTGATTGGGGCGCTAAATCAGGCGCTACACACCTGTCTTAAGGTGCTAACGCTAACAACGAGGAGCGAGGCGCTACCTCAGAGCACTGACGAAGCTCATGTGATGTCAGTCAGCAATGGAACACAGACACACTGGTGCCAGCCTTCACACAACGCTGAATCTCTCCAGAAGACTCTCTCTCTCTCAGAATGCGGGTGCAAAGATGTCGCTGAAAAACAAAGCAGGAAGCGGTCGCCTTTAAGTAGTGCTCCCCCAGTCCAATCCTGACTGCAAAACGCTCCTCTCAACCTGTCGTTGATAGCGGCAGGCTATCAAATGATATTGGGTCAAAAGATCAGGATAATGAAACAGTTTGGGTGGAGGTAAGGAATAATAAGGGGGAAAAAACACTAGTGGGCGTAGTCTATAGGCCTCCGAACAGATGCAACTCTGTTGGACGGAGTATCAATCAGGAAATAGTTGAGGCTTGTAATAAGGGAACATCTAGCATTATGGGGGATTTTAACTATCATATTAATTGGACAAATCAAATTGGGCAGGGCTGCCTTGAGGATGAGTTCATTGAGTGTATTAGGGATGGGTTTCTTGAGCAGTATGTAACTGAACCGACCAGGGGGCAAGCAACCTTAGATCTGGTCCTGTGTAACGAGACAGGATTAATTAAAAATGTCCTAGCAAAGGATCCCCTTGGAATGAGTGACCATAACATGGTTGAATTCCATATTCAATTAGAGGGTGAGAAGGTTGGATCTCAAACAAGTGTGCTAAGCTTGAATAAAGGAGACTATGAAGGTATGAGAGCAGAATTGAGTAGAGTGGATTGGGAAAATAGATTAAAGGGTAAGACGATACATGATCAGTGGTGTACATTTAAGGAGTTATTTTACAACTTCCAAAAAAAAAATATTCCACTGAGAAGAAAAGGGTGTAAAAGAAAAGACAGCCATCTGTGGCTAAGTAAAGAAATTAAGGATAGTATTCGACTAAAAACAAGGGCATATAAGGTAGCCAAATCTAGTGGGAGGATAGAGGATTGGGAAAACTTTAAAAGACAGCAAAAAATAACAAAAAGATTGATTAAGAAAGGGAAGATAGATTATGAAAGTAAATTAGCAAAAAATATAAAAACAGATAGTAAGAGTTTTTATAGTTATATAAAAAGAAAAAGGGTGGCTAAAGTTAATGTTGGTCCCTTAGAGGATGGGACCGGGAAATTAATGGTGGGAAATATGGAGATGGCAAAAACACTGAATGAATATTTTGTATCAGTCTTTACAGTAGAGGACACTAAGAATATCCCAACACTGGACAAGCAGGGGGCTATAGGGGGGGAGGAGCTAAACACGATCAAAATCACTAAGGAAGTGGTACTCGGTAAAATAATGGGACTCAAGGCAGATAAATCACCTGGACCTGATGGCTTACATCCTAGGATCTTGAGGGAAGTGGCGGTAGGGATTGTGCATGCATTGGTAATAATTTTCCAAAACTCCCTGGACTCAGCAAAGGTCCCGGCAGACTGGAAAACTGCTAATGTAACACCCTTATTTAAAAAGGGCAGTAGACAGAAGGCTGGAAACTATAGACCGGTTAGCCTAACATCTGTGGTAGGTAAAATGTTGGAGTCCATTATTAAGGAGACAGTAACAGGACATTTGGATAATCATAATTTAATAGGACAAAGTCAGCATGGTTTTATGAAGGGGAAGTCATGTTTGACAAATTTGCTGGAGTTCTTTGAGGAAGTAACATATAGGGTGGATAAAGGGGAACCAGTGGATGCAGTGTATTTAGACTTCCAAAAGGCATTTGACAAGGTGCCACACAAAAGATTATTGCTTAAGATAAAAAATCACAGGATTGGGGGTAATATTCTGGCATGGATAGAGGATTGGCTATCTAACAGAAGGCAGAGAGTTGGGATAAATGGTTCATTCTCAGACTGGCAATCAGTAACTAGTGGTGTTCCGCAGGGGTAAGTGCTGGGTCCCCAACTCTTTACAATCTATATTGACGATTTGGAGGAGGGGACCGAGTGTAACATATCAAAGTTTGCAGATGATACTAAGATGGGAGGGAAAGTAGTGAGTGAGGAGGACATAAAAAACCTGCAAGGGGACATAGACAGGCTAAGTAAGTGGGCAGAGATTTGGCAGATGGAATACAATACTGGAAAGTGTGATGTTATGCACTTTGGCAGGAAAAATCATAGAGCAAGTTATTATCTTAATGGCAAGAAACTGGAAAGTACTGAAGTACAAAGGGATCTGGGGGTCCTGGTGCACGAAACTCAAAAGGTTAGTATGCAGGTGCAGCAAGTGATTAAGAAGGCCAATGGAATGTTGGCTTTCATTGCTAGGGGGATAGAATATAAAAATACGGAGGTATTGCTTCAGTTGTACAAAGTATTGGTGAGACCGCACCTGGAATATTGCATACAGTTTTGGTGTCCATACTTAAGAAAAGACATACTTGCTCTCGAGTCAGTACAAAGAAGGTTCACTCGGTTAATCCCGGGGATGAGGGGATGGACATATGAGGAGAGGTTGAGTAGATTGGGACTCTACTCATTGGAGTTCAGAAGAATGAGAGGCGATCTTATTGAAACATATAAGTTTGTGAAGGGGTTGGATCGGGTGGATGCGGGGAGGATGTTCCCGATGATGGGTGAAACTAGAACTAGGGGGCATAGTCTTAGAATAAGGGGCTGCTCTTTCAAAACTGAGATGAGGAGGAACTACTTCACTCAGAGGGTGGTAGGTCCATGGAATATGCTGCCCCAAAAAGCTGTAGAAGCTACATCATTACATAAATTTAAAACAGAAATAGACAGTTTCCTAGAAGTAAAGGGAATTAAGGGTTACAGGGAGCGGGCAGGAATTTGGACATGAGTCCAGGTTCGGATCTGACATGGCCCTGTGGGTAGCGGAGCGGGCCCAGGGGCCGTGTAGCCTGATCCTGCTGCTATTTTGTGTGTCTAATTCTGTTAGATTCAGGAGATGGTTATGTGATAGTAGATTGGCGGTTAGGATCAGATCAGCCATGATCTTATTGAATGGCAGAGCAGGCTCGAGGGGCCGATTGGCCTACTCCTGCTCCTATTTCTTATGTTCTTATGTTCTTATGTAATGTAGGTGTTTTGCAAAATCCCCTATTTCCCTGAAGATTGAAAATATTGGTCCACATCATGGACGAAGAATTGGGTGATGTGACTTGTCTACAGTGTTTTAAAATGTGCCGAGAACCGCAAAAGACTGCTCTGAGATGGACAGAACGTGGACAACACCGGAGTCGTAGAGCTCTGTGGAAAATATTCACACACCTTAAGACAATGCTTTTATTAATAAAATTGTTCCCTGGAGTTTGGGCAATCACAAAAGGTTTTAAAATGGCCACAGAAAGCATGGGCCACGAAGCATGGGGCTTGGAAAAAAGCAGCTCGAGTTGTCTGTGTGAAAAAGTGGGAGGATACAGTGGCAGTCATAGACCTGCCAATCAAAGGGAGGTTCCCTTCAGAAGCACTTGAAGTTGCTTATTTACTTATGAGATTAGCCCACTTGAGAATAACCGCAGGACAATCGATTCGAAACTGCTTCTGTTTACACAGCCATTCAGACATTCAATAATGAATCAGACACACAATGAGCCATTGAAACCATGGACTGGATTTTGAATGGGAACAGTTTAAGCGTTGAATGGGTTTAAATCACCCATCATTCTGGACAATAGGGCTGTTGCGTTCCCTTTTGTTTTAGCCCAGGTGAGCTCCGGATGTGGGCAGGAACATTTCGGCCCCACAGTGCAGACACATTAACCCATTCCAACCACTTTGAATCATCCAATCAACAGCTTTTCTCTTGTGCATTGGAACTTTTTGGGCGTGAATTTTCCAGACAGGCAAACAGGTATATAAGATAGCTCCTGAGAAGCTATCGCTCTGTTTTTACTTCCTGGGACCACAGGTGAGCCTCTCTCTCTCTCTCTCTCTCTCTCTCACTTCGCTGGACCACATGTGAGCAGAGTTTCTGACTCCTCAGCAAAGCAACCTAGTAAGGAGTTAGGGGATGGTGAATTAAGGGGATATTGCTAAGATTGTTTAATTAACATTGTAGCCATTTAATCCCTCGTTTTTACCATCTGCATTCCCCCATTTAAGCAATTTTACTGTAATTACTGTGTTTGTGTGGTATATAGTTTATAATTTGATTGTAGTTCATTTAGTTAATAAAAACTTGATTTTTTTCTCTCATCCAAACCACGTGTCCATTTTAATATCATTAATTGTAAGTCCTTCAGTCAGAACTGGAAGGTGGGGTAGCGATTGGAAACCACTGTTTGAAAATTGGTTTATTGGAAATTGGTTTACAGTGTAGCAGCAGGCTGCCTGACCAGGTGAATTACCGTAAACCAGGTAAAAGATTGGAATTGGTCAGATTGCAGGCAAAGGCTGCAAGACCAGGTAAATTACCTTAAACCAGTTAAGAGAGGCCCCCCTACAGTAAGGCAGGGGGCGCCACTCAATATCGGGTACAGGGGGGGCGTTGCACGCTCAACTGATGTCATGATCTGCGGGCGCAGGTGATCGTGGCGGTAGTGTTTAGCGCCGCCGGAAAATGTCTTGTCAATTTCACAAGTGGCGCAAACATCGCTGTGCCCGGGTGCTAATTACTTTGTGCCCCATTAGCGTCCTCTTAGGGCGCTAACGGGAGGCACAAAGCAACCAAATTATTCCCCCATAGAGTCATAACAGCACAGGAGGAGGCCATTCAGCCCATTGAGTCCATGACGGCTCTCTGTAGAGCAATCCAGTCAGTCCCATTCCCCCGCTCTATCCCCGTAGCCCTGCAAGTTTATTTCCCTCAAGTGTCTATCCAGTCTCCCCTTGAAAACATTAAGGCCTAGAAATTCAGTATCGCCACGTTTGGGGCGCTACAGCCGGGCGTTCGCTAAATTTAGCGGCCGGCACAACTTAGCGCCACCTTCGCCAAAATTGAGTTGCATCGCCCCAAGAGGTTGCTGCTGTGCTAAAGCAAGCAGTGCACGACTATCATAAGGCGCTAAACCGGCGAGCCGAGGCGCTACCAGCGAGGGCGGCTGCAGCACAGGTGCGGCGAGTTATTGATTGAAGGCAGACACGCTGGCGCCGGTCAGCTCTTAAAGGGGGAGGGTCGATTTGGATTGCACCCACACCCTGCACACTGCAGCCCTGAATCTAGGCCTAAACAGAGCTGCTTCAAGAACGCTACGCCCACGACTATGGAGAAGGCCAGGGAGCGAGCGCAGCGCTTCAGCGAGGGTGCGCTGAAGCTTCTGGTTGGCGCAGTGGAGCACAGGCAACCTGTCCTCTTCCCTGACAGTGGCAGGAGGCCGCTGCTCAGCGAGTACAGAAAAGCCTGGAGGGAGGTGGTGAACAGAGTGACCTCCAACAGCTTGGTCCCCAGGACACCCACGCAGGAGACAGTGCAGGCAAGATCAGGGCTTGACACTGTCACAGCTATTCCACCATGGGAGACAGTGCAGGCAAGATCAGGGCTTGACACTGTACTCAGAGGCCGTGCTATCTCTTGCACGGCAAGCTGGCCCACAATCGGAGGCAGCAGCGATGGACCGGGGGGAGGCCGTCCTGACCTTAAAGACCTGAGCGACCTGGAGCAGTGAGTGGAGCGGATAATGGGAGGCCGGCTGATTGGCCCTGTCGCCACTGGGGATGCTGACCCCGTTCTGGACAGCAATGGTAAGGTCCTCACCTTTTTGACCTCTCTCTTTCCACTTGTGCCTCACACCAGCATCCTTTGCCACTATCGAACCAATGCATTGCATTGCAGCACTCATGCCTCCCTCGCTGCCGCCCTGTCCTCACTCTAAAGCAACTCCTGTGCCTCCCTGCTTTCAGATGATGAATCGCCAGGTGAGGAGGCAGGCCCTCAAGCTGGCACTGTGACTGATTCGGAATTCAAGGAGGAGGAAGAGGAAGCTGGCCCATCAGTGCCACCCTCAGCCGAGGCAGCCCATGGCCATGATGGGGACACGTCTTCCCTGGAGGGGAGCAGGGGGGAAGGGTCTGATGACGGTGAAGCTCCGGGGCCCAGCAGAATGCAGCAATGCGGGAGGGGTGGGGAAGCTCGGCGGCTTCCCGGAGGGTGAGTGCGGCCTCTAGTCCTGCTACGGTGAGCGCAGAGGAGGTGCGGCTCCTTGGTGAAATGGGCGCCCAGGCTGAGCGCAGGCACATTGAGCTCATGGCTGCAGTGGCAAGGATGCCCGACTCCATAGAGTCACTGGCAAGGAGTGTTCAGGAATTCATGGCAGCACAGGCCAGGAGTCTACAGGACTTCGGGGCAGCACAGGCCAGGAGTCTGCAGGACTTCGGGGCAGCACAGGCGGCTTCCAGCCAAGTGATTAGTCGTGCCATGCAATCACTGCTGGTCTGATGCAGACACAGATCAGGGCCACACGGGCACTAACTGCTGCCACCCTCACTGGATCAGCCAGGAATCGCCGGGGCCCTTGCCACGCCGCAGCAGCCCAGCAGTCTGTGCTTCAGCAGATTGTTGCGTATGCTTCAGTGCTGGCCCGTGCGAGTGCCAGTCTATCGGCCGACCAGGGAGTGCCTGTGCTCTGTCAGGTTGGCAGCATTCCTGCTGCCAACACTGTTACTTCTCCACTGCAGCTGCCACCACCCGTAGGACAGGCTGTTGCCGCCCAAGCAGAGTTGGAGCAGTCAGCAGCCGAGCCCTCCAGGCCCAGAGCTGGTCCAGGCCGTCCCCCAAGGGCATCTGCCGACTCACCATCTGACCCTCAGCAGCCTTTCCCCAGCCTTGCTGCAGCCACTGGGGTCCCATTGAGGAGGAGCTGCAGGGCGGGAAGGGGCAAATCGCGCAAGCGAGGCGGATCACCCTCGCAGGTGAAAAAGTAGAAGGTGTGGCAAAATGCTTTTTTTTATATGAAGGCTGAGAATGTTGTGTTTGTTTTTTATATGAAGGCCGAGAATGCTGTGTTTGTTTTTTATATGAAGGCCGACAATGTTGTGTTTGTTTTTTATATGAAGGCCGAGAATGCTGTGTTTGTTTTTTATATGAAGGCCGACAATGTTGTGTTTGTTTTTTATATGAAGGCCGAGAATGTTGTGTTTGTTTTTTATATGAAGGCCGAGGATCATGGTCATTTTAGTTTAACTGTTTTTTTCATTTTCTCCAGGTTGTGAGAGCCAGTTATATGTCTGACTGTTCTTTGGAGGGTTTCTCTGTATTTGTTTGTCATGCGGGAAGGGCACAGAGTTTGTAAAATAAAAAATTGCCTTTATTCAGATTGTCCATGTTTGCACTTTAAACTATTTGTTGCCTTGGCCGGCTGAGGGTTTGCGGAGCGGCTCCATTCATGTTCTTTCAATGCCACAAGCCATTCCCTGAGAGGGGGCCTAGAATCGACTTGCAATAATCCGCCGACGGACGGCCCTTGCACTTTGTGCCTCCCTCCCGTCTTGGTGCTCCTCCTCCTCCTCCTCCTCCTCCTCTGGTGGTCCTCCAATGTCTGCTGGCAGTGGCTGAGTCCTGATGATAGCCAGGTTGTGCGGCATGCAGCACACTACAACGAAATGGGAGACTCGCTCAGGCGAGTACTGAAGGGCTCCCCCGGAATGGTCCAGACAGCGGAACTGTCGCTTGAGCACGCCAATTGTGTGCTCAATGATGTTCCTGGTTGCTTGATGGCTGTCATTGTATCGTTCTTCAGCAGGGGTGCTGGGCGCACGGAGCGGGGTCATCAGCCAGGTGCACAAAGGATAGCCCTTGTCCCCGACAAGCCAGCCTCCTGGGTGAGCTGGGGCTTCGAAAATGTCTGCCACAGAAGTCTGGCGCAGGATGAAGGCATCATGGCTGCTGCCTGGAAAGCGAGCATTGACAGCTAGTATGAGCTGCCTGTGGTCACACACCAACTGGACGTTGAGCGAATGGTATCCCTTCCAGTTGCAGTAATCCTCGGCATTCTGTAGAGGTGCCCGCAAAGCCACATGCATGCAGTCAATGGTGCCCTGGACCATGGGGAAGCCCGCTATTCTTGCAAATCCCATTGCACGCTCTTGCTGCTTGTCCGGGGTCATGGGGAAGGAGATGTACTGACGTCTCCTTCTGAAGAGGGCATTCGTCACCTGACGGATGCAGCAATGTACCGCGAACTGGGAGATATTGGCAATGTCCCCAGTAGCAGATTGGAAGGAGCCAGTGGCATAGAAGTTGAGAGCCACTGTCACCTTCACTACCACTGACAGAGACATCCTGCTCCTCAGCTGTGGCTGCAGATCTCTCTGAAGCAGGTGGCAGATCTCAGTGACCACCTCCTTTCTGAATCGTAGCCTCCGAACACACTGCTCCTCAGACATGTTGAGATATGAGAACTGCTGGCGTTAGACCCTGGGTGGGTAAGGCCTCCTGAGCCGATGCCTGTTGGCCCTTCTCCATCTGGCCATGACTGGCACTCTCTCTCAGCGTCTCTGAGCCCCTTGAATGCAATACAGAAACCCAACGTTTCCACCCATTGCAGCCCCCATTATATGTGGCGACTCAAGGCTATGGCACTGAAAGTTAACTCCAAGTGCAAAGCTCTGGCCTGAAGCCAGAAGTACCTGAGTGAGCACTGAGTCAAAGCAGAAAGCTCTCTCCCTTTGTCTCTCTCCAAATCTCTCTCTCTCACACAGAAGGGGTGGAACAAAATGGCTGCCACAAAGAATGCAGGAAGAGTCCCCTTTAAATAGCACCCCCCGTGCCCCATAGTGACTGGGAACCGTTCCACTCAACCAGTCGCTGGGGGAGCCAGGCGCACAGAAGGGGGACGCCACTGAAGTTCCGGTTCAATGCGCACCAAGGGTGTTGCACCATCAAATGATGTCAGGATCTGCACGGGCGCTGCAGTTTTGCGCCGCCGCTAAATCTTGACTGAAGTTCGTGAGAGGTGCAGCTCGCGCCGCGCCTGGGCGATAGCCGCTTCGCACCCCACTTCTCCTCCTCCTAAGGCGCTAGCGGCTGGTACTAACAACTGAATTTCTAGGCCTAAGTGTCTCTGCTTCCACCACTTCCGTCGGCAGGGAGTTCCAGGTCCTCACCACTCACTGCGTAAAAAAGTTTTCCTCATATCCACCCATATCTCTTGCCCAAAACCTTATATCTGTGTCCCCTGGTCCTTGTACCATCAACTAGTGGGAACAGCCTCTCCCCGTCTAGCCTATCCAAACCCCTCATCTTGTACACCTCTATCAAATCACCCCTCAACCTCATTTACTCCAATGAAAACAAATCCAGCTTCTCCAACCTGTCCTTGTAGCTAAGATCCACCATTCCCAGAACCATTCTGGTAAATCTCCTCTGCATCCTCTCAAGGGCCTTCACATCCTTCCTAAAGTGTGGTGACCAGAACTGGGCGCAATACTCCAGTTGTGGCTGAACCAGCGCTTTATAAAGGTTCAGCATAATTTCTCTACTTTTGTACTCAATACCTCTGTTTACGAAACCCAAGATCCCATATGCTTTGCTAACCACTCTCTCAATATGTCCTGCCACCTTCAGGAACCTATACACATTAACTCCCAGGTCCCTCTGTCCCTGCACAATCTTTAAAACTGTGCCATTAAGTGTATATTGCTTCTCCCTTTTCTTTCTGCTAAAATGCATCACCTCACACTTCTTTATATTAAATTCCATCTGCCACTTGTCTGCCCATTCTGCTAACCTTTCTATGTCCTGTTGCAGTCGATTGGTATCATTCTCACCGTATGCAACACCCCCAAGTTTGGTGTCATCGGCAAATTTAGAAATTCTACTCTGTATTCCAATAACCAGATCATTTATATTTATCAAAAAAAGCCGTGGCCCCAGCACTGACCCTTGGGGAACACCACTGTCTGCCATCCTCCAGTCTGAAAAACAACCATCTACCACAGCTTGCCGTTTTCTGTCCTTAAGCCAATTCCTTATCCAAGCTGCTACTGACCCACCTATTCCATGAGTCTCAATTTTGTTAACCGGCCTTCTATGTGATACTTTGTCAAATGTCTTCCGAAAATCCATGAAGACAACATCCATTGCATTCGATTCATCAATCCTCCCTGTTATTTCATCAAAAAATTCAATTAGATTAGTCAAACATGATCTGCCTTTCACAAATCCATGTTGGCTCTCCTTAATTTGCTTAAATCTCTCCAATTGCCTTTTAATTTTTTCCTTCATTATTGTTACTAAAACTTTACCCACACTGATGTTAAACTGACCGGCCTGTAGTTACTAGGATTGTCCTTGCACCTTTTCTTGAACAATAGTGTCACATTTGCCACTTTCCAATCCTCAGGCACCTCCCCCACATCTAGGGAAGATTGGAAAATTATGGCAAGCCCTTCCGCTATCTCCTCCCCCAATTCCCTTAGCAACCTGGGATGCAGGCCATCTGGACCAGGCGACTTGTCCACTCTAAACATATCCAGCCTTTCTAGTACATCTTATCAATTTTCACCCCTTCCGTTGCTTCTACCTTTTCCACTTCTACCAATATTTTGTCAGCATCCACCTTCTTGGTAAACACTGATACAAAGTATTCATTGACTATTCTATCCTTGCCCTGCGCCTCTAAGAATATATCACCTTCTTTATCCCTAATAGGCCCCACCCCACCTCTTACTACCCACTTACTGTTTACATGCTGGTAGAAAATTTTGGGGTTCCCTTTTATGTTAACTGCCATTCTACTCTCATATTCTCTCTTTGCCAATCTTATTTTCATCTTCACTTCCCCTCTCAACTTATTGTATTTTATCTGGTTCTCCCTTGAAGAATTCACCTGACATGCATCATGCACCCTCTTTATTTGTTTCATCATCTTCTCTATCTCTCTCGTCGTCCAAGGAGCCCTTGCTTTAGTTCCCTTACCCTTCCCTCTTGTTGGAATGTATCTAGCCTGTACTTGGAACATCTCCTTAAATATCACCCATTTTTCCGTTACAGTTTTTCCTGTCAGTCTTTGGTTCCATTTTATCCTGACTAGATCCTTTCGCATCCCATTGAAGTTAGCCCTATTCCAGTTTAGAAGTTCCACTCTAGATTGTTCCTTGCTCTTCTCCATTGCTAATCTAAATCTTATGATACGATGATCACTTGTACCCAAGTGTACTCCCACAGACACCTGGTCAACCTGGCCCACCTCATTCCCCAGCACCAGATCCAACAATGCCTCCTTCCTAGTTGGGCTAAGAACATACTGGTCAAGGGAATTCTCCTGAACACATTTCAGAAATTCCTCTCCCTCCTTTCCCTTTACCCTAGCATTACCCCAATCGACATTTGGGTAATTAAAGTCCCCCAATATCACCATGCTATAGCTCTTGCATATCTCTGCAATTTCCCTGCAGATTTGCTCCTCTACCTCCCTCTCACTATTTGGAGGCCTGTCGAATACCCCCAATAGCGTGATCATACCCTTTTTGCTCCTCAACTCTAACCAAATGGATTCTGTCCTTGCCCCTTAAGAACATCCTTCCTTTCCAACACTACAATGTCTTCCTTAATCAGCACTGCCACCCCACCTCCCTTTTTCCTTCCCTATCTTTTATGAACGCCTTGTACCCTTGAATATTAAATGCCCAGTCCTCACCATTTTTAAGCCACGTTTACGTTATTGCCACAACATCATATTGCCACATGGCTAATTGTGCTTGTAGCTCACCAACCTTATTCACCACATTTTGTGCGCTTACGTACATGTATTCTAAACCCATTTTTGAATTTTTCATAGTCTTTCTTAGTCTGCTCCTACCTAATATGGTACTACTTCTGCCTCTAGTACTACTTTCTTCTCTAGTACTATCCAACACACTTTATGCACCTTATTCTTCTTTTCTACTCCTATATGCTGGTGCCCATCCCCCTGCCAAGCTAGTTTAAACCCTCCCCAACAGCACTAGCAAATCTCCCCGCGAGAATATCGGTCCCTAGCTCTGTTGAGGTGTAACCTGTTCAGCTTGTACAGGTCCCACCTTCTCCAGAAATGGTCCCAGTGCCTCAGGAATCTTAAGTCAACATAGTTTCAGTATCTGAGCTGGTGGTGGTGAGAGTAAGATCAAATGACGGTGTCTCTTCTTGATCGCTCTCTTCATCTTCCTCCATTGGCTACAGGACTTCCACATTCTGAGGAGCTAAAGTGAGAAAGAGACAAGCATTTGGTTGTGATGTGGGAAGAGCAGAGAGGAAGAAGTGTGTGCTGACAGCATCTGTAGCTTCTAATTCAGAGTGTGTGGGGTGAGGGAGAAGTGAGAAGGGAGATGGAGGATTAGATATGCAGAAACCCTGCTCGGCAAGTCCTCCAGGGTCGAGAGTGGCCACAGCCTCTGCTCTGCCCCCTTCCCATTATGGACAGCAACATGTCTATATGTGAAAGTTGCACTGCTCCTCTACCAGTGGCAGTCAGCTGCCTCCTATTATACGCCATCTTCTCCTGCAAGAAAGAGGGAAGTGTGGAATTGAGAGTCTTGTGAGATGTTTGGGTAATGTGGCGGCCATGGATGAATAGCTGCCAGTGTATGTGTGAGATATGAGTTGTGAGTGTGAAGTTTGTAATAGTGCTTAATGTGTGAGGGTGAGGTGAAGGATATTAATTGAACTGTGCTGTACTGATTGTTACAGTTTGCAGGTAGGTGGGGGATAGGAGTAGTGTGAATTCAGCATGCAGCAATCATCAAGCGTGGGTTAATCGCAATCCCTGCACCCGTTCTCCCGCAATAATCAATTTTACCCCCCTCATATTTTGTTGTCACAGCTTAGGAATGTAATTTCCTCCCATTGGTTAACATGTTCTTGTAAAATCCCTGTGTTGCCACTTTAATGCAGTTATTAACCCATTTATTTTAAACAGGTTAATGATTGCATTAAAATAGTACAAAAAAGAATAGTACACAACGGCCTAGAAATTGAGTTGGCGCCGCGCCAGGGCTTTAGCGCCGGAAATTTAGCGCCGGCGCTAAGTCCCCCTGCGCGCGCCAAAAATTCAGTAGCGCCGCGCCCAGACGGCTGCCGGCACTACTGGAGGGTGTCAGCGCCTCGCAATGGGCGCTGACTGCCGCATTGCGGCGCTAATCCGCCGCTGCGGCACCCGATGCGGTGCGGCAGGCTGGGGAAGTGCAGGCCTCCTCCTTCCGTTAAGGAGGAGCTGCCTGCACCCGACCGCTGGCCGTTGATCTGTGGAGAAAAATGAGCCCGGCACCTCGGAGAAGTGCCGGGCTCGCGGCCCACACGCATCTGTGCCACGGGGGGGTGTTGGAGGAGTCCGGGGAGGGAGGTGCGGGCAGGCGGCCGCCGGGAAAGCGGCCGGCCGCCGCGCGACCTTAATGCGCCGGCGCTAAGACCCGTAGCGAACTTTTGAAAAATCGTTGGTTGCGGCTGCCACGGGCGAGGCGGCCGCAACTCAATTTCGGCGTTCGGGTGCGTTGCCACGGCAACCGGGATGCTGCGCACACCGATGACGTCATCGGTGCCGGCGCAGCGCAACCGGCTAATGCCGATGGCAGCGCCCAAGTGAATTTCTCAATCGGCTGTACTTGCGGCGCTAGGCCCTCTAGCGCCTCAAAATGGGCGCTAACCCCACTCAATTTCTCGGCCAACATCTTTACTTGTGTATGATTGGAGAAAATGGAACCCTAGGGTCATTTGTTAATGTGTGCTTTAGACTTTTTTCTTTTGACGATGTATTTATTTTAAACATGCAGGCCTAGAAATTTGGTTGGTAGCGCCAGCGATTAGCGCCTAATGAGTCCGAAATGTGGGGCGTTAACCAATGTTCGGGCGGGCGCAATGAAGATAGTGACACCTCACATATTGACTATACATTTAGCTGTTAGTGCGCGCCCGCGTTCGCAGGCAGATCATGACGTCATTTCAGTGTGCAACGCCTTTTTAGCACCCCTGACCGGATATTCGGTGGCGCCCGGAACCTTTCCGCCTAGCGCTATTAGTGACAGTTCGATGGAACGTTCCCAGGCCCTTCTCAGAGTCGGGGGGCGCTATTTAAAGGGGACAGCTCTAGTATAAAAGCTGCAGCCACTTGGCCTGTTCATTGTGATCGTTGCTGCAGAGAGTTGGTGAGTTACTGTTGAGCAGTTTTTTTTGGATTTAGCCTTCGAATACTTGGGACCTTCAGATCTGTCCAGAGCAGTTGGAGCGCTACACATTACAGCGTGTTGCCCGACTGGCATCGGAATGGGAGCTGCTTTGGAGGGGAACGTCCTCATGGCCGGACACTTTGAAGGGGCACAGAGACGGCGGGAGAGAGGGCCGGGATTGGCCAGAAGGGGGAGGGGCAATGGAGGTCGGCCAATCCGAAGATATGCTGCGAGGGTATTCAGGCAGCAGGTGTCATACCTTGCCATGTCGGAGGAGCAATGTGTGCGAAGGCTCTGATTCAGTAAGGAGGTTGTGACTGAGCTGTGCCACCTGCTTGCTGAGGATCTGCAGCCGCGTCTACGGTGCAGGACCTCTCTGTCGGTGGCCGTCAAAGTGACTGTTGCCCTCAATTTTTACGCCAGCGGATCCTTTCAGTCAGCCACTGGGGACATTGCGAATATATCTCAGTTTGCAGTGCATTGTTGCATCCGGCAAGTGACAGCTGCCCTTTATAGAAGAAGGCGTCAATTCATCACCTTCCCTCTGACCCTGGAGAAGCAGGCGGAGCGCGCGCAGGGCTTCGCTGCTATTGCAGACTTCCCCATGGTGCAGGGGGCGATTGATTGCACACACGTGGCTTTGCGGGCGCCATTACTGAATCCTGAGGACTTCCGCAACCGCAAGGGGTTCCACTCCCTCAATGTCCAGCTGGTTTGTGACCACCGCCAAATGATCATGGCAGTCAACGCGCAATTCCCTGGGAGCAGCCACGATGCGTTCATCCTGCGGCAGACCTCAGTTTCTGACCTTTTTAAGGGGCCGGCTCACCCACGAGGCTGGCTTCTTGGTGACAAGGACTATCCTCTCTGCCCATGGCTCATGACCCCACTCCGTTTGCCCGCCACCCCGGCAGAAGAGCTGTACAACAGCAGCCATCAGGCGACCAGGAACATTGTGGAGCACACTATTGGTGTGCTCAAACAGCGTTTCCGCTGTCTAGATCATTCGGGGGGAGCCCTGCAGTACTTGCCGGAGCAAGTGGGTCGCATCGTCGTCGTCTGCTGCATGCTCCACAACTTGGCCATTCGACGAACCCAGCCAATGCCAGCTGTCCCTCAAGGTCCAGCAGAGCAGGCGGACGAGGAGGAGGAGGAGGAGGAAGGGCAGGCGGACGAGGAGGAGGAGGAGGAGCATGCGGACGAGGAGGAGGAGGAGGAGGAGGAGGAAGATGGGAGGGCTCCTGAAACTGGAAGGGCCATCCGTCAGAAGCTCATCAGGACTCGGTTCGAGGCCCCCCTGACGAAATGATGGGTGTCAATCGTCCTGCGCACTTCGGATCGTACAAAGCCTCTGAAGGCCAACATGACTGTAAATAGTTACGAGAAACATTGTAAATTAAAACTTTTCTTTATTGTCAAAAAAGTCCTTCCTTCCAGCAATACAACGTCATGTCAACAGAAACCATAACTAACAAAATAACAGTTAACTCTTTGGCAAAGCCGCAAAACTAAACAAACCATTTCCAACAATCACAACAGGTGAGGGAGTCCTTGAATTTGGCCAAAGAAACATCTCAGCACCTCCCTCTACTGCTGGCCCCTTGATGGAGACCGACTTCTCTTTTGCGGTCGGCCCCTTCCCTCCCTGCTGCTCCTACGTAATTGAACCCCAGTGGCAGCGTCAAGGCTGGGGGACGCCTGCTAACTGTCTGGAAGCACAGAAGCCCCTGAGGGATGGCCTGGACGAGCTCTGGGCTTGGAGGGTGCGGAGGCTGGCTGCTTGATCTGGCCATGGCTGGAAGCAGCCTGCACTGCAGGTGGTGGCAGCTGCACTGCAGACGTTGCAGTGGTGGCATGAGCAATGGTTACCTGCCGAGAGAGGACACCTGCACCATGGTCGGGCGACACACGGGCTCTCTGAGGGGACCGGCTTGGCTCATCCGTCACAATCGACTGCTTCACTGATTCCTGGCCTCGTGTGGTACTGGAAGGACCGGAGTGATCCTAGCTGATGCAGATAGGGTGGCAGCAGTGAGAGTTCGCATTGCCTCAATCTGGGTGTTGACGAGGCCAGCAAGTGACTGCGTGGCAGCAGTAAGGACCTGTGTGGCAGGTGCCAGTGCTTCGGAGAAGCCCTGGACAGTCCTTTCCATTGCTTCGGACAAGGCCAGAGCAGTCCGTTCCACTGCCTCGGACAAGCCCTGGACAGACCTTTCCAGGGATTGTCCAAAGCTCTGAACAGTCCTTTCCATAGCGGCCTCGAAGCCCTGGACAGTCCTCTCCATTGCTGCCCCGAATTCCTGGACAGTCCTCTCCATTGCTGCCCCAAAGTCCAGCAAACTCTTTGCCAGTGTTTCTATCGACTGAGGCATCCTCCCCACTGCAGCCATAAGCTCAGTGTGCCTGAGCCGGGCCTGGGTGCTCATTTCAGCCAGACTACGCACCTCCTCTGCACTCTGTGCAGCAGTCATCGCTCCCTGCCTTGCCCTCCGGGGAGCCGGCGCCCGAGCTTGCCTACCCCCCTCGCGCAGCTGCAGGCTGCTTGTTCCGGCAACTGGCTCCTCATCAGAGCCCCCCCCGTCCCCTCCAGGGAGCTACTATCCCCAGTCTGCAGATGTGTAGGCTCCCCTGAGGCTGGAACGGATGGTCCAGCCTCCTCCTGATCCTCGCCTCCGGAGGCACTGGCACTGGCAGCTTCAGGGCGCGGATCCCGAGTTGGTGATGCAGCATCTGAAAGCAGGGAGGTTGAAGAGTGGCTTCAGCAAAAGGACAGGTTGGCGGCAAGGCATGCCAGATTGCGGCAAGGCTCTGACATGGCTCCACAATGAGAAAGCATGCTGGCGGGGGGACCAAGTGGAAGGAGACAGCTGTAAAAGCTGAGAACCTTACCATCGCTGTCGACAATGGGGTCGGCAGCTGCAGTGGTAACAGGACCACTCAGACGTCCTCCAAGAATCTGGTGCACTCTCTCCTCGAGATCCATGAGAGTGACCACCTGTGGGTGTCCGCCACTGGTTCGAAGCTGGTCCTTGCGGATCGTCGCCAGCTTGGACTGCAGGGGAAAGAAGGGGAAGTTCTGTTACATGATGCCCTGAGTGATCATCTCATGCCCCCCATGGTGCAAGAGCCCTTACATGATGCCCTGAGTGATCATCTCATGCCCCCATGGTGCAAGAGCCCTTACATGATGCCCTGAGTGATCATCTCATGGCCCCCATGGTGCAAGAGCCCTTACATGATGCCCTGAGTGATCATCTCATACCCCCCATGGTGCAAGAGCCCTTACATGATGCCTTGAGTCAAATGTGCATGTGTGTGCCCAGAAAAGGCCATGGGTGCTTGCTGACAGATGGCCATTGGGGCATCATGGCTACAGGGTGTGCGAAGTCAGGTGCAGATGGAGGGAATCAGAAGTTTGCACAAACAACACTCACCCTAACGACCCGAGTGAGGTCGTTGAATTTCTTCCTGCACTGAACAGGGCTCCTGGTCGCCATGCTGCTGGAGTTGACCCTCTGACAAACATCCCTCCAAGCTCGGCGGTACTCCTTTTGATTTGGCCTCCTGCCATTGTCAGGATAGAGAACATCTCGACGGCGCTCCACTGCGGACACCAACTGCTCCAGAGCCTCAGTGCTGAAGCGCTCTGCTCTCTGTCTCACCTTCTCCATCTTGACCAAGTTTTTTGCGCCAGAGAAGGAAGAGCGCCGATTCTGAGGCCTACAGGGCGATGAGTGTGGAAGCTGAGGCTGACTGACCCACCCCTTTAAGAGCCGGCCGGTGCCTGGAAGTCTCGTGGTTATCGGTAATTGAGATCACCTGCGCTGCGCCCGTCCGCACCGATATTGGGTAGCGCCGGAAGTCTTGCGCCTTAGAAGGCCCGCGCAACATCTGAATTCGCGCCTCAATCCCCTTTGGGGGCAATGCAACCCAATATCGCGCCAGGCGGCGATAAGTTTCGTCTGGCTATAAACTTTGCGCAGTGCCAGTTCTAACGCCTCAAGCGGGGCTATACCCAATTTCTAGGCCGCAGTTTCTTTGGTAGCTCTCTGTATGGCCTGTGGTGCAAAGAACATCTTAGAGTTTCATCTCATGTATTACTTGTATCTCATTTCCATGCATCTTTATGAAATTGCTGCCTCTTCTCAGACCAGCATCGGACCTAGGAGTGAGCAGCGAGGTCAGGAGGAGGAGCTATAACCGGCATAAAAACCAGCGGCAGCGACCAGAGGCCCGAGACCAGCATCGGACCTAGGAGTGAGCAGCGAGGTCAGGAGGAGGAGCTATAACCGGCATAAAAACCAGCGGCAGCGACCAGAGGCCCGAGACCAGCATCGGACCTAGGAGTGAGCAGCGAGGTCAGAAGGAGGAGCTATAACCGGCATAAAAACCAGCGGCAGCGACCAGAGGCCCGAGACCAGCATCGGACCTAGGAGTGAGCAGCGAGGTCAGGAGGAGGAGCTATAACCGGCATAAAAACCAGCGGCAGCGACCAGAGGCATACCAAATCAACAGCAGAGGAGAGAGGTAAAAAATAATCCAAGAGTGACGTCACCAGGAAGCAGGTAGGTGATTGGTTGGATTGGTTGGTGAGTATTTCTTCTTTTTATTACAAGCTTAAATTCGGCGTTTTTTTTCTAGGGTCTGTGCTGTAAGGGAGACAGTTGGTTAACCATTAAACTGGTGTAATTTAGAGGGATTGATTTAATCTAATTAAATTAAAAAAATTTGATAATTAATTACATAGAATGGAGCAGATGATGTGTTACTGTTGCGAGATGTGGGAGCCGGTAGACCCCATTGAGGCTAACGGTGATTACATCTGTGACAAGTGTCTGCTGCTACAGGATCTCCAGCTCCGTGTTGATGAGCTGGAGTCTGAGCTTCAGATACTGCGACACATCAGGGAGGGGGAGAAGTACCTGGACTCTGTGTTTCAGGAGGTGGTCACACCTATGAAGTTAATTAATTCAGATGTAGCCCATGGTCAGGGACTGGACGGTGTGACCAAGAGTGAGGCAGGTACGGGGATCCAGAAGGTAGTGTTGGAGGAGCCGCAGCCGTTGCTCTTGTCCAACAGGTTCGAGCTTCTTACTCCCTGTGGAGACGGAAGCAGGGGCTGCAGGGAGGATGAGCAACCTGGCCACAGCACCGTGGAGAGGGGGGCCATTCAAGAGGGGGGAGTAAATAGAAATGTTGTAGTGGTAGGGGATAGTATTATTAGGGGGATAGATAGAGTTCTCTGCAGCCAAGAGCGAGAGTCCCGTAGGCTGTGTTGCCTACCCGGTGCCAGGGTTAAGGACATCTCCTCTGGGCTGGACAGAAACTTGGAGTGGGAGGGGGAGGATCCAGTTGTCGTGGTCCATGTTGGTACCAACGACATAGATAGGACAAGGAAGGAGGTTCTGCTGAGGGAGTTTGAGCAGCTAGGGGCCAAATTAAAAAGCAGAACCACAAGGGTAATAATCTCTGGATTATTACCTGAGCCACGAGCGAATTTGGCTAGGACAAATAAAATAAGAGAGTTAAATGCGTGGCTCAAAGACTGGTGTGGGAGAAATGGGTTTTGCTTCCTGGGACACTGGCACCAGTACTGGGACAGGAGGGAGCTGTTCCGTTGGGACGGGCTTCACTTGGCCAGTGCTGGGACTAGAGTCCTGGCGGATCATATAACTAGGGCTGTAGAGAGGGCTTTAAACTAACTAGTGGGGGGGAGGTTCCCAGAGAGCAAATAATACAAATGACAACAGAGAAGGTCATAGACTTAGGTAGCAGTGGGGAAATTAAAAACCAGAGCGTGTCAGGAAGGGGTAGAAGGTGTAGAGTAAAAGGTAAAGTAATAAAAAGGGCAATAGCAGGAACTAAGTGTCACAAAACATATTTGAAAGTTCTCTATCTGAATGCACGTAGCATTCGTAACAAAATAGACGAGTTAAAGGCACAAATAGCTACATATGGGTATGATCTTGTGGCCATTACAGAAACATGGCTGCAGGGTGACAATGCCTGGGAATTAAACATACCAGGTTATTTAACAATCAGGAAGGACAGGCAGGAAGGAAGGGGAGGTGGGCTGGCTATGTTAATAAAGGAAGGAATCACTGTAATACAGAGAAATGATATTGGGTCAAAGGATCAGGATAATGAAACAGTTTGGGTGGAGATAAGGAATAATAAGGGGAAAAAAAACACTAGTGGGTGTAGTATATAGGCCTCCGAACAGTCGCAACTCGGTTGGACGGAGTATCAATCAGGAAATAGTTGAGGCTTGTAATAAGGGAACATCTATAATTATGGGGGATTTTAACTATCATATAAATTGGACGAATGAAATTGGGCAGGGCTGCCTTGAGGATGAGTTCATTGAGTGTATTAGGGATGGGTTTCTTGAGCAGTATGTAACTGAACCAACCAGGGGGCAAGCAACCTTAGATCTGGTCCTGTGTAACGAGACAGGATTAATTAAAAATGTCCTAGTAAAGGATCCCCTTGGAATGAGTGACCATAACATGGTTGAATTCCATATTCAGTTAGAGGGTGAGGAGGCTGTATCTCAAACAAGCGTGCTAAGCTTGAATAAAGGAAACTATGAAGGTATGAGAGCGGAATTGAGTAAAGTGGATTGGGAAAATAGGTTAAAGGATAAGACGATACATGATCAGTGGTGTACATTTAAGGAGTTATTTTACAAATTCCAAAAAAAGTATATTCCACTGAGAAAAAAAGGGTGTAAAAGAAAAGACAGCCATCCGTGGCTAAGTAAAGAAATTAAGGATAGTATTCAACTAAAAACAAGGGCATATAAGGTAGCCAAATCTAGTGGGAGGATAGAGGATTGGGAAAACTTTAAAAGACAGCAAAAAATAACAAAAAGATTGATTAAGAAAGGGAAGATACATTATGAAAGTAAATTAGCAAAAAATATAAAGACAGATAGTAAGAGTTTTTATAGTTATATAAAAAGAAAAAGGGTGGCTAAAGTAAATGTTGATCCCTTAGAGGATGAGACCGGGAAATTAATGGTGGGAAATATGGAGATGGCAAAAACACTGAATGAATATTTTGTATCAGTCTTTACAGTGGAGGACACCAAGAATATCCCAACACTTGACAAGCAGGGGGCTATAGGGGGGGAGGAGCTAAATACGATCAAAATCACTAAGGAAGTAGTACTTGGTAAAATAATGGGACTCAAGGCGGATAAATCACCTGGACCTGATGGCTTACATCCCAGGGTTTTGAGGGAAGTGGCTGTAGGGATTGTGGATGCATTGGTAATAATCTTCCAAAACTCCCTGGACTCAGCAAAGGTCCCGGCAGACTGGAAAACTGCTAATGTAACACCCTTATTTAAAAAGGGCAGTAGACAGAAGGCTGGAAACTATAGACCGGTTAGCCTAACATCTGTGGTAGGTAAAATTTTGGAGTCCATTATTAAGGAGACAGTAACAGGACATTTGGATAATCATAATTTAATAAGACAAAGTCAGCATGGTTTTATGAAGGGGAAGTCATGTTTGACAAATTTGCTGGAGTTCTTTGAGGAAGTAGCATATAGGGTGGATAAAGGTGAACCAGTGGACGTAGTGTATTTAGACTTCCAAAAGGCATTTGACAAGGTGCCACACAAAAGATTATTGCTTAAGATAAAAAATCACGGGATTGGGGGTAATATTCTGGCATGGATAGAGGATTGGCTATCTAACAGAAGGCAGAGAGTTGGGATAAATGGTTCATATTCAGACTGGCAATCAGTAACCAGTGGTGTTCCGCAGGGGTCAGTGCTGGGTCCCCAACTCTTTACAATCTATATTAACGATTTGGAGGAGGGGACCGAGTGTAACACGTCAAAGTTTGCAGATGATACTAAGATGGGAGGGAAAGTAGTGAGTGAGGAGGACATAAAAAACCTGCAAGGGGACATAGACAGGCTAAGTAAGTGGGCAGAGATTTGGCAGATGGAATACAATACTGGAAAGTGTGAGGTTATGCACTTTGGCAGGAAAAATCGTAGAGCAAGTTATTATCTTAATGGCAAGAAACTTGAAAGTACTGAAGTACAAAGGGATCTGGGGGTCCTGGTGCACGAAACTCAAAAGGTTAGTATGCAGGTGCAGCAAGTGATTAAGAAGGCCAATGGAATGTTGGCTTTCATTGCTAGGGGGATAGAATATAAAAATAGGGAGGTATTGCTTCAGTTGTACAAGGTATTGGTGAGACCGCACCTGGAATACTGCATACAGTTTTGGTGTCCATACTTAAGAAAGGACATACTTGCTCTCGAGTCAGTACAAAGAAGGTTCACTCGATTAATCCCGGGGATGAGGGGATGGACATATGAGGAGAGGTTGAGTAGACTGGGACTCTACTCATTGGAGTTCAGAAGAATGAGAGGCGATCTTATTGAAACATATAAGATTATGAAGGGGTTGGATCGGGTGGATGCAGGGAGGATGTTCCAGATGATGGGTGAAACTAGAACTAGGGGGCATAGTCTTAGAATAAGGGGCTGCTCTTTCAAAACTGAGATGAGGAGGAACTACTTCACTCAGAGGGTGGTAGGTCCATGGAATATGCTGCCCCAAAAAGCTGTCGAAGCTACATCATTAAATAAATTTAAAACAGAAATAGACAGTTTCCTAGTAGAAAAGGGAATTAAGGGTTACGGGGAGCGGGCAGGAATTTGGACATGAGTCTAGGTTCGGATAGGTCATGGCCCTGTGGGTAGCGGAGCGGGCCCAGGGGCCGTGTAGCCTGATCCTGCTCCTGTTTTCGTGTGTCTAATGCTGTTAGATTCAGGAGATAGTCCTGTCATAGTGGATTGGCGGTTAGGATCAGATCAGCCATGATCTTATTGAATGGCGGAGCAGGCTCGAGGGGCCAATTGGCCTACTCCTGCTCCTATTTCTTATGTTCTTATGTTCTTATTAGTTTACAATAAGTACCGCTTGCACCAAGATTAGTGTGAGCATCAGGAAGGAGAAACTCCAGATGCATCATTTATCATGTTGCACCATTGGTGAAAACGCTTAGAAAGAAAATAATTTGAAAAACATCATTTTTCACTGCAGGACGTTGGCACATTGAGCATTGAGGTACAAGATATAGTGACACTGTTGGCCAATGATATATATTTTATAATATATAATCTACATTGAATACTCTGAAGTGAATCATTTATTTTGCACATTCAATATCAGAACTAGCACTAGAATGAACACTTTTACACTTTTGCCTTCAAATAGCTATTGTCTAATTATAAGCCATCTACTGACTACATGGAATAGCAGATATTTGTTTTCAAAGTAGGTTGGATTATTCCACTGACAGTAATCATAGTTTATACTTGCAGTAGAGGTAAAGCCGCAATTCGTGCAGACTTTTAACTGAACAGCAAGAAGGAGTGACCACTGGGGCAGGGGTATTAGCTTCCAATTTTCCTCACGGCTGCTGCTAGTAGAGGTGAAAATAAAGCCAGCGGGAGACAGTTTTGTTGCTGACCCTCGACCCCTTCCTCAATAGTAGCCAATACCTGGTGCTAGAGTTCTTGCGGGAAAGGACCCCAGTACTGCATCGCAGGGAAAGCTGAACAGCAGCAGCCAAGTGAAGCGGCAACCATGGATAGTAATTGAAATTGAATGCAAAAATTTGGATTGTGCAGTCGGAGCTTAGATTTACACAGAAATTACAACACAGAAACAGGCCATTCAACCCAAAAGTCTGTTAATTCTCCACATGAGCAGTAGTCCTAAACACATGTGCCCTCCCTGTTCCAACATCCATTTATTCTCCTTTCATTCAACCACCTATCTAACTAATGAAAGGTCAATTTCACTTTCAGTGGTGGTGGAAACCGAGAAATAGCAGATCAGGCGCCCATTATACAACCAGCCCGAAAACCGATCAGGGAGTATACAACAAGCGGCCGATCCACTGCTTTCTGTCACTGCCAAAAGTTAAAATCAGCCCCATGGGCTTGGCTTCAATCAGTAACTCCAGTAATGCATTCCACTGCCTCCTAATCCTGTGTAAAAAAGTTTGTCCTGCTCTCTCTCCTAACCCTCTTGCATTTAATCTTATATTTATGTCGACTTATTCTAGACCCCTTAATCACAGTAAACAGTCTGCTTCTATCCAATCCTTTTATTGAATTCTTCTATGATTTTAAATATTCGATTCGATCACCCCTCAAACTTCTGAACTCAACAAGTTGCATATATATAGAGCCTGTAATGTAGTAAAACATCCCAAAGCACTTCACAGGAGCATTATCAGACAGAATTTCACAATGAGCCACATAAGGAGATATTAGGACAGGTGATGAAAAGCTTGATCAAAGAGGTAGGTTTTAAGAAGCTTCTTAAAAGAGAGAAGTGGAGAGGTTTAGGGAAGGAATTAGAGATTCAGGACATAGACAGCTGAAGGCACGGCCGCCAATGGTGGGCAGAAGAACATAAGAAATAGGAGCAGGAGTAGGTGATTCGGCCCTTCGAGCCTGCTCCGCCATTCAATGAGATCATGGCTGATCTTCTGCCTCAACTCCATTCACTGGCCCTATCGCCATATCCCTTGATGCCCTTGCTAGTCAGAAATCTATCGACTTCTGTTTTGAATATACCCAATGACTGAGCATCCATAGCCCTCTGGGGTAGAGAATTCCAAAGATTCACCACCCTCTGTGTGAAGAAATCTCTTCTCATCTTAGTCCTGAATGGCCTACCGTTTATCCTGAGGCTGTGGGCCCTGGTTCTAGACTCCCCAGCCAAGGGAAACATTCTTCCAGCATCCACTCTATCAAGCCCTGTAATAATTTTGTATGCTTCAATGAGATCCCCTCTCATTCTTCTGAATTCAAGAGAATACAGGCCTAGTTTACTCAATCTCTTCTCATACGACAGTCCTGCCATACCAGGAATCAATCGCATGAACCTTTGTTGCACTCCCTCTATGGCAAGTATATCCTTCCTTAGGTAAGAAGACCAAATTGTACACAGTACTCCAGGTGTGGTCTCACCAAGGCCCTATACAATTGGAGCAAGACTTCTTTATTCATGTACTCAAATCGTCTTGTAATGAAGGCCAGCATACCATTTGCCTTCCTAATGGCTTGCTGCACCTGCACATTCACTTTCAGTGACTCATGTACAAGGACACCCAGGTCCCTTTGAGCATCTGCATTCCCCAATCTTTCACCATTTAGAATATACTCTGCCTTTCTGTTTTTTCTACCAAAGTGGATAACTTCACATTTATCCACATTATAATCTATCTGCCATGTTCTCGCCCACTCACTAAGCCTGTCGAGATCCCCTTGAAGCCTCTTCACATCCTCTTCGCAACTGCCACTGCCACCTAGGTTTGTGTCATCAGCAAATTTGGAAAAGTTACATTTAGTCCCCTCATCCAAATCATTGATATAGATTGTGAATAACTGGGACCCAAGCACTGATCCTTGCAGTACCCCACTAGTCACAGCCTGCCGTCCTGAAAAAGACCCGTTTATCTCTACTCTTTGTTTTCTGTCTGTTAACCAATTCTCTATCCATGCTACTATATTACCCCCAATTCCATGTGCCCTAATTTTGTTCACCAACCTCTTGTATGGGACCTTTTCGAAGGCCTTCTGAAAATCCAAATACACCACATCTGCTGGTTCCCCTTTGTCTACTCCACTAGTTACATCCTCAAATAACTCCAATAGGTTTGTCAACAGGAATTCCCTTTCATAAATCCATGTTGACTCTGCCCAATCTTACTATTAGTTTCTAAGTGCCCAGTTATTGCATCCTTTATATTATGTTCTTTGATGTAATGTTTCCCTGACTGACCTGTTTGGGCACCATTCACACCTTTGACTGCTGTGATTATCTCTCTGCCGAGGTGTGATAAATGGCAGTTGGAAAGGTTACCTGTAAACATCTGACATGATTCTCTGACTATATAAGCTGTGTCTTTATGCATTTCTCCACTTCACCTGAAGAAGGAGCAGCGCTCCGAAAGCTTGTGATTTCAAATAAAGCTGTTGGACTATAACCTGGTGTTGTGTGATTTCTTACATTTGTCCACCCCAGTCCAACTCCGGCATCTCCACACCTTTATATTAGATTCAAGCATTTTCCCAACTACTGATGTGAGGCTAACAGGTCTGTAGTTCCCCGTTTTCTCTCTCCCTCCTTTCTTAAATAGCGGGGTTACATTTGCTATCCTCCAATCTGCAGGAACCATTCCAGAATCTATAGAATTTTACAAGATGACAACCAATGCATCCACTATCCCAATGGCCACCTCTTTGAAAACCCTAGGATGTAGGTCATCCGATCCTTGAGATTTGTTGGCTTTTAGTCCCATTAATTTTGCTAGTACTGTTTTTTTACTAATAATAATTTCTTTAAGTTCCTCATTCTCGCCACACCCTTGGTTTTCTCGTATTTCTGGGAGGTTTTTTGTGTCTTCCTCCGTGAAGACAGAAACAAAGTATTTATTTAATTTCCCTCATTTCCTCATTCCCCATTATAAATTCCCCCGTCTCTGACTGTAAAGGACCTACATTTACCTTCGCCAGTCTTTTCATTTTCACATACCTATAGAAGCTTTTACAATCCGTTTTTATATTTTTCGCTAGTTTTTGCCCATATTCCATTTTCCCTTTCTTTATCAATTTCTTGGTCCCCCTTTGCTGATTTCACAGAATCACAGAAATCACAGAAACCCCACAGTGCAGATAGAGGCCATTTCAGCCCATCGAGCCTGCACCGACACATATCCCACCCGATCCCCGTAACCCCTACACCAACACATATCCCACCCTATCCCCGTATTTAATCCCCCTAACACTAAGGGTCAATTTATCATAGCCAATCATCCTAACCCGCACATCTTTGGACTGTGGGAGGAAACCGGAGCACCCGGAGGAAACCCACGCAAACACGGGGAGAATGTGCAAACTCCACACAGACAGTCACCCGAGGCCGGATTCGAACCCGGGTCCCTGGCGCTGTGAGGCAACAGTGCTAACCACTATGCCACCGTGATTTCTATAAAAAGATTCCAATCCTCAGGCTGACTGCTTTTTCTGGCAACATTATAAGCTTCCTCCTTTGACTTAATACTAGCTTTAATTTCTTTTGTTAGCCATGGTTGGATCACTTTTCCTTTTGGGTTTTTATGCCCTAGAGGAATATATGTTTGTTGCAAATTACAGGAAACTTTCTGGTATCCGGCACGGACGGGACCGACGTGTTGCCGGTTCATCAAAAATTCCGGCTAACCGAACGCTATAGTAAAAGATACGGAGCTGAGAGCTCCGTATAAAGCAACAAACCCTGTTGCTTAGCTTCAGAACAATCGGCACAAGTTGCAAGCATCTCTGTAGCTTAGCAACAGCTGCAGCTACACCATTGCACAGCAACAAATGGAGTAAAAAAAGTAATAAAAGTTACCTGAACCTACTCCTGAATTTTGCCGGTTAACTGACATTTCCGGTTATTTAGGGGCCGGTTAATTGAAAGTTTCCTGTAGGCATCATTTCCTTGAATGTTAGCCATTGTATGTCCACCTTCATACCTTTTAGTGTAGTCTCCCAATCTACCATGGCCAACATGTCCCTCATACCCTTGTAGTTTCCTCTGTTTAGATTGAAGACCTTAGTTTCAGATTGGACTACATCACTCTCAAACTTAATATAAAATTCAATCATTATATGGTCACTTGTCCATAAAAGCCCCTTTACCACAAGATTATTGATTAGCCCTTTCTCATTACACAGTACCAGATCCAGAATAGCCTGTTCCCTGGTTGGTTCCTCCACATACTGATCCAAGAAACCATCTCGCATGCATTCCAAGAATTCGTCCTCCACACCATTAGTGGTAATTTGATTTGCCCAGTCAATATGTAGATTAAAGTCTCCCATGATTACCGTATTGCCCTTGTTACATGCATTTCTAATTTCTTGATTGATACTGTGCCCTACGTTACCACTACTGTTTGGTGGCCTATACTCAACTCCCACCATGTTTTCCGCCTTTTGCTGTTTCTTAGCTCCACCCAAACTGATTCCAGTTCTACATCACGATCTGCCAAGCCAAGATCTTTTATCTCTACCATACCGATGTGAGGATGCGCAAGAGACCAGAATTGGAGAAGCGCAGAGGTCTCTGAGGGTTTTAGGGCTTGATAACGTGACAGTGATAGGGAGGGAGAGTTAATGGAGGGATTTGAACACGAGGATGAATATCTTAAATTTGAGGAGTTGCTGGACCGGGAGCCAATATTGGTCAGCGAGTACAGGTGTGATGAGTGAACGCGACTTGGTGCGAGTTAGCATATGGGCTGCAGAGTTTTGGATGAGCTTAAATTTACAGAGGGTAGAAGATGAGAGGCCGACGAAGCGAGCATTGGAATAGTCAAGTCTGCATGCATGAACGAGGATTTCAGCTGCCAGTGGGCTGAGGCAGGGGCAGAGACAAACCAAGTTTATGCAAAAAGAAAAATATTGCAGATGCTGGAAAAATGAAATAAAAATAGAAAATGCTGAAACACTCAGCAGGCCAGGAGCATCAATGGAGACAAAACATAGAGTTAATGTTTCAGGTTGATGACCTCTCGTCAGAACCCTATTTAATCCCTCTATCAGTTTAAGTAATTCAAGTTCATCTGAGTGTTTCCAGTATTTTTTGTTTTTATTCCAAGTTTATGTAACCTGTTTTAAGAGCTGAAGCTGTACACAATAACCTGACCTCCACTCACAGTGCAGGCCCAATCCAAGCCAGTCACTCACAATGAATATTTAAATAAGCTCCTCTTGGGAAATCACATGAGGCTGGCCAGGCAAGATTTCAGCGAGTGTAAAGATTCATT
Source organism: Somniosus microcephalus (assembly GCF_052327205.1). Taxonomy (NCBI): domain Eukaryota; kingdom Metazoa; phylum Chordata; class Chondrichthyes; order Squaliformes; family Somniosidae; genus Somniosus; species Somniosus microcephalus. Next base: position 75,396,940 of record NC_140996.1, on the reverse strand, counting down.
TTGCTCCAGGCCCACCACTTCAACGCCTGAACCATTAAATTAACCTTTGCCGATAAAATTGCGGCTTTTACTTCTGATTGGCTCGTTCTCTACCTGCTCAGTTGTGATTCGACCCTGTTGTATAAAAAGGCAATTTCAATGATGTGCATGTGTAATACAAAATTTCCATATAGAAAAGGGTGATGTGCTCTCGGGTCATCCAGGCTCAGCAACTGCACAAAGGAGCATATGTAGCACTAATCAACATAACAAAAACAAATTATCTGGTCATTATCACATTGCTGTTTGAGGGAGCTTGCTGTGCGCAATTGGCTGCCGCATTTTCTACATTACAACAGAAACTTCAAAAGTGCTTCATTGGCTGTAAAGCACTTTGGAATGTCCACTTTGAAAGGCACTATATAAATGCAATTATTTTCTTTCTTTTTTTCTTTCCCTTGTAATAGACATAAGTAAATTATACAAAATGTGGATAATTACAGGTATTGGTGATTTTTCTGTGGGTATAAAATATAAAAACAGACAGTAAGGCTTCTACAGGTATATAAAAAGGAAGAGAGTAGTTAAAGTAAACATTGGTCCCTTAGAGGATGAGACTGGGGAATTAATAATGGGAAACAGGGAAATGGCAGAGACTTTGAACAAATATTTTGTATCGGTCTTCATGGTAGAAGACATGAAAAGCATCCCAATAATAATTGATAATCAAGGGGCTATAGGGAGGGAGGAACTTAAAACAATCACTATCACTAGAGAAAAAGTATTAGGCAAACTAATGGGACTAAAGCCTGACAAGTCCCCTGGACCTGATGGCCTGCATCCTAGGGTCTTAAAAGAAGTGGCTGCAGAGATAGTGGATGCCTGGTTGTAATCTACCAAAATTCCCTGGATTCTGGAGAGATCCCAGCAGATTGGAAAACCGCAAATGTAACTCCCCTATTCAAGAAAGGAGGGGGACAAAAAGCAGAAATCTATAGGCCAGTTAGCCTAACACCAGTCATTGGGAAAATGCTGGAATCCATTATTAAGGAAGTAATAGCAGGACATTTAGAAAATCATAATACAATCAAGCAGAGTCAACATGGTTTTATGAAAGGGAAATCGCGTTTGACAAATTTACCAGAGTTCTTTGAGGATGTAACGAGCAGGGTGGATAAAGGTGAACCAGTAGATGTAGTGTATTTGGATTCCAGAAGGCATTCGATAAGGTGCCACATAAAAGGTTACTGCACAAGACAAGAGCTCATGGAATTTGGGGTAATATATTAGCATGGATAGAGGATTGGCTAACTAACAGGAAACAGAGAGTCAGAATAAATGGGTCATTTTCAGGTTGGCAAACTGTAACTAGTGGGGTGCCACAGGGATCGGTGCTGGGGCCTCAACTATTCACAATCCATATTAATGACATGGATGAAAGGACCGAGTGTACTATAGCCAAATTTGCTGATGATACAAAGATAGGGAACACCACCACCACCTCCAAGTTCCCCTCCAAGTCACACACCATCCTGACTTAGAAGTATATCGCCGAGTGTGTCCCGAACCTGCTCCCAACCCACCTCCAACCAATCTTCCCGGGAGTTGGGTCCCCGATTTGTGCAGGGACCCGACTTCTAACGGCGGGAAGAGGATTGTAACCATTTAACAGGTAGTTAAATGGCAGGCTTTTTCCCATTTTGCGACTTCTCTTGTGGGCTTCCTGACATTGGGGAACCCTGCCAGGGCATGCTGTGGGTCTGTTGTAATATTTGTGTATAGATGACAGCTGCAGAAGTGGTATGAATGATCCAATGGGACACTGGTGAGTATCAGAGGTAAGGAAATATTGGGAAAGTCATTTTTAATGTGTTCAGATTTTTCTGTAGATGACAAGCTTTGAAGTGTTTGTGTGGTCTCACCTCATTGGGAGAAGTGACAGATCGCTTCAGTACCCTCACCTGCAGCTGCCATCTGTTTTATCCTAAGGAGGGAGTCATTGGAGAGCCTGGGTGGAAGGGTTCACCTTTGTACAGTGATTGTCAGTGTTTGACAGCACCTCAATGCTGTCAAACACTGTCAAATCATCAGTCAAAAATAGATGGTTCATGTCCCTTTAAGAAAACTGGCAGATGAAACGTCATCAACTAACATCATGTGACACCAGCTTTCCCTTAATTGGCCAGCAAGCCCGCAGAGCAGGCTTAGCAAAGCCAATCAGGGGAAAATAGCATCTGCGTCAGATGTCGCTGGGGGTGGGACTAGAATCCGGAAGGCAGCAGTCCCGCCCCAACTCGTCTCGGTAAGTAAAATCCAGCCCAAAGTGTCTGCAAAGGGATATAGACAGGTTAAGTGAGTGGGCAAAACTTTGGCTGATGGAGTATAATGTGGGAAAATGTGAGGTTATCCACTTTGGTAGGAAGGATAAAAAAGCAAATTACTATTTAAATGGAGAGAGACTACAAAATGCTGCAGTACAGAGGGATCTGGGGGTCCTCGTACATGAAATACAAAAAGTTAGCATGCAGGTACAGCAAGTAATTAGGAAGGCAAATGTAATTTTGGCCTTTATTGCAAGGGGGTTGGAGTATAAAAGTAGGGAAGTCTTACTACTACTGTACAGGGCACTGGTGAGATCACATCTGGAGTACTGCATGCAGTTTTGGTCTCCTTATTTAAGGAGGGATATACTTGCATTGGAAGTAGTTCAGAGAAGGTTCACTGGGTTGATTCCTGAGATGAAGGGGTTGTCTTATGAAGAAAGGTTGAGCAGGTTGGGCCTATAATTGGAGTTTAGAAGAATGAGAGGTGATCTTATTGAAACATATAAGATTCTGAGGGGGCTTGACAGGGTAGATGCAGGGAGGATGTTTCCCCTCATGTAGGAATCTAGAACTAGGGGGCATAGGTTCAGAATAAGGGGTCGCCCATTTAAAATGGAGATGAGGAGGAATTCTTCTCTCAGAGGGTCGTGAATTTTTGGAATTCTCTACCCCAGAGAGCTGTGGAGGCGGAGTAATTGAATATATTCAAGGTGGAGATAGACATATATTTGAGCTACAGGGGAGTCAAGGGTTATGGGGAGTGAGCGGGAAAATGGAGTTGAGGCCAAGATCAGATCAGCCACGATCTTATTGAATGGTGGATCAGGCTCAAGGGGCCCAATGGCCTACTCCTGCTCCTATTTCTTATGTTCTTATGTATGTTCCTTGACTCAGTTTTGATGATTCTCTAAATGTGCAATAAATATTTTAGTCTATAAAATGTCATCCCCATTTGTTTTGGATTCTTTTAATTTGCTCTTTGCAGTATCATTTGCAATTATTTTATTTCACCAAATCATACTGTGTAATGCATTTCAGACCAACTAAGCTTCATGGAAATATAGTTGCTCCATTAAATCTTGTAAGATAATGGTGTTGTCAAACTCCAGGATCTACATTATCATAACATATGATAACAATAAGCAGTGCGTTTTACCACGTTCTGGCTACTGATGCAAGCAGGTCACCATTGGGCATTAGTAGCACACTTCTGATCTGTTGTACCTAGTTGAAGCAGCAAAGCAATGTTTCTATCACAGGCCATAGCTAACAGAAAATTCCACTGCATATTCCATTTTCTTCTAAATCTCTATAATAAGGCTGGAAAATTTATAATAGTTCTGTGGCTCCTGTTTGAATGGAGTGCGTTTTTGACTGTGATGGCCTGTAAATTAAATACATCTTTCCTTGTAAGTGGACTTTTGAGATGATAACCAATCCTGAGTAGAAAAATAATCTTATGATATAATCAGTAACATAATATCATCTGTATTAACTTCCCCTCATTTTAAGTTATCATCCCCAATAAAACCTAAATTACAAAAACTTAATGGAACAGAATTGCTGTCAAAATAACAGTGAGCCTATGTTGCTTACCGTTACTTATGTGTAATTGGCACAGCAACTTCAGGCGAGGTCAGATGTGTGGTTAACCGCAAAAATTTGGAAGTTGCCCTCCAAGATAGGCTGCTCTGCCATTAGCTTCTCGAAAAATGGCATCTCACTGTCTGACTCACCACTGAAATGTATTGAATGGTATGAAGTTCCTTTACTTGCACCATAGCTATGAACTAAACTCACCACAGAAAATTAGGGCTTGTCCATTTCAGTCTAAATACCCTTTTTAATGACATGATAAGTCTTTATTACTGCGAAACAACCTCTCTGGGACTGAAAATTTACTTTTACAACTGTGGATTCTCATTCCTTCAGATTTTAATTGTTGTTGGAAATTTTTTTAATTTTATTTTTATTTTTTCTATCACTTTTTTCTCTTTCTCTTAATTAAATCTTTCTTTCTTGCTCTTTATTTTAATTATTGTACCTGTTTTGACATTGAATTCATTATTCTAACTTACACTTCCTGGTTCAGACTCTGCGCTGTTCATCAATAATACTTCAATTTGTTTGGTTAAGAAGACACACAGTTGCTTGCCCTTTAGAAGACAATGCACTGTTTCAATCTCCCACTTACAGCAAAAGCTCATGGAAATTAAATTGACATGGACAAATCTAATGAACGGCAGGCGTCGTTTGTTTGCTGGCTGTAGTAAGTTCTGGCGCTATATCTCCTATGCAACAACAGCTAGCATTTATATAGCACCTTTAATGTAAAGAGACACCCAACAGATGAAGGGGGCAATGGCAGTGTAGCCAATTTAATCTACTCGTGAACTGTTGCTTTGTCAGTTCTCAATCCCTTCTCATGACTGCCATGAACTGAATAATGGGACTCATAATGCACCAACATACGCAGTCGATCAAATACACTTTGAACATTAAGCTGGACCATTACATGAGCAGAAATTGCACCTTATTAGAAAGTTCAGAGATACAGATTTGCAAAAAGTGTTCAGCCACTTATGCACAAAAAATGCACCAGCAAAATATGCAAATGTAAAATACCAAAACACCATTGGGGGATACATTTTGACAGCTAACAGCAGCAACTTAACTCTTCAAATTTCCTCTCCATGCTCAGTTTAATCAGAAAAAAATTGGTTATGATTTATTTGATGTTTTAATCTGCTTTTCTTTAAATCCAAAAACTACAGCTGCTCTTTTCTAGGCCTGCTATGTTGGATAAGCATTCAGAGGAGGACGGGAGGGGCACTGTTATAGTGTGAGTAATGCAGCGCACTATTACCACATTCCAGTCATGTGTCAAGGAAACACGAATGAAAGTGTGTGGTCTGTGCCTGAACTCAACTACAGAGTGTTCAATCATTCTGATGTGACTCCCATAGTATGCAGCTGCTGCTAGGAAATCCCACCCCACCATTAGTGAAATATTCTCTGAATAGAGCACCACATCATACTGGGCCATACTTCCAATGTGAGGAAGGCGCATGGATACAGAGTACTGACAAGGGGCCAATCCAAACAAAATATTTTCTTATTACTAACTAGATTCCAAAAATAATGGAATACTTCAAGAGTTTTACTGGCATGTAGTCCTTTGCTTCATTTTCAAAGATACTTTGTGTGCTTTGAATAAATAGTTTACTTATCCATATTTTTATCAATTTTTATTTTTTATATTAATCATTTAAAAAATGGGAAGCTCAGAATTAATCATCCTTATTGCCATGTGAGTCCAGCTTGGGCAAGATGATCAGGTGGGATTCCCTAGCAGAATGTTCTTTTCTCTGCATCAAATCAAATATCTCTTGCAACTTTCCAATTAACATTAAAAATTGTTACAAGGAATCCAAAAATACGTTGTGCCTAAATATAATTAAACCAACGAGGCAGTTTTCAAAAAAAAGTTACAGGCTATATGTCTGCATTAAAGTTTTTATAATACAACAGTTCATTCGATCAGTCAAATAATCAATAAACCAATCTGATCTAAGATCAAAGGGACAGTTGAAGTTAAAGCCAAGGAAACAAAAATGTACAGACTTTATCATTATCACAGCAACTGTGGCTAGATATAGTGTTATTGCAGCTTTTTCCTGCTCAGAACTTTGACGCACACACAAACCCTGCTTGAGTGTGATTCATATACTCTGTGAGAGTAGTCACAAATTATGCCTTTATTTTGCCAAATACAGAAGCCTTTTACTGAAGACTCTTTGTTGGGGTCTTGATAGCTGCAGTAATATAGTGTTGAGTGCTCTTCTGGAGAGGCCAATCTCGGCCTCAAAGGAATTTTAAACTCAGCTAAGAACCATGCAGCACTGCTGTGAGTAGGCAGCTGGCTGGCATGATAGAGCAAGTCGAGGATAACATTTTTTTAATGTAACCTACAGTGAGAAATGTATTATTCAGCGAAGTATCTTTTCTGTCAGTCAATGTGGAGTGTCACTACAGTATTGCGCATGGTGAAGTTCATGGTGCAGATCATTCCACCCTCCCCGTGGATAGGCTACAAGGGTAAGAAGGTTTCAGAAAGTGAAAAACCACAGCACTGTGAAACAAAACCATGTAAATGGCTTAAGACTCCATGATTACATATGTAGAGGATAAAATATGTGAGGAATAAAGATATTGATTTTTACTTCAAGAAGAAAAAGTTAAACATCAATTAATACATTTCTCATCAGCTTTTGACCCTGCTCATCACATATATATCAGAATTGTTAAAGAAAAAATACACAAGGTTTTAAACTGTTGCACTGAAATGAGCAACAAAACATGAATTACACAGCTGTACAGTGACTCAGTAAGTGGTGTTATGAAGCTTGTGGTTTGCATTGCTATGGATCTGTGACAGGGAAATTTGAAAGATTCATGAAATGTGCACTCTGCAAAGTGCAAATAAAGACAAAGTTCACTGAAGTGATAACATTATACAGGATAACAATGATTTTTTGGGAATTACCAACAATTTTTAACTTCAGAAATACCAAAAGTATACAAGATTCCACCCTGTAGCATATCATTTAGACAGGCAGTGTCCACCTTGGCCTGTGGCCCAATCCAGCCAGCAGGCTCCTTTCATTCACCCAATGCTCCTTCTCAATGGGGGCAATTCTAATCCTACTTGCTCAGCAGAAATCTGATGGGCGAGCAGTTAAAATCGGACTGGCTCTTACCTGTCCAAAAGCTGCCATGATTGCAACATCTGCAATTTTAACCTGCTCTCCTGAGCAGGAAGCAAGGACACACGCCCAGAGCCAAGAGGGTCCTTCTTTACATAAATAAGAACAGAAAATGCTGGAAACGCTCAGCAAGCCAGGCAGCATCCATAGAGAGAGAAACAGCGTTAACGTTTCAGGTCTGGGACCCTTCATCAGAACTGGAAAAGTTGGAGTTGTAACAAATTTTAAGCAGGTGCAGAGACAGGGAGAGGGGGGCGGTGGGAGGGGAGGAAGAAATTGAAGGAACAGTCTGTGCTAAGATAAGAGGCAGGAAAGATAAAATGTTGCAAATGGGGTTGGCAAAATCATACAGCATGAAAAATGGGAGATGGGGTTATAGTTTGAAATTGTTGAACTCAATGTTGAGTCCAGAAGGCTGTAAAGTGCCTAATCGAAAGACGAGGTGCTGTTCCTCGAGCTTACATTGAGCTTCATTGGAACAATGTAAGAGGCCGAGGACAGAGAGATCAGAGTGGGAGTGAAGCGGAGAATTAAAGTGACAGACGACCGGAAGCTCAGGGTCACCCTTACGGACTGAATGGAGGTGTTCCGCAAAGCAGTTGCCCAATCTGCGTTTGGTCTCCCCAATGTAGAGGAGACCGCATTGTGAGCAGCGAATACAGTATACTAAATTGCAAGAAGTACAAGTAAATTGCTGTTTCACCTGGAAGGGGTGTTTGGGGCCCTGGACAGTGGGAAGGGAGGAAGTAAAAGGGCAGGTGTTGCCTCTCCTGCGCTTGCACGGGAAGGTGTCAGGCGAAGGGGAAGGGGTGTTGGGGGTGATAGAGGAGTGGACCAGGGTGTCGCGGAGGGAGCGGTCCCTTCGGAATGCTGAAAGGGGAGGTGAGGGGAAGATGCGATTGGTGGTGGGATCACGTTGGAGGTGGCGGAAATGGCGGAGGATGATCCGTTGATTGTGGAGGCTGGTGGGGTGAAAGGTGAGGACAAGGGGAACCCTATCATGGTTCTGTGAGGGAGGGGAAGGGGTGAGAGCAGAAGTGCGGGAAATAGAATGGACACGGTCAACGGCCATGTCAACCACAGTAGAGGGGAATCCTTGATTGAGGAAAAAGGAAGGCATGTTGGAAACACTGATATGGCAGGTGGCATCGTCAGGACAACATATGCATGTTGCGGTCCGATGACATTATTGAGACTCGACTGTAATTTTAACTCAGGCCTGAGCGGGGAATCCATCTGAAGTTAAAATCGGAGCCAGAATGTCAGTTTTAACTAGGGTTAGTTTTTTTGGGAGCTGAAAGTAACTGTGGTTGCAATCAGTTTTGCGTGCTCAATATGAGAAGAAGTGTGGGCACTGGATGAATGGTTTAACTGCTGCCACTTTTTAATTTTTTCAGGCCTGGATACCTAGGAATGGTTGCTCTCTGATCGGTGGATTAGACCAATCATCAAGCAGCTCCTTTGCACCAATCAAATCTGCAGCTCAAGAAGTTTAAGGAGGTAAGGCTCAATCATCCCATATTTCAAGCTTTAGGAGAAAGGCAATTATTGGAGAGAAGGATGGGAGTGAGGACCTGTAGGATTCGCAAAATTGAACTTTATATTATAAAGGGTCGAATGGCAGAAGAGGCCATGATTTTAAAGACTATTTTAAAAGAAGCCCAGGAAAAAGGGGCATTCAAAATGGCCACCAGACCCCGTGACCAACTTATTGGGACACTTTAAAATGGTTCCTGCAAATCCTCCGACAGCTTTGTGGATTCAGCCCAAAGTAAGTTCTGGAAGCTGTTTCTGAGAGAACGAAACCAGACACCCACATATACATATAGATTGGATGCAGATCCAGTCAAGATCGGCCTGTGGATAAAGGCCATCTAAATGTTGACCCAGACAAAAGGGAACAGTTTCATATTCATGAGAAGAGCATCAAGGACCCGTTAAAGACATCACCAGGACATTAAAAACAATGAAGGTGATTCCAGACCAGAGATGGCCCTTTACCGGCCATCCCAAAGTATTTTAAAATATAATAACTACCCCATTGTGCAACAAGCCCGCCAAAAGTTAAACAAAGACTAACCTGATTTTGGGCGGGAGAAAGAAGCTTCTGGAGAGAAGTATAATTGAGAGAACACACGGGTAGGAATTAGGAGTTGCAGCCTTTCGAGTTGCTATTCAGCCTTGGAGCGTTTTGGAAGAAGACTAAGCCGCCATCAAGAAGGTCGTTCGAGCCGGCATCCTGCCCCGGGGTAAAACAACGGGAGATCATCGACCAACCCCGGGCCGTTGACGAAACGAGAGGCCATCGACCCACTCCGGCTCAGGAGAAAAGACAAGAAAAAATGACAGAAGAAGCCGAGGTCGAGCAGCCGTCCCCGACCCCCACCTCAGGAGAGAGGTCGCCTGAAGGGATCAAAACGCAGACCTGTTTCAAAACCTTGCACTTCCTAGTTGGATTGGTGAGCATGTTTCTGGCCCTTCATAATCAGATCTAGATAGGTTTAAGGGGGTGGACATTTAAGGGTATAATTAACATGAGTTGTTGTCCCTCGATGTTCCGTGTGTTTCCCTATTTCATGATGATCTTTGTAGAGTATAATATGCCTGTATTTGCCTTAGTTAGTATTGTGTCATTATGATTTGTTTGTGTTTTTCCCTCCCATGTACCCTCTTATTTGCTTGCATCTTGATTTGTTCTACATTATGCAATAAAATTCCATTTTGTTTCATCAAACTTGGTCTATAAGAGTTTTCTCTACATTGTAGTTCCTGCCCCCAAGTCCAGAGTACAGAATCTAAGGGGCGAGTGGGTCGAACCACTCACGGTTTTCCTGTGCAAGAGAGAGAGGCCTCTAGCGAGAGAAACCTCTGCGATCTAAAACCCCTTACAGACCAGGTGGAGAAAAGGTTGGGAATGAGGTTGTTGTGAAGAGGGTGAGGATTTGGATTTCTTTTGCTTGGGGCTTGAAACGTTTGGGTATCGGGACACTGGGATTTTGTGTGTATTGGGGATCTTGATTTTTGCGTGCATATTTCACCGCTTTCTTGTGTATGGGGTGCTATTTTTGTGTATGGGTGTGTATGAACTCTCTGTGTACATCAAGCTGTCGTATTTCTGCAGTTCAGTTTTGTCATGAGTATCAGGCCCTAGCTCCAAAAGGTTGACTGTTGCTGATCTAGACCACTATTACGGATATCTTTGAAGAGAAGCGTTACAGACGCTGTTCAATATATATTCTTTTTAATCTTGCATGTAAAGTCAGCAACATAATTTGACAAATAGTTCTTAAGTTCAGTATCCCACAAAAAATTGCTATCAGATATCTACACGAGGCGGTACACCCGGAACTACTTTCCCGTAAGTCACTGGCAGCTGAAAAACAATTCAAACAGCTGAGTTTTCACTCTTAACATCAGTGAGTGGTGACAGTAACCATAGCAACGCCCACCTAATAAGTGCTGCTGAGCTCTCTGTGACGTCCATACCGCAAACAAAGCACGACTGCACTGCACAGCTGACATTCTCATGCTCGCTGTCAGTAGCCACAAGTACGTTACCTGTCACCGTGGGAATTAACTGCATTTTCATACAACCCCCTTAACAGTGCATAGTTAAAGGCACAACCGCACCACTGAAGATATGTTATAACACAAAATTAAGTCCACCATAATAAAGGTTTATTGGGTACTTATTGACAAAACAGTAAAAATACAATGACAGGTAAAAGAGAATAGCAATCTTTTACCACACACAATTACATGACCGGTAACTATCTCTTTTAATTACAAAACTCTAACTAGTTAACACAATTCACAAACCCACAGCAATGGGCAGTGAACTACAGAGTGAGTTTGAAGTTCAACATAATTTTCAAAATTATTCAAGCAAATATTTAACAATGAAATGGTAGAACCTGGTTACAGAGTCCTGTTAGTGCCAAGGAAGCTTCCCAGCCAACTCGGGGAAATAACCAGGTAGCTCCAGCACTAACCTCGCCTCAGAAAAAAGTGCAACTAACACCTGGCCATGAGACCGTGAACCAGTGGTATGAATTATTCACTGGATAGGCAGATTGAACAATTTCTAATACATGATGGAAGTACACATTATTACACCAGCAATTACTTGGCTCTTTTATCAGACTTTGCAAACACATTGAAAGACATGGAAGAGCATCATTTAATTTCATCATTGGATGCAATACGATTCTCAGCAAATCTAATCTCTCTATGTGAAAAAAAACCTAAGGAGCAGAATCTGAGCCAACAATGCACTCTATGTTCCAGTCTATTGAAAGGTACCAAAGCACGAAAACCAGCAATATTCAATTACACCACATGAGTACTTCACAAAACATGACATCTCGAGAGCCAAGCAGTTGCAATTAAAGCAGCTTGGAACTGCTACAGAGAATAAAAGCTACTGACAAAACCGAAAGATGTAACAGAAAAACGGTATAAGAATAAACCTCAGAACATAGACTCCACAAGCTTATTCTGATGTTATCTACGCATAGCACAATTGAAAATCGCAATCTCGAATGTGGAGACAAAGAACTGAGAAAGAGTACAGAATGAAAAGCCATATTTAGAAAGTGCGAGACAATGATTATCAGAAACTGCCATCAACTCAAGCATGTTTTTCCTATTGAGAAACTAAGGTGAAGGACCAAGGTCCATAGCACAGAATGGTAGCATAGTTGAAAAGAGAAAAAAGCGAAGTCTCGGTTAATAAGGGAGCAGAGTTATATTTAGGTCTTAAAAGTTGGAGGATGGAAAGACGGGAGGATATAAATGGTTCCTGATTTTGCAACGCCGTGAAGAAATACGAAGGAGGAAAGGAGTGTAGGACAGTTTATTTGCAGCTCAGGAGAAACAAGAGAAGAAAGTTCAGAGCCAGAGTAATATTGATTAAATACAGAGAGATAAGAAAACTTGCAACAGAGAGAGGTTGGAGCAGAGAGGTGAGGGAGGAACCATTTTTCTTGCATCTTGTCCTGAACAGCTTCCCCAAGTATTATAGTTTCGGGTGGATTTAGGGTTTATAGAGTGCTTAGAAGTGTTGACAAGAAAAGAACTGCTTGACGTGAAAGTGGAAACTCAGCTTGTTGGAGCAGGCTTTGGCAATGCAGGAGATGTGAGAGTTCGACTTGAGGTCAGAGGAGATAGTGAAACCAGACAGAAGAAGGGAGGCTAAAGCTACATTTGTAGCTGTGCGAGGCAGAGAGGCCAAAATGACTCTGGCATTCCAACAGACTCCCATCAGAACTTCAGTGGGCCTCTGCTGGGAACAAGTTGTGATGGGCCTCAGCCACACAGTAAACTATCAGGACTTGAGTTGCATTTAGCAGCTCCAGTCATTGGGGTAGAAATTAGTCCTCGTTGCGCCTATTTTCCAGGCAATAAACAGCAACAACAACTTGTATGTATGTAATGCCTTTAACGTAGCAAAACAACCCAAGGCACTTCACAGGGGTAAAAGGGACCAATTTTGGGGCGTAACATCTTGCGCCCAATCTGCACCTGCATTATGTGCACCACCATATTGGTAAAGGAGGTTTTACAGTTAACGCAGGTGGCTACCTAAAATGGGCATTAGCCCTCTTGCCGAAAGCCTGTTTTAGGACCCTTCTACCAAATCGGCTGCCCTGAGCAAAGTAGGTGTCGGGACTATTCCACTCAGGTTTACCTGTTGCGGATACAGTCTAGCAAGTAGTCAGCATCAATCCCGAAGGCCGCTTCTGAGCCACGATCAGCCTCCCTCCTGTTGTCCTTCACCACCACCTCTTCCCCCCACACCCACGGTTTACCTGAGGGCCACTGCAAAATCGATCTTGTTGAAATGGGCAAGCTACCTCTCAAGTTGCAACAGGTGCCGGCAGCTCACTGTGAGGCGCAAGGCCCAATTTCAGGCATCTGTTGGCTATGCACCCGAAATTAGGTTAAAACTAGTTTCTACTTCATTGAATCTAAAGGTTGTGAGCAGAAATAAAGTTAGCTCTGAATAATTCTTGAACATGGGAAGGGACCAATGAGGGGAAGAAATGGGAGGGGAAAGGGTGATTACCTTTGCAAGAGGGAAACCTACCCTCAAAACAAAAGAGACAAGCTGCATGGGAAGATGTTGGATAGAATATTAATACAACAAATTACAAACAAAATAAGATTACAGATGTATGTTATCATGTAGAATGACCTTTACTCTCCATCTAACCAATGCTGCACTTCATCTGGGAGTGCTTGAAGCTGAATTGGATCCATGAAGTGCAAAGAATGTCCTAGTCCCATCACTCTCCTTGATTAGAGTTAAACTTCTGTAGGAAAATTGATGAGATTATCACATGCAGCTGTCTTGATGGACCTCATGTCATAATCAGTCCATCTAAAAACATTGTGCACAAATACAGCTATGCTGTAACCTTGTAGGTATATAAACCTTGCAACAGAGGAAATTGCGTAATTTTAAATAGTAACACATCTCCTTTTCAGGCTTTCGTGTTAGCTGACATTGTTAATGGTTCTCTTTCGTCAGATACTACCCCTCTCCCTCAAATCTACCGTCGTCACCCCTCCTCAAAAAACCAACCCTTGATCCCTCTGTCCTTACAAACTATCACCCCATCTCCAATCTCCCTTTCCTCTCCAAAGTCCTTGAACATGTATTCGCCTCTCAAATCCATGCCCATCTTTCCTGCAACTCCATGTTTTAATCCCTCCAATCAAGGTTTGCACCCCTGCCACAGTACTGAAACAGCTTTCATCAAAGTCACAAATGACATCCTTTGTGATTGTGACAAAGGTAAACTATCCTTCCTCGTCCTTCTCGACTTGTCTGCAGCCTTTGACATAGTTAACCACTCCTGCCTCCTCCAATGCCTCTCCACCATCGTCCAGTTGGGTGGGACTGCACTCACCTGGTTCCATTCTTATCTATCTAATCATAGCCAGTGAATCACCTGCAATGGCTTCTCTTCCCACTCCCGCATCGTTGCCTCTGGTATCCCCCAAGGATCTATCCTTGGCCCCCTCCTATTTCTCATCTACATGCTGCCCCTTGGCAACATCATCCGAAAACACAGCATCAGTTTCCACATGTATGCTGACGACATCCAGCTCTATCTCACCACCATTTCTCTCGATCTCTCCACGGTTTCTAAATTGTCAGACTGCTTGACTGTCATCCAGTACTGGATGAGCAGAAATTTTCTCCAATTAAATATTGGGAAGATCAAAGCCATTGTTTTCGGTCCCCACCACAAACTCCGTTCCCTAGCCACTGACTCCATCCCACTCCCTAACATCTGTCTGAGGCTGAACCACACTGTTCACAACCTTGGTGACATATTTGAGCCTGAAATGAGCTTCTGACCACAAGTTTGCAGATGACACAAAGCTGGGTGGGCGTGTGTGCTGTGAGGAGGATGCAGAGAAACTCCAGTATGATTTGGACAGGTTGGGTGATTGGGCAGATGCATGGCAGATGCAGTATAATGTGGATAAATTCGAGGTTATCCACTTTGGTGTCAAAAACAGGAAGGCAGATTATTATCTGTACGGCAATAGATTGGGGAAAGGAGAAGTGCAACGAGACCTGGGTGTCCTTCTGCACCAGTCGCTGAAGGTAAGCATGCAGGTGCAGCAGATGGTTACAAAGGCAAATGGTATGTTGGCCTTCATACTGAGAGGATTCGAGTACAGGAGCAAGGATGTCTTGCTGCAGTTGTACAGGGCCTTGGTGAGACCACACCTTGAGTATTGTGTGCAGTTTTGGTCACCTTATCTGAGGAAGGATGTTCTTGCCATGGAGGGAGTGCAGTGAAGATTCACCAGACTGATACCTGGGATGGCAGGAATGACGTATGAAGAGAGATTGGGTCGATGAGGCTTGTATTCACTAGAGTTTAGAAGAATGAGAGGGGATCTCATTGAAACTTATAAAATTCTAACGGGACTAGACAGACTAGGTGCAGGAAGGATGTTCCCGATGGCGGGGGAGTCCAGAACCAGTGGTCACAGTCTAAGGATAAGGGGTAAGTCATTTAGGACTGAGATGAAGAGGAATTTCTTCACCCAGAGAGTGGTGAACCTGTGGAGTTCTCTACCACAGAAGGCAGTTGAGGCCAATTCATTAATATATTCAAGAAGGAGTTAGATATATTTCTTAAGGCTAAAGGGATCAAGGGATATGGGGAGAAAGCAGGGACAGGGTACTGAATTTGGATAATCATCCGTGATCTTATTAAATGGCGGAACAGGCTCGAGGGGCCGAATGGCCTACTCCTGCTCCTATCTTCTATGTTTTTATGTTTCTATATCCGCAGCATAACTAAGATCGCCTATTTCCACTTCCGTAACATCGCCCGTCTGCACCCCTGCTTCAGCTCATCAGAAGCTGAAACCCTCATCCACGCCTTTGTTACCTCAAGACTTGACTATTCCAGCACACTCCTGGCTGGCCTCCCACGTTCTACCCTACGTAAACTTGAGGTCATCCAAATTTCAGCTGTCTGTGTCCTAACTCACACCATGTCCCGTTCACCCATCACCCCGTGTTCACTAACCTACATTGGCTCCCGGTTAAGCAATGTCTCGATTTCAAAATTCTCATCCTTGTTTTCAAATCCCTCCATGGCCTCGCCCCTCTCTATCTCTGTAACCTCCTCCAGCCCCACAACCCCCCAAGATATCTGCGCTCCTCAAATTCTGCCCTCTTGTGCATCCCTGATTATAATCGCTCAACCATTGGTGGCCGTGCCTTCTGTTGCCTAGGCCCTAAGCTCTGGTATTCCCTCCCTAAACCTCTCCGCCACTCTACCTCTCTTTCCTCCTTTATGATGCTCCTTAAAACCTTATGATGCTCTTTGACCAAGCTTTTGGTCATCTGCCCTAATTTCTCCTCATGCGGCTCGGTGTCAAATTTTGGTCTTATAACACTCCTGTGAAGCACCTTGGGATGCTTTACTATGTTAAAGGTGCTATAATAATACAAGCTGTTGTTGTTGTTTTTGTTGTTGTAGTAAGGCCTTCAACAGATAAGTCTGACATGATCATAATGCAATCAGAACAGAGAAGATAGTGCATTCAATCTACCTGTTAAAGGTGTGTTACATTGATACACAGCCACAGGAACAATCACAAACATTAATACTGGCATTATACCTCCTTCAAATATAATCCAAATGTCACCAGTAGAATAAAACCCAGTACTGTAAAATACCTCCATTAAAAGTAATATTGCAAATAAGCAAGATGAACTAATACAGCAAACCCACTGTACTGGCATCACCAGTCCCTAAATACCTCACACACTATATAATATTCCAACTGTAGGGTTTTAACTTTTCATCTAAACAAGCCATCACATTTATACCATAACATAACAATCAACTTCTCAGGGCCTCTGGATCTTTTAAATTATTCTAAGCCTTGAGGAAGTGACCCACAGTCACGGCCCCTTAAACTGAAATAATCTCGCACAACGCTGTCATAGATAGGAGAACTTCAATATGTAGGTCACGAACACTGGCCTGGAGCTGTTGTAGCTGAAAACAAATCGGCTGGAAGGTGAAGAGTCAATCTTTAGTTACCATTTTCTGTGCCATGATTCTGCTTTGCCTGTGACAAAATATTCATATTCAAATAAATAGAGGAGACAACTGCAAAATATAAACGTACACAAGAGCACACGATAAATTTGGATGTTGAAGGCCATTAGGCCCATCTTAATTTCTCCATCCAGAAGGACTCTACAGTCTCACCCTACCCCACACGACCCCCCCACACCACCCCCCACACCAACCCCCTCCGCCCCACACCACCCCCACAGCCCCACACAACCCCACCCCCACACCCACCCCCACAAACCCCCCACACCTCCCACACCACCCCTACACCCCCACCCCCTCACACCACCCCCCGCACCAACCCCCTCCCCCCACACCACACCCCACACCAACCCCCACAACCCCCACACCACCCCCCACACCAACCCCCTCCCCCTCACACCACCCCCCACACCAACCCCCACAACCCCCCCACACCACCCCCACACCAACCCCCTCCCCCTCACACCACCCCCCGCACCGCCCCCCCCACACCACCCGCCACACCAACCCCCTCCCCCCCACACCACCCCCCACACCAACCCCCACACCAACCCCCTCCCCTCACACCACCACCCACACCAACCCCCACAACACCCCACACCACCCCCCACACCAACCCCCTCCCCCTCACACACCCCCCGCACCACCCCCCCACACCACCCCCCACACCAACCCCCTCCCCCCCACACCACCCCCCACGCCAACCCCCACACCAACCCCCTCCCCCTCACACCACCCCCCCACACCAACCCCCTCCCCCCCACACCACCCCCACACCAACCCCCACAACCCCCCACACCACCCCCCACACCAACCCCCTCCCCCTTACACCACCCCCCACACCAACCCCCACAACCCCCCACACCACCCCCCACACCAACCCCCTCCCCCCCACACCACCCCCCACACCAACCCCCACGACCCCCCACACCACCCCCCACACCAACCCCCTCCCCCTCACACCACCCCCCGCACCAAACCCCTCCCCCCACACCACCGCACCACAGACGCACAAAACCCCACCCCCACCCCACACTACCCCCCCACACCACCCCCACACCAACCCCCACCCCCCCCACACCACCCCCCACACCAACTCCCTCCCCCCCACACCACCCCCCACACCAACACCCACAACCCCCCGCACCACCGCCCACACCCCCCTCCTTCCCACACCAACCCCCTCCCCCCACACCACCACCCCACAGACCCACACAACCCCGCCCCCCACCCCCACCCCACACTACCCCCCCACACCACCCCCACACCAACCCCCACCCCCCCACACCACCCCCCACACCAACCCCCTCCCCCCCACACCACCCCCCACACCAACACCCACAACCCCCCACACCACCGCCCCACAGCCCCACACAACCCCACCCCCACACGACACCCCCACAACCCCCCACACTCCCCACAACTCGCACGCCCCCCCACACCTCCCACACCACCCCTACATCCCCCACCCCCTCACACCACACCCCGCACCCCACCCCCGTCTCCCACACACACCCCACACCCCACCACCTCCCCACCCCCCCACTCCCCACAACTCGCACGCCCCCCACACCTCCCACACCACCCCTACACCCCCCACCCCAAACACCCCAAACCACCCCCGCACCCCAGCCCCGTCCCCCACACATACACCCCACCCCACCACCTCCCCACACAACCCACACCCTCCCACCTCCCCACCTCCCCACACAAACCCCCCACACCCCCACACCCTCCCGCCCCCCAAACCACCCCGTCCCCACACCTCCACACCCCCCAAACACAACCCCCACCCCCCAAACCACCCCCCATACCCCCCACACTACCCCTATCACCCCAGCCCCCACACCCCGACCGCCTCCCCACCAACCCAGCCCCCACACGCCCACCACCTCCCCACCCCCCACACACACCCCCCACAGCCCCCCACCACCCCAGCCCACACACGCCGACCACCTCCCCACTCCCCCCACACACCCCCTCCCCCCCACACCACCCCCACTACCCCAGCCCCCACACCCCCTCCACCTCCCCAGCCCCACACCCCCCCCAGCACCTCCCCACCCCCCACCCCTCACACCTCCCACCCCAACCCCCCACACTCACACCCCACCATCCCCCACACACACCCCAGGCTCTGTCCTGCTATTGGAGCCATAATGTTGATATGGTTTGTCCAGTTTGGCTGCTGGTCAATGGTGGCCCCCCAGGATGTTGATGATGGTGGACTCAGCAATGGCAGTACTATTGAATGTCGGGTGAGATGGTTCTCTTGTTGATTGTTTAATATCCCCAAAATAAAAGCAATCAAAAGCACATTAATGACCTAGAAATAGACTCTAAGGCATGTTTGAATGAAAGTTTTCTTTTAAAACCGTGATTTTCCTTTTTTTCTTTGTTTTATGTCAGTTTAAAGCTACTACTGTATAGTGACTATGAAGTCACCAGAACCTCAGCCATCTCTGAGCAGTGTTCTGCATTGCTGATGTAAATTTGGCATTTTAGCCATATTTTAATAATTAGTCTCTTCCTGTTTCCTGACCCAGACCCCCATTGTTTCTGGATCATTAGTTCAGAGGGATAAACTATATTTCTTTATTATTCAGCAGCCAAATTTCGTCCCATCAAAGACCTGCCCACCTCTCTCTCCATGAGGCACTGCACAACAAGGCAGAAAAGCAGCCAATTTCTGTTAGATCCGTGTATTTTTGATGTAGTGTGTCCTTCAATAACTAGACACGAGACTGCAGGAACAATCAACAGGTATTTACTGGATGAGGGTTACTCTAAAAACTAAAGTACAGATCCCTACTCAGGGTTTATATACAGGTGTGGTCACTGCTGGTACTACAGTATACAGGAGCTGTAAAAAGTAGTTCTCCCCTTAAAGGTAGATACACTACAATTCCTCTCCTTTTAGATTGACAGTACCATAACATTCATTTAACAATTAACACTTTTAACATGCACATTAACTGAAAATAGTTCATTTATAAATTCAGTCTTGGGGCGGCTTCCTGATCCTTTCTGGATAGCGCCTTTCCTGAGTGTCTTGTTCTTGGTGCGGAGGCCCCCTGTCGTCAGTTGGTTCATCAGCTTCCGATGCTACTGTTTCTGTGGTAGATGCTACCTGTATGTTGGGTTCATCACCAGGTGCGCGAGTCATGGGGTTGACTCGTTCCTGTGACTCTAGGATCTGGTCGACATGGCGTCTCACAATGTTCTCCCCAACATCCACTGTGTACATTAGTGGCCCCTGCCGTGTGCATATCATTCCTGGTTGCCATTTCTCTGTTCGGTAGTCGCAGGCCAAGACTGGTTGCCCTACATTGAAGCTCCTTGTCGGCTTCTCATTGATGTGCTGGAATTGCTTATTCTCAACATCTCTTCGTACATTTGGTCTGAGCAAATCCAGACGAGATCTCAACCTTCGGTTAAAGAACATCATGGCCGGGGTCTGGTTACTGACTGCATGTGTCGCACTTCTGTAGGCTAAGAGGAAATTGTCCACCTTATGCTGCAGTGGAATGTCGTCATCGCACATGGCCCTTACTGCTTTCTTAAAGGTTTGTACGAACCTCTCAGCCAATCCATTTGTGGCTGGATGATACGGGGCGGATGTGTAATGCCTTACCCCATTCCTTTTCATGAATCTTCGAAACTCTTCGGACACAAACTGTGGTCCGTTATCAGAGCAAATCTGTTCTGGCAAGCTGTTCCTGGCAAATATGGTCCATAGGACTGCAATAGTTTTCTCCGTGGTGGTGGACGACATTTTGATCACCTCAGGCCATTTCGAGTGCGCATCCACGGCTATTAGAAACATTGAGTCCATGAATGGACCAGCAAAATCAATATGCACCCATTGCCATGGAGATGAGGGCCACTCCCATGGGTGTAGAGGGGCATGTGGTGGTGCATTTTGGACCTTCCGGCATCCTGAGCAGCTCTTTGTCAGGTCCTCGATTTGCTGATCGATCCCTGGCCACCACACATAAGCCCTAGCAAGGCTTTTCATTTTTACCCCTCCCAGATGGCCTTCGTGAAGCTCATTGAGCACTCTCTCCCTTAACTTGGGTGGAATTACCACTCGGGATCCACACATCAGGGTCCCCTGGCATGCTGACAGCTGTTCTCTTCTGGATGAGAATGCTGGCAACAGTGAGTCACCATGTGTTGGCCATCCCTTCACCATCAAGTCATATACCGGAGACAGTGTCGGGTCATTTCGGGTCTCCTTCTCTATATCAGCGTTAGTTACTGGCAAGCGTTCAATTATAGTTGAAAGAAATATTTTGACAGGGTCCACTGCTGGTGCTTCCTCCGCAGTAGGCAGTGGCAGGCGTGATAGCCCATCAGCGTTTCCATGCTGTTTCGTGCCCTTGTACTCGATTTCATATTGGTTCGCCCCTAGAAAAAGCGACCATCTTTGTAGCCATTGCGCAGTCATCACCGGCACGCCCTTCTTTGGATTAAAGATGGAGACAAGTGGTTGGTGGTCCGTCAGCAAGGTGAACTTCTGCCCGTGCAGATAGTGGTTGAACTTTTTCACTCCCCACACTAGGCTGAGGGCCTCCCTGTCAATCTGGGTGTAGTTACGCTCGGCTGAGGTTAGTGACCGAGACGCAAAGGCTACCGGCCTCTCCGAGCCGTCTGGGAACTTGTGCGACAGCACCGCTCTGATGCCATAGGGTGATGCATCACACGCCAACCGAATTGGTAGTGCTGGGTTGAAATGAGCCAACACCTCTTTTGATGTGATCAATTCTTTGCACTTCTGGAAAGCTCGTTTACATTTGTCATTCCACTTCCATGGTACCCCCGTTTGCAGTAGGGTGTTCAGTGGGTGTAGTACTGTAGACAAATTCGGCAAGAACTTATGGTAGTAGTGCACCAGCCCGCGGAACGACCTCAGTTGTGACACATTTTCCGGTGCTGGAGCCTTGACTACTGCCTCAATCTTTTCAGGGGACTTATGTAACCCCTCTTCATCAATAACGTGGCCACAATACGAGATCTGCTTCTGGAAAAATTCGCATTTGTGACGATTTGCTCGGAGCCCATATTCCTTCAATCTAGTGAGCACCTGCTCCAGGATGGCAAGGTGATCACTGTCATTTTCGCCCATGACCAGGATGTCATCCAAATAACACTGGGTCCCTGGAATCCCTTGCAGGACTTGATCCATTGCCCTTTGCCAAATAGCCGGAGCTGATGCTACCCCGAACACCAGCCGGTTGTATTGGTAGAGACCTTTATGAGTGTTGATCATGAGGTACTGTTTCGAGGCTTCTTTTACCTCCATTTGCAGGTACGCCTGGGCCAGATCAATCTTAGTGAAGCGTTTCCCTCCAGATAGCGAGGCGAAAATATCTTCAATCCGCGGAAGCGGATATTGTACCGTGTGAAGGATTGGGTTCACTGTCACCTTAAAGTCCCCACAGATGTGAACTTTCTTTGGTTCCCTAGGCGTATTACTCAATGACGTCTTCATTACAGGAGCGATGGGTGTGGCCCACTCGCTCCAGTCCACTTTGGACAGTACTCCTGAACATTCCAAACCTTCCAGCTCCGCTTTGACGGCTGGGCGGATCGCATAAGGCACCGGTCTGGCCATAAAAAAGCTTTGGGCTTGCATTTTCCTCTATTTTGATTGTCGCTGTTATGCCTTTTAGTGTTCCAAGTCCCTCCTGGAACACTTCTTGTGCGTCAGTTAGCATTTTTGACAGTCGTCCAGGTGTGGCGTCGTCATCCTTTTTGGCATCTACAGTCAGTGCTTGTATGAAATGCCAATCTAGCTGTATCTTCCGGATCCATTCACGTCCTAGTAGTGGTGGTCCTCCATCTGGTAATACATATAGGTCTATTTTTGGTGTTTCCTTACCGTTATATACAACGTTCACCCTTATTTTTCCTTTGGGGTAGACTTTTTGCCCCGTGTACGTCTTCAAGACAATCTCTGTATCTCTCAAGGGTACATGTGAGAATAGCCGCTTGTAGTCCCTTCGGTTTATGACTGTTAGGGCTGATCCTGTGTCCAATTCCATTTTCACTTGGACTCCAGCTATTTGAGCGTGATCCAGATAGTTTGATGATCCTCCGTTTGGATCACCTTATGTAGTTTCAGACAACCCAGCTCCTTGCTTCCGGAGTCTGTATCACTTTTCTGTTCGTCTGAACTACTCTCCGTCACCTTATGTACCTTCTTGTACTTCTCCTGTGGAGATTTCTTGCTGCTGGTTTTCTTTCCTGACCTGCAGACTCTTGCTATGTGTCCTACTTTTCCACACTGTCTGCACACTTTGTCCTTAAACCAGCAATCATTATGGTTGTGTGTTGTTCTGCCGCAGTGATAACACTTCACTGTTCCGTATGACATTTCATTTGTGCCATATTCTTGTGGTCTCAGTTGTATCTCTGCAGCGCCCCGTGCGGCTGCTTCGTGTGATACTGCCATGCTGAAAGCCTTTTCCAGCGTAAGGTCCTTTTCAGATAAAAGCCGTTTCTGTGTTCCTTCACTTTGAAGCCCACACACAAACTTATCCCTTAAGGTATCTGCCAGTCCCGCTCCAAACTGGCAGTGTTTCGATAGCTTACGCAGTTCCGTTAAATACTCAGCATTACTTTCATCTTTATGCTGGTTCCTTTTGTGAAACTTAAATCTTTCTGCTATCAGCAGCGGTGTGGAGTTTAAGTGGTTCTGTAGGGTTGCCACTATGTTTCCAAAATCCTTGTCCACTGGCTTCTCTGGGGTTACTAGGTTTCGCAGTAAGCCATACGTTTTTGCACCCATGGAATTCAACAATACCAGCGCTTTCCTCTCATCTGGCACTTCATTCGCCTTGCAGTACACTTCTATGCGTTCGACATATGTCGTCCAATCTTCGACTTCATTGTCGAACGCTGTGATACTGCCACTCTTTGGCATCCCTGGGTGTGGTTTGACTGGCTCAAAATGGCATTTTCCAGCACTCTCCCTTCTTCTCCGCTGCGGCTGCTCGGCCCTTGAACACCGGCTGCGCTCTGCGCGTTTCCCTTTCTTCCCCGCTGATGCTGCTCGTCCCTTGAACACCGGCTGCGCTCTGCGCATTTTCTTTCGTGCCTCTCTCTCTTCTCCCGTCGAGGCCGTTCGGTCCTGAACACTGGCTGCGCCCTGTGCGCTCTACCCTCTCTCTTCTCCCGTCGACGCCGTTCGGTCCTGAACACCAGCTGCGCCCTGTGCGCTCTACCCTCTCTCTTCTCCCGTCGACGCTGCTCGGCCTTTTCTGTGCCATCGGTTGGCTCTAGCCGCCGCTGTCCGGGAAGGGTCTGCGCCGTACCTGTTGCCAGCCTGTTACGCTGGACCACCGTGACTGGAGAACCAAGCCCAGCTCTCAACAGCCTCCCCTGCGATGCTCAATCTCTGCTGAATGACTGGGCGGTTGCTCGTGGCCGATGCCCGTGCTTCTGGCCTCAACTTTCTTCCACTGTTCTCCAGGAGCGAATCCCTGGGAGGTAATGCAGAGTGGCAGGTAGGTTCGAATCTGCCTCGTCGCCACTGTTAGATCCGTATATTTTTGATGTAGTGTGTCCTTCAATAACTAGACACGAGACTGCAGGAACAATCAACAGGTATTTACTGGATGAGGGTTACTCTAAAAACTAACGTACAGATCCCGAATCAGGGTTTATATACAGGTGTGGTCACTGCCGGTACTACAGTATAGAGGAGCTGTAAAAAGTAGTTCTCCCCTTAAAGGTACATACAGTACAATTTCCTCCTTCTACCTGATCCCAGGGCTCCTTGAACAGTTGCCTTCCTTCCCTCAGCATGAGATCAAAGGAACAGGAGTAGGCCATTCAGCCCCTTGAGTATGCTGCACCATTCAATTAGATCCTAGCTGATCTGTGTCTTAACTCCATCTACCCTCCTTAGTTCTGTAACCTTTAATACCCTAGCCTATCAAAAATCTATCAACCTCAGTTTTGACATTTTCAGTTGAACTAGCCTCAACAGCTTTTTGAGGGAGAGAGTTCCAGATTTCCATTGCTCCTTGTGTGAAGAAGTGCTTTCTGACATCACCTCTGAAAGGCCTAGTGCTAATTTTAAGGTTATGCCACCTTGTTCTGAACTACCCCATCAGAGGAAATCGTTTTTCTCCATCTACTCTATCAAATCCTTTAATCGTCTTAAACACCTAATTTAGTCATCCCTTAATCTTTTATATTCATGGGAATGCAGGCTTGGTCTATGCAACCTGTCCTCATAATTTAATTATTTTAGCCCCAGTATCAATCCCTCCAAGGTCCATATATCCTGCCTGAGGTGCGGTGTCCAGAACTGAACTCAGTACTCCAAATGGGATCTAACCAGAGCTCTGTACAGCTATAACATAACTTCCACCTCACAATGCTAAAGGAAAGGAAGGAGACCATGAAGTGCAGGCTGAATAAAGGGAGAAGAACAGGGCAGAAAGGGGAAACCAACTGAAGAGGAGGAAGAAGAATAAAGAGCAAGATGGGGGGGTGTGGGGGGAAGCAACAGCCTAGAAATTATGACATGAGATTCTCGAATCTAGCATAATGGGTTAACACCAAATAATAGAGCAGGAATTTAAGATGAATAAGGTAAGTGTTCATAAACTAACAGCCCATGGTATAATTTAACAGCCAAAGCAACTAAACGGGGAGTAAAACGAGAAAGAGAAGACAGAAAAGAAAAGAGAGAGAAGGGAAAAGAGGAAAGTTTTCAATAGAAAAGCTCCAGGACATCTGGTGATGCCAGGAACAGGGACAGGAGAGGTTGCTCAACTTTACAGCTTCATTTGTACTAGGCCCTTTTGTGCTGCTTTTTCTTCCCAAGCTGAAACTATACTGTGTGTATATATTGGGGGAGAAATTCGGTATCGCCCCTTTTGAGGCGCCATTATCGGCCGGGCGCAAAGTTTAGCGCTTGGCGCTAATTATCGCCTCCGACTACAAACTTGGCTTTTATCGCCCCTGGAGGTGATTGGAGCGTTAAATCAGGTGCTGCACACCTGTCTTAAGGCGCAAAGGCCGAGGAGCGAGGCGCTAATTTGGAGCGCGGGCGCAGCGCAGGTGATATCAGTTCTTAAAGGGGTGGGTCGATCTTGCTCTCCAGCCACACCCTGCTCATTGGAGCCTTGAATCTCGGCCTGGAGAGACCTGTGCCTACATTTTCCAGCCAAGAACTATGGAGAGGGTGAGAGAACGAGCTCAGCGCTTCAGTGAGTGGGCCTTGGAGGCTCTGGTTGGCGCGGTGGAGTGCAGAAGATCTATACCCTACCCTGAGAGTGGCAGGAGGCCTTTGCCGCTCGAGTACAGAAGAGTGTGGAGGGAGGTGACTCAGCACGTCTCCTCCAGGATCATGGTGCTCAGGATCCATACTCAATGTCGCATAAAGTTCAACGACCTCGGGTCGTCAGGCTGAGTGGCTTTTTTTCAATGCCTCTCCTTCCCTCCATTTCAACCTCACTCTATGGCCAGAGGGTCTTAAAACCCCAATGCCCAACACTCATCCAACACCTATGGCCCTCTCATGAAACACACACGCACATTCCACACTTTGCATACAGTAAGGGCTATTCACCTATGGGAGGCACATCAAGCAAGAGCATGGCTGCATAGAGTAAGGATTATTCAACTATGGGAGGCACATCAGACAAGACCATGGCTGTATATTGTAAGGGCTATTCAACTATGGGAGGCACATCAGGCAAGACCATGGCTGCATACTGTAAGGGCTATTCAACTATGGGAGGCACATCAGGCAAGACCATGGCTGCATACAGTAAGGGCTATTCAATTATGGGAGGCACATCAGGCAAGACCATGGCTGTATATTTACTCAGACGCTGTCCTTTTTCTTGCTGGCCAAGCTATCTCATAACAGGAGACAGCAGCAACGGACGGGTGGAGGGTGGCCTCAGCTGCAACCCCTCAGTGATCTTGAGGCGCGCATCCACAGGATTGTGGCAAGCCAGGTGATCGGTCCCATTGCCCCTGGAGAGGTCGACCCCATTCGGGAAAGCAATGGTAAGGTCATCAGCTTTCTCTCCTCTCTCATTCCACTTGTCCCTCACAACACCAGCCTTTGACACTTTCAATCCAACTTACTAAATCGTTCCACTCCTTCCTCCCTTACTGCCCCCCTGTCCTCACGCTAAAGCCACTCTTGTACCTCCCTGCTTTCAGATGGTGATTCACCAGCTGAGGAGATGGGCCGTGAAGCTGCCAGTGGGAGTGAAGCTGCAGGCGAGGAGGAAAAGGAAGCCGGAGCATCAGTGCTACCCTCTCCCAAGGAAGCCCATGCCCACACTGGGACCACGTCTTCCCTGGAGGGGAGCAGGGGGGAAGGGTCTGATGAGGGTGAAGCGCTGGGACCCTGCGGGCTGCAGCAACGCGATGGGGGTAGGGAAGCTCAGGGGCCCTCTCCCCGGAGGGAGAGTAGGCCAGCGAGTCCTGCTGCACTGGACGCAGCGGAGGAGCGGCTCATCGCTGAAATGAACACCCAGGCAGTGGACATGCACATTGAGCTCATGGGTGCAGTGGGAAGGGTGCCTGAAAGCATTGATGCACTGGCAAGGAGTGTGGAGCACTTCGCTATAGCACAGGCGGATGCAACGCAAATGCTTAGTGCTGCAATTCAGTCACTGGCTGTCGTGATCCAATCACGACTGCTCTCATGCAGACTCAGATTGAGGCCACGCAAGCACTGACTGCTGTCATTGTCGCTAGCTCGGACACATTTCCCTGGGGCTCCCAGGTCCCCGCAGCAGGCCAGCAATCTGTGTTCCAGCAGGTTGCTCTGGATGCTGAGGTGCTGCCCCATGGGAGTGCCAGTGTGTCTGTTGTGCAGGTAGTTGCTGTCCTCTCTCAAGATGACAGCGTTCCTGCTACCACCGCTGTCACTTCCCCATTGCACTTGCCACTGCCTGTAGCCCAGACTGCTGCCGCTCATGCAGAGTTGGTGCAGTCTGCAGCCGGGCCCTCCAGGCCCAGAGCTGGTCGAGGCTGTCCTTCAAGGGCATCTGCAGTCTCAGGTTCTGACAATCAGCTGCCTTCCACCAGCCTTGCTGCAGCCACTCGGGCCCCATTACGGAGGAGCAGTAGAATGGGAAGGGGGGAAGTGCGCAAGGGAAGGAGATCACCCTCGAAGGGCAAAAAGTAGGAGATGTGACGAAATGTTGGGAATTATTTTATTAAATGCCGAGGTTCGTGTTCAAACTTTTGCTTAGTGTTTTGGCCATTATCTCCAGGTTGTGAGAACCAGTTATGTTAATTAATAATTTTTTGTGTTTGTTTCTATTAGTTTGTCATGAAGAAATGACACACACAGAGTTTGTAAAATAAAAAAGTTTTTGTATTCAAAATGTACATGTTTAGCCTTTGGAATCATTGCTGTCTTGGCTGGCTTTGGGGTTGCGGGTTGGTTTCCATCATGTTGTTCTCCATGCCAAAAGCCATTTCCTGAGTAGGGGCCGAGGTGCAGCTTGTTATCAGTCGTTGACGGACGGCCCTTCCAGTTTCAACATTGTGCGCCTCCCTCCCGCCTTGGTGCTGCTGCTGGTCATCCTCCTCCTCTTCCTCCTCCTCTTCCTCCTCCTCTGGCGGTGCACCAAGGCCTGGTGGCATTGGCTGGGTCCTGAGGATTGCCAGGTTATGAAGAATGCAGCATACAACTATGAAGAGGGAGACTCGCTCAGGTGAGTACTGCAGGGCTTCTCCTGAGTGGTCCAGACAGTGGAACCTTTGCTTGAGCATGCCGATCATCTGCTCAATGATGTTCCTTGTGGGGAGATGTCTCTCATTGAACCACAGCATAGCAGGGGTGTTGGGGTTACGGAGCGGTGTCATCAGCCAGGTGCAGAGTGGATAACCCTTGTTCCCGAGGAGCCATTCACTTGGCTGATGCGGTGCCTGGAAAAGATCTGGCACACCAGTCTGGCGCAAGGATGAAAGCATCGTGGCTGCTGCCAGGATAGCGGGCATTGACAGCGAGTATCAGCTGTCTGTGGTCACAGACCAACTGAACGTTTAAGGAATGGAACCCCTTGCGGTTTTGGGAAACCTCTGCATTCTCATGCGGTGCCTGCAATGCCACATGCGTGCAGTCAATGGCACCCTGCACCATGGGGAAGCCCGCTATCCTCACAAAGCCCAATGCGCGTTCATGCTGTTTGGCCCGGGTCTCCGGGAAAGAGATGTACTGGCGTCTCCTTTTATAGAGGGCATTTGTGACCTGACGGATATAGCAATGGACCTCGAACTGGGAGATATTGGCGATGTCCCCAGTAGCTGCTTGAAAGGAGCCGATGGCATAAAAATTCAGAGCCACTGTGACCTTCACTGCCACCGACAGAGTCCTGGTCCTCAGTTGAGGCTGCAGATCTGGCTGCAGCAGGTGGTAGAGCTCAGTGACCACCTCCTTGCTAAATCGCAGCCTGCGCAAACACTGTTCTTCAGACAAATGAATGTAGGAGAATTGTTCCGGGAATACCCTGGGAGGGTAAGGTCTCCTGTGCGGAGGCCTGTTAGACCTCCTCCGTCTGGCCATGATTGCCACTCTCTCTGTGTCTCTGTTGCCTCCAATTCTGCAGGTGCAGGACAACACCCCGAATCAGTGCAGCCCCCACAGTCTCTTGACAATCGAAGTAATGAAGGTCAAATCCAAAAGAACCTGCAAAGTGATGCTCAGTAGCCAAAACTACTTCACACAGCGTTGGCTCTATGCAGAAGTCTCTCTCTCTCTCTCTCTCAGAACCTCTCTCTCTGTCAGAATGAGTGGTGCAAAATGTCTACCCCAAAAAAGGCAGGAAGAGGGTGCCTTTAAATAGCGCCCCCCCCTCACCCCAGCCCCTCACCGACTGGAAAAAATTCCAGCCTCCCTGTCGTTGCTTGCAGCAGGCAGAAAGGATGGGGGCACCACTCAATATCCGGTCCGGGGCATTGCACGCTCGACTGACGTCATGATCTGCGGGCGCGGGAGATCGGGGCAGTAGACATTCTTTACTGATATGCATTACAGTTAAAAGGATATAAGAACATAAGAACATATGTAATAGGAGCAGGAATAGGCCACTTGGCCCCTCAAGCCTGCTCCACCATTCAATAAGATCATGGCTGATGTTAGGCTCAAAGCCACTTCCCTGCTCACTCCCCATAATCCTTCACTCCCTTATCTTGCAAAAATCTGTCTATCTGCACGTTAAATGTATATAATGACCCAGCCTCCACAGCTCTCTGGGGCAGAGAATTCCACAGATTTACAACCCTCTGAGAGAAGAAATTCCTCCTCATCTCAGTTCTAAAAGGATGACCCTTTATTCTAAAACTGTGCACCCTAGTTCAAGATTTCCCCACGAGGGGAAATATCCTCTCTGCATCTACCTTGTCGAGCCCCCTCAGTATCTTATATGTTTCAATAAGATCACCTCTCATTCTTCTAAATTCCAATGAGTATAGGCCCAGCCTGCTCAACCTTTCCTCATATGTCAATCCCCTCATCTCTGGAATTAACCTAGTGAATCGTCTCTGAACTGCCTCCAATGCAAGTATATCCTTCCTTAAATAAGGAGACCAAAACTGTACGCAGTACTCAAGGTGTGGTCTCACCAATACCCTGTACAGTTGTAGCAGGACTTCCCTGCTTTTATACTCCAACCCCTTTGAAATAAAGGCCAACATTCCATTTGCCTTTTTGATTACTTGCTGTACCTGCGTGCTAACTTTTTGTGTTTCATGCACAAGGACCCTCAGGTCCCTCTGAACTGTAGCAGTTTGTAATCTCTCTCCATTTAAATAATAATTTGCTTTTTTATTTTTCCTGCCAAAGTGTATAACCTCACACTTTCCCACATTATATTCAATCTGCCAAATGTTTGCCCACTCACTTAGCCTGTCTATATCCCTTTGCAGATTCTTTGAGTCCTCTGCACAATTTGCTTTCCCACCGATCTTTGTATCACCCGCAAACTTGGCTTCATTACACTCGGTCCCTTCATCCAAGTCATTAATGTAGATTGTAAATAGTTGAGGCCTCAGCACCGATCCCTGTGGCACCCCACTAGTTACCATTTGCCAACCGGAAAATGACCCATTTATCCCGACTCTCTGCTTTCTGTTAGTTAGCCAATTCTCTATTCATGCTAATGTATTACCCAGAATTCCGTGAGCTCTTATCTTATGCAGTAACCTTTTATGTGGCACCTTATCGAATGTCTTCTTGAAATCCAAATACACCACATCTACTGATTCACCTTTGTCCACCCTTCTCGTTACCTCCTCAAAGAACTCCAACAAATTTGTTGAACATGATTTCCCTTTCATAAAACCATGCTGACTCTGCTTGACTGCATTATAATTTTGCAAATGCCCTGCTACTGCTTCCTTAATGAAGGATTCCAGCATTTTCCCAACGACAGATGTTAGGCTAACTGGTCTATAGTTTCCTGCTTTCTGTCTCCCTCCTTTCTTAAATAGGGGCGTTACATTTGCGGATTTCCAACCCGCTGGGACCTCTCCAGAGTCCAGGGAATTTTGGTATATTGCAACCAATGCATCCACTATCTCTGCAGCCACTTCTTTTTAAGACCCTGGGATGCAAGCCATTTGGTTGAGGGGACTTGTCATCTTTTAGTCCCATTGTTTTACCAAGTACTATTTTTTTTAGTGATAGCGATTGTCTTTAGTTCTCCCCTCCCTGTGGCCCCTCGATTATCCATTATTGGGATGTTGTTAGTGTCTTCTACCGTGAAGACAGATACAAAATATTTGTTCAGAGTCTACCATTTCCCCATTCCCCATTATTAATTCCCAGTCTCATCCTCCAAGGGACCAATGTTTACTTTAACTACCCTCTTCCTTTTTATATACCTGTAGAAGCACTTATTATCTGTTTTAATGTTTCTTGCCAGTTTACTCTCATAATTCATCTTCTCTCGCTTTATTTTTTTTTAGTCATCCTTTGCTGGTTTTTTAAAATTTCCCAATCCTCTGGTCTCCCACCAATCTTGGCAACATTGTATGCCTTCATTTTCAATTTGATACCATCCTTTACTTCCTTAGTTAGCCACGGATGGCGCTCCCTTCTCTTAAAGTCTTTCTTTCTCGCTGGAATATATTTTTGTTGAGAGTTATGAAATATCTCCTTAAATGTCCGCCAATGCATTTCAACTGTCTTACCCTTTAATTTATTTTTTCAGTCCACTTTAGCCAGTTCTGCCCTCATGCCATTGTAATTACCTTTGTTTAAGATCAGGACACTGGTTTGAGATACAACTTTCTCACCCTCCAACTGAATTTGAAATTCAACCATGGTATGATCACTCTTTCCTAGAGGATCCTTTACTATGAAATAATTTATTAATTCTGTCTCATTACATAGTACCAGATCCAAGATAGCCTGCTCCCTGGTTGGTTCCATTATATACTGTTCTCGGAAACCATCCCGGATGCACTCTATGAACTCCTCCTCAAGGCTACCATGGCCAATTTGACTTGTCCAATCAATGTGAGATTAAAATCACCCATGATCATTACCGTACCTTTTTTACAGGCCTGTATTATTTGTTGATTTCTACTCTGTCCAACAGTATTGCTATTGTTTGTGGGCCTGTAGACCAGGCCCACCAGAGACATTTTCCCTTTATTAATTTTATCTCCACCCAAACCGATTCTACATCTTGATCTTCTGAGCCAATATCACCTCTCACCACTGCACTGATCCCATCCTTTACCAACAAAGCCATCCCACCTCCCTTTCCTTTCTATCTATCCTTCCGAATTGTCAAATAACCTGGATGTATTGATTTGTTTACAATATTCATTACATTTTTGATATGAAAAGACCAAAGATAACTTTGCACTAAAAACATAGAACAAAGTTTGCTGACTGTTGTTATGTGAAGCCTTTTTTCTCCTTAACGGTTTATCGTTTGTGCAAAATACACATTTAATAAGGTTAGAGTCACAGGCTTATGTTATGAAAAGGATACGAAGATTCATGCTCTTATAAGTATTTTATTACTTAACTCTGCTCTTGGAACAGGGAAATGAAGACAATTAACGTCAGCAGTCTCATTCCAGGGAAATAATTTTAGGCCCAATGTTGTAATTAGTCAAAGAGAGAGGGTGTGTGGTAAAGTATTTACTACATCTCCTCAAGTTACGATGCTCCATCATTAGACTGGTGTGAAAGCTGATTACTATAGGATTCAGCTGTCTTTTCTTGATCACTCAACTGGGACTTTAGGTTCTGTGGGTTGCAAAGTATGGTGTCTGGTGCTAGGCTAAGGATGTTCTTGCCAGTTGTCCCATTTCTGGAGGTTTCCCTGAGCATCTTGAGTTATCAGGTGGGAATTTGAGGTCACCATGGGCAATCAAAATGAAGACTTATTTCTTTGTTTTCACTTGCAGGAACGTATTTGGTTGTTTCTATGGGGTAAATGATTTGAAAACCCATGCTTGAGAGATCGGAAATTGGACACAGAGGTCAGCACTTCCAATCTGTGGTGTTGCTGATTTTCCGATCATTAAAATTTGGGAGCACCACCAATTGGCCAGAATCTTGCTTGACCAGAGAATCAGACATGAAGGTCAGTGTGCTCAATTCATGGCATTTCTAACATTCCTGACAGCAGTTTAAGGAATCTAATCTAAACTGATATTGCAGTGAATACTAAGGCAGATTTCAGTTGTTGGAAAGAGAGACATGTACTTATCACATCGCTGAGAAATGCCTCAGAGCATTTCACACAAATAACTTTTTGAAAAGCAGCCACTGTTACACAGGCAAACACAACAGTCACCTACAGCAGAGAGATAAATGACCAGTTAATCTATTTTAAGGATGTTGGTTGTGGGATAAGTGTTGGCCAAGAAAGCACCGCCTGCTTTTCTTTGACTAGTGCCAGGGGATCTTTAACATCCACCAGAACAGACAGAGCCTCGGTGTAAGGTTTTACCTGAAGGACGACAGCCTTCCCTCAGTGCTGTAATAACGTGACAGCAAATATTAGGGTGAATTTTTAGGCCCCCCGGCATAAGCAGCAGGTGCTGGAAAATGGCGCTGGATCACTTACCGTCCTATTCGGGGTCCTATGTATATATATCTATATATATAAAGCGGCTCTTCTGTCTGTCTGTCTGTCTGTCTGTCCGCCTGGTCTCGATGCGTTTGGAAGTTACAGAGCGTACCGACGCGCGCGTCGCCTCAAAAGAAAGCTTGCGATTCCGGACCGGTTATAGGCCTATTTACGTTTCGGCCCGGACAAAAATCCCGCCCGCGGTATCCCAAAAACGTTCAGCGTTCCGCTCTCATTAGCGACCGTCTGACGTCGAGGTCTTCCTACAGTTGAGTGTCGAGTGACTCGACCATTGACCAATCCTACGCTTCGGTGACCTGACCGGTCGACCAATCGGTGCGTGTGTGGGCGGGGCCTTATCCTTCTGAACCGAGGTGAGTGGCCGCCATCTTGATTTTTCACGATTTTTTCGCCCACACTTTCTGTGTGTTCGGGGAACTAAGGTAAATATTTGAATTATGTGTTAGGGAATTAATTAACAATTTATTTCAGTTTTATATTGTGTTTAGCAACCCCCCACCCACCCTCGTGCAGGGAGGACTCGGTGCTGGTCTCCAGGCCCGCTGCAGGCAGGCCTGAAGCTGCCAAAAATTTCTCCATCTCTCTTCCCTCTCTCTCTCTCCTTCTCTTTCCCCTCTCTCCTTCTCCTCTTCCCTCTCTCTCCTTCTCCTCTTCCCTCTCTGTCTCTCTCTACTTCCCCCCCTCAGGTTTGACGGTGTCGGGGCCCGAAGTGAGCCGCTCTAACGGCTGCCAGCCCGCGGGGTTTCCCTGCTACTCCTTGCTCTAACGGCCGCCAGCCCGCGGGGTTTCCCTGCCTACTCCCCGCGGCCGCCTCGCCCGCGAGGGGCCCGCTGGCTTTTTTTTTAAAACGGCAACCACGCATGCGCACGGCCGTTGCGCAGCAGCCTTGACGCCGGCACGCATGCGCACGGCCCCCCGTGACGCCAGCACACAGCCTCGTGAGATCGCGGGGGGGTGCGAGCCTCGGGAAATCGCGGGGGGCGGGGGAAGAGAGCCTGGGGAATCGCGGGGGGGAGAGCCTCGGGAAATCGCGGGGGGGGTGCGAGCCTCGGGAAATCGCGGGGGGCGGGGAAGAGAGCCTGGGGAAATCGCGGGGGGAGAGCCTCGGAAATCGCGGGGGGGGTGCGAGCCTCGGGAAATCGCGGGGGGCGGGGGAAGAGAGCCTGGGGAAATCGCGGGGGGGAGAGCCTCGGGAAATCGCGGGGGGGAGCGGGGGGAAATCGCGGGGGGGAGAGCCTCGGGAAATCGCGGGGGGGGTGCGAGCCTCGGGAAATCGCGGGGGGCGGGGGAAGAGAGCCTGGGGAAATCGCGGGGGGAGAGCCTCGGAAATCGCGGGGGGGGGAGAGCCTCGGGAAATCGCGGGGGGGGGAGAGCCTCGGAAATCGCGGGGGGGGGGAGAGCCTCGGGAAATCGCGGGGGGGGAGGAGAGCCTCG
The DNA here is from genome assembly GCF_052327205.1 of Somniosus microcephalus. NCBI lineage: Eukaryota > Metazoa > Chordata > Chondrichthyes > Squaliformes > Somniosidae > Somniosus > Somniosus microcephalus. The sequence goes on along the minus strand of NC_140996.1, from coordinate 75,361,727 downwards.
GGAAATCGCGGGGGGGGGGAGAGCCTCGGGAAATCGCGGGGGGGGGGAGAGCCTCGGGAAATCGCGGGGGGGGAGAGCCTCGGGAAATCGCGGGGGGGGGAGAGCCTCGGGAAATCGCGGGGGGGGGAGAGCCTCGGGAAATCGCGGGGGGGGGGAGCGCCTCAGGAAATCGCGGAGAGCCTCGGGAAATCGCGGGGGGGGGAAATCGCGGGGGGGAGGGGGGGGAAATCGCGGGGGGAGGGGGGGGAAATCGCGGGGGGGAGGGGGGGAAATCGCGGGGGGAGAGCCTCGGGAAATCGCGAGGGGGGGGAGAGCCTCGGGAAAATCGCGGGGGGGGAGCCTCGGGAATCGCGGGGGGAGAGCCTCGGAAATCGCGAGGGGGGGGGAGAGCCTCGGGAAATCGCGGGGGAGAGCCTCGGAAATCGCGGGGGGGGGAGAGCCTCGGAAATCGCGGGGGGGGAGAGCCTCGGGAAATCGTGGGGGGGGAGAGCCTCGGGAAATCGCGGGGAGGGGGGGAGAGCCTCGGGAAATCGCGGGGGGGGGGGGAGAGCCTCGGGAAATCGTGGGGGGGGAGAGCCTCGGAAATCGCGGGGAGGGGGGGAGAGCCTCGGGAAATCGCGGGGGGGGGGAGAGCCTCGGGAAATCGCGGGGGGGGGGGAGCCTCGGGAAATCGCGGGGGGGGGGAGAGCTCGGGAAATCGCGGAGAGCCTCGGGAAATCGCGGGGGGGGGAAATCGCGGGGGGGAGGGGGGGGAAATCGCGGGGGGGGAGGGGGGGAAATCGCGGGGGGAGAGCCTCGGGAAATCGCGAGGGGGGGGAGAGCCTCGGGAAATCGCGGGGGGGGAAGAGCCTCGGAAATCGCGGGGGGGGAGCCTCGGGAAATCGCGGGGGGGGGAGAGCCTCGGGAAATCGCGGGGGGGGAGAGCCTCGGGAAATCGTGGGGGGGAGAGCCTCGGGAAATCGCGGGGAGGGGGGGGAGAGCCTCGGGAAATCGCGGGGGGGGGGAGAGCCTCGGGAAATCGCGGGGGGGGGGGGAGCCTCGGGAAATCGCGGGGGGGGGGGAGAGCCTCGGGAAATCGCGGGGGGGGGGAGAGCCTCGGGAAATCGCGGGGGGGGGGGGGGAGAGCCTCGGGAAATCGCGGGGGGGGGAGAGCATCGGGAAATCGCGGGGGGAGAGCCTTGGGAAATCGCGGGGGGGGAGAGCCTCGGGAAATCGCGGGGGGGAGAGCCTCGGGAAATCGCGGGGGGGGGAGAGCCTCTGGAAATCGCGGGGGGGG